>NC_137212.1:19601895-20304395 GCF_949987685.1 Ammodytes marinus | reverse complement strand
GTGTATGTGTGTGTGTGTGTGTGTGTGTGTGTGTGTGTGTGTGTGTGTGTGTGCGCGCGCACGCGCGCGGGAGGAGGGGCATGGTCTTTCGTCATTACTGATGACATAATATTGATCATGTAAATCGTGTCATCGAGGCAGAAAGCTCCCATTTAAAACACTGCAGATAAAAGCTGCACTGGACTAGAGCAACCTGCAAGATGCATGCTTTTAAACGTTTTTTACCAAAACGCATTATTTGTACATGAAATGATGTGATCAATTCATTCATTCATTCTCATATGTTTTTTTTCTATTTATGGAACGAAAATACAGTTCCACATGACTTGTTTTGTGGTGTTGTGATCTAAAAGCCATGCACTGCTGTGACAAGCAGGATATGGGCACAGCAAGCCCACATGTGACCATGAAGCACAGCAGGGTTCAATTAAGCTCAGTTTCCTCTGCCAGTTAAGGTTACTAACATCAGCCACAGTGCATGTCACTCAAGTCAAGCACGGTGTGTCAGTCTGATTTAGTAGAAGAATCACATTATTTACACTTTATTTTCATTTTCCCTTCATACCTGATGGACTGAAATAGAAATTTTAACAGTTGCAAAAGCATGTTCAGTAGGTTTGTTGCAACACCATTAGATAAACAAGCTTTAGATACAAATCAATTTAGTTGTTATGCCTGTGTAAAGTCATGCTGGGCAGAGCCTTGAGAGTCTGGGTTGGATCACAGTTAGCGCTGGATCAAAGCAGGTACGCAAGCAGTAAAGACAAAAGGCCACCGCTGTGCCTTGCTCAGCCCCAAAGCCACTATCTGTGGAGTGCATATCCTCGGAGAAGTTCACGGCGAGCTACAGTATGTGTCAAGGTGCCCTTTCTCTCTGACAACTGCTCGTAAGATTCCATTCCCCCTATCTAAAGCTTTAAATCTTAACCTAGCCTGCATGACATGTTACATCATGCAATCACAAAATGTCGGCATAAATCTGTGTGTTCAGTTGTGCTTTCAATAAAAGGGACACAAAGTCACTTGTGATTGGCCATATCAATTTTCCAAGTATGCAGAAGGATAAGATACATTTAAACAGACGTCAAGAGAATTTAACTCAAGGTGAGAGTGATTGCTGCACCATAGTCCTAAATGTGTTCAAATGCAATGGCCCAGAATCTGGTGAAAGCACTTTATCTCATCTGATCAATGTTGAGGATTAACAGTAGCACCAGGGGGAGAAGCTTGGTTTCTTGGCAGCAGCACACAGTAGCATTGTAGGTCAGCAAGTGAATGGTTATTATGTGTGGGAAAGCTGTACGCTCGTAGAATGGTAAAGCTCATTATGAGACAAGAAAAATTGTTTACTTGTTCTTGTCTCATAAAATTGAGATTAATCTAAATCTAAATGTATACAAAAAAGAAAATGAAGAAAGAAAATGGCATTATAAAAAGTCAAAATTGCAAAAGGGGAAAGTATCTCTGCCTGGTTGGCCAGACAGCTGTTTATGATGTGGGCAGAGTGAAATAATATGAAAATTATCTTCCTCATGACTGTCGGGAAAGGGTTGTTTGAACATTATGTTTATTACATTATGCGGACACACAAGGCTTTCCTTAATAAAACATTTACAATAGCTACCCGCTGTAAAACTAGTCAATATATGTAGCAATATGTTGTTGTGTTTGTGAGTTGCAACTTTTACAACAGCAGACAGTGTAAATATCCCATTATTTATAACTGCAGACCTGTTCTCCAAGTCTTTGCCTGAAACATTTCTTATAATGCACAAATATGTAAAACACGGTTTATACCTAATGCGAGTACTTTGTTACACACATTGACTTTACACACAAAGCCTTTCTTTTGGACCACATATGCCCTTCCTCCCATAGATGTATATGGCCATGTAGAGGTCCCACAAGTCCCTTAGAATGTAGGTTAAGCTACCAATATGTCAGGTAGACGTGAAGTGCAAGGTAAATAGGACCTTGGACTCGCTTTGATTAGCACGGGGATGAGGGGGCAAAGTCCCCCTTTCAGAGGATTTACAACACCTGTTAAGAAAGCGCTGACCAACAAAAGCAGACACACCGTCTGACTTTCAGACGCCAAATATGTTTTAATGCTACATACTAAATATTTTTCTCTGTGATAAGGTTCTAGGAAAAATGTATAGTTCAAATTATGAATTAGGATTATTTTAGATACTGCACCAAAAAGCTATTTTTCTGGTGTATTGAATTACTGTTTTATCATTTGCAAATGTACTGGATATTGTTTAAGCTCCATTTATTTTACCACACTGAATTGGTGTGTTTCTGCTGTGTACAAAGATTCATGGAAATGCTCTTTATAAACTCTGGTGAGAATATACACTAGAAACTGTTAAGGCCCATGCTGCAACTCAACATTCCAAAATATTGATGTTTGCTTTAGCTGTAGAGCCCACTCTATACACTGTTACTTACCTTATACACTTCTGTGATGTGTTGTCATCTGTGCAACATTTATGTGCCAATAGATCAGTATGGCAGAAGGACACTCTTAACACTCTGCTCTGCCAACCGCACCAGAGTAAAAATAGATGTATGGTCTAGCTCAAACACAGCTGAAATTTCACTCAAATACTTGACATGCTGCAACAAGTTGAGAGCTACTATTAGCTGTGTTTGGTTCCCCTTACTGTACTAGATGTTTTGGAAGTATTTCCAGATGTTGCGTAAATTGTAAAATCTCCAGCGGGGCAGTTTGGCCCTGCCAGTTTCAACTGGTCACCCATCATTTCATCAATCACACAACACATTGTTTTCCTTCCACAACAAAGCTGATGACTCCACCCTCTTTTATAGAAGTCGGATTTTGTTTCCACCTTGAAAACAGGGAAGAAACCCTGTTGTTTTCCTTGTGCGGCTGCCACCACAAGCGCCTCCCCCTTTTCTGAATGGGAAAGTGTGTCAGTGGAGCAGGTCCTGCTCTGTGGTTCTGATGGTTCTGCTCAGCTGACTGGCAGGAGAGGCGGCCAGTCACAGACAAAGCTGCTCTTTGAGCAGCCAATGGGAGCGCAGGGGATTGAGGGAGGATCGTCCTACTGTTGCCAAGACAACCACCTTTGAACGAGTGTGTTCATGGAATGCAGCCAGATGGCAGTTATATAACAGGCTGAAAGGCGGGGTGGAGGCTCTGAAGGGGAAGCGTTGAAGGGAGCAATAGAGAAAGGGATTTTTTTCCATTGCCCTTTATTTATTTATATCCCTCAGTTGCGCCACGTTGGCCAGTAAGAATTCTACCCAACAAAACACTCAAATATTTCACCTGCGGTCCATAGAAAATGTTAAAGGGTAATGTCAGTCACTAACCTTGTAAGCATTTGTCCTCACACAGTGACTCATGTGATTGGTTGGTTGAGTAGTTATAAAAAAGCCTTTAGAAAACAGTCATCACAAGAGCTGTGATGGCCGGCTAAAGCCGCCGCTGCGATTTGCAGGTTACCTAATATACCTAATACCCTGTGTAACACAACAAAAGTGTTCAAGGACTGATTGGCACACACTGCAGCATGGACCAAATCAAATCTTGCACACAGTCCAATCATTGACAGCCAGTTGCGGTTGTTGTGTGTGTTGCCATTGTAGGCCTTGATGGGTTCATTACAACAGTGTGGCTTTGTTAACCTGCTTAAGGTTTGTTCATCCTGGAGAAGGAGTGACAGAGTGAGAGTGAGAGAGAGAGAGAGAGAGAGAGTGAGAGAGAGACAGCCGTGAAACTTTATAACCCTGGGCCTCAGCTAATGCAATTGACCTGCTATTCTGGGCTTGAGGAGGCCCAGCTACTTAGATAAACAACATAATGAAAAGAACAGGCTGTTCCTGGGTAAGAAGGCTCAGGGTTCCACAATGAACACAAGGTGTACACCCAGTTTGCTTTGTCAATCGCAGGATCCGCTTGGTCCTTGACATATCCATGGTTTCTTCACAGTCCTGTAACATTCTCAACTATTTCTGTCATCCAATAAGCTATATTTCCAACCTTGTAAAGCAGAGATAACATTTGACTGCCATGTAATAACTAGAATTTCTTGTGAAAAAATTCTTGTGAAATGTATCACATGCATGGTTGTCTTGTGGGAGTTCAGTGTGTGAGTTGAAAAATCAGGGCTGTCTTTAGAGTACTGGTTTAATTAAGACTGTCCACTTGATCTGATATGACAGGTGTTTTATTGACACAATCTGCAGTCGGCGTGATACGCCTAACAAGCAAATGTTCAATGTTCCTGTAACTGGCCTCTATATTGCGATGCTACTGGGTGGTGGCTATATAAATGTTTACTTGTTATATAAATAAATACAGATAAAGAATACCCAGCCCACTGTGGCACACCCTGTGTATCATCCAAGGGCTTAACAGTTATAACTTCTTTTTCAATTCATTTGACAATCATTTTGATCGAATAGTCTATAATAACGGAAAATTAAGGAAAATGTGCCTTGCACTTTTACAAAGCACATATTGTATTGTCTTTGTCTTTTATGAAAATGTATCATATTCTTTCTCAATAGAGCAATATATTTATTTTAGGTAACTATCAACTTCTTTCTTTTGAGGGAGCTGGTACAATGTTGTTTTTTTGAACTATTTCACTGATTTTCTTTTTTCATTTATCTCTCTCTCTCCAGCTCAAATAGAGGTAATCCCCTGTAAAATCTGTGGGGACAAATCATCAGGGATCCACTATGGTGTCATCACCTGTGAAGGCTGCAAGGTGAGCGTTCACACAACTCCATCACCACAAGTTGTTAGTTCCAGTGGTAAAACCCACAAGAGCATTTTACTTTAGTCTTATCAAAGAATTTTGTTTATGAACGTCAACATATAGATGCTCACCTCATTTACCACCGACTCACATTTTGTGTGCATGTCTCTCTTTGTCCGTAGGGTTTCTTCCGACGCAGCCAGCAGAACAATGCTATGTACTCCTGCTCACGACAGAGGAACTGTCTTATTGACCGGACCAACCGCAACCGCTGTCAGCACTGCAGGCTGCAGAAGTGTCTTGCTTTGGGCATGAGCCGGGATGGTGAGTTCAGCTACAGCTCAATCTATTTTTAATTAACTCAGAGTTTTCCACCCCGTCCCCCCCACACACACACACTTTTTGCTTCACACATTTGAACAAGCTGTTGAATTATCATTGTTTGACCCTAGACCATACCTTCATGTGTTTTTGCATCCTCCTTTTTTTTGCAGCGGTCAAGTTTGGCCGAATGTCCAAAAAGCAGCGCGACAGCCTGTACGCAGAGGTCCAGAAGCACCAGCAGTCCCAGGAGTGTGCGGTGGCCCACGAGGAGAGCGGCGACATGGTGGACCACGGCCGCAGCTACAGGAGAGGCTCCGGTGTAGCGCTCAGTGATCTGGATGACATCACCATGCTGCCGAAGGGCCTGCTCTTTGAGCTCCCGCAGACACCAGAGGTCACAGACTACTGCAACCTGGACATGTTTGGAGGCAGTGCGGGCAGCAGCTCTTCCTCTCAGAGCTCACCGGAACAGACCAACCTGGACTTTGGAGACGTCAACCACAGCATCAAGCACGAGTACCAGCTCTTGCACGACTCTGGACTCTTCTCACATGCTATTTTCAACCCGCTGCTCGAAGGCTGCTCCCTGCTTGACATAGGTCAGTTTGAAAAAAAAGGCTATTAATACTGTTGTGTGTTTGAACTATAAAGCAGTTCTAATCAAATAGATAATGTGAATCTCATTGGCAAGAGTAAGATATTTAATGAAACTTCCCCTTTTTGTCCAGAGCGTATAACTCAGAGTGTGGCGAAGTCCCATATTGAGACCAGCCAATACAGCGCAGAGGAGCTGAAGAGGATGGCATGGACCTTATATAGCCCTGAGGAGACCCGCTCCTACCAGACCAAGGTACATGTCATACACACGCATATGGATATATAACCTCATTTATACACAATTCGAAAAATCTTTCTTCAGTCTTCACATGAACTAATCCGATTCTGATTCTTATTCTGATCTACTCTATACAGTCTAAACTTGAAAAAAAATTAACAGTAGAATTAACCAGTAAAACATTTCATATTGGTTCAGTATCAAGGCTCACAAAGTTATGTATTTCAGTTTACACAACAAGAAAAAACAGCATTAAAACTTTCCCTAGAACATTTAGACATACTCCGTTGATGATGCCCATGGTGCCTTCCAGGTGTTGCAATTCTCATAAAAGTCTCTTTCTCTTTCAGTCGGCTGAGGTAATGTGGCAACAATGTGCCATTCACATCACCAATGCCATCCAGTACGTGGTGGAGTTTGCCAAGCACATCTCTGGCTTCATGGACCTCTGTCAGAACGACCAGATTATCCTCCTCAAAGCAGGTCAGTGCATGACACCGGTATTCGCACACACACTGCAGACTACAATCAGTGCCAGACATTGTGTTTAGCCACGTAACAGTCACAGGAGCTGTTCTACAGATACGCCTCCAGAAAGACAGCTAGCCCGCTGTGTGTACTAATGTGTATTAAACCAACCATCTAGCTGTGACAAAAGATCTGATAGATTTAAATGATCAGATCTTATGCAGAGTGCCTTGAAAAGACACGTGGCACTTCTGTTGCTGAAGAATGTCAAGTCTTGTTTTAATCACCCGGACCTTCTCTGCTCATCAATCACACCTCAGCAGACGTGCCTCAACTTTATTAATCCCACAGGCTGATGTGTGAACTATTTCTTCTTACAATAGTGACTTGAAATTGAAGTATGGTTTTCAGTGACAACCAAAAGCGATATATCAGTCAAAAGCAGTAGATCAAAGGCTGTGACTGGCAGCCGAGGTATTTAGTTTCCTCATTCCATGAAAGTGAAAGAAGCAAAAGCAGGCACACACAGGTTTTTCCACATAAAGACATCTAAAATGGACTAATTGGATGCATCAGAAAAAGGGGCAAAAGCATAGCCACACGCATACATGTTCTGCCAAACCGCTGACGGAAGGAGAATGATAACATGACTGGAAATGTAGGCAAATGAGAAGTTACCCACACGGTCAAACAGTCCAGTCCTTACCATTAACCTGGCTTGTCCATAACACCACTCAGTCATCAGAGATAGCAGAATAATTGCTGTATCAAAAAAACATGCAGCGATATGAACAAGTGACTTAATTCTTGATGCATTGCCTACCTTGTTTGCGGTAATATTTGTACAGGTGGCAATTCCCCTGCCAGTCATAGTTTCTCCAAACCATTATAATTTATACAATGACATTAAAGAATGTTTTGCTTTATATAATTGAGACCAGGCACGTTTGTTCAAGAAATAGGAGGCCTTCTTATTACACCCTGCAGCATCAAGAATTACGGATAGATGTCAGTGATAATGTCACTAACGTAGATATGTAGGCGAAATGCTACTAAACTTTTTTTAGTAATTTGTTCCTATTTTTTTTGTGTCCACAGGCTGCTTGGACGTTCTTCTTATCCGTATGTGTCGGGCCTATAACCCCATCAATAACACCTTGCTCTTTGACGGAAAGTTTGCCACTCCTCAGCTTTTCAAAGCTCTTGGTGAGACTAAACACATTCACTACTTCACTCGGTCTCTGTCTCTCTCTCTCTTGCTCTGTGTGTCTCTCTCTCTCTTTTCACGGGAAACGCAAAAGCAGGACAGGGGCATATTTAGGTCAACTTTATTTAAATCTGTTTTATCATCCGGGAAGTTCCTGTTTTGATGCTGAACCTTTTCCTCCTTCTCCCCGGCCCCAGGCTGTGAAGACCTGGTGAATGCAGTGTTTGACTTGGCCAATAGCCTGAGCCGTATACAGATGTCCGAAGAGGAGATGGCTCTCTTCAGTGCTGCTGTGCTGCTCTCACCGGGTGAGATTATACTTCATTAACTTAATGGATTTATCTTTACCAGGGTGTACTTGGATGTACATTTCTGTATTAGACTTGCAAAGGGCTACACACCTGATCACTGCAGGCAGTATTTACATTCATACTAAATGGGCCAAATAAACCCGTAGAGGCCACTGTTCAGTATCTCATTCATTCATTAAAAGCTCTTACAACATTTTGTCACACTTAAACACAAGTTATTCGATCCTGAGCATTCTGTCCAGAGATCCTACAAATAAAGGGAGAAACACAGCACCACAGTTAAATTCACTTCATATTGTTAGTAGAAAATTCACAACACACTTACATCAGAAATGTCACACCCATGGCAATTGTCATATAGTGCCAATGTGAAACTCCAAAGTGGATTTTAGCCCATCTTTGACATGTTATAAGTAGGAAATCTGGTATCTTTGACTTTACTGATGATCATTTCCCAAACACAGTCAGATGTTGATTTCAAATTCAGTACAGTAGAGTACCTGACAACAACACTAACAACAGCATCTTGTCGACTATAATTTCCCCTCAGACCGACCCTGGCTGACTGACGTTCAGAAGATACAGAAGTTGCAGGAGAAAGTCTACGTGTCTCTGCAGCGCTGCCTACAGAAAGAGGGAGCATCAGAAGAGAAGCTAGCTAAGGTACGAAGCCAGCTGCATCACTGTGCCAGATCAACCACTGTATTGAGAAGATGTGTAACTGCTGTTTATTTCTACTTCTATTAACTCTGTCTCTTCCCTCTGCATCTCCCCTTCTAGATGGTGTCTAAGCTTCCCACGATGAAGTCCATTTGCAACCTCCACATCGACAAACTGGAGTTTTTCCGCCTGGTTCACCCAGAGACAGCATTCACCTTTCCCCCACTTTATAGGGAGGTTTTTGGCAGTGAAATCACCTTCCCAGACTCCACCGAGGGCTAACAACGCTTAGCTAAATAGCGTGATTCGAAAAAGAGACATTGAGGTGTAGCGAGGGGGAGGTAGAAATGTGGCAACCAGCTGAGGCTAAAAGCAACCAGCACCTCAAACGACAATCCTGCACGCTACACTTAAGGAAACACTCCTCCCACCCTCCTGCCCTGCACGCTAGTCCATTCAGCTCCGACGTAACACTGTAGGAAGTTCTGCTGGCTACTCAGTGCATGTTACCTCTTTTTTTATGGAGTTAAAGAAATTAGTAAAGAGTAGCCTACATAATTTGTATTCTCGAAAAAATATTTTTCTATGAGGAGACCTTAAACCTCTCATCGTGTTGAATTCCTTTCTAATATAAAATGACTTTCACCGTACTCACTGTTCCTGTAAGCTATATTGTTGAATGTATCCCCTTTACCCCCTCAACCGTTCAGCACAGCCCTAGGCTTGAAATAGAATGTACATACTTAAAGTCCTCAGCCACTTTGGGGAGCTTTGCAGTGACGATGCCTGTTTCAGTTGTCAGTCAAGTAACAGTTAATATTTTTGTTCAATATTTTTTTGTCAGCGCCCGTATTTTGCAGTTTTGTAACGTGTGAACAAACTGTTTAAAGGGACCATGATCAAACTCACAGACCGACAGGGTTTTTTAAATTGTGTGACTCGTGGGCAGACACTCAGTTTCTGCAACCGAGCACCTAAAAAAAACTGCTTTGCTCACAAAGCACAAAAAATAGCACTTCTGATCTTTATAGGTATTTTTTACTTACGCACCTTCAGACACTGATGAAAGTGAGCTCTTTATTATAATTTTTTAATGCAATCAATGACCTCAGTCCTAATACCTTTTCCCTTTTGCAAATGCCACATGGGGAGTGAGATTGATAGAATCACAAAGGTTTTGTGAAAGTATTTTTCAGATGTTCCTTTCCTTTATAAACCCATAATCATGTATGCTAAGAGCAGTCGTGAATTGAGTGGGAATGTGCTTGTGCTCAGGTCTCATACAGATACTGCCTGCCCAAATATTGGGGTTCTGGGATGAAAAGATTCTTGTTGCTGGAAAGAAAAAGAAAAGAAAATCTAGTGGATTATTAGCATTTATATAAATCCTCTTTAGAATCCAAAATTAAATCTAAAGATTTCAAGGGTTCAGACTGCCAGCTGTGAAACTTATGTCAAACCAGTCAGAAATGCTAGATACACCCTCCCGCTGTAGATAAGCTGTTTATACAAGGTGCTGCGCATTGTTGACCGCCATGGGGTTAACATGCTCTCTTTGGGTTAGCATCTGGAACTGTCGCACCTCAGCCCCCTGTGCAGAAAAGTACCATCGCCCAAACCATCTGGCAGCGTTTCAACCGCCAGGTTCAAAAGACTTTTGGAGTAAAAGGAAACAACTGAACTGAGCGGCTGATGTTGAAATGTTGCCACCAGCATGGCTGGATGAGGGGCAAAGAATTGAGAGTGGACTGTTGGACGATTATGTTTCGTAAGGTGCATAGAAATCTATTTTGGGGATTTAATGTCTGCACCAATTTTAATTGCTTCACGGTCAGGCAGACTACGCTGTCGCACGCCAAGGTGTTCTGATTGGAGAATTGAATCCTCTGTTCCCTTTTTCCCCCATCCCTTACTACCTCACCCTCTTCAAACACTATGTACATGGCATATATAAGGGTTGACAGAGCCATCAGCTACCCCCCTGAGTTAATATTCTGAACGCAAACTAGAGAGCCTCTTTAGATTTTATTTTATTTTTTTAAATAGTGGTGACATTTGAATGCCAGTGATGATATAACAATCTTAAAATATATAACTATGCTCTTAAAACCTGACAAGACAAAAGCAAACAGATATGCTGGATCTACTTATACTACCTATCCGCTATTATTTTAGAGCACTTAATACTCTACTTAGATACAGTTCTATCTTAAGTAAGGGGACAGATAGGATTGTTGTACTGAAAGATGAGAATCTGTCTACCAGTACCCTAAAGAATCATGAAATAGCTGTAATCTTCAGCATTTTAAGACAATCACAGGACATATTTAGGGTGTTCTGCTCTATTTAATATGTCAGCCAGGTTTGCTTTGCACTGCTGGGACAGTGCATTTTGCCATACACTTTGTTATAATAACAATAATAATGATAATTGATAGGTTTTATATAGCGCTTTTTTTGGAGGTCACTCAAAGACGCTTTGGGAGTTATCTCACATAGTGTGAAGGGGTATTACCCTTTTCTGGGTATGCAAGACAGTGGCATGGTGGGATTGTGCAATAATGACCTTTCCCATTGTTCTAAGTATATTGGGCTTTGAATGTTTTTTCATAAGCGCTCTAGCACAGTTATCCTCGCAGCACTAACAAAATAAAGGAACAGTTATTAAGAAAATAATGTACCAAATACACAGCCAACCACTACACAGACCAGCTTTCAGATGACATGTACAGATTGTAACAAAGTGCAATACTTTGTGTGTCGAGTTCGAGAATGTTAAGACGTGCTGAATTCAAAAGACTAGTGCGCGCTATAGCTTTTGCGGGCCTAAAATCTGTCCAGACGGCAGTACAGAAGATTTGCACTTCTATTTCCATATAGAGTTACTCAGGGAGATAGCTTGGCTCTCTGTCCTACAGTGTGTGCATTTAGTCCAGACACCTTGCACCAACATAGAAGACCTTAAAACCTTGATCACTTTGTACCGTACATGTTCTTGTGAATGTCTGATTTCAGAAGTATCAAAGATTTTTACCCCTGTATAATATCATTATCGCAAAACTTGTTTGAGCTTGAGTCATAGATGAAATAGGATATTGGAAAAAAAAGCAAATATACAAAAAAAAAGAAGCATAAAAGATGGATTATAATCTCTGAATCTTGTGTTGGTTTTGTTGTGATCTTTTGGTTCTTAATTTTTATCCTTATATGTACTGTGTTTTTTTCTCATCAGTTTAGTGTCCTTTTTGTCTTGGAGAGATGTAATTCTATTTTTTTAAAGAGCGTTTTTAAAGATGTCTCCCTAAAAGTTTATCTTTTGTCATGATCCTTGTGTTTATGATATGATCACTCTATTTTAAGATTATTATTATTAAATCAATTTAGATTTTAATAAGAAATAATTTATTATATGTTATGGATATAAAGCCCAAGAGGTTTTAACACAGTCAAGTGTTATTGCACAATGGTGATACATGTGGATTTAAGAATGTAATAAAAGTCTTTTTACAATTAAAAGAAAATGTGTTGTGTTTTTTATTGTCTTTTTAATCATATTGCACCAAAAATTATAGATTAACAAAACAAGCTTTAGAAGGAAAATGTGTCTTATTCAGTATCCATTTTGTCACTGTGCCTACCTTAAGTTGTGTATTTCTGTCATTCTGGTCCGTATACATAAAACCAGGTGTTCAAGACATAGGCTACTCCGTATAGGGAACATTTTGAGCAATACAGGGGCCCAGCAGCTAATTTGTGCCTTGGGGCAAGTTATTCCAGCTATGTTTCAAGCCATCTCATACGTGTAGGCTAAATACATGCGTGTAGGCTATATTTCATTTCATGTATCTTTACCAATTAGTACGACTTAGTAACCTATGTTTCTTTCGTTACACCTTTAAAGACACAAAAAGGCTATGCGCATAAAACATCATGTAAGAATGGCAACATCTGGCCAGCAGATACACGGGTGTGTCCCTCCTACCGCCTCCAGGGGGCGGTATGCACCAACATAAGAATCCTTCAGAGTCTTCTGCTCTGTGTGGTGCAAACTCAGGAAACTGATTTGGTCAAAGTGGCTTGTGCAGATTTGGTGCTGTGTGTAACGGAAAGTGAAGCCTAGATTTGTTGGCGTTCTCAGTTCAGGAGATAATATTGTTTTTTTTTAAGTAGATTTAGCACATCTGCGGTGACAGTGAGAAGAATCACCCTCGACGTGGACGTGGTCAGTTGGCGTGTCCCGGCTCAGAGTGACGGCAGAGCAGTCCTATGATTCCTCCTAAACATTTCTGCACTGGCCCCCTTTCTAACAAACTACACCGCTAACTTTAGTCATAACGTGACCTATTTACACCTTCGTTGAAAGTTGAAGAAGGTCGGGCTTCAAGATGTCTGTAGCGGGCTTCAAGAAACAATTTTACAAAGCCAGTCAGGTTTGCAAAACTTTTTTTCTTCTTCCAGTTAACAACTGTCATGTATCGTTAGCAACTAGCCTCATTTAGCATGATTAGCTAGCGGCTTGTAGTTAGCTAATGTTTATAACGCATTGTTTTGTACTTGTTACTATGTGGTAGCCGAAGCTAACGCTAAGCACACTTTCTGTCGGTGTGTAAAAGGTCATTTGTGTTTTTATTTTTAGCACTCAGGGCCCAGCTAGCATTACATTAATGAACATTTCGTTTTGCATAACGTTAGTTGAACTAGCGTTAACTTGCGTAAAAGCTATTGCGCTGAACTGTTTATGTAAAGGGTTTATATTGCAAAAGTAGTGCAATATAAACCGAGAAACTACTGACACGTTTTAGTTAGCAGTTAACGATATTCATGGGAATAACTTTTTTGTCTGTGAGGCAGTTTATCATAGGGTTTGAGTTGTGCTCCTTTGAAGTGAAGACTCACTTCTACCTTTTTTCCAGCCGTGTTTTTTGTTAGTCTTTTGTGTAGTGAGTCAGTTCAATATTCAGCACGGTCGAGGGGGGAATCTGAAATACCGTTGTATAACATTTATGCCTTGATCCAAAACAGAACTAGCACTGGGGATACAAAAGTCTTAACTGTCGCATGATACCTGAACCTGGGTGTGAATGTTTTTAATTTTGCCCAGGTCTCTCATGGGCGGGGGACGGTCTAAAAGAATTTTGAAGCCCTTTTTTTTTCCTACCCCTGCTGATCTAAGCAGGAAAGACATTTGGTTTCTGCCCCAGTTTCCTGTCAGGAACATACTCAGGTCCCTGGTGGTTTGGCTGTGAGGAACAATAACATGACAGAGAGGCTGGCATGTAAATACTGTAGGTAGTTACTGACTGCAGTGGAAAGGAATAGTAAAGGTGTTTCAGGGAGCTCAAGTACATTGGTTTGAACTTGACAGGCACCCAAGGAGTGAGGCTGAGAAGAAGAAGGAGGTGGAGAAACAGTGTACTTTCCCTTTATTTGACTGCAATGCAGCTGCTTTTTTCTTGCCAAAACTCCATGAGAATCAATAACACTTCACATAGCTCAGATTTTCTACGCTGGAGGCATTCAGGAAGTTGGCTGTGGAAATATCTGTGCCCTGTAGCTTGCGCGTCCTTGTTTTTCTCTTTTACTGTCTTTGCTTCCCTGTTTGTTTTTCTGAGAGCTACTCTAAACAAGTATGTTAAAGCTTCCATTTACAGCTTGATATATACTTACTGATGCTACATAATAGACAATGAACTCTCTGTTTCTCATTTATTATGGATGACTCAGATGAAAAGCAAATATCAAATCCATTTGAGATGATATTTATATTTATGCTGTTTCTTTAGTTCAAACTTCTGTAGATAAGCCTTAAGTTTGATATGGCAAACAACACCAAACAAATACCTGTGCCCAGAGTTGTTCCATTATACTGTTTATTTCTTTGAAAATAACATTTGCCATACAGCCAACCAGTTTTCAGAATTCCGAGTAGGATGTGTAAAAAGTTCACGTCAAAAGTACATTTTTACCTTATCTGTAAGTAGGATCACATTTATATTTCATAGGAAGATGTAACTTATTAAACATTAACAATCACTGCGTAAGCCCCTTCATAACATACACTATATTGTAATTATCATTCTCGTTCAAAGTTATCCCTGAGTTAAACAGCACAGCGGATTGAGTTGTAACTTTATTGTATTAGTGGGAATGAAATTCGATCCAGGAAGTCCAGATGGAGCGACATATTAACGCCTTGAAGGGTAATCAAAAGTTCAAAACACTGCACAACGGTTCTTTGGAATACTTTCTGCAACTATTTATTCTTTAGAAATACGGCGCTCACATTACAAGTGATTCACCCGGAGCGTCTGCCTGCTTGTATTTTATTTAGACAACACAGCACCTTTCTGAATGATGTCAGATTGTGCTGCAGCAACAGTGGAGCCTGGTTCAACATTTTTGCCGGGCGACCCTGCGATGTGTTGTCGGCCTGGTACCCTCTGCTTTGCCCCCCCCCCCCCCCCCCACACACACACACACACACACACTGCGCTGACGGACTGGCTGCATTCAAATTGATGTGACGGCTGCAAATTTCAAGCAGGGTTTAAGGTGGCCTGAACGAGGCCTCACTGTTTCCAGCTTCAAACTCTTATTTTGTTGGGTGTTAAGAAGACAGTTCAATCAGGAGAGAATAGTTTATGGGTACTGTTGATTAAAAAGGGGATTAGAGACTTCCGGTTATGGCGCGGTGCTGAGCGGTCGTGTTTCGGAACCCCTCCGGTGAATTTTCCCAAAGTGGGCAGCTAGGCAGTCTTAATTAACTCGTTCATTTACCCCAAGTTTCACTAACACAACGACTGCCACAATGGCACCAAAACCACCCAAGCAGACGCAAAAACTTTTGAAGTTTGACGCCACGCTGAGCCCCTCGAAACAAGCTAACGAAGAAGCTAGCAGTGCTAGCGAAGCAGCCTTGGGGACTTACGTCAGAACTGATTCTAGCGAGATTCTGACTGCAATTCGGGGATTGAAAGATGACTTCGTGGTGAGATTTGATGGTCTCCTAAATGCGATGCAAGGGCTTAAGGCTGACGTGAAAGCGATTACAGTCCGTGTAACGGAGGCTGAGGACAGAATTAGCACCAACCAAGATGACATCACGTCGCTGCTAGCGGACAACACGGCCATGAAAGCTACTATTAAGGAGCTAGCGTTCAAGGTTGACGACCTGGAAAACCGCAGTCGACGGTCCAACCTGCGCCTGGTGGGCATTCCCGAAGGTAGTGAAGGGACTGACATGTGCATGTTTCTTGAGGGTTGGCTACCGAAGGTGCTTGGTGCCGATACTTTTCCTGGGCCCCTGCTAATCGAGCGAGCCCACAGGCTCGGTACAGCTAACGAGGCAAGCATGGCTAACAGAGCGAGACCGCAGCAACCGGCACGGCCCAGGGTGGTGATAATGAAACTACTGAACTACGCGGACAAGACACGAATCATGAGAGCGGCCAGGCTGAAGGGACCCATACTGCTGGACAACCAGAGGATAATGTTCTTTCCCGACGTCTCCGCTGACCTTCTCAGACGCAGGAAAGCCTTCGACCCAGTGAAGAAAGACTTGGCTGCCCTCTCCATCCCGAACCTGCGATACGGAGTCGCTCACCCGGCTACACTATTGATCACCTACGATGGGAAACGCCACACTTTTGACGCGGTGAGGACGGCGGAAGATTTTGTGAAGGAAATGAGGAGCCAACAACATGGAGATTGAGGGTAAAATAGCCATATTATCATTACAGCACGCCCTTTGCTATACATTTCGGTCCAGTAACGTTTTGACTGGCTCATTTAAGATTCAATAAGTCATTATGTCGTTGGACACATGACTAGCTCTGCTGGCTAGGACTTACACTACTATACATTATTATAATTTTATTTTTATTTTCTCCTGTGGCGTTACGTAATTATGGTTCAGGTTGAACTTTGACTGCTTGGCTGTTACTGCCTACAATATTCCATTACGGAGGTTAACGGGGGGGGTTCCGTGCTGATCGCCGGGCATGTTGTTCCTCGTATGACGCTTGCTCAGGTGGACCAGCGCAGCTCCATGATTGAGCTCAGTTTAGAGCTCCTTTGGATGTGTGTACTGTGGGAGGGGTGGGTTTATTTCAGTTGGGGAAGTAAACTCTGTTCTACTTGCATGTTCTCTTTGATATTGTGTGGGGATTTGTTTTTGTCTTTTGCATTTTTTTATGTATATTTTTATGTTTGCAGCCACTTAACATATATCTGTCAGGGCATTGATGTGGTAAACATTCTCAGCTATGGCCTCTGATCTTCAGTTCACATCCTGGAATGTGAGAGGACTAAATAAGATTGTTAAGCTTAAACAGGTTATGAACAGGCTCCGGCAGCTTAAAGCCAAAGTAATTTTTCTACAGGAGACCCATTTGACTCCAGAAGATGTGATAAGGGTGAGGAGAAGGTGGCCTGGTCAGGTGTTTTCAGCCTCTTTTAGCTCTAACTCAAGAGGGGTAATAACTCTTATACACAAATCTGTGCCGTTTAAGCTTTTACGTGTCACCGAAGACCGACTTGGCAGATACCTTATTATCGAATGTGAACTCCTTTCAGTCAAAGTAAATTTGGTTAATGTATATGGGACAAATATCGATAATCCAACCTTCTTTCGACAGCTTTTCTTGATGTTAGCTGCTTTGCCTGGCCAAATTATCATAGGTGGAGACTTTAATTGTACACTCCAACCGGCATTAGACAGATCCACCGGTGTTGACACCGCTCACCCCTTGACTAGAAAAGAACTGCTTCAGTGCATAAAAGATTTTAATCTGGTAGATGTATGGAGAAATAAGTATTCTAACCAGAAAACATTTTCTTGTTATTCGGGCACACATCAGAACTTCTCTAGAATTGATTATTATCTGGTCTCAGCAGAGTTGATTCCAAAAATTTCAAAATGCTGGTATGATAGCATCTTAATTTCAGATCATGCCCCAACCTCGCTTCTTATTAAATTTTCCAATGTGGTACCGCCCCCCTCTAGGTGGCGCTTACAATCAATCTGGCTTAGAGACCCAAGCTTTATAGAGTATATTGGAAGACAAATAGATTTATATTTTGAAAGCAACACTAACCAGACAACTGCATCAGTGAGGTGGGAAGCATTTAAAGCCTTTCTGAGAGGCCAAATGATAAGTTTCACCGGCTTTAAATATAAAGCTCATAGATTAGAAATGGAGAAACTTGAAAAAGCAATTAAAGAAATTGAGGGCAAAATTTTTGAAAATCCAGACCGTCTACTTATTATGGAACTTAACAAACTGAAAGCAAAGTATAATGTTTTGTCTACTAATAAGGCGACAAAAAGTTTGATGAGATTAAAACAATCGTATTATGAACAGGGAGAGAGGGCGGGTAAGTTACTCGCCTGGCGCATAAAGCAGATGCAAACCGAGAGGGCAATAAACTCCATCTTGACAGATAATGGGGATATAACTTCAGACCCAAAAGAGATAAATGACACTTTTCAATGTTTCTACCAAAACTTATATGGCTCTGAATACTTAGGTTCGGCCCCAAGTGTACAAAAAGATTTCTTGGATACACTAAATTTTGACCTAGTAGATAAAGAATGTTTAGGCCCATTAGAACGCAACCTTGAGACTGGGGAAATATCTGAGGCCATATCTGGCTTGGGGGGAGGTAAAACACCAGGGCCAGATGCAATTCCAATTGAAATATATAAAATATTTAAATCCAAATTAATACCGCCCTTACTTGATATGTACAAGGAATCATTTGATGAGGGATCCCTCCCTCCTTCTCTAAACACAGCAATAATTTCATTGTTACTGAAGCCTGGAAAAACACCAACCCAATGTGGGTCCTATAGACCGATCTCACTTCTAAATAATGACCTTAAGATTCTATGCAAAGTGCTTGCGAGGAGGCTGGAATCAGTGTTGCCTCAAATGGTCCATTTGGACCAGAGTGGATTTGTACAGGGTAGACAGGGCTTCCACAATACGAGGCGACTGCTTAATATTCTATTTGAAAAGTCTGGCCTCCCTAACCACTCTATCCTGTCATTGGATGCAGAGAAGGCATTCGACAGGATAGAGTGGCAATACCTATTCGATGTCCTGAAAAGATTTGGTGTGGGTGTTCATTTTCTCAGATGGGTTCAGCTTTTGTATTCCAACCCACAAGCTGAAATTCTAACTAATGGACTTATATCAACGCCATTTAGGCTTAACCGAGGAACGAGACAGGGCTGCCCCCTCTCTCCCTTACTCTTCGTCCTGGCTATTGAGCCACTTGCCATGGCAATTCGCAAGCATGCTGGCATTACAGGAATTAAAGTCGGAGGCATAGAACATCGTATCTCGTTGTACGCGGATGACGTCATTTTATTTTGTTCCAGATTGGAGAAAACACTTCCTAGCCTGCTGAGTTTGATGAGAACATTTGGTACCTTTTCAGGCTATAAAGTAAACAATAGTAAATCAGTGATAATGTTTTTGACAGAAAATGAGAGAAATAGTCCCCCGATCGCTACACCATTTACTGTGTCAAAACAAGGATTTACTTACTTAGGTGTCAAAATTACTCCTACTATTGACAAAATCATTTCAGCTAATTATGACCCCATTGTGGATAACGTCACACAATTGATAAATAGATGGACCAAATTACCCATAACCTTAATCGGACGCATTAATGTCCTAAAAATGTCGATTTTAAGTAAATTTTTATACCTCTTCCAGTCAATTCCACTCTCTCCAGCTCCTTCCTTCTTTAAATTGCTTAACAAAACTTTCACAAACTTCATTTGGAATAACAAACGCCCTAGACTCAGACTTTCCTTGTTGTATTTACCATATGACAGAGGTGGACTGCAATTTCCAAATTTCCTTTGGTACTTTTGGGCAGCGCAAATTAGGGCCGGTATGTTTTATTTTGTGAATGACCACCCCCCAGCTTGGGTTGCAATGGAATCCCAAAATATTACAGTGCCACTGCATTTGTACATGTATTCGGCAGACAAAAAAAAGCTCCTTAAAAATACCAAAAATCCTTTTTTGAAAAATACGATAAGGATTTGGCATAATGCCATTGCTTACTGGGGTATGACAAAAAATCTCTCCCAATTCACGCCCATTTTCGGTAATGATGACTTTCACCCAGGAAGGGCAGACCCGGGTTTTAAACTTTGGTCCTCCAAAGGTCTAGCTAAAATATCTGATTTGTACAATGGAGGTGAATTTATGTCATTTGAAGATCTTAAATCCAAATATGACATTCCTACAAAACATTTCTTTAAATATCTCCAAATCAGAAATTTTGTTCTATCAAAGCAATGTAATAGCCTGACGCTCCCCCCCTTGTCCATTTTAGAAGACATCACTTTAAAATATTTGAAAGCTAGGGGACAGGTCTCTATGCTTTACAATCTGCTTGTTAGTGGATCTAATGAGTCATCAAATAATATTTTACAGGCCTGGAATATGGATTTAGTGGAAAATGTATCAGAGGAAGAATGGTCAAAAGCCTGCTCTTTGGTAAAAACCCAATCTGTAAACACACATTCTATACTCTTACAATATAAATGGCTGAGTAGACAGTACATTACTCCTGTGAAGCTAAACCACTTTAACCCCAATATTCCCGACACATGCATTAAATGTAGCCAGCAGAAGGGTTCACTGTTCCATTGTATGTGGAGCTGTCCACAGGTTGCACTCTTTTGGCGAGAGGTCCTGAACATTATTGGTCGTATTATTGGCAAGGTGATGCCTTCTGATCCTAAGCTATGTATCCTAAATATTTACCCTGCCAATTTTGTGGTAACTAATGATAAGAAATCTTTAATTGGTATGTGCCTTTTGGAGGCTAAAAGGTGCATTGCGAGGTCATGGAAAAAACCAACTGTTTGTGGCGTTTCTGAATGGCTAAACGGAGTGACTTCCTATCTGGCACTGGAAAAGATCAGTTATTTCACAAAAAACAGGATCGATAGTTTTTGGAGAATTTGGAAGGTCTTTTATAATTTCCTTGAAAATGAAGGTATACGAAGTGATGGAGGGAGTGATGATTTGAACTGATCTGATTGTAACTGTGGCTTTTTTTTTTTTTTTTTTTTTTTTTTTTTTTCATCCATTCTTAATTTATGCTTATTCATTACTGTGTGAAGGCATGCTTATGTGCACATATGTTGTTTTATTATTCAGAGATGTATGCTGAATTTGTCATACAATCACATACGCTTTATGTTAATTTAACGTAACTGTTTTTGTTTTTTTTTGTTTTTTGTGGGGAGGAGGGGTGGGGGGTGATGCGTTTTGAGTGTTTGCTCTGTTGTGTGCGCTGTTTTTGCACACTGTCTGTTGTTGTGCTTGTCTATGCTGTAAAACAAACAAAAATCCAATAAACATATGTTTGAAAAAAAAAAAAAAGGGGATTAGAGCTGGGTGCAGACTGCAGACTTCTTCTGGGATTAATCCCCATTTAAAGGGGTAATACTAAGTCTGCAGGAGGTACTAGTGAAAGACTGATTGGCCCCGGGCCCTGTGGCAATGTAGGAGGAAATGGGAGTTGTAGGCTTACTGGTGCCAGCTAGCTGCTTCCTATGTATCACCACACCAGGAAGGCTTTTGACTCTCTATCACATAATCACACCTATGCTTTTTACATCCCAACACTAACATAATGTCCTCTTATTGTTTCATATACTGTATAATGCATCATTTTTTTTTACAATACTACGCACATATCAAATCACACGAACATTACGTACTTAGTTAATTAGAAATTGTGTTGTGTTTTTTTTTCCCACAACAATTTTACTAATGTAGGATTACGTTTCCGGATCCCCTAGGGAAAATATTACTAATGTTGGTAATAAATTGAAGTAATTTTATCATCAACTGTATCAGCAACACTTTTTTGAATACACATTTGAAATGATCTAGTTTGAATAATTGATCATTTATAATTGATATTGAATCTAATTTTACATATAGCCTGACAGAGAGAATCATGTCTATTATTGTTTTTATCTTTTTTTCTGCAGTTTTAGTAAAAATGAAAGAAAGAAAGTGTGAACATCTCTTATTCAGGTGTTATGCCCCTGAGGGGATTACATGCTTGTTTTTCTGAGCAGTAATTTAAACTTTATAAACATTGCAATATCTCTTTCCTGCTTTGTTGCAGCTGTTTTAAATTGCACTGAAAGCCCGTTATGGTTTATTCCCTAGCAACTTAGTTTTGCATAGAGTAACTTGTCACTAAAGTTTTTTTTTAAACATAGTTATAACTGTGAGTGTATGTTCACTTGAGCATGTGTAGCTCCATGACGAATCAGAAGATGTTGCAATTCAGTGTTTGGTCCCTGTGCCATTGTTTAGCTAATGTAGCCTCCCCTCAAACACAAATGAGGGGATTCGCTCTCGAGTCGTGAGACAGCATATGTACCTTTGCTGTGATCTTATTGCTTCATGGAATTTTTGGTTTGTAGGTTTCAGGTGTGTATTAGTTCCGCCTGCAGTCTGCTGGTTGTACAAGTCATCTGAAGCCAAGCAACATCACAATCTTATAGCCTTTTTGATAACGCATTCATTGGCATTTAACAAACTAACTACCAGCATCTTAAACACCCAGTCATTAAAAGGAAAAGGATACCTGTTGTTGACTATTAACTCTGTGTAACTCTATGCGTGTTTATACCAAAATGTCCAGATGATAACCATAAGTGGATGTTTTTGGGATCCATTCCTCTGAGCCTGTGTGCATGTAAATACTCATGTTGCACTCACATGAGACCTTGACGTTTTCATTGTTTGAAGAAAAATGCAGCAGTACTTGTTATTGGCTGACAAATTACTCAAAACAGTTCACTTTTACACTACCCAAACTAAGCTAAGGACTACAGATCTCAAGTTTGATGACTACTGCAAACATAGTGACATAACCCATCAGGAATTTCATTTATATACTCTTCCCAGAAAGATAAGATGGCAAAAAAATGTTAGCACTGCAGACTGCAAATCTTTCCTCTGGGGTGGGGAGCCAAATGCTGAGTAGGCTGAGAGTTGAGGCTGTGTATCTTTATTCGTGGCTTGCCTGAATCCCCCAAGGCCCCCTGTCATGTGCTTTCCTCATAAAGCCGAGATTCAGCAGGATAACTTTGAAGATCCCATTCTGCTCAGTGCTAGTCCGTCATCTGCTACTGAGGGGGGAAGAGCATCCATTTTTTTTTGTGTTAGATCAGCTTATATATATTTAAACAATATCTTAGAGCTCTGTAGCTTTTTTTCCTCATTCCCAGTACCAGTATTGTTGTTTCTTAGAAAATGGCCACCAACAGTTGTTTGAGTCATGAAGGAAATGACTCAGACTCCTATTGCTCTGTCACAGATGAGTGAATTTGACTAAGGAAAGGAATGGCTATCCTAATGTCTGTTATTCACAGGATTGAATAAAACCAGTCCAGAGTGGACGCCACCTGAAAAGATTATGTAATGGTGTCAGGAGATTTGTTCTAAATTACACATCCCTATAGACTAGACTCAGTATACAGTAGGCCAGATCCTATACATATACAGTTGTCTAAAAAGAACTAATCTGTTAGCATGAAAATAGTTAGGTCATGTTGCAAGTTACATAGACATACTAGATGCTGGTATTTTAGGAAGGTACTGTATATACATCACCACTTTCAGAAATGTACTCAAGTGATATATAGACCATACAACTGGAATCTTAGAACTGAATTATTTATTTATTTAGGCCCAGACTTTGACTGTTTCATTTACTGTTCAGCTGTGTGACACAAGTTATATTATTACAAATTATTTTATTTAGCCCACTGTTTCTGCACTGTTTCTTCTGTGTAATATGTCTAAAAGTTAGTCTGCAACCAAGGACTAGGGTTGTAATTTTGATTATTTTGCCGGTGGTGATGGGAATTGTTTTTCTGCTCATTCCACTTGGTTAAACTCTGAAATGGAAGTCAAGTAGCTTAAAGTCACAGCAGTACAGACTTGATCACAGAATAACTTCTATTCTCCAGCTCTCTGTGTGACTGACTTGTGTCTCTGAAAAAGCTCAAACCTTGGTCACAAAGAAAGGAATACGGCAAGAAGGATGTACAAAATCTGCTTTTAATTTCTTTGACTCTTGTCTGTTGCACAAAAACATGCAGAGAGCTCACATATGGGCATACATGTGCTTTCAATCAACATACTTTAGCCCGGCTTAAGTCCTAGCATATTGTCTTAACCGAAATAAAAGCTAAGGAGTCAAGCGTTCCTACATCAATTCAACCCGCAAAGTGTAAACAAGAGGGATTGCATAAAACTGTTTGTGTGCTGTTGTTGTTTGTGTGGTTTTGAGGGCTTTGCTACACCGGCTGTCTTTGATTGTTAATTCCTATGTATATAAAGTCCCCTGAGGGGTTAGGATAAAGATAGGATTTGTACAACACAGGTGATACAATATGCTGTGTTTCTCCACACATTGCATTTTTCTGAAAGAAAGTTGCCTTAGTGTACTCTCTACACGGAGCAGGCCTGTGAAAGTGTGAATTGGTGATGAGGTTATGCCTGATTCCCCCTTCAAATCAAAACCTTTTGAGAAGCAGTAATTAATTGTTTATTTTTTCTCTTTCCCCCTTTCTTCTCCCTCCTAGATGGTAAGTGAGAAAGTGGGAGGTGCTGAAGGAACTAAACTAGATGAAGACTTCAAAGACTTGGAACGGGTAAGAGGAGCATTTTGCTGTGGTCTGAAAAGAGAAACTTCATTGGCTCGGCCGCTTTTACACGCAGAACACAAACATATTACTTTTTTCTGTGGGACTTCCGTTGTGGATGTTTACACATTTTTAAGCATGACATCATCCTATGTTTGTTGCATTCTGACCTTAAGTCTATGAAAGCCCTTAAAAGCTTTGTGAAAGATCTCAAAAGTCATTGTGTTGCGAACAACAGTAAATAATAATTATGAAGTAGTAGTTTGTTAGTAAGATATTTTTGAGGAACCAAAATTAGGCCCCAAAACCCACTGTTTCAAACGTCTCTAATTGTGAATATCTGCTGGTTTTGATTTAGTCTTCTATTATGTAATGTATATATATATATGTATATATCTTCAGGTTGTTGAATGTTGTTCAGACAAAAAAAGCAACTTTTAAACCTTACATTAGGCTCTGGGAAGACTTTTAGCTATTTTCTGACTTTTTCTATGTTCATCATGGTTGCAGCCTTATTCAAAATGAATGATTGATATCTTGTTGAGATACATGGCACTATAGTGGCCAAAAAAATATAGGGTTAAAAAAAATTACTTTGTAAATATTACTGTGATGTCACAGTAGGAGAAATCACAGTAATATTTACAAAGTAAGGTTTTTTTTTTAACCCTATATTTATCTTACTGTGATGTCACAGTAAGATTAATATAGGGTTAAAAAAACACTCTTTCTGCCTTTTCTCAGGCTAGGATGAACCAATTTCAATTTTTTTTTTTGCACATTTATACTACATAGGATCTCAGAATTCAATACACCTTTATATTCAAACCGGTGAAGTAGGCCTTTAAGTTATGCATTGAACCTTTGAACAAGCAATTGAAAGCAATGGTTAGCAAAAGGATAATCGGCATACCTCCTTTGCCTGTAACTATTTCATTTGTGGTTGAAGTAGCACTCTTGTGCGCTCTTGATGTAAACGTGTTTGCTGTGTTTTGTAGAAAGTAGATGTGACCAGTAAAGCGGTAGTGGATGTAATCTCCAAAACATCAGAGTATCTTCAGCCCAACCCAGGTGAGAAGAAGACCTGTGTTCATGCATTCATTTAAGCAGTTTGAACTCTTTGGTCAAATGTATTTCCACTGCCACCTGCAGCATCAAGGGCCAAGCTGTCCATGTTGAACACCATGTCTAAGATCCGTGGTCAGGTGAAGAACCCAGGCTACCCTCAGGCCGAGGGGCTGCTAGGGGAGTGTATGTCCAAGTTTGGACGGGAACTCGGAGAGGAGACTAACTTTGGTAAGATGTGTGTGTGTGTGTGTGTGTGTGTGTGTGTGTGTGTGTGTGTGTGTGTGTGTGTGTCTGTGTGTCTGTGTGTGTGTGTGTGTGTGTGTGTGTGTATTATGGTTTAAGATGGTTATTTCCTGACAGAAGAATGTTGGGGTTTGTTATTGCGGTTGTGCATGTGTAGTTAACTTAAAATACTGACTGAGATAGCACCCAAACTGTTTACAGTGCTTATGAAATGCCTTTTGACTATTTATAGTATTGTATTTCCATCTATGGCTAGGTCGTGTGGTTTTGTCAGGTAATATCTGTGTCTTTATGTGTGTTCTGATGGTGATTTGATTCTGTGGTACTTCACTATTAATCTGCTTATATCACTAAGCTATTTATCTCTGTCTGTGTGGCTCAGGCGGGGCGCTAGTAGATTGTGGAGAGGCCATGAGGAGAATGGCAGAAGTCAAAGACTCTCTAGATATCGATGTCAAACAGAACTTCATTGATCCATTGCAAGGGCTCTGTGACAAGGACCTCCGAGAGATACAGGTAAACTGACTCATTTTACTCTAAAGGTGTTGTCAAAATCAGTTAATATTGCCTCACGATCTGCTACCTATCCGTACTGTGTGTCAATTAAATAAAAACAGTGTTACAGTAAAACACAGGCCTAGGCAATGTAAACTGGCATGTTGCAAGCTACGGTGGGCCACCTTTGTTTACATAGTCTTTGTTTACATACTAGTTTACAGAGTCTAGGCTGTTCATTAACACCTTTTTTTAACACACATAGTATGGACAGGTATTGCTCGTGATGCACTGATTTTGTCAAAAAGGGATTTTTTTTTCAAAAAGCATTCTCAATAATCGCTGACTCCAGCTTTTTAACGGGAAATAGTGCTAACTGTGCTCCCTCCCAAACTATCTTAACTACTTACCACTCCAGCACCACCTGAAGAAGCTTGAGGGCCGTCGCCTGGACTACGACTATAAGAAGAAGCGTCAGGGCAAGATCCCAGATGAGGAGCTCCGACAGGCACTGGAGAAGTTTCATGAGTCAAAGGAAGTAGCCGAGACAAGCATGTACAACCTGCTGGAGACGGACGTGAGGACTCATTTATTACTTTGTATTATGAGGTGTAACTACATCCATAAGTCAGGAGTCAGGGGGTTTATCTGTTATCCCATTTCATCAGCTATACAAATAGCTTCTGATGGATGAAAGCTAGTCTTACCTAAAACACAGCAACTTAGCATTTTTAACCTTTACCCTTTTAAACATAGAGAGACGATAACATTTATACGCCTCAAATTTACAGTATGAAAATACAAGGGGAACAATTTCACTGATATACTGTATGAAGTATTAATACATTGAAAAGTAATTAAAAAGTATTCCATTGGATAACTATGTTTATTCTTTTAGCCTGGGTCTTCTTGTGATATATGTTTCCACAATGTTATCTTTCTGCCCAGTACGCACCCATAAGACAAACAGGCCAGTAGTTAAACATGCAAAGAGCAATGAAACACACCCATTCAGCACAATATTACCCACAGTGGTGGAGAGATAAACATGTCCCTTAAATAGCTGCAGTTAAACAGTTACAACATTTAATCACTATTTGGATTTAGCAATGAGATCATTTGTTTGCTCTGTACATACCGGTAACTGCAGGTATGCACAGATGTAGTTGATGAGGCATAGGAGAACAAAAACACTTAGACCATATTTCCAAGTGCATGTGGGTCTAAATGGATTTGTGTGTTCAATAGGTTAGTTTTAATACTGAAGGCTGGTTTAATATGTAAATGTATCATTAGCTATCTGGTCTGTCTGTCTGATCCTGATTTCCTCTTATACCTCTAGTGTGAGTCTTTCCATGTGACTATTATAATATTTTGTATTGTTGAATTTAAGTTATTTTAATAACATTTGAAAAACTTTTCAAGCCTTTTTTTTAAATCTTAACTCAAGGTCTACTTACTAGCTTTATATGAGGTTGAATTCTCAGACAAAATAAATTATTAATTACACATTAGCTTTGTGTTAATGTACTCTATATCCGGGGTATGCCTCATGTTATCACTGGGGGCTTTGTGTATTTCGGTTTATAATCCGCAATATGGAACTGTTTGTTAATGTGTGTGTGTGTGTGTGTGTGTGTGTGTGTGTGTGTGTGTGTGTGTGTGTGTGTGTGTGTGTGTGTGCGCGTGCGCGCGTGTGTGTGTGCGTGTGTAGATAGAGCAGGTGAGCCAGCTCTCATCGCTGGTGGAGTCCCAGTTGCAGTACCATAAACAAGCTGTGCAGGTGCTGGATGAGCTTTCTGACAAACTCAGAGAAAGGTGCCATAATGAAACCTGACACACACAAATCTGTATACTGTAGTACATCTGGCTGTTTAGCTTTCTTCTGAGGCTTTTCCAGTCTGGTTCTGGTTTTGTCACATACTTTTGTATTTATTGTGGAAGTTTGGAAATAGAAAACTAAAATAAATTGCTTTTTTTCAATAGGATGAATGATGCTCAGAATCGACCAAGACGTGAATACACACCTAAACCCAAACCTATCTTTGATTTCGGAGATGACAACCATTCGAACAACGGCTACCCAACCTCCATGGCCCTGCCCCCTTCACGCAACTCAGGTAAAAGCAGCTAAAGACTGACTCTCTAACATGTTTTTGAATATTTTTAGTGAGGATCAACATAAAAAAAATAAGTTTGAACTTAACATTAATGCTGAAATGCTTAAGTGGCTCAAAGTGCTGTTTGCACCAGTAAACTGATGATGTTCAGACAGATCATAAATATAGTCTAGGAAAAAGTCTCTGTGGTGAAATTTTGAATTCCTCTTTGCAATTATTGTCAAAGACACTCAAAATAGGCAGCATAATATGTGGAGAAAAGAGCTACCATACCAGAGTTCCAACAACAACAAAACATCCAGCTGTTTCTTCACACACTCAAGTTGGATCCAGCCAAAAAAGCATGTCTGCATTTTGCAATCTCTCCGCACTGCCAATATCTTCGCCCAAGCCCTGCAGCCAATCAGTACCACTGAGTAGAAATACGTAAAACATTCAGTGTCTCTCTTTTTCTATGGTCTTATATTGAGGCTTTGTCAATGATGGTATGCACTGAATGTTTGACTGTCGAATGCACTCAGTCGTTGACCTCGGGAAAATGGATGACTGTTAGGGAGGGGGAGTGTGTTTGTGTGTGTGTGTCCGAGCCCTGTCATTTGGCTGGCCTTTCTCCAACTGACCTTGTTCCTCTTTCCCTTGACATCATCAGAGCCGCCTTTTCACTTGGCCAGATTGTCCTTTCGGAAACCCACATTGTGTGAGTCAGAGATTGTGTGGGCCATTTTTTCTCGGCACAGTTGTTGTGGTGTTGAATGGTGTAGTGTGCACGCACAGCTTCTGGTGTGAAATGTAGGAAGGAGGTAAGAAGTTGCTTCTCACAGGTTCAGCACATGCATGGTGGTTTGTGAAGCATGTACAGAAAGCCTGTTTGTGGTTTTGTATGAAATCCACATCCTGGACTGTAGATACTGCAACCTGACTTACTAAAAGTTCTTCCAACCTGTGCATCTGCTGGCTCAGTCAACAATTGATTTAAACATGCAATATCACATTCTAAAAACACAGCCAGGATCCTTTACATTAGAGAAACAATTGACTAACTTCCTTTCTCTTTGTTACAGAAAGATCAATACAATGTTATAGTATAAACTAATATGTCAAAAAACAAGCAGCTGGTGATATCATTTTAAGGGGTTATTAATTATTATTTGCAGTTGTATTTGTGTTAGTTAAGATAGATTTCATCACCCAACTTTTATGGCAAATCACATATATATATTTTCACTCTAACTGTATTTTCTTTCTTTCTTTTCATCTGTCGCTTGGGTTTTTGTGTTAATAATTTACTTTTTGCCCATTTGTGGCCATAGAGAGTTGAGTGGGTTTTACTTTGGGGAAGCTTGTTGCATAAAGTACACATTGAGGAGGAACAGCTTGTTACTGTTACTGTTAAGTTACTGTCATTAATCTCCTGTTTACCTTTAACTGCTATTATGCTATTATATTTGTATCAAACAGTGTATCAAATGACAACAGGCAGGCTTGTAAAACCCACTGTGTTCTACCTGCCCAGCAAGAAACAGTATGCAGCACAGTTACAGACAGACTAGCAAGCAAACATTCAGATTAATGATAATGTGTTGCTCCATGACTGCTGTAAGCAACTGTTTGGCATGTTACCTTAAAAGGCTATAACATGTCAATTTTGTTTGCCCTGTGCCCAGGTGTACCAAACGCTGTTCATAGTACAGGACGTTTGTAGAGACTAGTGGTCAATCTATGGGTTTTCAATGGCCGAGGATGACATTTAGAGAGCAGGTCAGCCGATTGCCGATATATAATGCTTACGTCACGTTATTTTGTTCTGCATTTGATAAAATACAACAATTTCATAATAATAACAAACGAGTAAGAAAAATATTGCATTGTCTATTACTTGGCCCTCCCTGGTGTTGGCTCTGTAAAATATTGCCATACAGGACTTATAAATTCCCATCTTTATTAAAGGTGCTACAAGGAACTTTTACATTTTTCCTCTGATCATAAATTACATGTAACAGCAGACCATCAGTGCAAAGAATGCTATTTTTATATATTTTTTCTTAATGCCTTTGTCATGGGTACGCTCACCCAGGAACAACAGCTGGCGTAGTAAAAACACTACCGCTTTTGCCCAAAGGTGGTGCAAGAATGAACACAAACTGAAAGTTCCTCAGAGCACCTTTTAAAATAGAAAAAAAATACAGAGTAAATATTTGGGTTAAACATTTAAATAGCGCTATTGCTCCTTAGTAGACACAGTGATGAGTACTGGATTCAGTTTAAGAGAGGATCTCAAAAAGCTATTAATCAGTTGACCGATAATCGGTCTAACTCTAGAGAGAGACCCATCAATGTTTGCCCGTACACACATTTATCTATCTTTGTTTTGAACTTGCAATCATAACTGGTTATATAGTAGAAGAAAGACAAAATTACAAACATCGTTTGCACATTGTTTTGTTCTGCTCCTGATACAGTATGGAGTAAAGCAGAGCGAATGAGAGACAGAAGCGTTGCCCCTATCCAGCCTTCCCAGCAGTCTGCGGGGTAGACTTGGCACAATGAGGAAATTGTTTGGTGACAAAAAAGCCTAGTTTGTCTGTGTGTGGAGCCCCACTCTCCTCTGCTGATCTCTGTTACGTCACAGACAAAGTCATAAAGACGTCTAGTGTCGTAGGATGTTGTTCTCGTTCAAAGAATCAACTTGTTATTAATCTTGTGCTTGTTTGCAATGTGTTTTTGAAGTTGATCTAACTGTACCAGCTAATTATGTTCTACTAACCTTTATATATATTTACTGTGTTTACTGTAGTATGAACTTCAGCATACAGTAGCTTTAAGCAGGCAGTGTGATCACCCTCTCCTGAAACTGCCACTGCCGTCTGCCCTCATTTTGTCTGGGAGCATCCCAGAATCTAACTTCCCCTCCTCTTCCTCATTCTGTCCTTCCTTGTGTTTTCAGCCCCAGAGCAGCCGAGCTGCAAGGCGCTGTACGACTTTGACCCGGAGAACGAGGGTGAGCTGGGCTTCCGCGAGGGCGACATCATCACCCTGACCAATCAGATCGACGAGAACTGGTACGAGGGAATGCTGAATAGCCAATCGGGATTCTTCCCTCTCAACTACGTCGAGGTGCTCGTTCCATTGCCACACTAATATAAAGAGAGCCAAGGAGGAGACTGACGGAGTGGAGAGGGAGAGAGCAATTAGGCGATAGGAGGGAAAGTGAAGCCGAGGGATGGTCCGCAGAATATCCTTTTTCACCTTCAGCTCCAACGTCAGCACTTTTGGTCATCTGGCGTTCAGGAGGAGATGGTCACATTTTCAAAGTCCAGACCAGAGCATCTACCTGTTTCACCCAAAGGTAAAAGGATCCACGATGGCAGTCAGAAACATTTCTTGAGGACTAACTAATGAGACGTTTATAAGCAATATTTTTCTTTAACCACAAATTACTGATATTTTAAAGACAATTCCTATAAATTCTGGTGATCATGAGGACTTGGCTGACACATTGATATCATCTTTTTATTTTTTTGTGACCTCCACCTGTTTCAAACTCGGGTTGGCCACCAACTCAACAGTCGCTTTTCAGACTGAATAAGCCAACTCAAACATTGGTAGATTTCATGTGTACCTTGACTGAATATAATCATCATTTCAAAACTGAAACTTTGTCTGCGCCCCTTATGGACTGGAGCTCATCTCTTATTGCCACCTGCTGGCGAGGAAGAGAATTACTTTAAATTAAAATTGAACTACACACTGAAAGTGAAGGTTAACTATCTAAAAAGAGAAAAAAAAAATACTGCAATCATATTTCATTAGAAACATGGGCCAAAATTAGCCTCAGGTATGTGATTAAGACTGTTTTCAGATTTTGGCATCTTTGTAATGGTCTTTTTAAACATCTAAGTCTGAGCTGTGCACTGGGGTCAGCTTCAGAAGGCAACAGGCCTCATACAGTGGTTTCCTTTTTATTGTTTCAGTATTTGATTTATGTTAGTCTCAACCTACTACAGTGGTTTTAAAAATACAACTGCTCACGAGTATGTGATAAATGTTGTAATTGCACCTTGGTCCTAAAAATGAGATTGATGTGTGTGTGACAGACCTACTCCACCATTACAATGCACACAGACCCAAAGTTAAATGCAGACGTTGCACATTGTTGTCACGGAATGCAGAAGTGTGTGTATGTTGTCTATAGTTGCAGAATGATTAGTTGTTTAGTGGTTGTCTGCTATAGTCTGTTCAATAGAGGAGACAGAGCCAATAAGTCTTTATAAAATGCAATAGAAACATATCGCTCGGTGCGCCTGCTAACTATTCTGTAAGACAGCCATATAATAATTTAGTATTGGGCCTATTTCTTTATTTGGTCTTTTGACCCTCTTTCTAAGCGCATGTCAACTCTATGCTGTGCCTGAATAGATAATGCTGCTGGCAGCGACTCAGTCCTTCATATTCATCACTAACTGTCCCACTATTTCTGTCTTCAAGAATGTGAAAGTCATTTGTGTTTGAAACTTGTTCTCACCCTGTGATTCTGATGGTTGGCAACGACTCCGATTCCATTTCTTTGTTAGTACTTTTGGGCTGATGTAGACAGGTGTTATTCCTGTTTAGTTAATCTATTTAGACAAGGCTGGTTCTTGTCCTGGTTTGAGCCCACAGTCCACACCTGCAAATGGAGTCCTACCTAACATTCATTGTGCTGTCTGAGTGAAAAACCTGGAGCGAAAGGGAAAACATCAAGGGACGCGAGCGTTAGTTGTTATCCATTTTGACCAGATTGGAGAACTTTTGTTACCAAACATGAATCCTTAACAAACCGTTATCATCAGTTTGGCTGATTTTAAAATGTTCTGTACGGGAAAGGGTTTAAATATGACAAATACGTTCTCTTTCGCTGTGTGCAGTATCTCTCTGCTACATTGCCTCTATTATTATCCATATTTGTCATCACTCCATGCTGCCAAACCCTTCCCCCCAGTCTCCTGACTTTGGTCCTTGTCTGATATGTTTACATCTCTGATCTTATGACATTTCAATGCTTGTATCAAGTTCAGGGCAAAGTTAAAGGACTGACCTTATCAGTCCTTGCCAGCTTTGTTTTTTGTGCCTTTGGAAACCAAGGGAGGGAAAGTACTGTGGCTAATACAGCAACTATAACCTAACCTAGCTACTTAAGAAAATGGTCAAGAATTTATTTTCTACTTTCGGTTTTATTTCTAGCCATCGGCACTTTCCTGTATAGAGATGATATGCATGTGTGCACATTTCTGCACATTTTGACACTACGGGCAGTTTCCTGGATATGTGTTGTTAAGACTAATGTGAGGTTTATAAGCCAACCACAAGTGGAATCTGTTTTTTTATAGATTTTAATCCATGTTTTAAAAAAAAAATGTCCCACTGATTTATTTTTTTAAAGGGCTATGTAATTGTTTAATCTTAAATGCTCTTTTGAACAGCATTAAATCATTCTGGCTCTCTCTCTATAGTATTATTTTTTATATACGATTCCTTAAAAATTTCAAATTCATCTTTGCATGTAGTCCTATATTACACCTTATCAGTGTCTTAGATTTAAATTGCGTTTTTACTTTTGGTATGAGTACAGAATTTAACCGCAATTTTGTTATCTTGTCTTTTATTATCTAAGTATTTGTACATGCTTCTTTCCTGTCCCCCACATCCCTCTTCTTAAAATAAATTTAAAAAATGAAAATATGTTGTTGTGTTGTAGTTTGACCAATAGTGAACTCTTCTGACATCAAATCATATATTTTACACATTTGAACTTGTAGACATAACAATAAACCCAAATATGAATCTTAAAGCCTAAAAAGAATGAGCAGAATAGGCTTTTATTTTAAAAATAAAATAAATTACCCCTGCTAACATGCTCGATGGTGAACTTGGTAAACATTATAACTGAGTATAATGGTGTGCTGGCATAAACATGAAGGTTAAAGCAGAGTCAGTCTTTGTGGTGTATCAGAATAAAGTTGACAAAGAACCAACAGTTGTGTTTAAATAGTTCCAGTGTGTATATTTTAATGCTTTATAGATCATCAGCAGGCTTAAGGCATTGCTCTGTCTTCTAACATGTACATCACACAGTCCACAGTTAGTAATAAATACAGGACAGGTCAATAGGAAGCAAATATTCGTCCTAAACAACAGGACTTATGTCTCACATTATCCAACAGGAAGACAGTAGAGGGGCACATTCACAACACACACACACACACACACACACAGGTTCATTATAGAAAAAACTTTTGCTTGGCACAATGGAATTACTTGCATCACATTGCAATCAACCAATTTGACTTGAGGAAGACAAACATTCAGAAAATCTTTTGCAGAATACCGTTAAAGTCGAACCAAGAGACATTTAGATACTCTGGTTTAGTCTATAAAGGCAATTACAATAACACCTTAAAAGTTTACGTTGTACATATCTGGCAATATCCGCTCATACCACAGGATACTGGCACAGATAGGCACATAGGTCCATGTTTAAAAGGTAAGAGGCCAGTGAGGCTTTCTGGTCAATGAAATGGTTTTAGTTAGAGTCCTTATATAAAATATTGTTTTTATAAATAACACTGGCTAGTTCCCTGATCCAATGCTTGCTTATTTTCTGTATCAATTGTAAATTTTTTCTTTATACAAGCTTGTGGGAGAATCAAGTGTTTGTTTATTTTACTCCTGATAATGCCATTTCCAAATAAAATATTACTCAAGCATGAGGAAAAATCAAGGCATCTATATGTTTTTCAAGCTATGATTTTTTTTATACATTGTACATCCTGTCACTTCGGTCCCATCAGCTCTGTACAAAATGGAAGGGCTTAAGATGTCCACCAGCGACCACATGCGCGCATTGACGGCATATCCAATCAGTGCATGTTGCACAGCTGACTGTAGACGTGCTCTAAGATCTGAGAGTAGGCCTGGTCTTTGGGAGCGTGGCAACTCAGAGAGCCCTGAGGAAGAGGACAGGAAGGGTTTTATAAAGGTTAGGCCTTGGTGGGTCACCTGCCAGAGGGTGTATGTATGAAGAGCAGAAAACCTCTTTTCTGATTCAAGGTCATCACTAAATCTCCCTACCTTGATCTTGTCCATCATGGTCGTTTCAGGGCACCAATACTGGCTAAACTGGACGACATCGGGGGCTGTCCTGTAGAAGTCTACCAGCAGCATCTGTGGATGAAATTTTACAATGATTTACTGTACAGTATTCATAAAAATGCATCACACTCATACTGATTGCTGATGCGGTGTCTGTACCATCTCATTGAGAACATCGCTGGTGAGGAAGTTGTCCTGTACGTAGGTGACCTCGACAGCCACTGGTATACCGTAGTCATTGGACCGTTGCTGAAGCAAGACAGATGATGGGAAAGGTTTAGCAGGACTGTTTACATAAAAGGTATCAGAAACAACTAAACTAAGTAACAAAGCTTTGGAATTACTAGGGGAAAAATTTGGTTAAATTCTAATAGTTATGTCTGTGAATGTAGTCACCTCAGGCGGTGGTACGACCCAGAATGGAGTTATCGTGGACGCCACACCTTGATTGCCGTGATAATATGGTCCTGAAAGAGGCATAGATGATATCATTGTAGACATTGTAGTATATGTTTTGTAATTACCATATATTGTAGATTGATCCTCTATATCTCCTACTATGTATCAGTATAGTCCCACACGGCAGCCACTTACCACAGATGATACCCAAACAGGGCTGGAAGCCGTTGTTTGAACCCTGCAGCCTGAGCTGATGGTCCATCTGTGAGTCGATGTCCTGCAGCGATGGCAGAGCCGGACCTCGCGGGTGACTGTGGTACCAGCCCACTAACGACAGCCCGCGCATGAACAGGTTCTGACAGATCTGGAGCACAGTAGATGATGATTAGAATAGCCTGACTTTGAGTAAACTTTAGTAAAAGTGACTCATTGTGTGCTAAATGTGCATATTATTTGATGGTGTTTACATTGAGGTCTTTAACCCAGGCAGATGTTTAACACTTTAGTAGAACTGGAACTTCATTTAAATAAAAACTTTTAAGCTTTTTAAATTGCTCGGGTTTAAAGCTTTAGTGCGCAACCTGAACAGGTCTCTCTTGTAAATGAGACCCTGGGTCTCAATGAGATTTTACCTGTATAAATAAAGGTTAATAAAAAAAATAATAAATAAAAAAAACTTCTGTTGCATGAGGAATTCTGATTAATAACAACAACACTGTCGGAGCATCACCAGTTTGTTAACACTGCTATACTGTAAACTACAGTGAGAGTTTTGAGGAGCAACTTTGTGTTAACTCGTTTGGCGATGGCTTGAATGTAACCGACATATAAAAAAGTTACACTCTCTACACACACAATTCTGAGATTATTTACAGAAATTAACTAGAATTTAAACCTAAAAATATCTGAGGTTAACCCCCTAAACAGCACAACCTATGGGCACAGCAGGGTTTTGGCTTCTGAAAGAGCTGTGCATGTTGATAAGTGTCGGATGCTGAACTGAACTGTCCTTGGGATCAGAAAGAACTTTTAGAAATGGTTGTCATACACCTTCATGTTTTCTAAAGGCATGCACACTGCGAGTGAGGACTACTGGCTGGCGTGTTACCTCCTCCTCAACAGCAGATGCAGCTTCTCTGTCTGCCAGCCTGGTCCGACAGGGGAAAGCTCTTAAGACTGTCAGCACTGAAATACAATCACCACAAAGAGAAAGATTCTGGGGTTAAAGAGCAAAGCTTTTATTTATTTAATTTTTCTTTTTTTATCCCTGTAATGTCAGACTCACGTTGTGTATTGGTATCCCATCGCCCTCCGAGGTATCCCACCACCTCGCTCGTGGTCAAGTGACAGTGGAAGTCCTGATGAGGGGAAAAAGAAAAGCAGATGACTTGGCCTGTTCGCTTTTCATCAGCATCCATTTCCATCCATCCTGTTTTAGATATAGTTTTTACTTACCATTAGCAGCAGTACGTTACTGGACACGGCGACATTGAAAGGCTGGAATCTGTTGATGGCTGAGAAGGCCGACAGCTCCACTAGTGTGTGCGGATCTCTGAGGACACAAATGAGTGTCTGTAAGGCTCTAAATCACTCCGTGCAAGTAGAATACACTTGGTCCCATCAAACTACATTGATCTTTCTAGAAATAAGTCAGTACCTGGCAGCGTCCCTGGTGCCCAGGTTGCAATATCTTACAGGGATTCTCTCTCTGTCAGACCTCCGTGACACCATCAAGTCTGTGCCGGTTAAGAAGGACATTTACTTGAAGTCGATAGCACACAACATTGAACTGATGTGTATTTTCAGTTAGAAGTGGAGAGGATTGTACCGTTTAGTCCAGGTTTGTTGTTCTTGTTCTTGTCTTCCGCCTGCATAGCTGTCTTCCCTTCCTCCTCGTCTTCATCGTCGTCCTCCTCACTCACCAGGCTCTGGAATCACAGTAAATGGCACAGGATAACGTACAGTACATGCAGTGATACAGACACTTTACAGTACGTAGAAATCTCCCTCTCACCAAGTACCATTTTGCTTGTAACTTTGAATAGTTCTTAAATTGTCCATTCATTAAACAAATAACCTTTAAAATGAAGCATTCTTATATGGAAATCTGCCCTCGGCTCATGTCGACACTGAGGCCGGGGCCTGTGACGAGGAGACTTTATTTTTAGATTACCAAAGTACTGTTCTTTTGCCTCACACATTTCATCAGCCTTCTTTCACAATCGGCACAAATTGTGTTTCTCGTCTACAACTTCCTTCATCTCTTATTCCTCCCTAAGAAAAATCTGAAACAAGTACTGTAATTATAATTTTTTAAACCTAATAGTAGGCTGTTCAAAAGTACCTTCTGTTTTTTTTAAACGTTTTTGGGTCATGCTGTTTAGCCTCAACACACATTAATCCTGATTGACTGGCCAGTTGTTCTCCTCTCACCATGTCCGCACTGGGCTGGTACTTGTGCAGCCATGTGGTTTTATACTGCACCAGCTTCTGTCCACGGTAGCGCACCGATGCCCAGCCACAGCCAGACTTCTTGGCCGGGTTGACCAGACGTTTGCAGTGCGTTGCCCAGGCACTCGGGGAGTTGAAGATCTGGCCCGTCTCCACCCATCGGATTTTCCCGTCATTCAACAGGTCTCCCACAAAGTTCTTGCCCTAAGGGAATGGAGTAGAGACAAACAAGATAAGTGTGTGGGTTTTCTCCTTTGAAGCAATAGTGTGCAATTTTTTCATATAAATGAATGTTGGTGACATTCAAGCTAATGCCAAACGAGTTGACTTAAAGCTGTTTAAGCCTATCAGCTCCATCTCTGTATTTCTCAGTGTGGCAGTGTTTAAAAACTGGTGTCGCCCGCCGACACTGGCGCAGGAGCTCAAGAAGTTTCAAGATGTTTCAGTTGCTGATTCTACTGCTGAGAAAAAACCTGGATGTACGGCAGAAAGAATAAAATCCTTGAGCGATCACCGAAGGTAGATGCGCCGACAGTGTTGTTGTAATTACTCAGAATTCCTCACGGGAGCGACAGAAGTTATGCACTATAGCTTTAAAAACATTGCTTAGTTGATTTCATTACCAGAATTATCATAGCTGAGTTGAATGATTGTACCTCCGAGAACTAAATAAAGGTTGATTGATTGATTGATTGATTGATTGATTGATTGATTGATTGATTGATTGATTAATTGATTGATTGATTGATTGATTAACAAGTGCGTCATCTGGTACCACACTTACTGTACATAACCTGCATAATGAATAACATTGTCTTATTGTACCCAGCCGTGGTGTGTTATTATTACCAGGTAGTGGATGGCTAGCACGCCGTCCCCCGGCTCCACCAGGCCGTCCTTGAGCAGCACTCTCAGGGTGATGCCTCTCCGGGTCAGCAGGGAGCCCCGACCTGAGCTGGACCGCAGCTCTGCCTCCTCCCCTCCACTCAGCTCCTCCTCATCCTCCTCTCCTCCATCCTCCACCACCTGTGGAGAGCTGGGTGGCTCTGAGCCTGAAGGGCAAACATACACACACACACACACACACACACACACACACACACACACACACACACACACATTGTGGTTCCAAATGTGCTCAGGAGTGATAATTGGGTGTAATGTTGACAATGAAAACAAAACCATAAGCTTGTCAGCAGTCTCTTGTGAATACTCATAAGCTAGTACTCTCATAGGCTAGAATTAGCCAAAGCACCTGGCTGCCTGTTAACATCTGTAGCCTATCAGTTAGGCTACATCAGGAACAAAGCCAATTCAAATGTCTAGTATTGTAACTATGTAATTACTTTTTAATGAAAGCTCCCATAATAATGGAAGCCAGCATCATTTCAAATTGCAGCTTGCTAAAATGATGATAGCAGTCATAAATAGCATGGTGAAAGCAACCTCAGGGGGGTCAAAATGGCCAAAAGATAATCTAAATTGGCATTTCATTAATTACAGCTAAGCTAAGCGTCTGGCCTTTGTTTCCACCTCCCATTAGGACACGGCTCTCTCTGCAAGCACAGGCCTGTTCGCCCCCTCTGTTCATTTCTTCCACATTTACAATTAAAGCCCTCAATTTAATTTTTCTCACCCATATCTCGCAAAAAATATCCAGGTCCAAGTCGGCCGAAACCTGCTCCTTTTCGGGGCACTTGACGCTGCGTGGGGTCGAGCTCCGGGCAGATTTCACAGACACTTAGCCACACTAGCTCCGGCTATTATTCAAAAACATAAAATGAAGGCGTCTGAGGCTCTGCAGTGTAGTTTCCTTGTTGTGTTGCTTTAATGTCAGTTCCCCTCCCCTTTCTTTCTCCCTCTCTCCCCGTCCTTGTCACTCTCCCTGTGTTCTTCTGAGCGGGTTTGTCTGACGTGCCGTGCCGGTCTGGCTGCCATTACTCACATATCCGTTAGACTAAACACTAATTTATACGATTCAATAGAAAAGCGAAGTGGCTTTAGTGTTAGTAAAAATGTAAACAATGTAGCGACAAATCTTCGTTTCCTCCGGAAAGATGAAGTGTCGCCCCGTGCGCGTGAGCCAACCGCTTTGGGATTTGGGCTATCTATGGATTTGGGTAGATTAAAAGTGCATCCTGTTCGGAGATGATGGCGTTTTGTATATTTATGAGAAACTCTACGCAGTAGTTGAGTTGTGATAATATTAAGACCCCGTCCCATACTTTGCTATGTTTGACTGTTTTTTTCTTCACTACGCCGAGATGTTCCTTCTTTATCACCGAGGGGAGGCTCATTTAGCGCGAGGCAGCCTGTGGAGGGCAGCAAACCTCCAGCAGTGAGTCTTAAAATGGGTTCAGTTCCTTTCACCCATAATCAGGAACCCCTATATTGCTGTAGTGGAGAGTAAGTAGCCTATGTACTTCTACTAGGCCTATTGAGTACCTATTTCTAATTAAGGCTACATTTCAGAGGAATTGCAGTTAGCCTACACTATTTGTTTGACCTATAATGGCTACTTAATTTTCACAACTTGATGTATTGGCTACATTGATTCTATTACATATGATCCATATTTAGAGTTAACAATCAAACAATGTCTGGATACATTTGAACCAACCTGAGGCAAAACAACAACTACAAAAAACTCTTGTAGGGCTCATTTGACCTTGACTGAAGAACAACACTTTTACACTTGTATTTAACAATATTATTAACAGTTGCATCCTGTTGCACTAATATTTGTTCCTTTGATATGTGTCAGTTCAGTCAGGAGAAATGTACATGAATCAGAGGTGTAAAGAATAAACAAATTGATTTATTGACATATGCTGAAAAAGATAACATTTAAAAAGAGACCTGGAAATGATTAGACCTCATCATAATGTCATGTGAAAGGGCGTAGTGACTGCATCAGTATCAGTATCACTATCAAGATTACTTATAGAACCACTCTTCAACATTTTCCAAAGTCTTTCAGCCAATAAAACATTTTTATTAAAAGTAGTGGTCAACCTACCTGGTATCATGATATAATATATTCACTTTAAGCGTGAATGAGACATAATTGAGAATAAACAAACATGTTAAGACGTATCTCATAACCTGTAATTTATTACATAATCACATTGTTTATTTTAGAAGGCAAAAGGAATACAACTGTAATTTTCCTACATTTCGAAAAAGTAACGTTTGCAATTCATGTACAATCTTTTTTTAACTCATGTATGCAGGCTTCTAATGAGTATACATCTAACTAATAAAATATAATAATGATATGATAAACATCAACCAAGTTACAACGGGCTTTGTTCTGCCGACATCGCATAAGAAAGAAAATAGAAATGAAACCAGTGGAGTCATCACAAACGCAATTATCAGGCCTGAACAACTGAGCCACACATCCCTTATGACGTGTAAAGCTGTATCCAGGCTCACATCCAGGGCAAGTGTGGTAATGTTTACTTCACTTGTATAACAGTTGATGAGCTGTCCGTAAATCATCCATTTCCACATCCTCTTTGCTGAAGTTCAGAGGCAACAGAAACTTATCTGTTGAGTAAGGGTAATTTAAAGGGGGTGGTGAAGCCATGGGTTGTTTAGAGTTTAGTTGACACAATTTTACCTTCAGATTACAGGAATCAAAGGGCATTATTGCATGCAGTGGACCTGGCTCATTTGATCTTCACGTAGATATTATTAATAGGCTACACAATACAGCCTATCAGCTGTTATACAATACAAGTGATTCGTGAAGTAATATTGAAGCAGTATTTCCATATCCTCTATGTTCAGAGGAAACGGACACTAATCTGTTGCGTAAGGGCGTACCACCACTTGGTAGGAGAACTGGTTTGAGTGGCATGAATAGACTTGTTCTGCGCTGCTTGGGACAAATACAAGATTCTCACCATCAACACCACTAAATTCATCAACATGGACCACATACCTCCCCTCACACATCACAATAAGCTTATTGCTGTAACGAATATGTCCCCCTATCTCACTGGGTAAATCATTGTTCCTTGCCTCAATCTTCAAACTCACAGCTGGCAGAGAAGGGCAGATGAATCCTTCACTTGAGCAATCTTCATAACTGACATATACCCTAGTTTTCCAGCGCATGTTGTTGAGAGTAAAATAGGCACTGTTATGAACAGGGGTTTGGAAATCAGATGCCAGACTAAGGCCCTGGGGATCTGTGTAAGTTTTGACAGTTTGGAGGTCAAAGGTAAAGCTCCATGGCCTGCCATTGTAAATCCTGGATGTGTAGACAGTGTCTTCCTTTGTAAAGTCATTAAGCATTGTCGTTAAGGGCACAGCATTAAACTGGAACCCCTGTAATTTGCTTGCAAGGTACTGTGAGCCATTAAGTGTGTATAAGTCCTCAGCTGGTATCATTGGGAAACGGATGAGCTTCAGAAGTATCTCAGGAACAGTTGTGTTAGCTTGGGCTGCCGCCCATCTCTCCAGTGCATTCAGGATGACAGTTTCATTATGTACTACAAGGTCTGAGCGAGACAGAAGAGCTTTGACCAAACTAAAAGGAAGATTTGTCCACTCAGGGGAATGGGTTAGCGCCTCACAGTTCCAAGCCAGGTAGCGTAGATAAACTTCCTGTAGTGCCTCATCACCTGCCAAAAGTGCATATTCATAGAAAACATTCTGACTCAGGAAAGTTGGATCCTCTGGAAGAAAATGTCTGAAAATATTTGCAGTTTCATTCTGAATATCTGTCAGACCCCAATCGGTTGCCATCTCGAGAAAGCAATGTGCAGCATAGGAGTGTGTCAGACGAATCTTTCTTGTGTAGAAGTATCTAAAATAGAAACATTTTCATTAGACACACTGTAAACAATTGCTGTAAATTTACAGCAGGATTTCAACAGCATTTACCTGTTATTTATAAAAACAGCATTTAACTGTTAAAATAAAAGGCAGTCTGTTAAATTACAGTCCTTTGCTGTTATTTTACGGAACGGTAATGTTTTTCAAAAATACTGAACTTTCCTGTTAATTTACCATCAAACTTGGAAGGGACAACTTGACATGAGCTGCCTGCACATGTGAAGCTTATACAGTTTTCTTCATTAATCCTCATTCATCCACATCTTAACTAATAAGTGTTGTTTACTGTATATCCTCTGGTTAAGTTTACTTAAAGTTGAGTTATATCTACTTGGAAATGGAAATTGCAGTTAACGTAATTAAACCAAGTTAGTCTTACTTAACTGAAGAGTTGTGTTTACTCAGTAGAATTAAGGAAACGGATTGCCTTAGATAAATCAAGTAAGCACAACAAAGTGTATTGTAGAGACGCCCCCTTTCCCACAATGACTTGCACTGGACTAAACGTTTGTTATGTTGCTATTTACACCCTCAGTAAAGGGGATGTTTCATTCCATTACCTCACTATGCATTTTGTTTAAATAAAACATTTCTGTGTGAACTAACTGTTATTTTTGGTTATAACAAACGGTTTGTGGAAATCTTAAACAAGATCCCTAGTTCAACTCAGGAGACAATTTACAATAGAAATGAACCATTCCATTGAACTTAATATTTTGTAAAAAGTGTCTTGAAGTAACACACAGAAGCTGCTCTCTGTGTTTAGCATTTGAACAAATAGGGGACATAGTAAATTTACATATGGAATGAAACAGATCTGCCCAATGAAATATAACATCCCCTTCGCTCACGGTGCAAACAACATAACAAACATTTAGTCCAGGTTCATCCCTTTTTTCATTAACAGTATAATCCTGTCAATTTTAGTGACAGTCAAATAATGTTAATTTAACAGTAAGAAAATGGCAACACTGCTGCCAGTTGATTACTGTTTTTACTGGAAAAAACAGGTTCATACAGTTTTCTTCATTAACAGCATAATCCTGTCAATTTTATTGACAGTCATATAATTTAACAGTAAGAAAATGGCAACCCTGCTGCCAGTTGATTAATGTTTTTTACAGGGAAATTTCTTACAGTGCAGGTTCAGTTAGCTCAGTTCATACATCAGGCATAAAGTGACTAAAAAACACAAGGACAAATGGGTGGCAGTTTGAAGTCACAAGTTCGCTCCTACCTGACAAAATTGTTGGCGTGTTGCCTGCAGTCATCAGTGACAACAATGCTGAAGTTGCTGAATTCTGACTTGGGCATTTTGAGGTTGGGGTTGAGAGAAAGGATGACCCTGTGAGCGCAGATTGTCTCGGTGGCGTTGTTGTCCACCACCACCGAAATGTTCAAGTCACAGTCACGTCCACTGTCAAACAGCTTCTCTAGCTGATGAGAGAGACTTGCGTTGTGGCTCAAATTATATTCGTTGGCTATGCATCTAACACCAGCATCTTCACTGTGACCACAATTATTGATCCCCCACCCAGGAAATTTACAGTCGACCAGGTTAATCTCTGTCCCTTCACAGTGTAAGTCATCCATCCAGATGTTACCGTCCCCTGAGGTAAAATAAATCACAGGATAAACAAAGATTATAATGAATCAGACTCTAAATGTAATTTGGCCAAATAGGTTTTCAAATAAAACACTGCGTTGCGTTTCAGAGGGTCACAGTCAAATTGAGCTTTACCGTTGCCAAATGTAGATGATCCTAGAGCTTCTGTTGCACCAGGAAACTGGAGCTGGCGACACACTACATGAGCGTGATTTATGCCCCAGCTATCATCGCAAACAGTCCCCCAAGCTCCGTCATGGAAGATCTCCACACGACCCTCAGAGGAATGTCGACCACCAGCCAGTCTAATATGACCTTCTTTCTGACCTACGTATAAATGTAGCATAATAACCATCCTTGTCTAACGATTTCTGCCAAAAAAGAAAAATAATGCTGAATTTATACAAGTCAGTATTATATCATGCCATGAGCTATGGTTTTGCGTTTATATTTAAAGTAGAATTCTGACCATTCTCATAAAACAATGTATGGTTAATCCTTTAAATAGTGTTAATGCCTGGTTAATTAATGTTACAAATCAAAATACTTATTTTATTGAAAATTGATAGACTAAAGTTAGTCTACAGCTAAAGCTATTTTAAACTTTATTTGATTAATGAAAGATGCAAGCTCTGACCAGTTGCTAAGTGTTTTGCTTGTTTTCTGATGAGTTTCACTTCCCTTTCCATTGCTTTAGCTAATGCTATTTTGATAGGCTTTTATAGCTGAGATAACGTTATGTGTTCTTATATAATTGTTAAATGCTTTGTTATTTGTATTAATATAGCCTACCTATTTTATTTATTTTTATTTCAGACAAGATACACAACCTAAATACAAAAATCGTCTGTAAATCATCTACACGTCACTGCAAATGGACAATAAATATGTTTATTGGAAGATATCTCTCTGGAGCCTGATTATTTTACCGTAGTCAAGTCCATAGCTGCCTCAACCAGCAACATACAAGAGTCCCCATACTCTTGAACATTAACATTTTGCCAGTTAGGAATTGATTTGTGTGTGTTACTTCTACCTTCATTACCATGAAGAACATTTGGTCAATAATATGTCAGAAAAAGTTTATAATAATTTTTTCATTGTGGAGGAAGGCATTGAAGAGAAGAATGCTGGAAAGTTTCTGCAGCAAAATAAGCCTTTTTGTGTTTAGACATTACAACATAGAGGATAAGAACAGTTTACTCACCAGAAGACAAATTGACACTCAGGAACAGAATGCACAATGGTAAGAAAGTACTCTCCATAATTTTGATAGCACTAGGGAGAAGAATGAAAAAAAGCACAAAGTTTTCGTATCCAAAAACTTTCTCTCATTTAATTTTCAATACCTTTGTATATTGACTATTCACTACTTTCAGATATTATGTACATTGATAAAAAATTGTTCTTTATTTCTTGCGAAGTTTTTCTAATAATGTGCAAAGCTATTAGTAGCATGTGCCTTTTTTAAGTGGTTAAAAATGAAATGAAGGAATTGACTTACCAGAACTCAGAATGAAGTGAATTGAAGAACGGTATCTAATTGAATGAATACATTTGAGAAATCTGTGCTCATTTTATACATAGTGTGCAGTTTTTTTTTCCTGGAATCAACACACCCACTGAGGGGGGGTTTCTGATGCAACCTTTGATTCCAAACAAATGTCCGACAAGGTCAAATGTAAAAATAAATAAAAAATAAAGTGTTTCGCAATGAAGTATCCCTAACACTTCATCCTATAAATAATGTAAATGTTGAATTGATGTTACAAACCAAGAGACTTATTTTATTGAAATTGATAGCTTAAAGTTAGTTTACAGCTTACTTTATGCCTTTAGTATTTTATTGATTCATGACAAATGCTCTGACCAGTTCTGACCAGTTGCTAAGTTTCGTTTACTGATAAGTTTCACTTTCCTTGCAATTGCTTTAGCTAATGTTATTTTGAATATTGTTGTTAAATGCTTTGTTATTTATATTAATATACCTATATTCTGTCCTTTTATATCAGACCACATAGAAAGAAAAAGTTGAAATCTGATGCCACATTTGAGAAACAGTAAAGTAGTCCATTAACAGAAAAATATAGCTAGGCCTACCATCATATCTAAGCGTTAAACTTACACCATACCAAATCTAGCCTCCCTTTCTATGTTCCCTATTCATACTTGGTCAGACTTTAAGTTGTCACTATTAGCCTACTTTTCACCTTTCTCTGGAAAAAATATCTTCCTGGTGATATTAGAGACTTTGACTCTTGTGAGTGCTTTAAATCTAAACGTCAATCTCGTATTTTTTCAACGTTCATTAAGACATTTATTCTTATGACTTGACACCCCCTCACCTTGTCTTCCATCTCTTGGATAAAAAATGACCAGGGACAACTTGAGGCCTTCTTTCTACATTGCTGGCTCCATTATGCTGGTAATGTTGCTGATATGTAACTGAACCAGTATGAGAGAATAGAACTATCCATGGTTCTATCTTTAGCTCTTTAGCTAGAAACTCTTCACCGAAAATATTACATATTCAGAGAAAATAGACCCGATAGCCGTATGGGTCTAGCCCATTATGTGAAATAAAGGCTTATTATTTCTATATATTTTTATGTTCTCCTAACAAAACAAATAACGTAAGATAAGCTTAGGAAAACGTTTTAAAAAAATGAATTTGACTACCAACACTTTGAAGGCCTAACATAGCCCCTTTTACACATGCACCTTTAATTTACCAGGTGAGCTTGAGCTGTATAAAAACAAATGCCAGGGTTAATTTACCCTGACTTTACCCGGAACCGGACTTTTACTTCTAACCTAGGCCTATTTGAGGACCACCCATTGCCATAATAGCCTACATTTATTCCTCGCTAACCTAACCCTATTCTAGCCTACTTAAGTAGGATATTAACCCTCAAGCAGAAAAAATGAGGACCTGGCTAATTGTCGTTATTGTCCCCAAAACAAGGTTAAAAAATAAAAACTCTTGTTGGTCCAAACAAAGCGTGTCTACAAGAACACACACACACACACACACACACACACACACACACACACACACACACACACACACACACACACAGTGGTTTTTTTCATCACTTCCGAGGACATTACATAGACCTTAAGGCAAGTCTTCACCTTAACATGTAGGCTATTATGGGGACTTCCATTTTGTCCCCAAAAGGAAGGTAGGCCTACGTCCCCACAATAACACTGTGTAAACAGAAAGATGTCCCCACTAAATGAGTAATAAATAGGCTACCAGCCCACACACACACTCACCTACAGAGCCTGATATTTTCAGGAGATTGTGTTTCGTTGCTAAGTAACTGTTAACTAGCTACTACCACAAACGAAGTGGAGGAACAAGATAAGAAGCGAAGCAAGCCCAGGAAAAATAACCAAAATGAAGAAGAAATAATTCGATTTTATAGCCTAATACTTTTAACAAACAAGTTGTAGAGTTGCTACGTTGTCTGGCTCTTGTCCTTTGAGCAACACAACTTTAGCATTTACTTCAGTCAAGCAAGTGTAGCCTAATAAGTAGAAAGACTGAAATCATGTCAACACAAGAAGGACAAGCGAATATCGGCAAAGTGCTCACTATTCTCCGAGACTGGGACTGTGGAGACAGGACCGTCCGCGGCCGCATGTTGAACACCTTCCTCACTCAAAACACAGGGAAGACGTTTTACGAGCTGGAACTGGAGTTTGCGCAGGTTGCCAGCCTCTTCTTGGCTCGACTCACCACCTGGGTAAGACTCACGTATCCTTTGTGCATCATGGCGTGTGTCACTAGATCAGTTAGGAGTAGGCTACTGGACTGTTGTAGGCTATTGGACACATGTTTAAATGACCTTAATAATAATATTGATAATATATACTAATAATGAATTAATTTAAAGACCATGAACTTGTTGGGGGCCCTGTTGCATGTTGATGCCTGCATAACAGAAAAAAGTTCAAACAAATACATATTTAACTAAATGTGCTATAACAATTGCATATGATAGGCTATTCTGAAATGCATGGCCTAGCCTAAATTTAACTAGGTGGATAGGCTAGGCTACTTATCCATTTAGCCTAATAATAACTTATTTTTTCCTCTCTGTTGTGTCCCCATATATCATTTAGGGCTACTGCATACACGCCAACACTTAACTATTGTGGCTGAAATAAAATCAATTGATTAATGTCCTAAATGTAAATGTTGAGTCCTATAGCGATTAGGCTTAGCCTACATATTGTTCCTGTTCTAGACTGACTATTGTAAATCACCAAAGAGACCCAGTCCTTCACTGAATGCTCAGATACATGTTTGGGACATTCTTGGGATTGCAACTTAAAGCAATCGGGGTTTTCCTGTCCGCATCAAGCCAGTGAGTGAGATGAAATCTTACTGTCAACTGCTGTGTCTATTATCTTCATTGTGCAGTTTTTTTCTGTAACCTGCCTTTCTCACTTACATTCCTCAGTGATCAGTATCTAACAGAGTTCCTACAGGATGGAGGTGTTCTCACTCTCCTGGACATCTTGAGCCACTCGCAGAGCAAAGAGGAGGAAAAGGCAGAGGCCCTACGTCTTCTGCTCACTATCTCAAATGCTGGTCGCAAGTACAAAGAGGTCATCTGTGAAAGCTATGGTAAGTTTGAGAAGGGATGTTGCTGGAATACACACACCTCTTCATTCATAGTACATGGTGCATTACATGCTAGCTGTACTTAGCACTGTTCCATACCAGGCATGTAGGTGAGCTGCTTTTCAAAAAATCGATTCCTGTGTATCAGGTTTTTTCTAACATTTTGCCAGGTGTAAAGGCCATGGCTGAGTGCCTGGCTAAGTTAAACACAGATGAAACCCAAGAGACAGCATGGGCCGTCCTGGAGTCCCTCTCCCATGGAAACCCCAAATATCAAAACCAAATCTACAAGAGTCTGGTTGCTCTCATGACTTGTACGTCCCCTAAAGCCCAGCAGCTGCTCCTGCACACCTTACGCAAAATACAGGTAAAGCATAAATCGGTCGTATATTCATTGCAAGCATATTCTCAGAGAATGCATGTGCCCTCATCCTCCCTCTTTCACGGAATGGACTTTATCTAGTTAGAATATATTTTGTCTGATCTTTATTTAACCAAGGTTCTGATTAACCTTTTATTTGAAAGGATTAGGATATAGGATCTTTCGCAAAATGTGTTATATTTAAAATATGAGAGGAAATATACTGTATATAAGAGTAAAGAAACAATCTCACTTTCTCTCTCACAGTCCAGAATAAAAACAGCTCATCCCAGCATTGTAGAACCTCTGCTCCGTATGCTCAGGTCCCTGCATCTGGAGGTTCAGACTGAAGGTAAGCAGTGAAAATTAAAAAAACAAAAAAAAACATGGTAGTTAAAATATAAAATATTAATCTTGTCTATAACATTCTCTTATTGTGTCTGCAGCTATTAATCTGATCTTAGACCTGAAGGGTTATGATGTGAGGCCAATTCTGCTCAGTGGACTGGTGGCTCTGCTGAAGCCTACTAGGGAAGAAGTTGAGCAGGATCAGAATATTAAAGGTGATTTGTCTATACGTTTGTTATGTTTTCTTTAAGTGTTTTAAAGTAATTTCCCCCCAAGCATAACATAACATACTTTGCTGATAAATGCAATCTCATCAGAATCTGAGATAATCAAGATGACTGGATCTCTGCCTGTGTTTGTGCAACAAGCTGCTGCAGCCAAAGCTATTCGGTATGGACCTTATATTAGTCTACTATATAGATATAGTAATGAATGTTTTATAACACAATAAATGTGCTCTTTCTATAAAGTGATGTTAAAGATCTGTAATATATGCATATGACTAGTATATTGCTTTAAAGAGTACGCTTTTGTAATTCAGTAAGGACACATTTTCACCTTGTTGAATGTCTTGAAGCTTGCTGGCTGAGGGCAATGAAGAGGTTTCTCGAGAGCTTCTCTCTCTTGGGGTGATCCATCATCTTCTGTACGCTATGGGCAACAGAGAACATACAGATGCCCAAATACAAGCCAGCCTGGCCTCAGAGGTACACACATGCTTTCATATACGTGTGCAAAATCCACAAACAAAGACAAGACAGTCCACTGTAGAGGATTTTGGACACACTTTAAAAAAAACAATGAGGGGCCTCTAATGTGAGATTTATTAAACATGCATTCTTTCAGATAAATGCCCACTTTGTAGGATGGATCACGGAACGTTATGATTTATTTTACATTTTAATACAGTCCACAAATGTTTATATTTCTCTATAAAGTCATAAATCGTAAAATAAACCCCGGAAAGTACACACCACACGATCGTACACAAAGACCGAAGAAGCAACTCACAAGTCCCTATTCTTCAATATAATACCTACATATTAACATACAGTATTTTACAGACAGTAACATACTGTACATACTCGTGAATGTACACACACTAACACTGAATGTCTGCTTTCATCTCTGACCCAGCTTTTTGTCCGCTCATACCCAGTTATTGAGGAGCATGTGCAGAGAGCCATTGGCAGTACACTGTTTGCAGCCTTTATGGTAAGCTTTAATGACTCGTTAATACTCGTAGTTTAAGGTTCCTTGTGGAAGCTGCTGGAAGACAGCACTAACAGATTCAATCTCTCCCTTTCTACAGCACAAGGCTGATAATTTGCACATGAATATGGACGAAACACAAGCAGAGATCCTGCTAACTAACAAGGTTGGCATAACAGAAGGTAATGATTGCTATTAGTTTATCTTATGGCTGTAATAAAAAGTTTGTCTTTTTCTCCATAGTTGCTTATACTAACGGTGTGTAATTTATTTATGTTGTTTTTGTTTGTTTTTTCTTCTCAATTTTTGTCATTCCAGTTTTAGATGATGACAGCACTGAAGGCTGACAAGAAGAAAACAATCATGTAAATAAAGAATATGTTTGTGTTATTGACCTAGTTTCCTGTTTGTTTTTTCTTGGATTTCAGCATTTTACAACGTTTCTCAGAGCGTTTTGTATATGAACCAATGAAATAAATGCATCTATAATTCACAGTAATAAAACTAATATTTAAGAATGATACTAATAGTCAAGAATGATCAGAATACTACTTTTTTTTTTTCTTTAGGGACACCAGTTTTATTGGTTTAATAAAAACAAGGGAAACTTGGAGTCACATCCAGACTAAAAATGTCTAAATACGAACTGCAAACTACCAAAAGTCATATTCAAATGTTCCCCTTTTAAATTTGAACAAACTGCAACTATGCCTTTGATGAAATCTCTAGTTTTACTTTTGAATAAAACTAAAATAACAGATCCTTTGGCACCTAAATATGAACACAATCACATTAAATGATTTTGTTTTCTGCATGAAATGTGGAAACACTGAAGGATCCACTGGTGTTTTTTTTAACTATTGTTGCTGCCTCCGTTTTCTATAATCTTGCACTTATTCTCCTCCGCTGAGGTTTTGAAGACATTGGCTCTGTAGAACTGCAGCTCTTTAATGCTTTCCCGGATGTCGTCCAAGGCTCTGTGGGTTTCTTTTTTGTTTGGCACCATCTTGTATTCCTCTGGAAACCACCGTCTGCTTAGCTCCTTGATGGTGCTGACATCGATGATTCTGTAGTGAAGGTGGCACATAAACTGGGGCATGTACTTGTCTAAGAACCTCTTGTCCGCATGCACAGAGTTACCAGCAAGGGGACACTGACCAGCTGGGGTGTGTTGTCTGACAAAGGAAAGGAACTCGTTCTCTGCTTGTTCCAGGGTGATTTTACTGTCCCGTACAGACTTGGTCAGTCCTGACTCTCCATGATGCTCTCTGCACCACTCTGACATCCCGTCCAGCAGCTCGTCTGGCTGATTCAGTATCAGGTGGGGCCCCTCGGCCAAAACGTTCAGGTCAGAGTCTGTGATAATGCATGCCATTTCAATGATCTGGTCCTTTTCAATGTCCAGACCTGTCATCTCCAGGTCAACCCAAACCATTCTCTGGGACATGGCGGTGGACGACATGCTGATCGTTCTGGACACGTGAACGTCAAAACCGAAAGAGAGACTTGAAGTGATTCCGGGTCCTGTTCCTGGTGCAGTAGATGACTTTAGAACACGTCTGAACGGGACGTTTCTGCGCAAAAGACTAATAGGCCTACGGTGTGACTGACACGGGTTAAGGACGAACTGTCTGAGAGCCAATGCAGCTGAATTGCTCCACCGCACACACGCCACTAGCATGATCAGAATACTACTAGCCTACTTGTACAACCCAGATTTGGATTTCGACCCTCCCACCGGAAATGACGTCCCCTATTCCCTTGCAGAGGATTGGACGAGCAGCCGCTTTCCGTCCTGAACGTGGCGGGATCCTGAATGTATCCGTGAGGTAAACAAGACTTGCCTACACATGCTTTGCGCAGAGAAGTGAAAAATACATCAAACTATGAGCAGGTTACGTTCGGCGATGGATAAAGGCAAGAGAGTCGGACTGCAGATTGTAGAAACAGTGAAACCAAAGCGGAAGAAGTCAAAGACAGCTGTGAAAGAAGGTATCAAGCTGTCATAATGATGTTACTTAACGTGTTATTGTGGTACAGACACTTTGTATAAGTTACTGTTGCAAATGTCCTGTCGTCCACATTAAATAGGCCTACATGAAAGATACAATAAAAGCAATTCCACGCTGTAATGTAGCCTAATCCATTACAACAGCCCCCCAATAAATAGGCTACTACCATTGCAATGTGTAGCCTACATTTATGCATTTTGTTGAAACTATGCCAGACATGTCTTTGTTCAACTAAACTGTTTTTTTCAAGCCTCTTAAATTAAGGTTGATCTCAAGACCAACTCTATCCTGTGTGCTCTTGTTACAAGAAATACATTCTGAAATGCTGTTCAAACTTATTTCAAATGGAGCTTCTCCTTATTAAACAGCTAAGAAGAAGGAATAGGGTACCCCTCTTTATCTTTTTACCTCAATGTGATCACCTGTTGACCCCCCCCCCCCCCCCCCCACACACACACACACCTCATATCAACTGATCCATCCTAGGGCACTTGATTATTGTGTTATGGCTTGGTCATCATGTAGTTTGCCTTTGTGAACATTTTTAGTTTTAGTTTGAATGACAATGTTGTCTTTTGGTCATCCAGAGGAGACAAACGCTTCCCCATCGTCCACATACCACTCTTTCCATGATCCAGCTGATGTGCTGCTGCTGCGCTCTCAGCTCCTCAACTGGTATGACAAGGACAAGAGGGAGCTGCCATGGAGGACTCTGGTAAAGAGACACATTTCTTTTTTACTCTTTTTCGAAAAATTCGAAATATTCCACAGACAAAAGACAATAGTTAAGTTTTGTCTCCTGTTTTGTTGGAGGACGCTGTGAGGGTCAACTGTAAAGATAAAGTCTTGTTCTTCTAAAAACAGAGGTTGCAGTGTTTATTGAGTTTAGCTCAGACAAACAATTGATAGACCCGGCGCGCCTTCAAGATCGCAGACAGTGAGTGCTGAGGACAGACAACAATATTAAGGTTACCATAGTAGTTACTTAATTGTGATTTAGTATCCGTTAGAATGTTGATACATTATAAAAACCTTTATCTGGAGATGCCCTAATCCACATGTCATAAGTGTCATAACATCTGTGCTGTCCTGTTCACTTCGACAGAGCTTCAATAAACAGCCTTTGTATTCCTGTATAATAGACAAAACAAATCTCCAAGTAAAAAGACTAATAAATAAGGATTGCATCGTCAAAGTAATTTATAGTAGGGCTGTGCAATAATGTCAAATTGTCACTCACATTTCTTATTTATGATATGATATCTGACATTGTTTGACTATTTTAGTTGAAATTGCACAGTTGAAAAGGTTTTATTAAAATCCTTTCACACTGTAGCCTTTTTTTCAAACTATGTCTTGATCTAGCTATCACTACAAATTATTTCAGCGTATCATATTATAATTGATGAACAATAAAATCCATCTGCATTGCTAAAAACTGCATTCTGAAATGCCCTACTAATGCAGGCATTCCTCCTATCAAGTTATTTTTCCCAACCTTTGATCAATAACACATTTAGGATTATAACAAACAATGCTGACCATAACCACTGACTTATGTAACTGACCGTCTCCTTGTTCTTCCGCTCCAGGCTCTGACAGAGTCCGACCTCAACATCAGGACATATGCAGGTGAGAAAATGTTTAACTGTCAAATGTTACACACATCTTCAACTGCTGCTGACCCTTTTTACGAGACCATTCTCCCTCTTTTCCTTTTTTTGTAGTGTGGGTTTCAGAAATCATGCTGCAACAGACCCAAGTGGCCACAGTCATAGACTACTACAACAGATGGATGAAGGTAGTTGTCTTTGAGGCGTTGGTTTATACCGGCATCCTTATGGTGTGTTGTATGTGCGTGCTTTGTGTGTAACTGAAACTCTTTCTTTGCCGTGTTCCAGAGGTGGCCCACCGTCCAGGATCTTGCGACCGCTACACTCGAGGTGATTACTAAAAAAAGATCAGGGTGATATTGAGATAGTATTGTTTTCAAATAAAATGTATTGATTCAATTTCTTTGTGTAGGAAGTAAACCAGATGTGGGCGGGCCTTGGCTACTACTCCAGAGGAAGAAGGCTGCACGAAGGAGCACAAAAGGTCTGTGTGCATCTTAAAATAACACGTAATAATTAGTTAGTATGATGGTTCTATGTTAGCACCAAATATGTGATCCGCTGGACATCAGAAGGTGAAATCTTGTATTAATTGTTCTCTCGGTCTGTTTGAGGTGGTGTCAGAGCTAAAGGGACAGATGCCTTGCACAGTTGACAGCCTGCTGAAACAGTTACCTGGAGTGGGACGTTACACTGCTGCAGCCATAGGCTCTATTGCACTGGGCCAGGTTTGTCATCAGACACACACAGACGCACCTACAGACACACACATCTGCACTAGAGCTGTCTGTGTGTCTCTAGGATACATGACCTAAGATCTCTGTTGCCTAGGTTACTGGAGCAGTGGATGGCAACGTGATTCGTGTGCTGTGTCGCCTCCGGGCCATCGGAGCGGACAGCACAAGTCCTGCAGTAACAGAGGCACTTTGGTGAGGTTATACTTCAAATACTGGACTATTATTACCTGTGGTGCAGCTTGGTTCTGGTATAAACAGAATGGTTTATTTGTGTCTACATTGTCTCAGATGAGTCCAAGCAACAATTGTTGATTAATAAAAGCTTTCAGCAGGTCCTTGAAACATTGTGTCTAAAATATAATAATCTGAATTTGTAGGCCTTCTTAAAATGTCTTGCATATGATTTTGACAGGTCTTACGAATTGTTTGGATTAACAAATCCAATTTACATTTACATTTTTTCTTGCTTTTAACTGCGTTTTGGGGAAATAATTGTATTGATCATCCTGCTGTAGCAAAATAACAAAACCAACATAGAAGTTAGAACCATAGAATTAATGTTGAATGTGAATACATTTAAATGTCTTATATTTTACTTGAAACCTGCAGAAACCCTGTAATAATTTTGAAGGTAAGATTTTCATTAGTTTTTTATTTTTCTTAAATTAATATACCATTCAATATCAAACAGAAACCTGGACTTGGGATGAATCCATTGTAGTGGATCAGCTTGCATACTAATTGTTGAGTGCTGCAGTCGACTCTCACTTATTCAAGCTTCAGTCAGTCTTAGGGAATGGTCTTTTTGGTAGTTTGGAAGTTTCAACTCAGTCTACTCCAAATAAAGTGTAGATAGATACATTCATTTTCTTTTTTTCAGGAGTCTAGCTAATACACTGGTGGCCCCTGAGAGACCCGGGGACTTCAACCAAGTCATGATGGAGCTGGGAGCACGAGTCTGCACCCCTAAAGCACCACTGTGTAGCCAGTGTCCCGTACGGTCTCACTGCCACTCTTACTGCAAGGTAAAAAGCAATCCTTAGTGATAAACCAGTGCATGTAGGTGCAACAGAGAAGTGCTTTTATTTATATTGTTCACGCAGAGGAAGTATGTGCTAATATCGATCAATACTGATTATGAATGCCTTGGATCATAGTGAAAAGGTTGGGATATTTTGTGTGAATGTGCAGGTTCAGGTCAAACAAGAGAAAAACTCCAAGAAGCTGCTGGGGAAACCGGACAGGAAGACGTCAGCTCTGCCTGATATAGAAGACTGCAGTAGGTCTTGTGAGTCGTCCTCTCCCCCTTCAGAACTTTGCGTTGTCGTGATATCTGAACTAAAGTGCTTCCTCCTCTCCCTCAGCGCACAGCGGGGCATGTCTGCTGTGTCCCTCCGAGCCCTGGGACCATGAGCTGGGTGTTCAGAACTTCCCCAGAAAGCCGGCCAAGAAGCCGCCTCGAACGGAGCGAACTCTGACCTGCGTGGTGATGCGACCCGGAGAGGAGGGAAAGGCTGAGTTCCTGCTCACACAGAGGCCAAACAAAGGTGTGTGTGTGGAGGGGGGATGGAGGGTTGGGGGAGGGGGGAGTTACTGTGGATGTGGGCAGCAATTCATAAGTATAGAAGCAGGCTTTTATTCTTGTGGGCTTTTTAATCACTTTAAAATCTTTAAAGGTGGAGTCAGCTATTCTGGAGAACACATCAGTGAATATCTCCTCACGATCCACTACCTGTCCGTACTGTGTGTGTACTGGATGTATTTCAGCACACACACAGTATGCATACTACAGGTAGCGGATAGTGAGGAGATATTCGCTAATTTTTGACAAAAAGTTATTTCCACATCAAGCATTCACCAAAATTGCCGACTCCACCTTTAAAGTTAGTTGGAGACAACAACAAAAAAACAGGTGAAAGTTAATACAATCAAATGAAGCTTTAATAACATCTGTTGAGATTAGATTTCATGTGTGTATATGGAAAGGTTTGCTTGCCGGCTTGTGGGAGTTTCCGAGTCTCCTGCTGGAGGAGAAGAGCCCTGAGATGAAACAGAAGAGGGCGCTGTGTGCCGAGGTCAGCAGGATACTGGGAACCCATCTGACTGACAGTCTTTTCCAGTATGTGGGAGAAGTAAGCTCAACGTTCACCACCACCTATCATACACACTTTTCTTATATGCGTAGCTTGTTGTGAGCCCCTGCCCCCTTCTGACGGCTCACCCATTGGCTGTTTGCAGGTGGTTCACATCTTCTCCCACATCCACCAGACCTACGTGGTTCACAGTGTGTGTCTGAAGGGGGGCGGCGCGCACACACAGACTGAAAACGCACAGTGGCTCACCGGATGTGCTCTGCAGGAAGCTGCTGTGTCCACGGGAGTGAAAAAGGTTTTTATTTAGTTTACTCTGTGTATGTGTGTATGTGTGTGCGTGTGTGTGTGCGCGTGTGTGTGTAAGTGTGAGGCCTTGCTGTGTGACTGAAGTTAGCAGTGCCTGTAGCAGCGGCAGGAGGCGACTTGATTATCGCTCACAGAAAGTGGGCTTATGCAACAACAGTCTAGTGTACAGAGACACTCGCTGTAGTTCCCCCCAATGTCAAGCTGAAGCTGTAGTTTTCAAAAACTGCTACCACAAAAGCTGCTGTAGCAGTTTATAAACCCATGAATAAAAAACACATATTAACGACATTATTAAATACAGTTTCAGAGAACAAGAGGAGCAGTTGTATTTGATTTTTGTGTTTATTTGATAAGATGGGACTGCGTGCGTGAGTGAGTGAGTGAGTGAGTGAGTGAGTGAGTGAGTGAGTGAGTGAGTGAGTGAGTGAGTGAGTGAGTGAGTGAGTGAGTGTCCACGTCTGTTCATGTGTAGTCTCTGAACAATCCACATTACGTTAACTCTCTTTCAGATTTTGAAGCTTTACGATGCTGTGCACGGTCAAAAAGAACAAGCCTCTAAGGTAAGGACTTCTGTATTATTATATATTATATAGCCCTCTCTACATAAATGTAAAGCATACCAACAGATTTCATCTTTTATCGTTTGTGTCTTAGGAGGGGAAAGGGCAAAAGCGTGCCGGCATAAAGAATGACAAGAGACCACAGACTGCAAAGAAAACCAAACTGAGTGCAGCCAGCAGCGGCGGCAAACAACTCTCCCTCAGCTCCTTCTTCAACACGGTTAAACAGGAGTCTTGATGTGTGTGGAGAGAGTGCTACATGGTGCCCTTTTCCTGCTTATGTGCCTTATTGTTGAAGCCTATGCTGCCTATGAAGGTGTTACTGTGTTACCATTGTCCACTCGCTTAGAATAAAATACAAAATGACATCAAGTTATTTTAACAAGATCATTTTCAGGAAATAGTATAATACAAACAGTCCGTTTATTTCTCGTATTTTCTCGATATTCTTTATTGTGAAAATGCCATGTGGCTTGATTAGTGATTCTCTCATTGTAGACCATGTTTTTATCACTATATGTAACTGTGGATGCTATGAAGTAAATGTATCATTATAATAATTAATGTATATAATGCATGTTTTACAAGAAGTATGAAAGATACTTGTCAACTTTCATATAATAAAGACAAAAAACAGGTTATTTACCCGTGTGAACTACTGTTCATTTATTATCTATATTTTTATCATGAAGAAAGTGAACATAAAGAATATGCAGTTGTTTTTATTATGAATAAAATATACTTTTGTTTCATATTGTTATTCTACCTTGCACAATGCACATTTATTATGTCTGTAAACTTTCCAGAAAATGTATTTGTATAAAATACGTAAAAAAGTATTCTGACTCGTCTTAAGAGTCAGAATACTTGTTCAGAGATCACAACGTTTTCTAATAAAGATGCTTGTCTTGACTGTAGGCCTATTTATTTTATTTTTTCTTTATTGCAACAAACTTGTTTACAGAACTCAACGATAGGTCAAATTATTAAACAGTAGACATCACAGTAGGCCTACAGTCGACTAATAAAAAAGTCCAGTAGGCTTTAACCACCAGTCATTCATTTGAGAACAACATCAATGTGAATAGAAACATTAGAATAAAGATAACAATAATAGTAGGCCTACTAATACATAGCTTATAGAGAAAGTAAACTAGGCCCAATATATAGGCTACACGCACATGTATGTCAGACTATTTCAGGAAGGTGTATGAACCGTCTATATGGCAATACAATAACCTGCAGGAGAAGTGTCAAACCAAAAACATGCTTTGAGGGTGCGTCCACAAGGTGGAGCCATCGGCTAAGCTTTGACGCGCTGCCGTATGTGTTGACTTGATGTGGTTATTAATATTATGGCTCCTGCACCGAGGTTAATGTTGAACGAAATTAATTCGATAAGCGGCAGCAATAAACAGCGGTTGATGGAGATGACGAACAATCATTTTCTCGTGGACACGCAATGTTTTTTTATTTTTCCAAAAATGTCCCCAGACGGGCTCCATAGTGGAAAAACAGGAAACGAGCCAACTCTTTTGCCCATCATTCAAACCCATGATTCAAACCTGCTCCGATGAAAGACGCACTGAGCTCGCGATAGTAACTATTTGTGGTGTGGGTGGTCGCCTGCTATACGTTGAACTTTCCTAACACTTATTTGACAGATAGGCAGAGTCCAAAGGTTCTTCAGAGGTCGCTGAAGTTTGCGCCGTGTGTCACAAAGTGTGCAGCCGTGAGTAGAGTTTTGTATTTAGACGTTGCCGATTGCAGTGTTTTTCTACTTTGGATCATTCACTTTCTTTATTTTTGCAGATGACTTCTTTGTGGCAAAGCGTCCTATCTGTGCACCAGAGGATAGTGGACAACGGAGGTATGATCGACCACCCCCAACCCCATATAGGGCCTTCTTACATTTAGTTTTGCTTTAGTCTTCCAGCAAACTACTTTGAAAAAAAGAAATAAATATCTGTTCTTGCAGTAGTAGATTCCCAGTCGAAAATCACACGCCTATAATGTGTGTGTGTGTGTGTGTGTGTGTGTGTGTGTGTGTGTGTGTGTGTGTGTGTGTGTGTGTGTGTGTGTGTGTGTGTGTGTGTGTGTGTGTGTGTGTGTGTGTGTGTGTGTTCAGTGTGTGTTCAGTGTGTGGGAGTTGGGAGCTGCAGATGTGCTCCCAGCTTCACAATGACTGCTTTTGTTGCTTGTCACATGATTTTCTGATTTGTATTATGTTGTTACCAGTGGTGGACCAGGGAGGTCCCTTTTTCATTATTGGACAAAAAAACAGTTCAAGTGCAAATGTATAGTAAAATATTTTATAAAATTCCCTACAATACAATTTACATTCACAAAGCTGCACACATATAGAGAGAAACTGTAACATGGTGTTTCCTGTGCGGACTACAATCAAAACTGTGCTTTAACTCTACTCTTGTCCGGGATTTGTCAATGTATAATATATATATCATTGTGTTAACTTAATGATGCCTTGAAGTCCCAGACACAGAGTTGTGTTATGTTTCAGACAAGAGGACTGACCCGTGGCTGCTGGTCTACTCCCCCGTCCCGGTGTCCATCATCTTCCTGCTTTACCTGTGTGTGGTCTGGGCTGGCCCTCGTCTGATGAAACACAGACAGCCCGTTGACCTCAAAGTCTTTCTCATTGTTTACAACTTTGCCATGGTCGGCCTGTCAGCCTACATGTTCCATGAGGTTTGTATGCGCTGCTTTTAATTGAAAACCAAATCAGTCTTGAGCACAGCAAACGTTCCCTCTATTTACCTATAGTTGTTGCTTCTTCATAGAGAAGTTCTGTATTTTTTCTGTGTTTTTTGGTGGTGTGTCGTATTAATAATTATCTGTATGAATACCCATCAGTTCCTGGTCACATCCTGGCTCTCAAACTACAGCTACCTCTGTCAGCCTGTAGATTACAGCACCAGCCCGCTGGCACTGAGGGTAAGCAAGTGTTCTGATTTCATACATTAAGACAACTTGATGTACCAGTGCAAAAATATGGCAACATGATTTACAGTAAAAATATCCCACCAGGCCACCAGACAGCTGACAGTGCTCTCTAAAAGTTAAAATACAGTTATTAGAATGATAATATGTAAAAAAAAAATATATTCTTCATCGTTTACATCTCCAGATGGCCCGAGTCTGCTGGTGGTTTTTCTTCTCCAAAGTCATAGAGCTCAGTGACACGGTACCTACTGTATTTGTTCATATGAAGCATCAGTTGAGGTGTTGTAATGCAGAGAGCTGATACTGTATCTTCCCCTTTCACGAGCAGCTCTTCTTCATCCTGAGGAAGAAGGACAGTCAGGTGACCTTCCTTCATGTTTACCATCACGCCACCATGATCTTCAACTGGTGGGCGGGAGTCAAGTACGTGGCCGGTGGACAGTGTAAGTCAGCTTTTATAGTGATTTACTGAAGGCGCTACAATGATACAGATAGGGCTGTATATCAAAACCAAAAACTATTAAACACACATAAATCAGTAAGGCTTTTCCACTTGGTGACGTGTTCCTAAATAGGTAAGGTTACTGATATTGAATCAATCCAACATTCACGGTCATAGACATTTTTTTTTCACTCCCAGAAAAAAGCCCATTCAGCAAGACACTAAACATGAGTTTGATAACTAAAAGGAAAAAAGATTCCTGAACACATTTTTGCTGGTATATTAATTACTTTTCGCATTATCACTCCAAACATATTAGGCGTTGAATTTTGCCCCCCAGATCTTCAGACCATGACCTTTTTAGAAACATCAGTCAGAGATGGATGTAATGGTATGTTTATGTATGTATGTACAAGTGGAAACTATGTCCAACTGACTCTACAAATGAACATAAGCTTTCATTCCAAGAAAAAAAGTCCTTTGTATTGCTCATTCTCAGTTCGCCATCATTATAGTGATATGTTGTTATGTGGTCTTAAACACTAATAACAATTGTCCTTACCTTTTTGGAGAAAAAAAAAGTTTTCTCTTAAAAAAATCCAAAAGCCTGTTTCTTACTGCTAATATGAATGTATGAATGAAAGATTCCCTTGTTTGTGCCACATCTCGCAGCATTCTTCATTGGCCTGGCAAACACCTTTGTCCATATCGTGATGTATTCGTACTACGGCCTGGCTGCCATCGGCCCACACATGCAGAAGTACCTGTGGTGGAAGCGATATCTCACATCTCTGCAGCTGGTGAGCAGCTTTCCTGATCTCTGTAGAAAAGAATTGTCGTTGTTGTCCGTTCAAATGTGTTTTTGAAGCATGCTGGTCTGAATTTTACCCTGCCTGCAAATCTCACAGCTGCAGTTCCTGCTGTTCCTCGTACACACGGGCTACAACCTGTTCACAGAGTGCGACTTCCCCGACGCCATGAACGTGGTGGTGTTTGGCTACTGCGTCACCCTCATTGTGCTCTTCAGCAACTTCTATTATCAGAGCTACCTCAACAAGAAGAAGCAGAAATGAGGCTTTAGGACAGGAGCCTAAGTTGTGTTTGCAGTACTCTCCTGTGGCCACTAGAGGGAACAACACACCCACACTGGAGTCTTTTCGCTCAGCGGCCAGTCGAGGTCTCAAGCCAAACTTAAATGAACTTTCTGTAATTTTTTAATTTTAATTTTATATAAAGTGTCAAATACACCAGACAATGTGTTATCATTGAATTATTTATTTTTTAAATTGAGAAATGACAAACCATTAAAACGATTGTTGTAAACAAACTGTACATTTTATACACATAATAATAAAGTAGGTTGGTTTCTCCTCATTATTGCAGAATGAATGAGTTAAAACCCTCCTCCGGAGATAAAAGCAAAAAGCAAAAAACCAAAACACTTACCAAAATATGGAAAAGCAAACACGTTTTTTTCCACACACGACAAAATGATATATTCTTATCTACACCATAGTCTTAAATAGACTGAAAGTAGTAGATTAGAGAGAGAAAAAACATGAAGAGGAAGGAGTAGGCTTTTTATTTCCATTGGAGAGTACTTTCACAATTCACAACTTAAGAAAATAAAGTGTTGATCTATGAATGACTGAAGGGCGTGTTTTCAATTAATCAGCTTTCACTTAACTACATTAACAGGAAAAGGATACTTCCATGTCATGTATTTATTACTTTATTATTTGTATTTATTTGAAATTATTGATGTTTTGTAAATCCTTCCTCTTAAGTATGTATATGAATTCTAACCCAGTGGTCCCCAACCTGTGGGTTCGGGTGGGGGGGGAGCAAACAAAATCAGTAGGCAAATGAGAAGAGGTCGCAACTCACAAGACAATTAAGGGGGCCTTGGAGGACTTGCATAAGCCAGATGCAAAAACAGAATGATCAAAATCGATGAAGTAGAGGTTGAGACATCGTGATGTTTAGTTTCTAGTGTGGGTCATCCTACATTCCCCATAATGCAACTGCATGTCTTCCATCAGACCCTCCCTGCCTGGTAAATGCCTACATTTCAGAAACTCCACAGGCTTTCAGGTTTAAAGTCTCCAGACAAATTTGAGCTTACCCTGATGACACCACTGTGAAATCACTGGGGTCATTCATCAAACTTTAGAAAGCTCCTTTCACTTCCACAGAGGACAGGCTGAGAAATACTCCTCACAGCAATTGAATTGAACATTTGTCGAATCGGCTTTTATAACATTTAAATAGAAATAACTCACATATTTTTATTTCTCCTTCTCATGAATTACTGAACAGTGTGTTTTTCCTGTGAAAACTCATTCAAATAAGACAACAAAAATAAATCCCTTTTTTTAGGTGAAACAGGTCACAATTTGAACAAATGTGCAACCCAAAAGGTTGGGAACCACTATCCTTACCTACATGTACTGTTAGACAAGTTTAATTTGCATCTTGACCATTCAGATAGTTTCAGGTAAGGAGTTCATCCCATTGCAGTATGTTAAACAGACATTGTTATGCCTGTTTCATGTAGCTGATATCCTCTCCATCTGGCAGCTATTCTAGGTCAAAATGAGCTATAAATTATTCTGATTTGCTGTGTGACCCATATCTTGTATGCAAGTGAAGAAGAGATGATCCAAATGCGATAAGATGGCTGCGGTAGGAGTTGGACTGCAGACTGGTGACGTACTGTAGGTGTGGTGAAGCGTGCCCTGCCACAGTGCTGCTCTATGTCTCTGTGTAGACGGAGGACATGTGGCTCAGGCTGCGGTCGAAGCTGCCAACCTGGAAGAAGATGCTCTCCTCTGGGCTGGAGGAGAACTGGCACCCTGCGCCACCTTGCAGCTCCTGGCTCAAGCTGAAGCCTGGAGCACAAGAGAAGGACAGTTCAACATTAAACTCCATTCAGTCATTTAGAGGTTCTTTCACCATACTGTCATAAAGGCTCCTGGTTAAAATGTCCTCACCTGTAGTGCCATTGTTGCTAGTTGACATGTGGAAGCCATTGGGCTGGTGGGAAGTGTAGGCGTGAGAATCTCCTGGGATGTGGACGCCACCGACCGCCTGCTCCATCCTGTAAGAGTCTCCAAAATGGAAGCAGCTCTGAAAGCTGCCTTGGTATTCTAGGAAATGAGGGAGGATATGAGAGGAAATGGAGAGAGAGATGAGAAAAATAGCAGTCAGACACCACCAGTGTCTATTGTTTCGAAGGTCAGTAAACGTCTGCTTTATCCAGACGAAATTCGATACGGATCTCAAATTATGACAATGCTATATTTGTGCTCAAGCTAACGGTGCCAGTCCCATAGTGTAACGTTTGTCCCCGTCGTCTCAGTTTGTTCGACCGCAGGAGTCACGATAATGGGATAGCAGCCTTTTCCTGGAGCGCTTTTACGCAACTCCCTGACCACAGCGCGGTTAGTGAGACGACCATGTGTAGATCTTTACAGGGAAAACAGTGTTTAAGGCATTAGGAAAAAGGCTCTGGAGTGACAGCTCGGCCTGCCATGTTAGGGCGCTGAAAGACAGCTGAATACATGAGCCAGCATTTTGTTGGCTAATTCAGCGCAGGGAAAAGGCTTCCGGCATGTGGTTTTCCCCACTCCGTCTCTACGACTCTAATCTCGCTCCGTCCTAAAAACGCTTTGACAGAGCCACGGGGCAGTATCGCTGCTCTGAGAGACAACTTCCTCTCTTTGAGGCCTTTCATGTGGGTTTGCTGGTACAGAGAGCGGTTCTTATGTATATTCAAGTGACCTGAACTTGTAAATTCTCTCATAGGAAGCGTTTCAAGAGTAACACTCTTGGGCTACATGTGGACCACCTGTGACATGAAGAAATGTCATGATATTAAATTGAAACGCCAATGTACATTTTCAAATTCAAGTCAAAAACAGATTTCCTGAAACAAGAGACGTTTCATTCAGCCAGATGTCTCTGGGCCGGCCTTACCGTCGTTGGCAGACTGATGGTGGTGATAGTGAGAGTAGGGCTTGTGGTGAGGGTGGACATGCTGCTTCTCCAGAGGAGGAGGTGGAGTCCCTGTCCCCTTCATCCCCGGAGACAGGAGGGGGCCAGACACCCTGGAGGAGACACAGAAAGCATGGGTGAATATATATATAGTGTATATACATGTTAACCTCTCCATCTATTATTCATCCTTTTTTTTATATATACAGTGTTAATAATTTCTCAATAAAAAGCAAAAACAGAAAAGCGCTTCATGCATTGTGACATCCTGATCAAAGCCGGAGCTCCATGCCGACCCCGCTAACCACATGATCCGACAAACTCCGCGGAGCAGTTAGCGATCCTAAACACACAGAAGAAGAAACATTCCAGGCGTGTGGAAACTCGGGCTCGCCACACGTAATCGTCCTCCTACCACATATTATGATCTTAAGTCAACAAACAGCAGAGTGTGCATTCAAGTGAAACCAACCCACCCACACACACACACACACACACACACACACACACACACACACACACACTGCCCACTATTGCAGTAACCCCGAGCGTTGTGGCCCAGAGAGAAGAAAGCACAATACTGTTTACATTCATGACTTTTCTGAAGAGAAAATTAGGTTGACATGTTTGTGACTCGGTGGACTTCCAACATCCTGGAGAGCAACTGAGATTTCCACGCTGGCCTATATTTGTGGATATCGAACATTTGTTTGTCCATGCTATTGGATGCGTTTGTCATTTGATAGAGCAATCTCAAATCCCAACTAGAAATGCAATTCCTGAAGAAATTGCGGTGTGAATGCTGCGCTGCTGAGCTGAAGCTGATGTTGAATAAGCTTCACTGCTGAATGTTGATGAAGAACGAAGGATGAATATATCTGAATGAACAGAATGGTTGAATAATACAATGTATGAAAAATTTGGAATATTTGGAAGTTTGAATGGACTTTCTAGCTGAAATTATGAATTAATTATTTTTCTTTCTAAACTCATCTGAGGTCATAATTGAGTCATAATCAACATCTGAGCAAAGTTAGAAGAAAATCTGTGTAAGTCTAAAATTTTGCGTTAACCGGGATTTGAACCGCCAACCTTTGGTTCTCTACAATCATATGAGGTCATCTTTGAGTCATGATTGACATGTGTGCAAAGTTTACCTGCACTCTACATTCTAACATTTTTTAGCTCCAGCTTTGCGTTTCGCCGATTTCCTCATTCATTCCCTATGCAGATTTTTGGTGTAATAAACCTGTAATTATCTCTGAAGTTATGCATTTTATGAAAAAATTGTGAATTATGGAAATGTGCTCCTGTGCAAGACGAACATGAAAAACCTTGAATGGAGTTTCTACGTTGAAGTATGAACGAGTAGGAGGAATCATAATTTTGTATGAAACATTAATTTCATAAATGGTTAATTTTCTTTGAAGTTATGAATATTATGAAAAAACTGTTCACTAACAATTGTTGTCTGAACTATGCTGAACATTTAGATACTTGAATCAAGTTTGTCGGATGAATTTTAAGTGAGGAGATGCGATTTTAAACATTTCATAATTTTGGTTAAATTGTTTATTAATTATAAAGTTATTAATTTTTTTGAAAATTTTGAATGAAAGCAAGCATGTGGAAAATGGGCTGAATATGGAGATGTTTGAACCAAGTTTGTGGAATGAAGCATGTTGTGAATATGGCGGAATAATAATACGGAATAAATACGCAGAATATCAATGCTGTGAATGCTTTCAGCATTCACACCAATTAGAACCCTAATCCCCAAATACTTTTAAAATGGACTGTACTGCAGGGTTCGCTTCAGTCTTAGCGTCTTATTTTTACACTGTGCGCTGGGAAAACCACAATTTGGAGATCAAAGAAGAGAAATAAAATGGTGAAATGTTACGATCATAACAGCTTATTAGTAATTCCACTATTTGGTGTCACAGTTGAATTAGTTCAACCTCAAAAACATTCTGAAAAAAAGTTCTATTACAACATCATATCATCTAACTTGAAAATAACTCTGTTATCATGACGGTTATTTGTCTTTCATTTTTGTTCACATCAAAGAATTTCTAAATATTTGGAGAGTCACATCATGCATTTTAGTGGGGAATTCCAACTGAAAATCAAAGTTGTACAAACATTAGCAGAAATTTAAAACCTCTGACTGAGGGGCTCAAAGCCTGTTTGAAAGTACATAAAAGTCACCAAAGCGTTCTCGCTGGGTCGCACCGAGTGACATTTCCGGCCAGGCCTGAATTGAATACCACAAGATGACTAGTTTGATCATTCTTAGTTAATGTCTTGCTCAGAATTTAATGGGAAAATTGATATCGCTCCAGTCCCATGTCTGTGCGATCTGTTAAAGGGGGAGACAGATAGCTTAGCTTAGCACAAAGTCCAAAAGAAGGGGAAAATGCTAGACTGGCTCTCTCCAAAGTTTAAAATAATCATCCAACCAGCACTTCTAATGCTTGTAAATGATTTGATCATCCATACAAACAGGTTGTGCATATCTAAAACAAGATATTAATTAGTGACCTGTACAGATAAAGAGATACTGGTAGGTGGGTTTTTGTTAGAGCCATCTAAACCATACCAATCTTTATGTTAAAAGGGATTTATTTAATGAGTGTCTTGTTCCGCACCTTCATAAGATCACTTTAATTAATTCACCCAGAGGCAGTAAGAACCATGTCTGGTATTTATTCAGACCCTTAAATGTTAAATCTGAAAGTAAACAAGAAACTCAAAATGACAAGCGATTTTAACAACTTAATATTTGTACACTTGATATTAACTTAATAGAACAACAATCTGGTCCAAATGCAGACTGATAGCCAACAGGCCTGCCTTTAAAAGACAGAGCCGGCCAATAACTAAACAAAAAATATTCCGCAGCTACTTAGTGCTCTCTCATGACTGCATATCAGGAATGCCATCACATAAACTGCTGCTGTGTTACTGTGTGCCACTATGCCTTGGAAGCATATGGTTTGCACTAAGCGCTATATGAATGTGAAGACAGAGTGTTGTTGGAGCCCTCAGATGACTGCTCACTGCTGGCCTGGCTGAATCATATTATGTGACCCAATGCTCTGTGCGTGGGGGACGTCCCACCCAGCACTCAGTAGCTGGCAGTGGCTTTGAGCAGGGCATTTTGGCAGAGGGCGAATGATGTCAAAAAGAAAGCACGAGAATCTGTGGCACATTCCTGCCAATGGTGACTTGATTTAGCATTGATTTGCTGTAGTTTAAGCCTTTATCAACAGTCATTTTGAGGGACTTTACTTTTGGTACTTCAATTGTACGCAACTTTATATTTCTACTCCTCTACATTTTAGAGAGAACATTGGTAGTAGAAACCAAATTGAGTAATATAACAAGGAGATCTAAACATTCCCTACACCACTGCCAATTCTTTAAACACAGAAAAGGGAGGGATTTTGGAAGGAAGGATTAACAGATTAATACAACTTGACATTTTTAAGTATCAGGACTGATGCCTTGGGGACTAACAGCTGGCAGGAGAATTGTTCCACATTAGAGGGCTTTCTACTCATCAACATGTTCATCTGGGTATCAAATTTAAGTGCTTGACCATATATGGGCCTGCACTTGACCTCCGTGTCTACCTCGACAAAATTGAGGAAGCGTGTGTGGCACCTCGTGTAAGTCCAGCTCTGGATGGGGCTAGTTGTTTGCGAGCGTGGCTAATCCACAGGTTGGCACGGGCCCAGTTGCGTGGCCATGTGTTCCTACAGAGAGCAGCATTCCCCTAAGAGCTGCTGTCAGCACAAACTCAGGAAACAGTTATACTGTTCATATTTTTACAAGCTGCCTCTATGTGCAGCTAATGTGAATCATAAGTTAATCACTGCCAGCTGCCCTGCTCCCGCCAGTCTCTATCATGCTAGCTGCCCAGGCTCAAGGTATGAGGAGAATCTTTCATATGCCACATTAATCTCTGGCCAGATATTCATCTTCGCTGACCATCCTGCACTACTACTCACTCCTGCACTTTTTCCAGTCAGCCACTGTCAGCCTGTCCCACTGCAATGAGGGAGTGTTTTGACCATTGACCTGCTGATACCTGAAGGCAGAGTTGGAGAGGATTGTGCAGGTGAGGCTATAAGATTGATGGACTTCAGTTTAATAAATACTTTTGAAGGTGGAAAGGTTAAGGAGAGCATGGACAGCTATGTAAAATACCCTTGTGTGCAGTCTATAGCAGCAGAGTAATATGGCCACTGTGTGAGGAAGGATAGTGTTGGGGGAAGATGTCAATACAAACCTTTTGCAAATATATAAACTAGATGGTGTAGGAGACCCCACCAAGGATATCCAAGTTAAATTTAAGACATAATACCTTTTTAATGCCACTTACAATTTAATTTAACGCCAAAGCGATCCTTACAAAAGTAAGAAGAATATAATGGAAATGTTGACGCATTCTGAGGTAGTTTCAGACCTTTGAAAGGGAAGTTCAATACTTTGTCGGTGAAATTCAATACTTTTAAAGCTTAATTTAGAGAATATTAAATGTGATGCTTTTTTAACGCTTTAAAGGCCCTGCGGATACCCTTTCCCACTCTTTTCTCAAATAGCATAGCTCATGTCAACCTGAGTAGCTCAGTAAAGTCACAGTGAAGTTTGTGTGTCATTCTGGGAATTACGTGGGGTCCAGCGAAAAAACTCAGATCTTAAAAATCAAAATATGTTGTGCACAAATATTACACTAAGTTGAGGCACTCTTGTTGCGTTAAAGGGAAGTAGTTCTGGCTCTTCTTACTGAGGCGTGATGAGGTGGAAAGAAACCTGAAGATTCATGAGCGGTCCTGCTCTGCTCCTCGTTCGTCTTGCTTCACCTGCGGCTAACTGTCCCACTAGGGAGTGGGGATCAGACCCTGTCCTCCACAAGCCCTGCATTCTCCACAAACACTCGGCCTCCCCCTCTCATCTCCGCCCTTTGTAGCCCAACATTAAGCCCCTCTGATGGATGAGGGGTGGCTTCTTTGGCACAGACTGGTGGGAACGCTTCTGGTTCTGGTTAGCAAGCTAAAGCTGTGCTTCAGAGACAGACTATAGAATCCTGACTAAAAGCTAAGCTAAAGCTAAGCCAGCCCCGCAGGCCCCAGTGTGAAGAGCACAGCCAGGGCTCGGGTATTTTTGGGGCCCCCCCTGAAAACTCTGTCAGTCCCGGAGAGATGAATGTCCTAATCACAAAAGGATCCTTCCTTAATCACCATCATTCTTTGAGGAATATTTACAGTAATTCATCTGAATCTTTTTCAGGGAGTTAACCGTTTGTGTAGACAGGTTGATTGAAGACTACACATTAAGAAAAGCACAAAAAAAATGAGTGACTGGCCACATGCTGCCATGAGCAAGAAATCTCAAAATATGTTTTTGTTTGGGCTGCGAGATGGATACTCATTTTCTGGATCGTTGTAGAATGATAATGGCTGGAAGACGGAAGGTGTAGAGTTACGAGCCATGAACATCCCCCTTCAGAGCAGGAACTCTTAATGCAGCTCTGTGCCGTCTCTGCCGCCACTCTAATTCAATTAGCTTGCGTCAATCACTGCTGAGGTATCAAACCACCTCACACTAATATTTGCAGAGGGGCTCTAATATCAATATGCGCAGGTAAAGGCAGTGGATTCTCCCCTCCGCAATTATATAACCACATATGGCTGAAGCAGTGAATGACAACATTTACCACCCATCTCTCTGTGAGCACAGGCCGCCATGGTGGAACAGCCATCTCTATGAGAGGCCCTACACACACACACACACACACACACACACACACACACACACACACACACACACACACACACACACACACACACACACACACACACACACACACACACACACACACACACACTCACTCACATACTCGTGCCACGCCGATCACCAAATGTATTTTAACTGGCATATTTTAATATTAGCTTCAGAAAAATGACACTAGTATTTACAAAGTAAAATGAGTCTAAATGGCCCATTTGGGCCAGAATAAACACACATTTAGCTATGAGGTCAGAGGCTGCCACACTAGAGGCAGGTTGGTTTGATAATTTTGTCAAAATGTTTAATGTCCTGCTAAACCGTTTGGGAAAAACAAGTGCGGCGCTGATATTGACTTTGGCAGCAGCCTACATACTCAAGGCTTTAAACATGTAAATCAAATGCTCCATCTTCAGGCAAATGTGAGTAGACGTTTCATGCCCGGTTAGCTGCACCGTAGGTCCCTGCCACAACCCACCTATTTGACTCCTCCACCCCACCCTGTGTCCATACCGTGTGATAGGGCACTACAGTGTTTGTGTGAATATAGGTGTGTGTGTGTGTGTATGTGTGTGTGTGTGTGTGGGGGTGTGTATTTATAAGTGCTTTTAGGTCAAACATCTTGATTTGATTAAATCTGTAAATTTGGAAATTGCTGCAATTTTAAGGCAGCATTGTCATCACGTCAAAAGTCTGTAGGAGCTTAAGTTTGGGAGGCAACATGAACTCAAGAGATTACTTTTATTGCATGATAGGCACTTAAGTTACATATGTAAGGGAAAAGGGTATTCTCCCCCTCGAACCACTCACAGTCACACACAGTCACACACACACACACACACACACACACACACTGTTCAGATGTCCCTCATCAAGCAGCCAAAGGAACAAACCGAGGTCTCACATCCAATATGTCACCCTGCCTGTGTAACCGCTGTTACAGCATCCCCTACTCAGGTCCCTTTCACTTTCCATTCCTCTCCTCGTGCTGGTAATTGTGCATGCCGCCGAGAAAGAGGCACTGAAACCGCAAGGTCATCTTGACAGCTTTCTTCTCTTGCTTTCACGGCTTGAAACAACACATCACCTTCCAGATGCTTCCAGGCCGAGCCAACGTCTGTGAGGACGGCTCGGGCGTTTACATCCAGGCGGTTTCACCGTGCCGGGCCCGCTGCACTGTTTGTGCTGGAAGTCTGCTGTGCCTCACACCCCAATCACACGCAATCATGTGTGCTTCCTGGATTACTATATGTAAACTCCTCTCACTCACACATACTCCCGCACACAGAGACATACATGGGTACAGATGCATGAGCAGCTCTTAAGAGTAAGAAAGCCATCAAACCTCATTCTGTCATACGCCTATGCTGTATATACTCCCATAAATGTGCATATACACACACACACCCAAAGAGCGGACCACAGGGTTAAAAGAAAGCATGTTTACGTAACACAATCACTGTTGTAACACTGGGTTTATGACGCCTGATTCCATCCACTCTTTCTCAATGTTATTAAACTGTAAAAGGCTGTTTTCCTTTTTCTACCTCCCTCGTTTTCGGCACATTGTTTAATACAGTACACACTGTGCCTCCTGACGACACTCAGGCTCTGTAACTCTCCTCTGCCGGCTCTCTGGGGAAATCATCGACACTAATAGGAAACATGCTGCACCACACACACACACACACACACACACACACACAACGCAGTGACATGAAAGGGTTATCCACTTCTGAAATGTCCTTGAACAAGACAGCTGCAGGTTTTGACATGCATATTTGCATACTCTCTGGTATTTACAGTAAGACAGCTTTCTGAAAGCAGAAATGAATATATTGTCACTACACTCAATTCATTTCTTCATGATTATTTACAAGAAAATTGGACCGAAATTAGTAATTTTCTTCTTTGCCAAAGATGTAACAATACTGGCACACTAAATCATGCTTAATTGTCCTCAGTTTTGTTACTTTCTCTTTAAAAGTATCTACAGTTCATCTTGTGTACACAGTTATCTATTATCTAATGCAGTTTTTTTGTATCTGTTGTATGATCATGTCTCAACAAATCAAGTGTCTAAGGCAGGAGATGATGCCTTGTAAAACAGCTCACAACATAAACACCAAACAATGATCCTATCACACTGTCGTGGCAGTTAACCCTCGTTAATGAGCGAGAATCGTGTCCGGCCAAGCGGTTTGGTCATCGCGCTGATGCTGTCGTATCCAGTGGAGATAGGGGACCTTATGAACACTGGTTCAGGTGCCAGATATAGAGCTGAGGATGTGTCACGTTGACCCTGTGATGACCGGCACAACCCCTTCTTCCCCTGAGGGATGTCTAGGATGGACTTTGTTTCCAGTGCAAAACGCCAAATGGGTTTATCAGCAGGACCGAGAGGCTTATCCCAACATGATCTAAGTGGGTTCTCCCTGTGGCTCGGCCTTGATTCAGGATGATAAATAGGTGAATAACAATGGAAACACAGTGGGGCAAGTGAGGATTATAATACTATCAGCAGCATGATTAATAGAGGAAGAAAGTTCAACTGACCCGGGTTTGTTTGTACAGTTCTCTGGATACTCAAATGTCATGAAAAGGTTGAAAATGGTAAATGTTTTGTCATTCGGGGCCTTTTTCCAAGTGAAGATGTTGTTGTTCTTCATCTTTATCCAATGAGAGTATTTTTTGCTGACTTCAGTTAGAAAAAGTTGACCTTATCAGACTGTGATGTCACATGACTTTACCTCACATATTTGAGTTAACTGCAGATGCCAGATCAGAAGAACGTTATACTGTGACAGTGCTGTGACAAAGCCTTACATTACCGTTGGTAGAATGTTCCACTAATTTATCTATTGTTTAAATGTTTCTATTTCCCGACCTTCTGACACATTTATAGTTGCCTGTATGACACGTCTCAACAGCTGAACACATCCATGGAGGACTCACCCGTCTCTGGTGCCGTCCATGGCAGCCATTGGGGACAGGTGGTGAGGGCTGCCGAGGTCCCGTTCCAGTCGGTGTTGCCGAGAGGGCAGGTCGACAGTGGAGGCAGAGGTGGGGTTAGAGGTAGGGGAGAGGAGCTCCACTGTGGCGCTGTGATGGGGGGTGCTGGAGCCAGTGTACAGGCCTGAAAGACAAACAAAGCTAATCCAGTAAACGTGCTAAATAAACTCCAGGGCCCTGTGTGCTCCACATTTCCTTCAAGCAAATTATAAGCTATTTCATGGCAACGGGAATTTGTTTTGACAACCCCTCATCCAATCAGAGAGCTTTGTAAAAATGAAATGTTCTGTGTTTGCGCTGTTTGTAATTTAGGGTACATTGTTTCTGCTGCCACGGGGATTGGCCTTGTTTGTCCTTGCAGCTGTTTGTTCTTAATACACAATAATGAACTAAAATGTTACATGTGTTTGAACAGTGACTTTAAACAGTAGGCGGAATTTAAAAGGGGGAAGTAAGGTTACTGGATAGCCTCTGCTGTGTGTGTATGTGTTGCATGCCAACGCTCACGGTTATGACGTTGTGATCACGCGGTTAAGTTATGTATTTCTGCATGTGCACGTCACCATGCACATTGGACTGTGTCGTTTTCTTTAAACTTCTCACACACAACTGGAAATGTGCAGAAAAAAAGAGAAAATAACAGTTCTTGACTCCGTTCCAAAATGTCCAATATGTCTTCCACTATTCAATCATTGAGCATTTCTAAATCATATTTGATTAACATTTTGTTGACACAGTGGTCTGTAGGGGGGAGGTTATTTTCTACTGAAGCCAGATGCATCTGTGGACAGCATTTAAACACAGATTTAGAATGCACTGCAAACTAGGACTTCAACTGAGAGTTTTTATTATAATGTTATTTATTAATTTTTTTTTTTTTTCTTCATATTTTTATTGGGTTTTTTCTTTTTATAAACACAACAAAAACACCCACAAGGAACAATTGTCTCGTCATGAGTATACATTGCAAATTTTAACAATGAAAATAAGCATAGATTATACAAATATCAAAATATCAAATTTATAACACAAAATAAATAGTTCAAAGAAAGTAATGAGAGAGAGATAGTTAAAAAAAAAAAAAAAAAAAAAAAAAAGGGGCAGGGGGATTAGTCTTGGGGCAGGGCTGATAATGAGTTAAAGTAAGATATAAAAGAATTCCATTTTTTTGTAAATTTAGTGGAGCAGCCTTTTACCGACAGGGTTATTTTTTCTAATCTAATAAAGAACATAACGTCCTTGAGCCAGACCGATATGGATGGGGGATTGGGAGACTTCCACATTAGAAAGATTCGGCGTCGTGCCAGAAGGGAAGTGAAGGCTAGCACCTCTGATTGCAAAGAGCCAACACGGAGCCGTTCTGTTGGGGTCCCAAATATAGCAATCAAGGGGTCTGTCCTTATTTGAACCCCAAGAACCCCCGACAAAATCACAAAAAAGTCAGTCCAAAATTTAAGTAATCTGGGACAGTAAAAAAACATATGACTAAAGTTACATGAGGAGGCATGGCATCGGTCACATTGGTCCAAAACATTTGGATACATTTTAGACAGTCTAGCTTTGGTGAAATGGACTCTATGTAACACTTTAAACTGAATAAACTGCAGCCTGGCACAAGGAGAAGATGAGCGTATACTATGCACAGCTTTATCCCACCATTGATCTGTCAGATTTATCCCAAGTTCACTCTCCCAAGCACTTTTGCTTTTGACAGCTGAATCATTTTCCAGAGCCATGAGTTTGTCATACATCTTAGATATTAGTGATTTCTGTTGGGGTTTTAAGGTCAAAAGGTCTTCCCATGGCTGGTTAATAGAGAGCAAAGGATAACATGAAAAAAGAGAAGAGGCACAGTGCCTAATTTGAAAATACATAAATAAATGGGATGTAGGTAAATTAAAATCTTTAGACAAGTCTGAGAAAGTAGCAAAAGTGCCGTCCTTATAAAGGTCTCTAAAAACTTTAATGCCTCGGTTTTGCCATAAGATGTAGGAGATATTCCCAACAGATGGGGGAAATAGATGATTGTTCACTATGGGCATCAGAGTGGATGCAGAAGAAAACTTAAAATGGCGCCTAAATTGGAACCAAATCCTCAGTGTAGATAGCACAATAGGATTCTTAGTGAAACTAGAAGGGTTAATGGGCAATGCAGATGTGAGTAAAGCCGGTAGTGTAGAGGAGAAACACGACTGGGTCTCAAGCTTACACCATAATAGATCGGGAGATTGAAGCCAATAAATTAATTTATGTATTTGCGCTGACCAATAATATAGAGGAAAATTTGGTAAGGCAAGACCACCGTCAGATGTGAATTTTTGCAATAGAGACTTTTTTACCCTGGGAGTCTTACCTCCCCACAAGAAGGAAGTAATAGTCTCATCCAATGACTTAAAAAACTTTTTAGGCAAAAATAAAGGAGTGCACTGAAAAAGAAAAAGAAATCTTGGCAAGACATTCATTTTTACCACATTAATCCTACCTATCAATGACAGAGGAAGAGAATTCCACCGCTTGAAATCTAGTCCAAGCTGGGTAACCAAAGGGACATAATTGGCAGAATAGAGAGAAGGCAAGGTGCGGGTCACATTAATCCCTAAATATTTAAACCCCGAGGGGCTGAGCTTAAAAGGAATATCGGACTGTTGGAGTTGTAAAGCTAGGGTGTTTATAGGATAGCATTCACTTTTAAGTAGATTAACTTTATAACCTGAGAAAGAGCCAAATCTCTCCAGTAATGATAAAATTGGCGGAATAGTAGTCAGGGGGTCCGATATATACAAAAGAAGGTCGTCAGCATAGAGAGACAATTTTAAGTCAATGCCAGAACGAGGAATGCCGTGAAAGTGGGGGATAGATCTTAAAGCAATGGAGAGGGGCTCTATGGCCAAAGCGAAAAGTAAGGGGGAGAGGGGACAGCCCTGTCTAGTACCACGTGATAATGTGAAATATTTAGAACGGGAATTATTTGTGTGGACACTTGCTTGGGGGTTGGTATACAGAAGTCGAATCCAATAAATAAACCTGTTCCCCAGGCCAAACTGTTGCAGAACTTCAAAAAGATATCGCCATTCTACTCGATCAAATGCTTTCTCAGCATCGAGCGAAATAACAACTTCGGGCGTTGAGGTATTTATAAATTTTTAATAAACATGCCCATCACAAGTTCTCAGGGCCTAATATTATTTCTGCCTTAAATGCAAAAGTATTCATTTAGCAGTCGATGGGAAGTAATTTTTTTTTTTAATTGTTTAATAAGCTGGATCTAGCAAGAGTTCAGACATATTTGCTCGAGTGCAATTTCCAGTTTTTGTTTTTTTGGCACATACCAGTGGACTGTAATAGAAAAGACCTTTCCATCGGTTCTTTTGACAAGTTTCCACTGGATTAATCCGAAGATTTGTGTGAAAATATATTAATCTAAGGGCCAGTTTCACAGACATGGATTAAGCCTAGCCCAGGGCTAAATGGAATTTTGAATGGAGATTGTCCACTGAAAGTACCATTTATTCCAGAACTAGGCTTAATCCATGTCTGCGAAACCGGCCCTAAATGTCCAGTCATAAATTAGACATTGTAGACACCCATGTCTTGATTATAGAGTGTTAGACTTCATCTCCACTGGTTTTACCAACACAATAAATGTACTCTTTCCATCCTCTGTCCATTTATCGGCTGATTTCTTTCCCAGCATCCGCGAGGAAAGCATCGCGCTGACTGTCTGGCCCAGTTAACCAGCGACGAGAGGAGAAGACAGCAGGAGATGAAAGGAAGAGAAAAGATCGGTGCTCCTGGTTTTTGCTGTTTCCAGGGCCCAGCTGTTCTCAAGTGGAAGCATGCCGAGGCCCTGATCTGACAGCACTCTGAAATGGCTACAAGCTTGATTCATTACCCCCAAATCATCAATCACAGACCTTAAATGTTTTCCCCTTTAGCCCCAACATCTGCTACCAGACCGGCAAAAACAGTCGGCAAATAATGGCCGTGATTGCCTCAATTTCATCGCTAGTTCCTTAGTGGAGGGAGAGAGCGGATTATGTTCTGAAGATGTTGTGAATTGACTCTGAAAGGCTCCTAGTCACAGTTCAGGAAGAAAGCTGTGTGTGAGAGGGAGACGGAGAGGTATACTGTATATCAGCCTCTCAGCAGGAGCAGGTAAACCTCTGCATTGACACTAGGATGAGTCCTTCCTCTGGCTTATCAGGGAACACTCCCAATTAGGCTCTATACAACCTAGAGGGGTTCTTCGCAAATCCCGCTGCAGCCATGTAAATGAGAGCAGATTTATAGCCGGCCAACAGTAAAACAAGCTTAGCTCTGACTGGAAGCATGACTCAATTTCTGCACCATAAGTGTTAATGATGGGATGGCTGCCCACCCTGCTCCACCTCTTCCACGCATCCCACTGAACCTGAAACCAAGTGAAAGTAGTGTAAATGTGGGATGCAACATCTTGGCCTCCGGGAAGTTAAGTTAAGTGGTCAGCAACAGTGCAGCGCCCCTTGAGCAGTTTGGGGTTAAGGGCCTTGCTCAAGGACACAATGGTAAAGATGTTGGGCACTGTAGATGGAATACCAGCCACCATAGCAACACCACATCTCTGATCACTTTGGCATTGGCTCACGAAAAAAGCAAGCTCCCCTGGGCTCTGAAACATTTAAAACAAGAGAGCAAGAAACCTCAACTCAAGAGGCAAAGGGAGACCGAGGGGAATAAGCCTAGACTCAGAGGCCTGCTTCGACATTCAAAGACAAGTTGAGCGTTCACAGTCTTCAACGGTGCACTGGAGTTCCAGCAACAATAACAGCGAGCGACGGGGAGCCCTGGATGGGTTACAGGCAGAAAACAAGGACACATGTGTCCATAAACTGAGGAAGCTGCGGGGCATCTCTCTCGTCTTGAAGATTGAGATAATCTATTTAGCTCTCCCTTGTTCTAACTCCAAAGTAGTGTTGACGTTTGTTGACGGTCAAATTCATCAATTAGAAGAAGAATGGAAGTTTAAAGGCCACATGTGATGAATCAAAAGGTTGTAGCTCATTCTAATGGTAATGGTATTTGCAGCCTTGGCCTGACAAGATGACAGGTTAACATGGCACGGTTGTGAAATACAAACCAAACAAACAAAAGCACAAGGTTGTATTACTTCCTTTTTAACTTTAAAAAACCAATACAGTCCAACAGCTAAGTTGTTGATATAAAATCTGTATAAGCAATTTAAGATAAATTATAGTGGTGTAATTTGTTTATGTTTGACCAAAGGCGCCATAAGTATGCTTTTTACTGCCTGAAAGCACAAAATTACCATAATACATCTGCAGGAATGTTGACATGGCTGCTGATTACCACCATGACTCGGTGATTGCTTTGCCAGGTGTTGGGATTCCTTGCGGTCAGACCTCACTTGCTGGCCTGTTCTTCTGTTTTGGAACAAATACTCCCTTGGCCATTGATATTTTGAGACTTTGCCAGTCTCTTGCACTCACATTTTGAATTGCACAACTGAGAGAGGATGGTGCTACCATCGGTGTCTAATGACATGTAGCATTAAAGCCAAATGCAAATGAGAAAGAGGTATTACTCTTTTTTCATGCCACAACCACCTTATACTATATTGTGATCAGTATAAATTTAACATTTGAAACACATAGGGCCATATCCACAAAGAATAGATTGATACTCAGATTATCCACACAGGTCGGCTGCCCTTATTGTTACACACATATCACAGGTTTTTCCAGTGAAATTCTTTGTAATAGAGCGAAAACATTTGTGAAAAGAGGGAGAGACATACACAGAGAGAAAGAGAAAGAGAAAGATAGTAATTAAACTGAGATAATGGTTTATGTGGCATTAATATATATATATATATGGCCAGGCAGTGTGTGTGCATTTTACCCTTTGATTGTCCTTTGTGAATGGGACACTCTTTTTCTCTGATTTGCACAGGTTTAGCAAACACAAAAGCGGCGCAATGTTTTGTGGATTCGGCCCATAGTCACAAGAAAATAAGAATCAATATGGAATGAATAATAGAATATAGATTTGTGATTTAAGATACAGAAATATATAAATGTATTATAACGGGTAGCTCGGGAGTTGCATTGTCCTTCATCTGTGTAATTTCTCTGAAGAATGCTTGACAGTAATGTAATAGATACAACAATGAAAGGTACACAGAGAGCAGCTGTTGCCAACAGAAGTATAAAATTACCTATAATGACCTCATAAGGAGAAGAGGCTACATTATCAGAGTGATAGATGATAGAGCGGCTTTCAATGCGCACCTGTGAAGATGTCTTGGCCAATTCCAGGGGAACGAACGTCTTTGCCGTTGTAGAGGTGCTGCGAGGACGCGGAACTCTGGAGATGCTGCATGGACAGACAGTCACTCAAGATGTCCTGCTCCAGGTGAGGACAGGGCCGAAGCTGTTGATCAAAAAATCACAAAAAAAGAAAAACAATAATAAAACAAAATATATATTTTATGAGTCATGATATTGAGTCATTTAAAGAGAACTCTAGCTAGTTTCCAAGATTACACAACCGAAGAACAAAGCACAAATACAGTTTTGTCCTTTTTTTTAAAGGTTGGACCCTATGTGAGGCGTGCGTTTTGCTTTGTTTTCTGTTTTCGCAATAATGTGATTGTAATGTTAATTTGAAACAGTAACTCTGCGGACGCGAATACATTCTCAGTCAGGGGGAACCCGAGGGAAGATCATACACTCTTTTTTGAGTCGTGCGTTGGCCTTGGACATTCCGGGTAAGTGATCACTGCACCAACTCAGAGCCAACGTGAGATTGCTTCTGTTTCAGTCCCTGCCAACGGTAATGGGGGCAACTGAAGACACATTTCAGCTGGAGAGTCCATCACACGCCACAAAACCTAAACTTAAGTAAACTTGTGTCGGTCGTAGAAGTGGGACATCTGCCTTATGGATCAGTGGAACAGCTGACCTCTGTTTTATACATCAGTGGAGTTCTCTGCAATAAAACCTTACAGTTGCAGAGATACAGACTTTCCTTCGCCCAGGAGACTTACCTTCAAATAACCTGTAATCTCAACACAGGGACTGGGACAGGACAATAGGTGATTAGAAAAATTACATTTTGTGCCAAAATCAAGAATCACTGTTTGGAGAAAAGGGAATAAACCAAAGGTCTCAATGGCATCTGCTTTGGACAAACAATAGCAGTGGACATGATTTGCTCCAGTAGATTTACTATTTATTTATAAAAGCCAGTTTAGTGTTTTGTTCCGTGCCACAGGCCTCCATTGTTGTCCACAAACTAATAAAACACTTCAATGGCTTGTTGATGTGTTTGCACTGGATGACATGTTTCTTAAGTATGATGTACGAATATTGAATTACTCTAAACACTGCAATTCAAAATCCACCCAGTTTACATAATTAAATCCACCCACTGTACATAATTAAACATTCAAACATTGATCACGTTTAACATACAGTATAAATCAATCATATATTTTTTATTCTTCAATGTAAAGGTTTCAACTGTTATATGTTAGCAAGCTAACGTTACCCGTTTCAGTCTTTCAAAGTTACATCCTGCTGTTCGGTACTTCTTGTTGTGATTTCAACACACAGCCTTGCATCCAAAATCAGCAAACAGGCGGTTATTATATACTTGTTTAAAATCTTAACTGGATTAGAAGTTTAGTTATCATTTTTAATAATGTTCTGCAAGCTGTATAAATGTTAAAAATTCCTATACGAATATGTGAATAACCTTTTTAAGTTGTTTTAAATTTGAAATCCAACATGTGGCCTTTGATCATTGATGGGTAGAACTGAAATAAACATTGTCCCTGCCACAGCGGATGAGCACGTACACTGATTAGTCAGATGTTGCTTCCCAAACTCTATCTGTAAAAGGACCATCACTAGGATGAAATAGTTGGTTTCTGTTTTTTTTTGTCACATGATTAAATGCAGCCACCTGACTTCCCTCTGCAGCTACAAAACCGAACTGCTTCTTTTCCATAAACCGTCCCAAAACTCTTTTTTCTCTGCTTTCCTCTACAACATCCTCCCGTTTAATTCAGTGATGTACAAATCTCCACTTACTAAACACTTGGCTGAGTTTGAATTTAGGAACAGCTGGTGCAACTCGCTCCGAATAATTTGAATCCAATACATGTGGCCTCAGTTCATCGGGAAATCAACGTGTAGTAGACCAATGCAAAAGCCAAGTTTGTATATTTTCGTTCCATCATGCTGGGATATTAACTATCTAGAAAATTACACATTTCTCAGCGAAGTGTATAATAGCAATGATAACTTTATGATGCCAGGAGGCCTGAAAAACCCAGCAGTGTTGTGGTGACTCATTTGGACCAGTAAAAGTCAAGTGTATCTTTAAAAGTGCTCCAGTTACAGATGACAAGGTCGATATTGTTCACCAAGGTTTTTGCTCCATCCTTGTTCCAACCCTATCAATCTGCCCATCCTCTGTCCGTCCATCCATCCATAAATCCAAACTTTTTTTATTCCAGTGATTTTGTGGTTGGATTGTGGCTGGAAACATTGTTCAGCATTATCACAAAAGTCCAGGCTACTCTGATTATTCCCAATATTCATCCGCAGCGATGAGCCAATTGAACAACCTTGGCCGCGTTTCCCAGATTCGTTAAGAGCCTCTTTGGAGCTAAGTACTTCTTTGGAGCGCTCTTAAGAACGCTGTGAAAGAAGAATGCGTTTCCCAGATTCGTTCTTAGCGAAAGTAGCTCTTTCACTAAGACGGAACTGTAAGATGGAGCTGACCCACTCTTACAACCTTCTTAGCGACCAAATCGTCAGTGATCATGCCGCGTCAGGGAAATTTATTTCCTCCACTTTTCGAAATAATAAAACAATGCTCAATGCGGACCACGGGGTATATATGCGCTAATGGGCTTGATTACTACTTGGATACACTTGTTGCCACACACACACCCGCACCCACACCCCCCTTCCCCACACACACACACACACACACACACATGCGTAGCCTAATCAGAGCCTAATTCCACCAGTGTGGGGGAGACTACGGGGCGCTGTGTGTTACTTATGCGCTGATAAAGAGGTGGGTGATCGAATCGCCTGGCATCGATTTATTCAGTTTCAGCACCACCGCGGTGGACAGCTCCCACTAAAGAGCTTCTTTCGCTTCATCTTACGGCTTCTCCAAAGATGGCACTTAAGAAGCCATCTGGGAAACACCCGTATCTTAGCACTCCTTCTTAGGCGAACCCTTCTTTCGACCCTTCTTTGGTCCCAAAGAACGATCGAATCTGGGAAACGCGGCCCTTATCTGTACTGACTTCAATCTTTTTAGGACCTTCTCCTCCATGTCTGGCTACTGAAATCACAGATGATTGAACTTTACAGCGTTATTCTGCTCCACAGTTTTACAGCTGGCATCGCCCATGTTGCGATTTTAACACTTAAATACTGTATGTCAGTGAATGTGCATGTGCATGTCCTTATGAGTTCCTCCCAGAACATTCATCACATGTAATTGGGGCTCTGTTTTCCCCACAGCGACACTCCTAACAGTTTTTCTTTCTTTCTCGGGGCCACTCCAAAAGTGGAGCAAGAGCGTTTGTTTGACATTTGTCCATAACATCTGGCCACTGGGGGATTCGGCAGCACAGCTTATTAACAATGCTACAAGCACACATGTGTTTCCCTTTACAATGCAAAGCAAAGGAACACATCATCAAGCCTGCCACTATCCAGCCCCTTCCACAACAATGAGGCCATTCTCCATTATTTACCAGCTTCCAGTAAGGGAAAAGAATGGGCTTTTGACCATGAACATGATGAAATGTGGTCTAACCTGATCTATTGTTGGAGCAACGATTCTCAAAGACACCCCTCTCCCCTACCCTACCCCTCAATTAAGTCAACTAAATGGATCTGGGGATAATGCACATCATATGAGGAGGAGAGATTATATAAAGTGGTCTGTTTGGAAAACCTGTAACCCTACTGTATTGACTTGAATGAAGTCATACTAGAAGCTGTCCAAGAAATTGGTGCACAGTAGCTGTTGAATCTTGAATAGCAGCGTAGTCTAGTATGTGATATACAGAAAAACTGCCCACATCTATGTACTCCCACTATCCAAAATAAGACGCAATATGTCTCTTCCTCTTTTAGTTTTCATAGTATATATAATAATGTTCTTTGTCAATTCCAAGTTAGAGTAACAATTTATCTTTTGCCTTATGTAAATACATTTTTTTTTTTTAAACTTCAAGTGACAGAAGTCTTAAAATCAAAAAAATTCTGACATACTTCAGAATGAAGTACCTGACATCAGATCACAGGGGCCCACTTTTTAGCTTTCCGTTTCTGCTTAAATCTCTTGATCTATGCGTTCCATCCTCTCCTGTAGAAGGTGTCTTACCTTTCTACGCACCTGTTGCTCTTTGGCCGAGTGGATCTTGACATGTTTGCGTAGGGAGCTGGGATCTGTGTAGCGCTTGGTACATCCGGGGATCTGACACGCGTACGGTTTCTACGAGCAGAGAGAAAACAACCAGCTTTAAAACGTGAAAAACATTTAAATTCACTTTGTTGTTAGGACAGAGACACAAGAAATTAGTTTGAAATCTGCTGAAGTAAAAGCAAAGTTAAAGTCCTACCTTTCAGCTGAGAGTGACAGAATTTGAGGTAAGAAGAAGAGGGAAGAAGAAGGCATGAAAAAGAAAAAAGAAAAGATCCATTATAAAATAGTTCAATACCAATGAATTTCCCTATTGAGTTTTTTTAATTTATTCAGGACTTAAAGAGCTGGTCTGTGTTCTGTTTTACATGCCGCTGCTCGCATGTCTGGCTTTGTTTTCCTCCTCCCTTGGTACTGCCAACATCAATACTTCATGGTTAACATCAGAATCCTGATTTAGAAGTGCATATCAAAAAACATGCTGAAAATAAGAAAGTAAAAGCAAGTACAGCAAAGTCAAGAAACAATCGAAAATATTACAATAAAACTATGAAAAATTATATGCAAACAGAGGATATGTGTGCGTGTGTGTTTATATATATACACTGTATATACACACACACACACAAGATTAATATGAACAGTTAATAGTTAGGAAATACATAACATGTTAAGTTATGAAAATAGGGCTGTAATGGGACATTTTCTACATTAAATCAAGTGTATCAATAAAAAGTAATACATAATTTAAGCTGTCTAGTAGTTCTGTATATCATCATTCAGTATGTCAGTGTGTGAAGAGGGAGATGTAGGCAGATTAGACTACCAGACATGACATCTGTAAAACGACTACACTTTCATGGAGTTTCCTCGTCATTTCACGTTCTCCTCATTAACCAAGCAAATATAGCATGTAGCTAGCTGATTGAGGGATTTTTCCCCCCACGGCAATTTTTCTTTCATCCTCAGGAATATAAGTTGGCCATTAAAGTGTAAGGGGATACGCGTCTTTATTAGCTCTGCCTCCATACCTCAAACTTTTCTGTAAGTAAGCCATTGTTATTGCAAGGCGCTTATAGTGCCACTCATCTCCGCCATGTTTGTTTTGCCAAGCAACATACCCAATACAGCGCAGAACCATGAGTAAAAAAAACAAAAGAAAAACAGCACAATTTCTGTGTAGAATAAATATCATTAAAGCTTAAAAATGATATTCCCCTAAAGTGTTTCTGGCAGGGCAGGCAAAGGCTGAATGCCTTAGTGGGGTGTTAATGTGAAGCCATAAGCATCAGGGTCCCAGATTAGCTGTATCATTTGTCCTACTGTGGAAAGAGTGTGCGGTGGAGGAAAATCCTTAGCTGATAGAAAAACAGTCTGCGTTCAGAACTCTACTTCGGTAAAAGTTTTGAATGATTTACTATTACGTGTACCAAAAAGCGTTGGAGGTTGGCCAATACAGTAATGCAAGGGAAACATTTTCTGGAAATATAAATATTATAAAAGTACTGTTAAAACAAATCTCTTTCAATTACAAGTTTGCCGAAAGTGGTGAATTTGAACCTTTACTGATTCAGAACTGTTCTGACCCTGTGCCACTGCAGCTATATTTCTACCTGCTCTTTATCACTGATATTTTGTTCTCTTTAGCTTTTTCAGTACCTGTTCATAAAGCTTGAATCCACTTCTCTGGCCTGAGGTAGGTAGTGAAGGAAAATAGTTTTTTCCGCCATGTGAAAGGTAAACAGACACCCTTTGTAACAAACAGACTGCTGACATACAACTTGAGTGTAACCGGTTGAGAAATTCAAGATTTTAGAATTGTTTCTAAAGAACAAATTTAGTTCCATACCGTTAATCATTTTTGAAAATAATATTAATTGAGTTTAAGAGTTGTAAAGATCGTAAAGAACTCCAAAATGAATTTGTCTTTTTTGGGTTCATAAAAGTGAATTGACGTGGCTCCATAAAAGCACACTATTTTACATCAAACTACTTTTGAACTTATATAAAAACAGGCTTCAATAACTGAACAATTCCAGAGAATGTATACAGCATTTTTGAAAAACAATGATAAAAAAAAAAGATTTCTATTATTGCTTTTTTTTTGGCTAGTTTGCTTAAAGCTGGTAAGCGCATACTTTTCAGGTATAAATTATCTTACACTATCAAGTAACCATGAAAAATATAAAATATATTGACAAGATGTGTTTCAATTTGAATAGTTGGTGAGTAAGAAAAAAAAAGTTCCCTTACGTGTAAAAATGAACACCTAAACTGTCCAATAAGGACTTAGTTTTAGAAAATCAACTGTTTACTCCCTTGCTGTGTTGGCGTGCGGATGGTGATAAAGTGAGGTATTGGTAGGCTTACTGAGACATGACGAGTGGCAGCGATGGCTGACTCAACCTTTCCTTCCCTTTGCACAAGTCCCAGAAACAGGCAAAGCTCTGTCTGAGCTCGCAGCTCCAATCCAAGTCTGCTACGACCCGAGCTGCGACTCGGCCCTAATGGAACTGATCATTTAATGATCTGTGGCGTGTCACTGCCAGTGTGGAGAACGTGAGAATGCCGCACTGCTCACTGACTGACAGCACTTATTAAAATCTAAACACTGTCAAGATGTGGAAATACTACAGTAATAGGCATTGAGACTTGGATGGCAGTGCACTTTTTTAATGTTGGTGTAAAAGTTAAAGAGGCACACATTATGAGCACACACCAACACATCTACTGAGTGACATTCATCGCTAATTATTTGACAGCTAATATTTTAATTTAGCAAATTATCTAACGCAATTTGTATCTGACTCGTGCAGGCATTTGTAGTCGACAAGGTTATGGAGCCAACCTTTCTGCAACACAGGGGGACCACCCAGGCTATTTCAACTGTTGGCCAGAGACAGGTTAAACATTAATCTTCTCTGGGGAAACATTGGGAGGTGAGACGGAGCAGAGACTTGGTTTTCTGACCGTGTCCAGGTGAGTGCGCTGATGCTTGGCGCGGTCGCTGGAGTTGCTGAAAGCTTTCTGGCAGCCGGGGTGCTGGCACAGGTAAGGCTTCTCTCCTGTGTGGCTCCTCAGGTGGATCTTCAGGTTCTCCAGACGCGAAAACGCTTTGTTGCAGCTCTCGAACTGCGGGAAGGGGAAGACAGCACACACGCACGCACACACACACACACACACACACACACACACACACACACACACACACACACACACACACACACACACACACACACACACACACACACACACACACACACACACACACACACACACACACACACACACACACACACACACACACACACACACACACACACACACACACACACACACACACACACACAAACATGAATGACATGGAATTGCATACACACACAGAAACAGGCACAAAGACAACCACAGACGGGCACAAACAAACACCCACCATGCATGCACACACATACATATACATGGAGGAAAACACATCCACACAGACAAAAAAAATTAAAATAAATCAGTGTAAATCAGGCAAAATTATGGTACAATGTGGGCTATGCTCTATACGTGTGTGACTCAGTTAGAAGCTGTCCCACTCTTTCCCTCTGTCCCTTAATCACTCACACAGCTGGAGCAGTTCCCTATACACCACGGATTCAACGGCTATGGAAAAGTGAGAGACACTTAAGAACACGGATGGTATAATCGTGAGCATGCTTTCCACGGATCTTGAATGGCCATTCCAAGGACCTTTGTTGAAAAACTACATCAACCTGAAAGACAGCGGCATGCGTGACGGTACACCTGCACCAATGTTTGCCGCTGCGGTCTAATTTGCCGGGGAAACTGGAGTGTGCCGTGTAGCGGCGGTTAATGGGCTGTAATGCATAGCACGAGATAAGTGTGTGTGTGTGTGTGTGTGTGTGTGTGGTGTAAAGTGTATTGGACTGACAAGTGACAGTGACTGTACGCAAGCTCATATAGGACCCAGCCTGGCCCATTTGATCCAAACCACTCAGCCAATGAACACCACAGATTTGTTAACATGTGAATGATTCATGAGGCTTCTCGCATGTCCACTCCTGCTCTTGAGCAGAAAACAGGGCTGATGGGTTGATGAGACCCCCCATAAGGGCTGCAGTGTAAAGAGTCATATAGTGTATGTGTGTACAGTAAGGAGTATGGGAAGCATCGCCCACAGTTACTTATATCCATGGTCAATCTCATTTAGGTATTCAGCAGCATCTTGTCATCGATATGCTCAGACTTAGCTGTCAAAGGGTACAATAGGAACAGGTGAAGAGCTAATGTAGGCATCCTTCTTCCTGCCCTTCACCCTGAAAGCAAGTCCAATGCTTGTATGACTGGATGAAAAAAACTACAACTTTCGAACTAACTTTCACAAACAACATATACTGTACACATACATTTTGTTGCTCGGTAAATTTACTGTGACGTGATGAATGAATGGTAAGGCGACATGCTGAGGAGGAAAAGACTAAGCACTACTGAATGTTTCAAACCTTAATATGAGGTTTGAAACCAGAATGTCAATCTAAATGTTGAACTTAATTGCCAGACCACATCTTCACTCTTAAATCTTACATAAAAAAAACGGTTTCTTGCAAAGGGATAAGCTGACCTCAGTGCAATTACAACATCATTAACAAACGGTCTCTACTGTCCATTGTACCCTGACCTTTAGTGAAGCCTGCTGACAACAGGTCAGGTTACCGTTAAGGAGAGAGTGACACCATTCCTCTAATGGGCTTACTGCTTCATCTAGGCTCAATACTCATCCCTGGTCTCCTTCATTCACTCACACAGCACAGGCAGGGCCTTTTATTCACAGAGGCTCCATTTAATATAGGGGAAACCTAAGCCAGTCATGGTAGAGCCGTGTTGGGTGACCTGGCTGATCTGTGGGCGTATGCACCTGTGTGGCAAACAACCCAAAAGCATCAGAATCAGTAAAAACATCACTATTTAACCATTAGGAACTTTTCCTAAATACAGTCAAACACTATGAACATTATTATTTAAACAAATGGTCACAGACTTCCTAGATAAGACTAAGAATCTGAGTGACTTTTTGATGCTGATATACAGTAGTGGTGGTACAGTCTATGAGTGGTGTATTCAATGTTTTGAATTGTGTATTGCGAGATATGGCTAAAGCTGAGACATAATCAGGAGAAATGCATTACAGCATGACAGCAAGACAAAATCCCAATGAGGCAGAGGCCAGGAATGTAGGATGAATAAAAAACCCTGGGTTATCAACACACACACTCTTTCTGTCCAGGCTTCAGCGTATATTGTACAACCATGGAAAACGTTTTAAAGAGTTCACATCGAGTGTTGTGCAGCGGAAACATATTATTCTCAGGTCATGCCAATCAAATGTTTCAGATGGAAACGAGAGACGCGGCGAGGGTGGGAAAGTTTAATAAAAATCTCGGTGCAGAGGAACATCCACTCTGCCGTACCAGTCGTGAAAGACACGGTCCATGCTGACTGCTGAAATACGGCGCCGAGCATTTGAGTTTGGAAAACAAACACGGCTATTATTGACGTGCCAAATGTGTGTATTTATGTATAAGGGAATAATCACTCTTTCATTGCTTTCTTTTCCGAAATACAAATTTGAGGCTAAATTATAGTCAGGGGTCTGTGTGGGGGGAACCGTGTTAATCGAGTAGGAGAGCGTATTATTACTATGGAACCTGGACTTGCTGGAAGACGGCTGAGAATGAGGTTTTCCTGCCTGCTGGGAAACCAATAGCTTTGCCACCTCAAGGCATGAACATTACCCAGAACTCTGCATGGACAATTTTATGCTACAGTAAGACGTTCTCATGTGGCCAATCTGCTGGTTAAAATTAGTTCTTTTAGTGAGTTCATGGATTGTAACAAAAAACCTACTTAGGTTTGTATATTTGGGGCCTGCGGTGAATAAGCCAGTACAATCCAGCACTCCTGATACTCTAGGTAGGACGTGGAAGAGTTTTAAAGCCCCTGTAAACCCATATCCACAAATTCCTTTTCACTATGTAATTTGGGGAGTAAGTTGCATGATAGTAAGCGTCTGAAAAGAGTTAGGCATGTTTAGTAATCCATATTAAAGATAATTTTGTTCAAGTGGATAAACTTTAAAGGAATTCGGATTAGATGAGGCAGGCTATCATCTGGTTCTTATGACACAGTATTTTGAACCAATCACACAAGTTATCTACCCGAAACATTCTATCAAAACAATAAGTGTTGCCATGGAGACCAAGAGCTCAATAAGACCAAGCAGAGGCGACACAGTCTTGTTGATCGGTCTAGCCAGTAAAAAATAAAAATAAATTTAAACTAAGTTTTCTAATATTTATGAACATTCATGTTCGATCAGATCGTTGTAGTGCTTATTGAGACACCCACTTTTGATATCATAAATAGATTTTTTTACAATTTTTGAAGGTTTAACAATATTGATAGGGGCAGTCTTATTTTTGTACAACAAAAGTGACCAATGGCAATTATAAATACATCCCAGGTTACGGGATTGATCCCACTAGATTTACCAAAATCAAACACATGTGCATGTTAAAAAAGCATACATGTCAGAAGGTTCTCCATATCGTTTATGATGAGTTGCCTGAAATAGAGACAGTTTAGAAAGTAATGAACACACAGCTTAAAGTGGTGTAAACAGAACGTTGTGGTGGCTGAGGCATCAGACACACGATTGATTTAACTTTTGATATTATCTATGAAAACAGTTTAGACAGCACTAATCACATTAATTGCTTTAAACATGTTTAGTTTTCCTCCGTCTAAAGTAAACCAGCAGATCACCGCACAAGGGTAGCGGCACTGGCAGCGTGGATAGATTTGAGCCCCTTTGACACCATCTCACTCTTAAGTGTGTGTATGTGGGGCAGGGGGGTTAGTAGCTCAGTAAACATTCGGGATGACAGCGGGGTCTTGACATGGCTGAACGGGGCGAGAGCAGGTTGAAAGGGTGGACGGGCAGCTGATCACAACAGACAGATTATGGGCCCAGCATGCAGGCCAGTGGAGGTTGCGGCGAGCCTGAGGCCTTCATGGGAAATGACTCCTGACTGGCAGGGAGAAGGCAAAACAGTGTCGGAGGGCTAAAAGGCAGCAGTGTCCGGGCCCTCCTCACATGCGCTGGCTCATTAGCAACTTGCAGTAGCCGCCGTATGATGGAAACAAACCAGCCGTTATGGAGTGGTATTGGGAGGATATATGGCTGCTGCAATGTCGGACAGAAATACAATTAAAAGCTTTTAAAAAATGGCAAAAGAACAGAAATGCAGCGGTAAGGTAGATGTTCTTCTCTTTGGAAAACATCTGACTATGGTCCACACAGCCAAGGTCGTCACCTTTATTTTTTTTAGGTATTTTTATTGCCGCAAGAATAAGTTTTTTTCTCACACAAAGGTTAAACTCCCAGGAAAACTGGTCTAAAATAATAAAAATCAATTTATGATATTAAAGTTGAGTGTCTTAATAGGATTTTACAAAAATCTGAAATAAATGTTCATAAATATTATAAAACTAAAAAAAACAATTGACAGGACTGTGTGGGCTCAGTCATATCAAACGGCATCCATAGCAACAGTCATTGTTTTTATAGAACGTTCAGGCAGAGAACTGCCATGATTGCTTCAAAATATTTATTGTGCCTTAAGAAACCAGAGGCTCCAGCATCGCCCGCCTCATCTAAACCGAATTTATGTAAAGTTTATGAAACTTAAATGACAATATCTTTAATTTGGATTGATAAATATGCCTAACTCTTTTCAGATGCTCACTGTCATGCAACTAAATTACATAGTTAGAGGGATTTTGTAGAGTTGGGTTTACAGGGGCTCTAAGCTTTGCTGGGGTTGCTACAGACATGAGGGAATCACCTTCGCACTAATAAAACTCTCTGGCCCCAAGCAGTAATTGTTGATCAGGCCACTGACTAACGATGGGGAGATGGCGTTCAACGGTTGGGCTGCTCACTAGCATGAAATTCACTATTACTCATGTTCAGAGGGCCCCCCCATAAAAGCAAAGGGCACTCAGAGCACTGACAGACTCCACCGGTTCTCCACTGTGATTAGTTTTACCCTAATACATGCAGGCTCCTTCACAGCCAAGCCTGACAGACATGATGAAGGGCAACAAGCTTTGTTGGCATAGAAAAATACTGCCAAATAAAACATGTTAGAAAGTGCCAATGCTCAAAAAGCAGCCTGTTTAACTTTATAAGTATGAAAGAAGCGGTTTGAGCGACTGAGTTGGTTTATCACAAGGTGTCTTTCTCTGCCCCTGACCAACGAGGAAAACCACCAACACTTCAGGATCTGTTTCAGAGGGGAGGCTGTGGAGCAGAGTGGCCCGGCTGCGGATGGGAGGAACATGTGCATTTAATCTGCCGGCTTCCAAATGCCCTGTGGCAACCACAGCAAAGAGCAGAAAAACGTAAATGGATGAAATTATATCCATATGATTCAACGAGACAGCTAAGGAGAGGCAGGTTTCTCATGCACTTCGTCAGGGAACAAAATTAAACACAGCTTGCCTAAAACATTCGCATTACATAGTTTACATATATCATTTCCACTGCAAAGCGGGACCTCTTTAGCAGCTACCATCTTTTTTGCGAATAGGGCTTTAATTAGAATCAAAGATAGCGGAGGACTTCTTTTCTTCTCTCTTTCTGGAAGTTAATGAATTATCACATACACTTGCTTTCCTTTTCATTGAAGCGACTTTTGTAATTTTTTGGGAAGTTGTGATTTATAAGTGGTGAGATATCAGTGCAGACGACAAATTACTAAAAGCGATGGAGTGTTGTCCAGATGCGAATGAACAAGCAGGCACAGCCGATAAATTGGTGGGAGGAAATGGTCATGTAAATGACTAACGAAATTGTTCTTAACAGCCATTTTGCACCCATGCCTGAATAGTTTGGGGGCCAGATTAAAAACTCTTGTGGATGGCAAGACAGGAAGCGTTCCTATGATGACTAAATGAGGCCACGCTCACATAATGAGCCGGCCCAGCTTTTTTTTTTGTTCCTCTCACAGACTTGTTAGCTGGGAGATTGAGGAGGAAGTGTAGTGATGGATCTGAAGCCCTTGTTACTGTGGTGGTGGAGGCCTGGCACAGTGTGTGTGAGAGCCCCGGCTGCACGAAAACACAGTGAGGCTGCCTTCATGGAAGCACTTAACCTGCTGTGATTCAGAGGCCTTCATTCAAAGGTCTAGCAGCTCTGCAGCCCTGCATCAGATTAGAGAGCTAAGATGTGATTTCCTCTTAAACCGGGCGGCCTGGAGTTTACTAGTTCACCAGGTTGAGGGTAAAAGGAAAACAGGGTCACGTTCTCAAACAGATAACAGGGAAAAGGATATGTGTATATGTCTTCTGTGTGTGTGTTATCATGCAGCATTGGATAAAGAACCAAACCAATTTCCATCTTAAATTCCTCTGTTGCCCCAACATATTACATTTTTGCTTCTGGGCAAAGGCTTAGAGTGTCAAGAAACACATTTCACACTGACATACATTTACTCAACTGTATAACAATGGTCAGCTGTACCGCTCCCCTTAAAAGACTTTACTTCAGTTCTAAATAACACCGGATCACATTTCTGATCCGAACCATATCAACGCTTCACAGAGAACCCGAGGAGGTAACAAACCGGAGATACAACAGCAGATTGCACAATATTTAAACATGGAATCTGTCACATTGCTGGATTCATATGTCTGTTAAAGGGAGAGTTTTTTGGCATTTGAAAATACTGCAGGTCTTCTTAAATCAATGTTCTAAAATGGCTCTATCAAATATGACAGGACAGAAGTCAAGGGGAGAACTATTGTGTTTGCAGAATATGTGGCCTCTGGTTTTGCAGGAGTGCAAAGTTTTTTTTTTCTTTTTCAATAGCTGCCCTAAGATCCCCCGGAATATATGTACACATGTATCAATTCAATCATTTATTAGGTATGACATAACATCTTGATGCCTAGCTTATGCTGTTCTATAGCACGCAAGAACCAAGTAAGGTTATGACTGCTAGTACGTGCACACACACACACACACACACACACACACACACACACACACACACACACACACACACACACACACACACACACACACACACACACACACACACACACACACACACACACACACACACACACACACAACTTCTTACTCATTTCCCATGATTTAATTCTCCAAACATACAATTGGCTTGTTGTCAACATCACTATTTAATTCCCTTGAGCATAGGAATATTATTAAATTAAAAGTAAGATTATTAAGAGGGCAAAACAACACACACACTTACCATCTTTCTCTTAATTTTGACTTATGCTGTCATCATCCGTTTCGTGAATGTTAGGATATTCAATTCAGACTTGAGTCCTGTTGGAAGTCTTATTTGAATGGAGCTTTTTATGTTGCAAAAAGAAAGCAAGTACTTGAGGTACTTTTACAAATAAGATTGAAAGATAAGAAAGATGTATTGTGCCCGAGGGTTGAATATTGGCTGAATAAACATTGGAAACGAGAGGGATTTTGGGTGTTCACTTAAGTGAGGAGATACATGATCCTGGGTGCTCTCATTCAGTGAAAAGGCTTCTGAAAAAGCAGTCCCACTTTGTCTCGTGACAGTGTGTTTATATTCTCACCACCAATCCCAACCATTCATAATGGCTAATTAGATTGCAATACAAAGCTTCCAGTGCCACAGCCATTAGTAACCATCAAGGCATTAATTATAAACCTATTCACGAAATCCGAACCCCGCCATGAAATAGACAGACTGGGGGTTACGCAATGAAAATCCTAAACATGATCTGTGTTCCGAGCCGGCGCCTGGACTGATGTTACTGGCAGTCAATGCAGGATCCTGTTTGACGGGCCCATGAGCTTCGGCGTCCTTTGACACCAGGGCTTCAATCTGTCCAGCACCTTTCACTCACACCTGCCTCCATTCTCACCCTCTCTCTTCTCTCTTTTACCCCCTTCTGCCAATAAGCTCCTTTTGCTCCAGTTCAATGTGATGCTATATACCTCAACGTGCTCCATGCCTCCATTTCATATCGGGGGATGACAGGCACACAACAGCCAGTAATGACAATAGCGTTATGTAATTGATCCACTTTATTGCCCTTTTGTGAGACTTTTAGACAAATACTGTACAATGCGTACAATTGTACTGGTTCACCATTACTATCCATCAATTCCATCTTCCTCTGTCTTCACCCCTCAGTCTGTCTAGCAATGACATGCTGTCAACTCTTTGTCTGATTCTCCTTTCTCCTACATCGTCTAATTCTAATGCATTTTCCCTAATATTTTCCCTAGTTTCAAATTGGCCAAGAAAATGTTTTGCATCACTGGCTCAAAATGCAACATGCCTAGTGATTGCATTTCCTTTTGGTCCATTGAGGCTGCTGTTAATGGAGAAATTGGCATCTTTGGACATTGCCACAAGTCTGGAACGATGCCGTACGCCCCGACAACAACTCCTGAAATTAACCATTCATGCTTGAAAAAAGAAAGCACAATTCAGAGATGCAAAGTACATTGCTAGTAGCTGTTGTGTTTTCAACGTGCAAGTACAGATTCCTGAGAATATTTTAATGCTAATCTACATATTAAGGCCACATCACACTTTGCATTGTCACAGAAAAACTGAACTGAGCAGAACTGATCTTAAAAGCTGAAGCAAGCAGATTGATCATGGAACTGCTAAGTTGGTCTCTAAATGCCATTGACCGCGTGTCAAAACAAAAACAAAAAAACATCAACAAAATTGTGTTTTTTGTTTGTTTTATTATTTTTTTTTTTTTCTGTAACAGTAACAGTAACAGTGTATCTGTGTCTGTATCTGAATCCGAATCTGATGAAAATGGGGGCGGGACCTGATAAGCCTTTGGCTTCTTCCGTCACCCTTCGGACAACACAAAGTAAGAGAAAATCGTGTATTGTGTAGAATTGTCCGAAAGAATAATTAATAAATAAATAAATAAATAAATAAATAAACAAACAAACAAACATACCTAGGGTCCTATGATTTCCACGATAACGAAAACGCGGACGGAATCACGTTAACACGGAATGTCATGGAATTCACCATTATTTTGGTGAAATTTAGTTTCCAAGGCAAAGGGATACAACTCGGTTGAAATTAAGGCAGAGCTAGGGAGAAATTTTGGTTTGTCGACATCTAAAGACCAAAATACTGCCTTGAAAAGTAGAGCCTGGCTGCAGTAACACACGGCGCCATACTTGCCAACCTTGAGACCTCGACAATAGGGAGGATTCCAAAACTAAAGCGGGGGGTCTGGGGGTCCCCCCCCAGGAAATTTTCAGCTTTAAAGACATTGTTTCCCGCATTCTGGTGACTTTAAAATAATAAAACCAACAAAAAAATAAGTAAATTGAAACGTCAATTTTATGTTGAATACTTTCAGTTAATTTACATTTCATGTCATTACATTTACAAACGTCTCCGTGGTAACAGCAGGCTCGCTCAACCAATATCCGGGGCGGACAATTTGTAGTCCTTTTCGGAAAAACTGGTTGTTGTGATGATAACGAAAGTGGGGAGAAAGGGAGACATGAAATATTGTCAGTATGGGGGCGGGACCTGATAAGCCTTTGGTTTCTTCCGTCACCCTTCGGACAACACAAAGTAAGATGTATGAATATACGTAAGAGAAAAGTGTGTATTGTGTGGAATTGTCCAAAAGAATAATAATAAAAAAAAAAAAAAAAAGATAAAAAAATAAATAAATAAAAAAATAAAAAATCGGGAGAATTGCGGGAGCAACGGGTGAGGATAGTGAAAATCGGGAGTCTCCCGGGAAAATCGGGAGGGTTGGCAAGTATGCGCCAAACCCCTTTAACAAATCTGTCTATTCAATGTTTACTTACTAATTCATCCATAAACGTAACTCTGGCATGTACATAATTTAATTGGTTGTTAATAATACGGTCTGTTTATACATTCGGCATATGCTTAAAGCATCTAAAAGCACGTAATCATGTTAACCGTTTACTGTTTTGAAGTTATTAATGCCACTCGCTCCCGCAGATACACAGCACAGGGAAGTCTTATATTCAGCCATTGCTAAAGGGAGTGTTGTTGTATTATGGAACGGACGCTGCGGTACGAAATTCCAGTCTCAACAATGTTTCCCTACACGCAATTATAACTCTAGTGTCTACAGCCCGTTGTTTTCATGTAGTGTAACTTGTGTTTATGTGTTACATTATTCAGCTGTTGCCGTGAAGTCGGCTAACGCTGATGCTAATGTTAACTAGCTCTCCATCACACAACAGACTGTAGGTTGGTGTTGCAGCCCGCTGTTGGGTGAAGCGATGTCCCACATGTAAAAGCCATGGACCTATAAAGCCTGTCCAATATTCACTCTAGTCCAGCTTCTTGAAAAGTTTACTTTATTATTTATGCAAAAAAAATTATTTAATGTTTTACTTGAAGGACAAAATGAATGGCTTTATTTTCTGTTATAGGCTACCCAACAAATCTGTTTTTTTGTTTTACAGTCATGTAGCCTAGTTGTTTTTATTTGAAGCACTAAAAACAGTGCAATGTTGTGATGTATTTTAAATTTAGTCTTATATCTGATTAAATAGTTAGAATATTATTTGTTCACATTAATTAGACACTCGTTTCGATAATTAAATGTGTTAATTGTCAAAAAACGGAAGTCATGAGATTAAAACGGAAAAAACAGAATTTGTGAAGAAATAAAACGGAATTTGGAAAATAATAAAACGGATTTCATAGGGCCCTACATACCCAACACCGCAATTGTATTTTCAAACAAATGCAAACTGGACCACTCTTCTCCGTTGCGCTCACACTGTCACTGTAGGACACAACCTGATGAAATAAATACCGCAGTTGAAGTTACAATGTTTCTGTATCACGGAGACTTGTTAGGTAAAGCAATGAAAGCCTGTCTCCCTTCTTGGCAAACCGTTCATTGTCCACACAAGGCAAGAGTTGACACAGCTGTCTAAAGGCTCAAGTCTACTATAGCATACACTAGGCGACTCTATAACTCTGACGTAACAACAAATAAACACTGCAGAAGCCCAGCCAGTTGCCAAGTGAAATACCTTGATGCCAGATTCACTACAGAATTCAGACAGTAAACATGCCAGCAAAATTAAACAATAGGTCAACATGGCATTATGATCAACACCAACCCAAGGACTCGAGCAGGGTGTAGGGGAAGAGAGTGCATTTATGCAATCCTCTGGAGGGGCACCAGACCACAAAGCCTTCTGGGTTTAAAAAAAAAAAGAAATAGCTGCCCAAGACATGTGGTGCAACTGAGATGCCACGGTGCCCCTAGATTTGTTCACTCCTCAGCATGCCAAGGTTGTGTTCTTTTTTGCTCTCTGTGGGTTTAAAGGGTCCAGTTTCCAGTCATGTGGCTACGGCTGGTTGTAATATCTCAGACTGCGCTATAGACGTTTGGAGTGTCAAGTCAAATCATGGCTCCAGCGTTCTCTATATATACACACAGTCTATAGGCGTTTTCAGCAAATCGACATTCAGTCACGTTTCAATAAATCAATCAACACATTTCTGTCTAGTTCTTCATTCATATTCAATAATTCAGTCCACAATAAGATGTGTGTGCTGTCTGTCCAATAAGAAAGCACATTGATTTGAGAAGAACACCACTCCCCATTCCTGGGCAATTATGACAAACTCAAGCAACCTGCCAAAAAATCCTATGGTTTCACTATTCACTGCTTTTTCTTGGTAAACGTTTTCATATTTATGGAATATTTCCTTCAAATTTCTCATCAGACATGTTTATGCTAGCTGTAACATAAGTCCTAGCATGTTCCTCGCTGGCCTCGCACAATTTGCCAGTAAAGAGTGCAGGCGCATTACAATACACCATTTTCCCCATGTATAATATGTATTTCCTGGCTTTACTTTAAATCATGCATGACCTTATTTAAATGTCTTGGCTTTGTGCCTTTGAGAAGGAAACTGGCATATATGGTGGTTATACTGATGTTGCGTTTCTTTTGCCCCCTGAGAAGGATACAGTGCGATCTAAATGACGGCTTCTACATGACACAGTATGACAGAACACCGTTATGAGAAAGCTGGGAGGAAAAACAAAAGGATATGCTGTGATTTAAAGGCTTCTTGCTTCTACTGTAATTCTGCCCGAATAACTAAACCAATCTGGTTTTAAACCCTGCATAAACCTTTTTACATCGATGTTAAACTAATTCCATAGCTGAACAGACTGAATATGAAACAGATGTTTTGAGAAGGGAACAGAAAGCGAGAGAGGGCTTCTTTCTGGAGACAGTTAGAGATCACTGGGGTGTAAAACTCTAAGGGGGAGAGGTAAATCCAAGCTTAAATATCAGTCTCTGTAGTGCCTGTTCTGCTGGGTCACACAATCACGACATAGGGCAATAACAAATTGCATCATTCTGTGAATTGTGTCCTGATGTGTCCCACTGCAAAGGAGTTCTGGTCCTGTCTCTCTCTCTCTCCCTCTCTCTCTCAATTTCTCCCCTCTCTCACTCATTATCAATCATTGTCGTAGATGTGGTTTTGGTAATAGCTCACTGTTTTGATATATTTGCAGTTTAATGCTACAATCCATGACTCGATTCTTGGATCTTTCCATTTCGATCTCTCCTCGCTCTCTCGCTCTATGGTGGCCATTTGAAAACACACTGAAGGTCTTGACAGTGTAAACACACACAAGTCTCAGCTTAGAAAGCTGACTTGTAACAAACACTTGAGCTGTGTGTGTGTGCAAAATGGCTCCGCTCATGCTTCAAAAATGCTCTCAACAAGTCCACATTCAGCGCATACCAAATCACTTGTCATGCATAATGCCTTGTGATGAATTCTGGGCAAAAATGTAGTGTTTTTTTAGGGGAAGGATGACATCAGTGTAGCTGAATTGCTTCTCTGGCTCAGTTTCTTCAAGCCTTCATTTCTTTTCTCCGACGTTCAAATTAAACCCGGCACACTAACCACAGAACACCGCGGTGCATAATTTATACTTGACACCCTTAACGTAAACACGTCTTTCGCTACATCATTTATCCATACTTCTCTTAGTGTTTATTTTGCACAGTAGCAGTAACTCAGTTTCTCATATATATATTAGCTGCAGGTCTAGCCTAGCCTGCAGTGGTGCGGTGTGGGGTCTGGCTTGGTAGAGGGCTACTTTGGTCCTGGGCTTGTGGCGTGGCCTTGAGGCAGAAGTGGTACCGCCCGTGTGTATAAACAACACATATATTTTTGTTTGCTTGTTTGGTGTGTGATGCCGTCTGCCACATTGAAAGTCAGCAAAAAAACAAAAACAAACAATCTGGATGCTCAAAGAGATTTAGCTCTGTTCAACACACACACTACCAACCGACCAGTTTGGTGGATATGTTTGTGGAGTGGCGGCTTGTGGCACAAATTGTGTGCGGGCACAAAACGAGGCCAGTGTGTGAATACAAGGAGTGGGAGAGGGTAGACTCAAGAGGAGAAAGGACCTGTTATGCCTTTGCCCCCTAAAATACCACAAATAAACTTTGGCTATAATTATCTGTTTAGCAAAGAAACTCCACAATGGACATGATCCATGACAATATAAAGCAACAAAAAAACAGCTACAAACCATGGTAAATTTTAGGTATTTAGAAAAGGTCTAAATAGGCCTGTGATCTAAGAAGCAGATTCCACAGCTCTTCTCCATCTATCCATCCATCATAAACCAGTTTAGCATCACTGCAACAGCCAGAACATGACAGAGACCCCTTAACACACACACACACACACACACACACACACACACACACACACACACACACACACACACACACACACACACACACACACACACACACACACACACACACACACACACACACACACACACACACACACACACACACACACACACACACACACACACACACACACACACACTCTTCATCCATACGATGTATTAGTAAACTGATCTGGCTCAGTAGAAAGGTTAAACTGATTAAGACTTTGGATGGGACACAATTATGACACAATCTCTGTGCAATGCATAACCAGCCGCAGCCCTGGGTCTTCAGGTTTCCGATACCAGAGCGTGATAAAACGTTGAGGAAATGGGAAAACTCATAATATTGCATTCCAGACAAATGCAATTAGAGTGTATCACATGTAGTTAATCCTGTATGCTTTGATACCTGAGGATGAAGTTGAAAGCAAGGTAGCTGTAGTGGTTTGACCTTTTCTACTTTGAGTTCATTGTTGCCATTTACAATGTTTGCGAGAAATGCTCTGCTGTTTTTGATGTGCATGTTGGGCCAATTTCAATAGTTTTCTGTATTTCTTTCAGCAACATACAAAGAAAAAAAGATGCAGCAGTTCAATATGCCATGATTCACATTGACATGTACTCATTCCAGCAATACATATCTAAATTCATGGATGGTGAATATAATCATCACAGCCCGGTCATTTCAATAAGAACTGGTCCCTGAGCATATACCGAAAAAAAATAAAAGATTCTGCATGTGCATAAGTCTTCGTTTAGCTTTGCCTGGCACAGTTTTTTATTTGGTGGCTTGATCCAAGGAAAGTTTATTAAGCTATACGTGCTAACATTTTTGTTGTAGCTAGCTGTGATTTATGAATGTAATCAAGTTGCAAGAACCTCAAGGCAAGTTGGCTTTTCTTGAGCAGTTTTGTTAAAATAAAATAAAATACTGTGCAATTAAGACACACCTGTTAACAGGCTGAATTGCATAGTACAGATTAAGAAATAGAGAGAGAATGAAACACTGACTTAAAAACAGAACAAGAGGGGGGTCACGTGACGATGTCTGGCTAGAAGACGTGTTTCCACTGAGCTCCCGCTCCCACTTGTCTTAAAATATATTTTATTTCAAGTTATCGCTCCCATTTCGGCTGATCACATTGACTCAAGAACTAGCGGCAAGCAGAAAAAGTACAATTTTGACAACAAATGATGTCGAAACAGACAAATCCACACACGAGCAATGGCTACTGCTGCAACTACTAGCCAAAAAACGGATTCGCCATTACTTTTCCGCTTCGGAGGAGCAGGTGAAGAGGAACCCTCCCCGACGGTGAACACCGAAGCTCTGATTCGCGAGGTAACTCAAAACTTTGGCGACATGATGGAAGAAAAACTTTCCAAATTTTAAGGAGACTTTGGAAAAAAACGATCGAGAGAGGCATCCGCTTTAACATGCGCTTCCCGGCTACACTGGCTGTGAACCACAACGGCAAAGAACACAAGTTTGAATCACGAAGAGATGCATAAAACTTTCTCAACACGCTGGAGTAAAGCCGGACAGGAGACGCCTGAAGTATGACTTTTTTCATGCTTGATCTGGGAGACTACATGGACACATATCATTAAGGTCTACGTAAGTTTTGTTTTGTTTTAGTTTTTATTATTATTATAACAGCAGCTATTGTATTTTGAGAGGACACTTCCACATACTACTTTAAAGGCACAAATGGTGACATGGCTTTACTATGTGCAATTAATACGTTCAAGGTTTGTGTGGTTATAATTAAGTGATCTAATTATGTTAACATTTAATGAGGGGCTCTCTCTGTTCATTATTAACATAATTTGATACCTTATATTGATATGTGGCCGGAATAACAATAGGCAGGTAACAAACTTTTTGTTGTGGGGGCGGGGGTGGGATATGGAGCTTTTTTTATTTTTTTATCTTGCTCCAGAAGTGTAAACTGATTTTAGCAGCATGTGCTCCTATAGCACTACCCAGTAGCTTTTTGTTTTTGATGTTGTTTTGTTTTGTTTTGTTTTGTGTGTTAATATTTCTCATACTCTGGGGCCTGTTTCAGGAAGCTGGTTTTGAGGCAACCCAGAGTTTGTTCGCTCTGAGTTAGTGGAAACTCTCGGTTTTCCGTTTCAAGAAGCAGGTTCAGCGCTACCGAGAGTCAGTTACTGCGGCAACATACGCCGTGGGTCTAACCTGCTGGATAGGTGGTTAGACCTACCCTGAGTTTGTTTTCACTTTACGCTGCAGCTCCGACTGAAGAAAGAGTCACTGTCACAACGCAACCCTGTACAGTTTAAAGCAAAATCACTCTATAGAAATCTCCATCGGGATGTTTTTCTCATTTCCTGATGATTTTACGTTTGACCGATCATTTATCTGATCAGTAGCCTTGTTCTCAGCCCTCGTGCCGTTCATATGCGGCCACCTTACACATCGTGAACATGCTTTACATTCAGATTACTAAACCTATTGTATTGTATGTATCTCGTTATTTATTTTTATCATTATCAGTAGTTTTTAAACATCTGTGCCACTGAACATAGGCTATTTATGTCAGGTTGAAATGTAATTCTGCGGCTGCACGCGATCGTTACTGTTCACTTGTGTCATCCCAAAGTCACAGACAAGCCTCGTTAAATAGCCCAATATGAATATATAAATAATATAATAATTTAAACTGTGATCACTAGAGGACAAGGGATCTGGTAGGCTAATAAAACAATCAGGATCTACAATGGAAACTGTCACCTTATGTGTCAAACGTTAATATCTTTCACTCCCCATTTAAAAGAAGCGACAGTCTGTTTACTGCACAGTATGCCTATTATAGCTTGCCTACATAATAGGCTACAGCGAATATAAAACACTGTCAGCAATGCTTTGCAGCGGCAGCTTAATAATTTTGTTGCTGCTGATATGCGTAACTTAATTCTTAAAATAGACTTGCTTCTCATACGGAAGCAATGATGCTCTTGACAAAAAACTTTTGCACCGTTTTTTTCTGAATTGCCAAAGTGATTAGATCAGAGTTATGAGACAATATCCCCGTTCATTCTTCTCCATAAGCTCATTCGTTAATATTTCGTACTCTAGTGGGAGGAGCGGAGAAGTTTTCTTTTTTTTTCTTTTTTGAGAAGTGGAGAAGTGGGAGGATCAAGCATTTGTTTCTTCTGTTTCCATGGTGAATCATGTTATCAGCGATCCATTGACGATGGCTTTTATGCACACGCTCCACCCAGAGTGAACACGCTCAGAGTTGATTAACCCAACGCTGATCCACTGTTCTGAAACCGAAAACCCAGAGTTGCTCGTCAACCCTGCGCTCTGAGTTGACCAACCAGCTCTGAGTTGACCAACTCAGAGCGCAGGATTAAACCCAGAGTATGTAAAACCAGCTACCTGAAATAGGCCCCTGGTATCTTCTTTATGTTTACATTATTCTCTGAGTATGAACAAGTTTCTTGTTGTTTGTGTTCATACCAGCACAGATCACTCATTTCATGCGCCATATAACTCTGTATTGTGCTATGCTCATGGTAAGGGGTCATTTTCAGTTAGATATGGATCACTTTTATTTGTTTTATGTTCAATCATATAGTTAATGAGTAGCACGAAAATCATAACGTTAAATGTCAAAGGAATCAACCATGTTGTTAAGAGAAGCAAATTGCTTTCCACGCCTAAGAAAGACAGGGTACAGGTGGCATTATTACAAGAGACGCATCTTACAGATATTGAACATTTAAAATTAAATAGGGACTGGGTGGGTCAAATGTATTACTCTTCTTTCAATTCAAGAAGCAGAGGGGCAGCAATACTTATCCACAAACGTCTTCCATTTACACTAGATAAAGTTGTTCGAGATACAGAAGGAAGGTTTGTTATAATCACTGGGTTTCTATATGGTGAACGGGTTCTCATAGGAAGTGTCTATGCACCAAATACTTTTGATAGCTCATTTTATTCAAAGTTACTGGCTAATATTTCTTCCATATCCCCACCTTATGTAATACTTGGAGGTGATTTTAACTGTGGTCTGGTGCCTGAGATGGATTATGGCCCACCTAAAATCGGACCTCCATCTAAAATGGCAAGAGCTACGATAGAGCTCTGCTCTGATATTGGCCTTTTTGACGCATGGAGAATCACTAATCCACGAGGAAAAGATTTCACATTTTTTCTCGTCTTTTTCTAGAATTGATTATATCTTTGTTTCTAGACCACTACTAGATAGAACCGGAGCTTGCTCCATTAACACATGTGTTCTCTCGGACCACTCATCAGTCTCTATTGAAGTAATGCCACCTTACCATGACCCTTTTTCTAGACACTGGCGTCTGTATCCGTCTCTTCTTAGCAACCCTGCATTTGTGACTTATTTAGAAAATCAATGGGAACTGTTTATTTCCACAAATGACTCATCTGAGGTTTCTGCGTCTACTCTATGGGAAACAGGCAAGGCATTTCTTAGAGCATCTAAGACAGAAGCACTGTCTTAGAGGGTCCATCATTTCTTACACAGCCGCAAAAAGGAAGACTACATTAGTGAAACAGCTAGAGCTTGAGCGAGATATTGTTAGCTTAGACAGAGAATTTAAAGCTTCTTCCTCCACATCTGTGTTAAAGTAATTAGAAGCAGCCAGATCTGCTTTAGATCAACTTCTAACTCAAAAAGCAGAATCAGCAATATTTTATGCCAGGCATAGACTGTTTGAATCCGGGAACAAACCTGGTCGGCTACTTGCTAGACTAGCCCAGGGCAAAGCAGGGTTCTATGCAATACCCTCGCTCAGAGACAGAAGGGGTGAACAACACTTTGAAACTAAAATTATCAGTAAAATAATGAAAGAGTTCTAACAAAATGTATACTCATCTGAGTGTCAAAATATGTCAGTTCCGAGGAAAAGTTTTTTTGATAATATTAAACTCCCTTCATTATCTGAGAAAAGCAGAACAGATATGTGTAGGCCGATAACGGCCCAAGAGGCCCTGGATACAATTAAATCCTTACAAAGTGGGAAGGCTCCAGGTCCTGACGGTTTTGGTCCCGAGTTTTATAAAAAGATGGCAAAATTTGTGGTGGGTCCTTTAACTAACATGTTTATGGAGTCATTTGACGGGGGCTCACTTCCACCAACTTTAAATCTAGCCCATACATCTCTCATTTTAAAGAAAGATAAACCCCCTGATCTTTGTGCATCTTATAGACCAATAAGCTTGCTCGGGGTTGACTGTAAAATTTTATCCAAGCTTCTGGCTAGGAGGGGTACGCGTCAGGGCTGCCCCCTTTCGCCTTTATTATTTGCACTTGCCCTCGAGCCTCTTGCAGAAGTTATAAGGACCCACCAGGGGCTTTCTGGTGTCAAGTTAGGAGACATTGAATACAGGATATCACTCTATGCTGACGATATATTATTGTTTATTACAAACCCTGAGAACTCCATCCCTACCTTAATATCAATCATTAATCAATTTGGCCAGATATCGAGGTATAAAGTTAACTTCAACAAGTCAGATAGACAATTTTCGATGATTGGTTCTCAAAGGACCTAAGATTTGTTTCTGATTTATTTGAAAACGGTAATTTCATGTCATTCAATCAAATTCAGAATAGGTACCATGTATCACGTAACCACTTCTTTGGTTTTCTCCAAGTGAGGCATTTTGTAAAATCGAATCTTAAATTACCGAATGATCAACCAATGTTGAGTCCTATTGAAAGCTTCCTTCTTCATTTTAATACCTTCAATGACAAGAAATGTATTTCTCTCTTTTATGAAAAATTAATGCCTTTTAACTCTGCTAATTCTGACAGAGCGAGGGATCTATGGGAAAAGGACTTGGAGGTTGAACTTGGCACAAAGGCCTGGTCCAATGCTTTTATGTCTGCTAAGAAAATATATACATGCAACAGACTCAGGGAGAGTCAATATAGAATATTACACAGAATGCAACGTACTCCTCAATTTCTACACAAAATTAATCCTGAGATCTCCCCCCTCTGTCTTAAGTGTAATAAAGAAATAGGAACCTACTATCACTGTATTTGGCAATGTCCTTTAATATCCAGATATTGGAAAAACGTTGCTAAGGAACTTAGTTCAATTTTTCACAAAAAAATTAAGTTGGACCCAGTTTTGTTCCTTCTGAGTATAACTACGGCACAGCTCCCTCTACCCACTGGACAGTTGATTTTATTGTATAAACTTCTGCTTTTAGCAAGATGATGCATTCTGTTCCAGTGGATTCAGGAGAAGCCTCCCTCGGTTACACAATGGTACAGAGAAACATTTTACAAGTTTTATTGACAGTATGAAGACACAGAGATGAAATAGAGAGGGGGACGACATGCAGAGAACGCCCCAGGTCGGAGTCAAACCCGGGTATGCTGCGACGAGGACTGAGCCTCTAACAACCACACCACAAGCGCCACTTAGCCTTAAGGCTTTTTGCATATATTTTTTTATCTTTCCTAGTTAATAATGTGACTCTTTATAGACATGTCTTTTCCATCTAAACAAAAAGATTCGGAGGGGAAAATGAGTGGAGGATGTGTTGTGGTAGCGTTCAGTATGTGTTCAGAAGGTGTTAAGGGTTTAAAAGCTGTTCCAAACTCTGTTTTAAAGAATAGATAGAATGTGAAAGGGAAATGATGGTGGTGTTGGAGAGTCCTGGACCACATTACTGAAAAAGATTGACTGGAAAACTTTTACGGCTCTCGACAAGAAGTTGGCCTGGCCCATTCAAACAAGCGAGGTTTATCTATCCGGGGCTTTCATTCGTATGCCAAAACATCAGTCTCAGAGCCTCTCCGCCAGAAGTTTCATCATACCAATATCACATGTGAGCGGTGTTGTGTTACTATTAGCATGACGACCGGCTCAGTAGACTTGACAGGAGGACCACTGAACCACTGGACGGGATTATGGGTTTTGTGGGAAGAAAATATACTATTTAGCCAACTGATTAAGAAATTTACCTGGGGAATGACTGACAAAGTCCTTTCTGAAAATGATTTAATGGGTTGCAAAAGGACAGGACCTTCAGATAAAGTTCTATAAATTGATCTTTATTTGGGTCACATTAGACCATTGCATTTGTGCCATTTTAGCAGACTTAGGGAGCTCTGTTTTCCCTAAGCAGGCAGTTATCCCTGACATGCTGAATCAATGCCCTTTCTCGCCTATTGACCCCCGATTACTTTAAATGAGCCATATACAGACCTCTCCCCTTCCAGTGCACTGGAGTGTGTGTGTGTGTGTGTGTGCGTGTGTGTGTGTGTGTGTGTGTGTGTGTGTACAGCCTGAGGAATCAGTTGCTTGCCCTGCAGCCTTACAGATCCACAATATTTTGTGTTGGTAATTTGGTTCATGCGTGCCTGCGTTTCTTCAGGTCACTTTGAATGTCTGGATGTTGTAGCTGTTCGGTGCAAAACATTGTAGTTGGAATTCGGCAGATAAAATAAATTATTATTTATCAAGCGAGGAATGACATGCTCCTTTAGTAGCTTTGGGCCACACTGGTTCAGAAGCTGGACTCTGAGATTGTTGCCTGTACATAGTGTAGACAGACTGGAGTGTCAGAGGCTCATACGGGTACAACACCATTAATATCAACTTCACTCGCCGCCCGCACCGAGTGCCCAGACAGCTCCAGTTTCAGGTAGCATTCAGAGGAAAAGTCGGGTCATGTGCTGAACCTCACTTTTAATTAGCTAATGGCACTCGGTTTCATCTACTGCGTCTGAGCTGATTACTCACAAAAGACTCCATTTAGCCGTGAAAACACACGCCATCTTGGCATCAGCCCATGCACTACATCTTATCAACATCTGCCGCAGAGAGATTTTGCCCCTCTCCTCCAAAAAATCTGTCTAGTAAATCTAAATATACAGTATATGTTTGCTGGTTTCACACCAGTGAAAAAAAGAGGAAATTCCCTGATCTACACTTTTTTCCAGCGAGCCTCGACATCCAACTTTCCTTCATCATGTGGTTTGACAGAGTAGGCCAGTGTGTGTGTGTTTTGGTGTTTGTGTGTGTACATGTGCATGTGTTTGGATAGGGTCCCATTAAGCAGCTAATGCTGGCTGTGTTTTATCATTGTGAAATGGGTAGGTCTCCCTATGTCTGGCCTTTGGCTGCAACATATGAGCAACACTAAAGTACTGTTTGAATTTACCCTTTTATGTAGGAATGTTCTTTTGTTTGTAAATTATATGTCAATTACAACTCGTTAATTGCTGGGGGAATTTTCTTTACTTTAATTGCATCACAAAGAAAGTAATCACCATTAAGATCAATTAATCGTAATTAAATAAGCGCCCCTTAATAAATGTGTATTTTTGGTCAGGTGCAAAAATACAATTTTCAAATGAAGATTTTAATATTGCATCCCAGCCAAATCACATGTACGTTTTAATAATATCACACTTTTTGTTAGAAATCCTTAAAATATCTTTCCAAAAGATCTTGATATTGGAATCCTGCATCTAAAGACAGTAGCATAACAAATCCACTGGCTCAGGTTTCATGCCTCAAACCACAGACTGAATCCTTTATCCGTCAACAACTTAACCTCTAACAGCATTAAAAGCATACTTTTGTTTTTAACTGTACTTACCAAAAAATAAGGGGAAAAAAGCTACACCAAATAAACCAAATAAAGTTCACAGGGCTGTACTACTGCCTGCAGTCACTCTGCAATGTACACACTCAGTCCTTTCCACATTCAGACACTTAAAATCCGCTAGGCGGGCCTCTGCCAAAGCACAACAATATCCAAGTCTGGGACCATGTCAGGGCTACCCTTGCTGGATATATTTTTAATATTTATGCAGACGCAGGAAAAAAATATAATAAACTAAAACAACAAGTGAATTAAGCATGAAACACAACAGGATATTGCAGAGAGATTATGTTGTTTCCTTCTTTGCCCGTTCGTCCTTCAGTGCTACACAACAGCCCAGGGCTCCCTTTAATTGGCTGGGAGAGGGAACCAAACATATTTCCTAAAGGGCAGCAGAACTTTTGAAGATCCAAGAACTCCACCATTTACATATGGAAGGAACTTTACTAAGAATTTCTTAAAATATTAGCCAGGTACAGAATGTGACAGGCCCAAGCCAGGGGTCAGGGTAAGACTTGTGTGCTGTGATAATGACTTTTTCCTGCCAAGAAGCAGCATGGAGCAAATGTTGTGCAGCTGTATGAAGCAACAGAAATACAGTAAAAGTGTGTGTGTATATATATATATATATATATATATATATATATATATATATACTGTAGAGAGAGAAAGAGGGAAGAGAGGGAGATAGGGAAGAGAGATGTGTTATGTTTGGATGTGAGGAGATCCCCATTTCATAAGCGCCTACAGGAGTCTGCCACTGGAAAGATAATAAAGGGATTAGCTATGCTTTTTCTAGAGCATTTGGTCCTACAACAGAAGGTCTCATCTGCTTCCTTTATACGAATTGCTGGAATTCTTGAATGCCTTTGTCTATTGCACGAGAACAACAAACACAAGAGGCATCACTGCTAGTGGCCAAAAAGCACAAAACCTCAGACAAAAAAGAAGAAAAAAATTTGGGATGGAAACAACTAAATTACATGTGCGCTCTTTCAAATGCACAAAGACACCAGGTTTTCTATGATTGCATATGTACTTCCCTAAACTATATAGAAACACAGTTACAAATGCACATACAGAGCGTGTTTATTTTCTCTGGCCCTCCAAGTTTATCTGCTGAAGTCCCAGATCAACATAAATTCAATCCCTGCTGATTAGATGTGTTGATTCAAGCTTGAAAACATTTCACATTTCTGTTTATGTTCTGTCGGAAAAGCAAGAGTGTTACAACCCAACGTACTGTACACGGAATCAATACTTCCTATTGTGAGAGTCAATTGAAACAATATTCCCATTTTCACATTGCTGCACGGCTGTGATTACGCGTGGGTTGTGTGTGATTGAAAAAAGGGTGTTTAGAAGGTAAGGGTGTTTAGCACAGTGCCTCATGTCCGTAGACAGAGTCCAGTGGCTTGTCCACACTGAGCTGAATTGTTCCAGGGCTCGCATATGGAAAACATCTCAACACACACACACACACAAGCATGTGCAATCACAGGCACAAACACAGGCGCGCACACACACACACACACACACACACACACACACACACACACACACACACACACACACACACACACACCTTGCTGTGTGTCACCCACATGTGACAAACCTGCACAGCTCCCCAAAGAGCAACCATGACAACAGAAAAAAAAATGTTTTTAACAAAAAACAAATATTAACTACAAAACACTCCTAAAGCAGAATCAACAGTTGGGAATTTTCATTTCCCGCTGAACCAAGGAAGCAGAAACACTCATACACTGGAGTGAAGTGAAGCAGGGAGAACAGCAGCAGCAGCAGTTCAGTTGGTGTCTTTTTGCCTTAAATCAGCATTCGGCTCAAGTGCACCAACAAGTATCGGTCAGAATCAACATGAATTTCTCTCCCAACTGCACAGAAAACTGCCATAATAAAAAGCTTTCTATCAACAAACCTTCACTTCAGTTAATTTTACAAGCCACTGTCTATAACAAAATAAACAAGACCTGGATTTTTTTTAAGAAAAAGAAAAAATTCGGCCTTGAGATTCAACAGGTGCTGAAGCAATATTGCAGACTCAGTTTTTCAATAATTAGGATTTGGATGGGTTCCTAAACTTGACGAGGACCAACTCTGACAGGGGCTTTTGGGTGAAGCCATGAATTGAGCAAGGCTAGCAAAAAGTTACCGACCATCCTTCTGTGGCTCCCTTCTCCAGACTACTCCATTTCTCCGTATTTTAGGCTTGGATACAAAGTCCGTTCACTTAATACTTGTGGGACAGCTCAATATTAAAAGCTCCTATTTAAAAGGATCATGTGTAGGCATTGTTTGGTTATGTTAACCATATGTGTTGGCTTTTCATGATCTGAATCCCTTCTCAGAAAACAGAGTGCTCGTGAAAATAAACATGGCTTCGCCCTACACAAATTGTGGACTAATTGTGTATTTGGACTAAATCATTCTTAAGGTTGGAGGGCTTTTTCCATTTGCTAAGGGACGCAGGGGAGTGACAGGTTGACATTGATTAGTGTGTTGACTTTTGGAATACAAACCTTACCTGCAAAGAATACAGCCACAGATCTATTTATACTGACAAAGTAGTGCTGCTCTTACAGCAGATCACATCTTCAGTGGAAGAAAAACTTCAGATACAGAAATTACAATCATAACTGTTTCTCAACCAAAACAAAATAAGAGTTTCTGTAAGTAATCAGCAGTGAAGCAAGTCCAGTCTAGGTTTTGGACACAATGGACGTGTATGTTGTTGAGGAGAAATCATCTTGAGGGACTGTATTATTACTTTGAGAAATATGTACTTGCGTTTAAAGGAAATAAAAAAAATCTTACAGATGGTAGCAATTCAGGAACAAACTAGACTCACCTTTAACAATAAAAACAACTTAATACTTTCAAAAAGAAGCATGAATTAGTCGAAGTTAGTCAGCTGACTATGAAGGGAACAATATTGAATGTATGTGTTGTGTTTAGAACTGACCACTAGTTTTTTGGGACGGGGTTGGGGAGTCTCGCCAGTGTTGGGTGGATAATCTTACAGGATTATAATGACTCACCATGCACTTGTTAGGCTTCTCTCCGGAGTGGACTCTCATGTGAATAAGCAGCTTGTAGCGGGCGTTGAAGGGCTTGTAGCGGCGAATGCAGCCAGCCCAGAAACAGGTGAAGTCCTCACCTTTGCGCTGGTCAATGTGGACCTTCTCAATGTGCCTCACCAGCTCCTCCTGCTGCTCGTAGGAAGCACTGCAGTCAATCCAGCGACACACCTGCTTATCAGCCAGTGCTCCTCCTCCGACTTCTTCCTGCTCTGGGGCTATGTGAGGGCCTCCAGACGTTGGTTTGAGTCCCAGGGAAGAGGTTGGTGCAGTTTGCTGACTCTGGTGGGGCAACAGGCCCCCGGGACTGGGCCCTGTGTATTGGTGCAAGTGGTAGGGAGGAGGCATAGAGGGGCGAGAGGGGTGGTGAGGGTGACGGAGATGCCCGCTACGACCGCTTAAGTGCTGATGATGATGATGGTAGTGGTGCTGAAAGAGTTCATCTTCACTGGGAGAAAAATCATCCAGGGGCTCCTGCTTGAGGGTAGCCCCTGATCTTTGGCCCCCGTCAAGGAGACTCCCACCTTCAGGCCCAGAATGCATTATCCCAGACATCATGGCCCCACTCATCAATAGCCCCAAAGCGTCCGAGCCTCCTCCTCCTCCTCCCCCAGCTGCTCCTCCAGCCCCACGCCCCTGCAGCATGGAGCCCTGCTCCTCACAATGCCCCCGGCTCTGCCCCTGGCCTTGCTCCGGCTCCACCGATGACACCGAAGAGGAGGAGGAGGAGGAGGAGGAGAGGGACAGCAGGCAGGTGGCAGGTGAGGATAGCTGACAGCTCTCCTGAAGTGTTGCCTGTCTGGGGCTTCCGTGAGGTGGGGGCCTTTGGTGGTGGGCTTCCCGTGAGCAGTAAGAGTTAGAGGGTGGGGATGTCGAAGAGGGGGAAGAGGAGGAGGAGAAGCCGGCACTGCTGGCGTGGCTGGGCGAGAGGTTAGTTCTGAAGCCGTTGACGCAGGCGACCATTGACATCTGGGAGGAGGAGCAGATGATGGCGGTGATATTGATCTCCTCGGAAGTGGCACCAGTAGCTGACGGGGAGCCTGTGACAGCAACGCCGCCGGACGCAACGGTGGACTGCGAGGCCAGGGACAGGCAGCGTCTCTTCAGACCGCTAGCACTGAGCAGCCGCGCTGAATGACGGGAACCAGTTGGGGACAAAGCCAGCGGGGAGGAGCCATCTTCATTATTAAACGGTTGCACTGCATCCCCTGACACAGCATTGCAGACACCGCTCGCTGTGCATACGCCGCTACCGTTGTTGCTAACGTGCGGCCCTCCGACTATCTCGTCCCTTGTCACCCCCAAAACATGGCCCGCCCTACAGTTCTGAAACCCGGCCTGAGACGTACTATGGAGCCTGGAGCCCATATTGGAGACCTTGTAGCCCATTGAGTTCTCTTGTTTGATTGGGTAGGGAACAGAGGAGTGAGCCCTGTTGGCACTGCCGCAGCCCAGACCGGGTGAGGCCCCCGGCAGGGTCCTTTGGAAGGCAGAGGATGATCTGCAAAGAAGAAAAAAAACAGAGAGGAATATGAGCGCTATTAGCTCACAGGCTGATGACAGATACTTGCTGGTTGATTCTTCCCACTAGCAGCACTGACAGAGTTTAGCCCCCTACTTACCCCTCCCCCTCAAATCATTCATTTGCTCAGTTAACATAAAAATCATGTGTCCCAATGACCTAAAATATTTTAACCAAGTCTTTTTCATTGTAAAGAACATTATGGGCCAAACATTGTGTAGGCCAAAATAAGAATGCCGTGTCATAAGTCTGTCAGAAACTAGGTAGTATCCACTGCTGTTGATCCGAAGTGTTTTTATGAATAAATGAAACGTGATCTTCTGGTAGTGAGAGTATATGAATGGGCATTTATGACTAAGAATAGAGACAGGGGGAAGCGATGGATGGCTACTGAGACCGAGAGGCCACTGGCTAGTGTGTCCATCTGACAGGCTTTGATGACACAAAGGGGTTAAACCCAACCCCAACATAGTGGATAAATAGAGTCACCTGTTTTGGTGGCATAATTGCAGCCTATGAAGGGTCACCGTTTACAATACTGTGTATTATGGTGGGAATCTTTGCCCTGCTGAATGGGGAACCCAGGTCAGATTTCTCCATGCGTTGCTATGATCTCCTACATAATCATTCCTGTCAGTTGGCTCATTATGGATTTTGTCCAAAGCCCCCGAGTGATGTGAGAAGAGCTCTCTTTTCTCTGGGCTGTCTCATGAAGGAATCGTCTTTGTCCCTTGCCCTGAGCACACTGGGGGAAAAACAAGAGCTAACGCTAGCCAGGATCGAAGGGAGAGCCATGGGCGGACTTGTCATCATTGTTGTTAATAAAGACTTGAACCCCCACAATCTATATCTCTTTCTATTCAGGAGTGCCATTTCCTGTTTGGCTGAAGAGGAAGAAATTGAGAGACAATATGAGAGAATGTTCATCCAGACGCACTTTTGGTCAGATGACTGAGTGAGGATAGAGGGAATGAACAAAGTAGGGGTATAAAACTATCTAAAAACCCGCAACAGAGAACTTCACTGGAACTCTGTTCTGACTTGACCAACAGTAGTCAAAGATTGCACAACAGACGAATCACATTAGTGTAACATAAATGTTATACTTTAGACCTCTTTGGTGTGTTTTATGAGCCTTTGTAAAGCTTTCCAGCTACATGAGTGTACATCCGCTTCACAAGAGCAAAGATAATGAAAAACACATTGTACCTGCATATTATTAGTAACTCTATACCCAACATAGAACATTCAAAACTGGACCAGGAACAAACATTTTCTAAACAGGCAATGGTAGTGACAGTTTACCTGGTGTCTTGGTGCGGGCCGTCCTGCAGGAGGAGGTCGGGTGTAGGTCTGTCGCAGTGGAGGCTCTGGGTATACAGCCCCCCTAAATGACCCCCCACCAGCAGTGGCAGGCTCTGCCCACATCGCATCAGGGCGCCCTCAGCGTGACCTAGCTCAACGTCTACTTCTTTCTCTGAGCTGTAGGTACCATTCACTAAAAGAAGAGAAGGAAAAATTCACTTTAGTGGTTTAATCCTTGACATGTAAATATATTACAGTGTTGTGTTAGCTAACAGAATGGTGATCCAATGCCCCTCTCAAATTCAAAACTGGCCGAACATAATGGGCCGAGTGATCTACTCCCTGCCCTGGAAGAATAATCAGTTTATAGTGCAGTCCATGCCATCAGTGACATGTTGAAATCCTATTAGATTATAAGTATTCTCTTGGGGAGTCATTGCTGGCTGCAACAACTGTAGTATCTAATGATATGAGGAGAGCTCTTTGGCAAAGTCAAACTAGTGACTGAAAGAATAACGCCAGAGAGATTTACTGCCAAATATTATTGCTGGAGTAATTGAGACATTGTCATCCAAATGGCAAAGTGACCATTTTGGAAAAATAAACTCACTCAAATGAATGTGTCCGGAAGATTCAGCCAGTAAAAGTGTAACAGAGACATCAATCCAGAATTTAAATTAAATACTGTTACTTTAAATGTATCATCTGTTCATCTGCTCTAAATTCTATGCAATTAATGCATTTGGGAAATGGTGACCTCAATAATTGATTTAATTATTTTCTAATAATATTTATATTATTTGCCAATTATAAATTAGGTGGGGTGTAAGTACTTAAGTGGTTTATTCTAAAGATGCTGAGTCGAGGGCAATTTAAATTTTGAAGATGTTTCAAAGATGATTTAAGGTTGTACTGTATGTCCAATAGTGAACTCAAATTATATAACCAAAAGTAACTGTCGTGGGGGAAATAATTTCTAACAAATCAATGCTCATATCCGCAAATTACCTGTTTGGTGGGGGCATTGCATGTGGGGATTAAATGGATTATTAAATTAAAATCTGCTTTTTCCTTATCAGTATTTAGCTGTCTTTTTTTAAATCAGCAACATGGTGTTTTATTATTGAAGGGCCAGCCCAATAAATCTAATCATATTTTTAAGATTTTTATTTTTAACATTGCAACATGAACTTTTGATTCAGAAATAAAGGATTATGTAACCAAAAACAAAAGAAAAATAGAAAAGAAAGCGCAAAGGGAGGACCTTGGTGTGTGAGGAAATATTTGTGAAAGGTAAGCCGATACTCCCACACACTCATGTGTAGGCGGCCACGTGTCCCCTGTTCCAACTGTCCTAACTAAATTTCTCAAATTAAAATGTTCTCTTAATAATGTTATTGACAATGTTATCACACACCATGACCATAAAGAAAGTCAACCAAACAACCTGAATTGAGAAAACATTAAAAAAAAAAGTACTGGAAATGAATGAAGAGGATATACAGTAAGTGGCAAACATGGTGAAAAGAGACTGTGGCAAAAAGAGTGAGGGAAATATTCATTAAAACTAAGGATTTAGGGAGAGACTTGGTAGCCGAGTGGTTACCACGGCACATGCCATGCCAATGTCGCTGGTTCAATTCCCGCTGGTGACCTTTGTAACAGGTCTTTCCTGCCTCTTTCTCTCCCCACATTTCCTGTCAGCCTCTCAGCTGTTCTATCCAATAAGAGGTGAAAAGGCCCGCAAAAAAGATCTTAAAAAAGAAAAAATATATATATAAGGATAAAGGGTACAGATGAAAAAGGAAAAATACGACAAAAAAAGAATATATATATGACATCATGAATAACAGATAGAGACGGGGAATAAACAGTAGAAGAGACGCAGTGTTTTGGAATATGGGAAAAATGTTACAAGGGCGGACAAAAGACAAGAGAAAACAAGGGGAACTTCATGAGCCATGTTATCTTCAGTTAAAAGAACATCTTTACTCCTACAGCTGATGTATCGTTAGTCCCCTCTGCATTTGTCTTGTCACGGGTCACAGCGGAAACACAAAGGAGGAGAGAAAAGGCAAAGAGAGCAACGCAAACAGCCCAGTATTGCCAGGGGAGCTTAGGAACAACGCTGGTTTCACTCAAGGCCGTTAACAGAAGGCAAGATGTCTTTCAGCTCTGGTCTGTTTTCAAGCAATACAAATCGTTTTGTTTACCAAATTCTGGATTGTTCAGTCTTTTTTGTTTTACTTTCTTTTTTTTTTTGGCTCAGAGTCTACAACTGGGTTTCTGTATGAAAGTTTCAAGGCCCGCTGATGTGAAGCCAAGTGTTTCCCTGCCTCAGGTCAGGAGTAATCTAATCAGGATGGCCAGGAGTGACTTGACTCATGATGGAGATGACTAACATCATAATAGATCTTTCAATTAGGCTTCGACTATACTATACGCATGCATGCACATAAACAACCAAATAAAAACATTGTCATCATAAAGCACTGGCAAAGGACTGTCAATGAGGCCTTGACTGAATGCATATGCTCTCTCTGTCACACGTATCATAGTCACCAGTCGTATAAAATGCAGAACCACACTAGGCAGCCTGGTCAATTTAACTCAAATTATGAGACAATGCTCATTAAACGCTAAAATACTCTGTTCAACAGTACAGAATGGTTGTTTTCACTGCCACACATCATTGAATAGAAGTTGCGCTGACCTTGTTTGCATGTCTTTTGCAAAAAAAAACTACACCCGGTATTATAGCTGGCTATTGAACATAAATGTTACTTTGGTAACAATGTCCAAAATGTATCCGTAGAACCAATATAAAAAATGCATGATAACGTTGTTAACTTATTCAATAATAAAATAGTTCAAGTTTATAATAGGGAAATTTTGCCAGTTTTAGATAGAGTTTGTACGGCTTTTGCCTAGGTACTTTTGATTTGACTAAACTGTCAATGACTGATTTTTTGGCTACTTGGGGGCAGCAGAAACAAGCCACAACATTGACATACTTTCACTTTTTAAGATGTTATCCAAACACTTACTTTTGACACATTTCTGAATTTTCAGAATAGCTCTTGCTGTCACTTGTAACTTTAAAGTCCCATTCGTTTGCATGAATTTTTTAATGTTTTTTTTTGTTCAGGGGAAAGTTACAAATACAGCTGGATTCCTTTACCTCCTGTATGGACCTGACTTTCACATGTGTTTAATTAGGAGTTTATGTGAGCGTCACATAACCATTCTTGCATGATCGCTTTAATTTACATGTCAAAAACAAACAGGTAGGAGAACTTCCAAAAAGGGCTTTAAAAAAAGACCCAAGTGCTTGCGCTGGTGTGTCCAACACATGTGATAAGTGTTGCATCGTGTTGCGAAAGCTCAAGTGTACTTAAGTGACTCAATCGTAGAGACACCTTCTGCGTGTCTTCAGGACATTAAAGTCAGAGTGTTAAATGAGTGCTAAAGGTCTTGATCCCCCTGCTGCAGAAAGTTTGCGCTCTGGTGATTTAGAGCTTTGCTACATTTACAGAATCAGTCATGCACTGTTTGGGGAAACCGGCTCCTCAACATATGGCGGCTTGGATGGGACCCAACAATAAATTTAGTTTATATTGAATATGCCATGGTAATTCAGCGTTGAACATTTCATTGTGTGTTAGAGGCTGGTTTGATCATGTGGAAACCAGAGAGTGCATTGGAGACTGAGGGGAAATGTAAAACATTCTGCAGCAGTGACAGCAGAAGAGAGAGAGAGCGCGAGAGAGAGAGGGACGGAGGGAGAGAGATATAGTGTGTGTGTGTGTGTGTGTGTGTGTGTGTGTGTGTGTGTGTGTGTGTGTGTGTGTGTGTAAGAGAGCGAAAGATAGAGAGATGACTATTCTTCTTTTAAATGTGCAGAGTTTATGGGTGGTCTGCTAAGCAAGGCAGCTGGGTGTTCATCATACTTAACATTCCTTTGGCTCTAGATTTAAATTTTTTCAATGTTTTGTTCCGGGGGAAAAATCTGTGTAATCCACTGATATAATTAAACAAAATGAATGGCTTTGAGCTATACGTAATGTTATATGGAGCAATGTTATCAGGAGTGGGTCCTCATTATTTTGTGTAATGTACACCTACGTGTTCACGGACTACTAGATTCATACCACCAGTTCCACACTATTCCATCAACAGTTGGTGGCAACAACACGCAGAGAAGCATAACAATGCACCCACAAAGGCAGGGAAGAAGAAGAATACTATTCAAGTAATCGTGGATAGAGACGACATATTTCCCAAAAAATCCTATTTGCAAATGTTTTATGAGAAAGAAAATGCATTCATCATGTTTGTTAGCCCACTGGTAAGAAACACTGAATGAAAATATAACTTTGGTCTACTCACAAGAAAACTCCACAGGGCACTTAAACAATCCCTGTATTTACAGTTAATCCCTTCAAATTATTTTCATTGAGAATGGAATCCAGTATCGTGTCCAATTCTCGTGAGCACCTTAGAACAAGCAGGGTGGGATGCTGCTCCGACATACACAGTTGTAAGCATTCAGGACCAATTAGGAGTGACGCTGTAAGGGCGTGAGATTCAGGGGACGCAGGGGCAGAAGGGAAGACGGAGAAAGAAAGAGGCAGTGCGGCGCCAGAAGCACCAGGGGCAAGTGTTGTGTTCAGTACAGAGACCATGTACAGATGTGCTGGCTCTCCCTCACAAAGAGCCACTGATGTGAGTATTGCCAACTAAAGACGCAGGCACAAATAAGGACTCCATTGTTATCCTCTTAAAACGACAACCTTAAAGAAAAAAAAAAATCACTACAGAACAAGGACTATGGGCGAGAAAAAGTTCCTGTTGATAGCACGGTTACTCTGTTACATCTAAAGTGGTATCTTCCGTTCCATAAATGTCATCACATGGTATCTATTCACTCGCTCTGCCTCCTCTCATCTTAAATTAAAGTAGCACGTTCCTTTCAGTGAGCATCACAGCGGGATGACGGTAAACTGAGGAGCGCGCTGAGACATATAAGAGGAGAAGTCAATTTAAAAGGAGCAGTGCATCAGTTTGTATGCTCCCAACGCACACAAGTACAACAATGAACGCTTCCTACAAGAGTGCAATTATGAAAGGGATAAATGTGGTTATCCGAGAACATGTTTTGAGACGTGCGATTTCTTGGCTGCGGTTGCGGAGGGAAAACAAGGTTCCAATCACCCCGCAATACGCCTGCTCTGATGTCATCCATTTGTCACGCTTCCTTGTTGTCAAAAATCCTATGGGAACCCGGCGCACAAAGCCGTAAAAAACTCAGACACGATCGTGAGTGGAAAGTGCAGACTAATCCTTCTGACTGCTGATTAATGCAGCCACTGTGAACATGGAGGCATGAAAAATAAGACAATAGACAGGAACAATGAATGAATGCGGACTCGATAATTCTGGATAATTAGGGCACGACTCGCTCTTTAGTGGAGGCTTGCGGTCACTGTGACGGTGATTACATTGATTGTTGAACACACTTCACATACTGGATGAATTTCACATTGGGGATCGTGGCCAGTTAGGGTGCGCTGTAATTGTACACCTATTCGGGCTGCCTCAGGGGCTGATGATCGGAGTCATGTTCAAGTTCAGCGGTGTTGTGCCTTGGCTAAAAACTCTCCCCTGACCTCAGTGACTAATAAATGACTAATAAAGCGGAGCAGACACATGTCTCCAATCTCGCACAACTTAACCCCTCTGAGACAACACAGGCTATTATCCCAACATAAGCAGTTATGACTGCATTACCATACAGTACAAAGCATTCCATCTTATATATATACAGTATTGAAAAGATCAAACCACATCATCACACGGTTGAAATTCTATGTTGCCGTCTCCCTCAATGAATGGCTCTCCTTCTCGGACTGCTCTGGTCATCATTATATTCTCCACAGACAATCATGCTCCTCCATCTGATCAGCAGATGCTCTGGACAGCATTATTAAGTGTAATTGGTGGTAATCTGGGGTGATTTTTTATTTCGGTGACACTTCATTTTCTATAATTCTCGCCTCTCCCTTTTAAGTCACCTAAGCGTTGTGTTAAGTGCCAGAGCGAGACTGTGCTTGTGCCAGCGTTTAATGTGTTCAAGTCTTCGGAGACATGCAGGCCTCAATGAAAAGCAGATGTGCAGACGGATAGATGGTTTTAAGGAGGGGAAAGGGGAGCGATCTGAGGTGTACTGTACTAAGAGTGGGGAGGAGGCTGTAACGAGTTGTCAGGAGAGAGCGATGCAAACATCTGAACCCAAGGTACAACAAGCTGCCAAAACCGCAAGACGGATGCCCCTGGAAATCCGACTTGACACCTCAACTGGCCCCACTTTGGCTCCATAAATCATAACATTCAGCACTTAAACAGTTAATAATGAACGTTTTATCCCTGTCTGCCCCCAACACTCCCTCCTGCCATCGTCCCCCCCCCCCCTCCTTCCTCTCTTTCAACACAAGACAGTCCAACACATACAAGTGTGCGACAGCAGGCTGCAGGACTTTGTAGAGGGAATGGGATGCTCTGGTTGCGAGTCTTGTCCGGTGCAGATGTTGTGCATTAGGGTCCAAAGCCTTTCCCGGCTTCTCCGAATCTCATAACTCATGTCTATATTTGTGTCTGCGGCATAGTCCCGGAACTTATTTGTTTGCTTAGTAATGGATGTATGATTGAAAAACCTGGGGGCATGAGTAAATGAAAAATAACATTGTCTACGGGGGGAAAGGTCCTCTTATAGCAGGTGCGGAGCAAGGCTAAGAAGAAAAACTCTATTAAATTACTGTTGAGAGTACAGAAATGGGAGGGTTTTCCAAGCAGGATTACCAGTACCAGCAGACATGAGAACTTTCATGGGAATAAAATCAATTTGTTCTGGCTGATTTGAGCTGCTCTCCACCAGGTATCTTAGTTCCTCCCTGTTTTCTCATGGTCATCTTGGTCACACGATAATCTCAGATTAGCCGTTAGAAACACAAACACAAGAGGTAAGAAGAAGGGGGATATTCATGCCTCCAGTATTTCTGGGCAAAAATATCTTACTTAAAAGGTGTAGTCAGTCATTCTTGATAAAGCTTGATGTCAAAATCACTTTTTTTCAATATCAGTGAATATCTCCTCGCGATCAGCTACTTGTGTGTGCGCTGGAAAAAATAAACAGTGTTAAAACACAGCCTAGGCTCTGTAAATGGGCATGTTGCTAACTACAGTGGGCCCCCTTTGTTTACATACCCGTTTTTACAGACCCTAGGCTTTGTATTTACACCAGATTTTTTTCTTGCAGCCCAAACACAGTAAGTAAGGTGGCGGATTGTGACGATATGCTACTTGTTTTTGACAAAAAGTGATTTTGACAACATGGGTTCTCCAGAATCGCTTTAAGATCCAAAAGAGTAACACCATTTAATTAATCATTAGTATTTTAACAATCGAGAAACGGCATTGAGCCAGGTCGTCCGAGCTAATCTCTTTGTGGATATGTCTGTTTTTTTCACAAGTGGCTACAGGGATTTAAATCATTCTGATGAATGCAGCAGTTGGTAAATGATTAGCTCTCCTGCCTTTTAGAGAAGAGGGCACATGTTGTGGGAAGCAGGCGTCCTCATAATACCAGGCTCTTCAAATGGAGCAGTGCTGACCGCAGTCATGAACACAAACAAATTGTTGGCAGCAAATTACCCTCTCCCACCCCCAACCCCACCCACCCCATCCCAGTGCCAGGTTCGGTGCCCGCCGAGTCCCAACAAACCAACTACTTTACCACATGGCTTAAAGAGAGGGTACTGTATGTAACATCCCATAAACACATGAGAAAATGTTGTGGGATTATGTGTCTCCACAGTACAAACACGTTACACACACACACACACACACACACACACACACACACACACACACACACACACACACACACTTCTGTCTCTCAGTCTTTTCCACACACACACACACAATCCTGAGGACTTTTCCCTCACATTGAACTCTTACAGAGAACGATGCACTGAACGACCACTTCCTACAACACCTCACAGCCGATCATTTTCTCTGCTGTCCTCCTTGATTTACATAATTGCAACTTTAAACTTGTGCCTGTCACCACCTGGTGGTAGCACCTTGTCACTGGTTGTGCCCTCAAGGCCATCCCTCATGAGCAGGAGGCTATCTCAAGTTTATAAAAAAAAAGTAAAGAAAAAAGTTCTACAGATAATATGGGTTTAAGCTTAGATCAGCCAATCAGAAGTTACTTCATATTCGGTTTGAATTGTAAAGCACAAGTCACAATTTCAGATTAGCCTCTTTACGCAGCTCATTATCAGCTTGTGCATACAGTACATGTGTTTCCATGGGCATAAAACTATTACCCTTAAATTGAGTTGCTTTTGGTTCAACAACTGATAACACGTTTCAATAGAATATATGATCCCACTCTGACAATGTGTCCTGATACACAAGAATGTGTCTGATAACATTTTTGTATTTTTGTTTGTAATTTTTTCAATCTGGGATATTGTTGTAGACAGTTTGTAAAAATAATTTCATGATCTTTATAAATTTAAGTTATTGCTGAAACTTTGTAATTTTAACTTAATGGCTATTTTGGAGGCTGTAGTATTGCATCACATTGTACTATGAAGTCTCCCGAATATTTAGTTTACCCTCTTTGTACTAAAATTCCCATTTCGCTCCTCTGTTACGAGCTATTATGCTGATTGAGCGACAGCTCTTCTACATTTGCTATCTGAAATCTAAGTGTAAGCAGGTCTTTTAATAATTATCAGATGCTCATGAAGTGATGCATTTATTCTTCAATAGCTATAACTGGTGGATTTTCAGGATCAAAAGAAGTTAGCAATGATCATAGGCAACAATAACTACATGATGATATCTTAACAGAAAGAAAACCAAAAGAAAAGCGCATAGCATACAGACACCCAGACTTAATCCACATGAAATCCAAGGGAAAGGAGACAATGTTACACACTGACCTCTGGGAAGGGCAGTGAAAGAAAGAAAAAAATATCACAGCAGTGATTGATTATCACAAAAATAAGCATATCTTCTATCTTTAAGTCAAAGTTCCTTTAAAACATTTGTTAATATAACAAAAATGTGCATAGTCAACAAACCACTTTAAAGCCACTAGTAGCCACAACTCTATCCTGACAATCACTATCATAACAAGATTTTTGCCCACAAATCTGTACACTGCCAGGATTAATCACAGACAATCACAAAGTTGTACAAGGGATGCTCAGCCAAACCACATCCTTCAATTTGACTGAAAAGCCACATAATTGTCAAGGCCAAACAGTGCGCAGAGCATCAGTCAGGCCCATGGAGTGACTTGATAGACCGGCAGACTGACAAGACGTAATGCACTTGGCTGGCAGACGAGACAGGGCCGTCTGGCCTAGTGACGGACACCTTTATAGGGCTGGTTGAACAACACGGCTCCGAAGCCAGCAGTGCTGAAACCTCGCCATGGGATCAGGGGGTGCTTCAAAGTCAGACAAGAGGCTGCTCTGTTTTGGGAGGCGTAAATGCTGGCGGAGTAATGCAGAGGACTCGATGCACCACACCCTCAGAGAAAGTGTTGAAGGTGAGACTGGAACACTTCTCAATCGAATGAAGTTATTTCCTGCAACAACTTTAACATAAATACTGTCACAAACAATTGAAATCGGGGTTTATTTGAAAAAGGTTTGAGATGATAAATCTGTTAGAGCAGGTCACTTTGATTGCCCGTGTTTTTGTCTCCGTGTGAACTTGAGTGTGTATATGTTATCTCTTGAGAATAACCAGTGTATATAAATGTGCTGTAAAAAATAAACACAGCGATTTAGTGCAGAAAGCTGCCTTTCCCCCTCTGAACAATACTCCTCAGTTTGTCCAGTTGCCCACTCAAATCGTATCAAAACACAGCAACGTCCCTCTGAAAATGTAGTGAAATCAGATCCATTTGTCAAACATCGGCATAGACCTCTATTTGTCAAAATTACTATAACAGCACAATAAATCTTCACTGCTGACAATAGTGGGGTTACAAAAAAAAAATTGTGAAACAGGACATTCATACTTATGGCATTGGATATTGTGTCCAAAACTTTTTTTGTTAAGTATTGTCTGGGTTATTCCATTTCTTATTGGTTAGAAAACTTACATATCTAAAAGAGCAGAAAAACTTGATCTAGTAGTGAAGGTATTCGGTAGCCTGGCTCCGCCCGCCTACCTACTTCCGCCCAAATTTAATTTTCCCTTCAGTAGTCAGTCTGGTGATGGGGCGTATTAGTGAGATTTTTCCGAACAAATTTCTGAGTATCCAATCAGCGAACAGAGGAAGTGGCTGAGAACGATGACGTCGAAGTCGCGCTCCAGTTTCAGTTGAATGCTGCGTTCCTTTACGCTCGGAACTCGGAAATTTCCGACTTGGTAGTTCCGAGTTCCGACCTGTCTGTGTTCCAGTGCATCTGCTCGGGAAAGTATGGACGCCTACAACCTTTCTTGTCCAAATAACTAAACGTTAGACTCTAGCAAGTTACCGTTGCCAGGTACCGGTAGATCCATAGACTACAATATGTAGTGAAGTCGGAAATTTCCGAGTTCCCTGAACGCACCGTCAAAAGCCGGCTCACGACCAAACGTTATGCGATTGGTTGGCTAATCCAGAGTGGCACTGAGCAGATCCAATAGTTTTAAACTTCAACAGACACCCACCTCCAAGTGAGTGAACCGCCAATTACAGCAGAAATTACAGAAGTGAATAGGTATAACAAACTTAATGAGCTGTTAAAAGTAAGTGTTAGTGCTAGCATAACAACATGCTCAAAATGGCAATGCTAACATGCTGATGTTTAGCAGGTACAATGTGTACCATGTCCACCATCTTTAGTTTGGAGTGTTAGCATTCTAACATGCAAACATTTACTTATTAACAGTAGACACAAAGTACAACTGGGGCTGGTGGGAATGCCATTAGTTTTGCAGGTATTTGGTCACATTTCAAAGTATTGGACACATTTTTTTTTATTTCAAACCTAAGCGCTCACCACAGTGAGTCAGTTAATTAATTAAACCAGGGGGGAAGATGAACATCTGTACCACATTTTCTGGAAATCCATCCAATAGTTAAAGACATTTCACTGAAAACAACATGTTGGTGCAAGAGAACCAACACAGTCATTTAAATAAATTGTCTGGGATGATGGTCTGTAGGAAATGTTGTACCAGTCAATCCATGAGTTTTTAATATATTTAACTAGATTCCCTGGTTATCCATCCAACTGTTGTTGAGATATTGCAGTTGAACCAAAGTGGAGGATAGACCAACCAAATTCAGGAAAATTATTGCTATATTCAAATCCATGCTGTTACCATGACTAAAAATATGCAGGCCTAAAAGCTACTCAACACTGAGCTACAGTGTTTGTTCATTAATTTGATTTGCCATTAAGTCATCTCAGATGTAGAAGCATCTCTCTCAAGAGCAGCTAGATGTGATGCTCCATTGCTGTAGCTCCTATGAATGAGGCTTTGTTAGCATGGCTTATCCCTGTGCCAGTGGCCTGTTCATTTTGGGTCGGAGAGGCTGTCGGTACAAAACTCACAGCACTTCCTCAGTCCTCTTCAGCCAGCACCCAATATTTACAAGCAATCCCAAATCTGTGAGAGAATCCGATTGAACACAGATGGCAGGAAATTCCTTGGAAATGACAGTGGCCAAACTCTACCACAGAACATGAGAGTATCTCCGTGTTGCAGAACGAGGCCCATCTGACAGATACTCTCTTCTTCTCACCCAGCTCCACCTCCTGCCATCGATTACAGTTTGACAAGATTGATATGAATTCTATAAAAGAAGTGATCAATTTGCAACAATTACTGTATACAGTATGTCAATGGTTTAAAGAGGCAGCAGTTGGGGGGAAATAAATTAATAGTTAGGAAAACGTCCCAAGGAAAATTCTCTTGATGGTCGGTGGTCCAGCTGAGGGGATGAATTTGAGTGCTGGTAATTAGATCACATTTGAATGGAGCAACATTTGAAAATGATTATTTTGTTACCTACACACAGTGCACATAACCTTGTGTTATTCTCAGAGGGGATGCTAGTTGTTTAAAACAAGGGCCAAACCAGATGTTTTGGGAACCAAGAAAGGGATTCAATTTCACATCCTACTTCTTTGTAACTTTTTGTTGTTTTAGCTCAGGAAGAATAATGTAATGTTACTTTGTGAAAAGGATATGTTCAAAGCCTGCATAGTAATTGCTTTGGCTTTTGAAGTTTCTGGATAAAGCTGAGGCCAGTGCTTCTCCGCAGTGTCCGCAATGAATATTAGCTAGTCAGGATGATTAGGGGTTAACTCACCCCAAAAATGGACCTCTTTGAGGAAAAATAGTTTTTCAAAAGCCCACAAAATTTGCTTTGACAGTGGAGGCACAGAGGGGAAGCTTTTATTTTGATTCAATTATTGGTGTTGTTACATGTCACCAGTTTCAAAAACCTTACATTTCAACAGACAAAGTAGGCCGATCTGCTCGGATGAAAAAGGGACTAAATCCTTCTGCATATCCCTAAAATAAAATTTTATTTTACACACAGGGTACATCACATATGACAAAGTACACTGCAACAATGCTTGGCTATGTGAGAGAATTCAACTGTGGAAAAATTATTTTCTGATGATGCACTGCAGCTGCAAGATTATGTGCCTTGTTAAAATCAGCAATTTTGCTGTTGCTGACACTTTTGACAAACAAATGGTAAATATTTTCCGTAACTGATTCAGATCAACATTGAGGAACTGATCTGCTATTGCACAGCAGTCAACATCTGCCACCAAAAGTCATTCATTTGGCAGAAAAATGACCATAACCCTGGTCGGGGAAGGACCTCCTCAACTCAAAGGGCACCACAGTATTGGGGCTTACATAGATATATAGGATAAATAAGAGGGCCCCCGGTTTTCCACTGAGCAAACCTGTGTTGAGTTTCAAACCACACATACCTAAGGAAGTCAGCAATACCATACTTTTATTGTGTGGGGAGTCCTCATTCACCAAAGGCTCACAACGACACACAGGCACAGATCGCGATCGAGACAGGAACATGCACTCTAGGTAACTTGAGATGGACAGTCCACCAGACATTATATTTCACTCCACATCAAACAGAGCTCCATAATGCTGCTGTGAGGAGGATGAGGCTGCAGTTCATAGTCAACCACTCTTCTCTCTACAACCTCGGGAAGAGCCCCATTTTGAGCAGTAATGGCATGACTCCTGCTACCCCACAGTTACAGGGACTAAAGCACAGTGAGGCCCTTAAAAAGCCCAAAATGGTACTGAATGACACCTATGGAAACACATTCAATCTTGTGCGGTGGGAGGTCAATACAAAGCTATTTACACAGACAGCCGCACTGTGTGTTGGAACAGACAGGGCCACCATCAAAGACCTTTATGAGCAAATATATTCTCACTGCGTAAGCATTTTGGATGTCCAGGCATTTAAGGCCCTGTGTTTTCCCTTCTCTTGTTTAATGGCTGTAATAAGATTCCTTTTATTATGATTTCTGCTCGCGCAGCGTCCCCTCACCACGTGAGTCGGCCCATGGTTACAGCCAAAGTGAGACATGAGTTTTGTCTCCGTAGTGAAACAACTTCAGGGTTGGAAATGTGTTACTCTGTTTGAGTGTGGGCTAGCCCCAGCACCTCCAGCACCATCACAAATAAAAACAGTGCACACAAATAAACACACATACAATTGGTATCACTAAATAAATAGTTTGCAGAGTAACCGGACACATGTAGGACAAAGACACACTGTGCAAAAGGACATAGAAGTATAGTCTCAACAATACAATATAAGTCATCTATCACCTGTAGACCAAGAATGTCATCTGAGGTGAGCTTGTATTGAGAATAAAGGAGGTTTCCCACAAATCCAACTTATACTTTGCTTGGTGGTGATGAATTCAAATTTGAAGTGGCTCACATATATATACATATACACAACAGCTTAGTCCACCTTCAAATATACCATATATATGATGCACTTTACCTAAAATACTGTTAACATGGATTAATGTATGCATGTCGTAAATGCTTAAATACTGTATACACAGTAGATGCATACCATGTACTGCACTTGCAAGATCCTCGGTTGAATTCTGGATAATGACCATAGTTGCACGTCATTCCCCCTCTCTCTCCCCTCATTTGCTGTCATCTCTCTACTATGCAGCCTTGAACGAAGGCAAAAATAAAGAAACAGCAAATACCAAGCAGACAGGAATGGCCCTGAGTACTGAGTTGATTAAACATCAACCAAGTGCGATAAACCCAAAAGGAAAAAGTGAAGGTCTTTAGCTGATAGATTTTTGGATTGGTCTAAGGTGAGAAGGGGCCCTAATCAAATGATAACGAGCAGAAATAAAGAAATCATTCTTCATCATCATCTTGCATCTGCCATGTGTGTTGTTTGGCTGCTTCTGGCTCGACAGTGTAAGAGCTGAATAAAGAGGGAATGTCGAAGGGCTCTGGCCCGTACCATGTGTCAAGCCTTTCACATAACCTGGCATTCATTGTGAAGCTCTTTTACAAACCATAAAAAAATATTCATTTCGCCCCTGACCTGTTTTCCAATATAGCCTCCAAACCCATAAAAGGGTTTGCTTTTCATTTATTTTTATTTGAAGAACTTTGAAATGCAAATGTTTGTTTCCTTGCACGTTAAAAATTGAGAGAAGCCATCTTAAAAGAGAAATTTCATGTGAAAATATGAATTCTGGCCATTTTATCATCCCTAACATAAACATGCGGGTTCTCAGTGCAAGTCTTTTTGTGCTGTTAAATGAGTGTACCTTGGCAGCATGCAGAGTACATATATTGATGCTTTGCCTCTCTCGCTGGACTCCTTCACAGCTGAGTGCTCTTGAGGCTTGTAGAAGACTGGCATCTTTACAGTGGCCTAGATTGGCTATATTTCTGTGTCAAATGACAGGTCTGGCCCTGTAAAGTGGGCCCTGTGGTAAACTGTGCATTTACATTTACAGCTAAAGCCATCAAGGGCATGGCTAACAAGTCCTGTCGACCTCTGTTGAATTGTGGTTTTAGGGGTTACACATGAAATATTTCTTTAACTGCAGCCTTTTCAGCCCCTTAAATTAAAGTATCTTTGCTATGCTTCACTTTTTTATTTATTCTATTTAGTTTATAGTTACTGTGAAACTTACATTTTTTTGTAGTTGGAATAGAAAGCAGCATTCTTTTGAACAATCACTGTGTTATTACAAAAAATGTGGACGATTTATTGTTCCCAGTGTATCAAATCTTTTTTAAACACACACACACACACACACACACACACACACACACACACACACACACACACACACACACACACACACACACACACACACACACACACACACACACACACACACACACACACACACACACACACACACACACACACACACACACACACACACACACACACACACACACACACTGGCAGTTGATGTAAGAGGTCAGTTATACACTATTTATGTCAAATGAGATAAGATTATCAATGCAATCAAAGCATCATAGTTGCGCGAAAATGAAAACTTACATTATTCACCACTCACTGAAACTGCCAAAACACATACTTAGTTGAATTACACGATATATTCTACATCTTCATTTGAAATACTTAAAACTTACTTTTCTCAAAGAAGACTAGCAGGTCGTGCCTACTCCATCATATCAGGCGTGCAAACTGTTACATGTATTTTAATTGTGAAATCCTGTTTTGTTTTTGCACGGTAGAATGGCCGACGTTATAACCACTCCGTGGCGGAGGCTGGCAAGAGGTATGAAATACATGGTGCCATTTGAAGCCCAAAGGTTTTCAGAAAACATGGCTAGGCACACGCTAACAGAGACAATGTATGAGAGCGTGAGGCAGAGTCATGTCTGAAAAGTTTAGCAGTTTACTAGTGTGATCAGGTGGAATGGGAAATGTGCTCTGCAGTAAAAAAAGGGCTTTCTTGGAAACATGGGAAAAAGGAGAGGGGTTGGGGTTGAGGGAGACTAGGAACAGGACACCAATGAAATTTGAAACTGGACAAAAAGGCCATCTTTCATCACTTCTACCAATATGGTCAGCTAAAAATATTTGTGTTGCTTTTACCCATCAAGATAGTTGGCAGGAGACGCTGCGATGACGCAACTTTGTTTCCAAACCAGCTGTCATCTTCCTCGCAAAATCATCCAATTCAAGCCAGACTGCCAAAATCTTGGCTGTTTGGTTTATGGTTGTCAGTCTGAATTGGTGCTTGCTGATTTAGGTGATTTATTTTTACAGTAAATGTAAATCACAGTTTGAGTGTAACAATTATACATATGTACGTATACATAAATATGCTTTTTTATCCAATTATGGAAAATACACAAGTTTTCACAATGCGTGACAGTAACAATGCTAAACCTTTATTTATATTGCTCTTTTCCAACTCAGACAAAACAAAACACTACACTTATGACTATATTAGATATAATGATAGATTAAACAATAAAACTCTTCATTCAGTGTTTTATTTCTATGCTTTTGCTCACTTAACATGTCCATCATTATACCAAGAAATCCGGAAAAGCCTGTAACACAGTAGGCCTGTGTGCCCCTCTACGGCCCAGCAAACACAGTCAAACTCCATGGAGGGCTGCAGAACGCACCGGGCTGTGAAATGCTGTGGAACACGCAGCAGGTATTTGTTAGTTAATCAGCGTTTTGAATTAAGCTAGAGGCCGAGGTTGTGTTCGGGAGCAGCAGGGCTGTTTTGACTAAGCCATCTCAGCAAGGGCCCGGTCATGGAGACTCCCAGCATTTGTTAAAGATTAGCGGCCTAGTCCTGATGTACTGAGCCCAGGTCAGGCAGAGTGCAGGGCCTCGGACACGAGGCGAGCTTCACCCCTATCTCTCCCATCTGCAGCTCTCACACAGCAAATCTACAAGCCCGGGTACATGAGACAAACTGAATAATGTGATTAAAGGTTTTGGAGAGGGGGGTTTGGAGTTTGCTGACCGGAGATTGTACAGAAGTTGTCCCTTCAGGAAGCAGTATTACCCAGTTTGACAGACAGTCACCGAGGTCATGCCACGGAGGCACTTACAGCATATACAAAGTAATAAGCATATCAAGATTGTCTTACTTATGCTTTAAACTTAAGTTTCGTAATCTGTGTTCCATCTGCGTACATTTGTATATGGGAGTTTACTATCAGATGTGAGCGCTTCCAGTCAAGAGTATCTATGCTGAATAAAGGAATAACAAATCGACCACATGCTCTCAGCCTATCATTAGCCAAAACACTAAATGAAAACCAACTGTGTGGGAACAATAAAATAATTTGTCAAGGGAGAAGGGTGCAGATAAATTCTGCAAAGCATTTTCCAATTGGCTGAGGCTGCGGTACGTTGGGCCAAGTGCTCAGCACCTGGCTGTCACGGCTCTGACGCTGCCTAATTCATTTCTACTTTCAAGCACATGCTTATTAGATCATTGTCGATACGAGCTGAATGTGCCTGATTAGGATTTTTATGGGTATTAGTCAACATGTGCTGTGAGCTGACTTATTAAGGGCAAAAGTTAGATAAACGCAAACGAGAGAGGGGAGGAATCGTGACCTGCTCTCCTTTCTCACTCTATCCGTCCACCGATCCGTGACTCAGCACCAATGAGGACATACTAGGGGGAAAGCCAGCTACTCATCCTGAATATTCTTGTCAAAAACTCCTGGTGATATATAAGAGACATTTCCTGCCACGGGAAGGTTTATTGGTTACTGAAGCCATGTGTGAACCCTTCATGTGTGTTTGGATCCAAGAATCTCAGCATATGAGTTTTAAGGTGATTGAACCTCTTCTTGATGGGTTTTGGCTTCGTCGTAAAGATTGAACACTGAGCTTGGGGAAATGGCTGGAAATGTTGAGGCAGCAAGAGGCAGCTACGCACTGGTTCCCATTAGTTGCACTTGCAAATATTTTGACTTCCATTTTTCACATAACCTGCCCCCCACCATCTTTAATAAAGCTAGTGGAGCTCTGTTTCAGTTGTTGATTCTACTAATAAGAAATAACCTGGACGTACAGCAAAAATTATCAAATCAATGCACGATCACCAAAAGGCTTACCACATGTAGATGTGCCGACAGTGTTGTTTTGTTAACTCAGATTTCTTCATGGGGGTGAGAGAAGTTACGCACTATAGCTTTAAAAATGAAATAAATCAAGTTTTGGAGGGTCCAACAGGTGGCAATCAGAAACAAACCTTTCATATGTTGATTAAAAACAGACATCTACACATTTGCCACACACACGCACAAGCACATACAGTGTGTGCAAATGTTTTGAAGCCCAAGCACACACACCATATTTAGCATGCTTCAGATGTCCCAAAGCATGTAATGACTGTAATATCTCTTTGGTGATTGATTCAGCCGTTGGAAAATATCAGTGGCTCAGCATTTTCTTTGCCCACTGTTGGGATTCCTACTTAGTAAACAAAATTGAATGTCCCTTTTTGGAAATATGCAACAAGTAGCTGACCAGTGTTGCAACAGATTGTATTCTCAAGCCAAAAAGAAGCTGAAAACAAAAATATTTTAATAACCCCTTCCCCTTCTAATTATCTGGCAAAAAAAGTGTTTGCAACTCTTTTTTTTGTGTTCATGTTCAGAGTTCATGAACGTGTCCATCTTGTCCTCTACTTTGACCAAAACAGAGCGAACACACACACACACACACACACACACACACACACACACACACACACACACACACACACACACACACACACACACACACACACACACACACACACACACACACACACACACACACACACACACACACACACACACACACACACACACACACACACACACACACACAGCTTACTACTTAAACTGCTAACAACGAGCCTAAGTGTCCAACATGATGTTTTTGTTAAGCAGTGTATTATAGAAGCTGACTTTTGGGTCTTGGGGGGAATGTTAAGCATGTTAATGAAGAGTGTATACTGAGGCTATTACTCAGCTTAATATGGATCCATTTAACACACTTAGTGCACAGCCCACATGAGCCTTAATTCAAATGGAGAGAGGGTCCTACGTTTCATCTATGCGACAGTAAATCAAAGAAGAACAGAAATGATTGTCTCCAACAAACTGGTTTACAGCAGAATTGTATCCTCATTTGTAATGAAAAGCTTTCTCGAAACACAATTTGATGTAGAGAATGTAAAGCAGACGGATCCTACAGGAGCCAGAAGATAACAGATGCCTCAACTACAACCAGCTCAACTGTAGCTCTGTGAAATGCGGGTTTGTTTTTCAGTTCCAGAGGGTGAAATCAAGCAGACATCTCTGATAGGCAGCAACGTCAGTACAAAAACTACAAACTAATGGCATTCCTTCAACGTTCCCTGTTTAGGCAACCTGTCCGTCAAAGATGGTTAGACAAAGACATTGAGATGTGACAGACAGAATAGACAGACAATCCTTGGATTAGTGTATGAAAAAGACTGGGAATGTGAATCAACAATGCTCTTCTCTCCTTTACATTTTTTTTAAACACAACCTATAGGCATTCAACCTCCTATCTAGCAGATGCTTGGGTGTGTAGCTTTTATAAAAACAGAGCATACTTGGAGAAAAAAATCCACACATAACCTTTAGTAAACACATGTAAAAAGGCATTATTTACTTGTACTGCAATATGGAGAGTTCTCACACAGAAGATATTCCCACACAATGAAAAAAAGTCACAACATCACATCATGGGAAATTGCATCTTCTTATCGCATGCTTTATCTCCTTGCTCTGATATTAACCCAGCCTTTCCCTTTCAAATATAATTGTCTGTAAAAAGTCTGTAAAAATAACCCTAAGCGTTACAGATCACAGTGCTGGCATAGAGCCTCAAAACTTTATTAACATCCAGAGGCGGCCTGGCGAAGCTCCCAGCTTCCTGCAACTTGGACTTACAAGTATAAACCTGAACAGTGCGCAAGCCTAACTTTCCCCAAACGCTCCACTTCCTCTCATCATGTAGCACTGTGCTGCTGTCCAGATTTGCTACTAAAAAAGAAGAAATTCTGACAAAACACCAGTCCACCTGCACGCCAATGCCTAACGTGATGAGATCACACTCTATATTTGATTCCTTAGGCGGTTTTGACCTCAAGCTATTTATAAGAATAGATTTAGACTCATAGATTTACTTGCCAGTGCTTTTCAACTGAAAGAATAATCCAATGGATATTACCTGTGTGATGAAACTTGGCTCTCCATCTAGGACAACAATGCATACGGATCTATATCTGCCAAGACATAATGCACAGCTGAAGTCCAAATCATCAGGACAGAAGGACAGCCGTGCAAGTAGTCACGTTCAGGTGTTGTGATTGATGTCGACCCACATCATTCACAGAAAAGCAAGAGTTTTTCTCCAAGCAACCCTTATTCCGTCATTCCTTTATGCACTTATTAGTCCTGCTAAGCGAGTTAATAAGAGCACAGGGACAGGAGTGTGCTGCATATGACTAGAGAATAAGTAATTCTTCCAGAATGCTGGGCTTCTATTAACAAGCACTAATAAAGTATATAAACTGCACTATTAGACTTTATAATGTCTTTCATAGTCCTCTGGGGCAGCGCCAGCCAATGGTGCAGTGAGCTGACTGGGCACTGCCCCATGGCAGCTTCCTGGCAGAGGCGGAGAGAGAACAAGAGAGAGGATAAAACTCAAGCTTTTTGGCTGCCTTCTCCTCTGCTCCTAATGAAGGCATTAAAACAGCCTCGGTTTTTTCGCATCATGTTTGCCCATTTGTTTTCGACCACTCAGTTGAAGCCAATGTTTGATTTGTTGGCGAATGAATCGCCAACATGCCCGGCCTTGTAGGACGGGGCCATTTCAGTCACCATTTAAACAGTCTGCATTTGAAACCATTGCTGAGGCAGTTTTGATTTGTTTACAAAGCTCTGATGCCGACATAGCAAATATTACGTGTTGTGAATGTTACTCATGTCATGACATGATCAAAGTTATAATTAGATTAACAGTAGTAACATGCTTTCTGGTGGAAAAGATGAAAAATGGAACCTCTTCATGATTAACTCAGACGTCTAAAACCTGCCCACTCAAACAATCTGTGTTCTTGCAGCTTGTTTCGGGAGGTCGGGGAAACCATGATCCTAATGGCCACATCTCTCTATCTCTCTTTCTCTCTCTCCAGCTGACAGCTGCAAAGGCCCAGTCAGCTCTCGGCCCCGCTCTGGCAGAGGCAGCGCAGCGGCGGACGGCCGTCTTAACTGCCACAGTCAGAGCGGAGCGGATTTTTCTTTGATGAAACACAGCAGTGCCGAGCCAAGAACAGCAAGTGGCACAGCCGAGATGTAAATCAAAAACCCACCCGTGTGCTAAGTCATACACGGAGAGGTCTGCAAGGGGAGTCGCTGCTGTCTGAAAATGCATGAGTAATACAGACTCTATAGACATGTGGTCAGCTGTGGCATGTCTGTCCAGGCACAAACAATCAAGAGAGATGAATCTTTAACTGTGTTACAAATGGTTAAAAAGGTCAAACAGATTGTTGGTCTAATGGACAAAAGCTGGCAGCTTATTCCCCTCATCAGCTGAAGTGCAGTGTGAGACACTTTGTGAGTCCTTCTCAAGGCAAGGTTTAAGCTAAAAATACATGTTTATATGACATATCTGAGCCAACACTGCAGTTTCTTCTTGATTAAACTCAGGCCCGGAGCATATTTCAACACTTACTCAAACCAAATCATATTTTTTTGCTGCAAGACTGGATGGATTCATTGGCAGAATGAAAAGTCAGAATGCCTTTGGTTACAGTGAGATGCCATAGTCATACCACACTGGTCACATAAGAACGAAAACATTTGACCCGACTTACACAGACTATGGGGGGAAGGAAAAGGAGGGAGGCGGCAGTGCTAAAAGTTGTGTGTCAGTTTTGTTTGTGGGTTCATACGGGCACATGTTCATTTAGCAACTTCAGAGGACTTTTCAGAAGACACATACACACACACCAAAACGGTCACAACCTCCCGTAAATCTCACTCTCTCTCTGTCTTTGAGTCCAACCTCATTTAGAAGTTGATGCAACACTCATCTCTTCCTCTGCCACTTATCTCCTATTTCCACACACGTCATTTGGTCTCACTGGCCAAGTTTGATTGAGGTGATTCAACCAAAGCAGATGCCAGACCAGGGGTGTTCTCCCACTCTCCCTTCTCTAGTGGCTGTGACTCAGGAAGCTCTCTCTCAATTCCATTACCCAGCATTCCCGAGGTAGCTCCTCAGCCAGACAGAGGTTTACGGGAATACCGTTGCAGAATCATCACCGGGCCTTTAGCTTTATGAATCAATGGAACATGCTGCAAACATTACACCCTGCAACACCCTTCCCAGGCAGCACCCTCGCATTTGCCCATAACTCACTGCTGAGCTCATACGAGATTCAAAGACGTGGGCTAAAAGGCGCTCATGGGAATGTTCTGACTGCAGAGAAAAAAAAATTGGGAAAAGAATGTTACTATCACTGTACTACTTTGATATTCTTTAACAGGCCCAAGTGTATAGTTTCACATGATTTATAGGCCCGAATACTGAAAGAACGGATGTCTGGCTGTTTTTGAGTCTGTACTGTATCGACAAATTCTGTGTTAAATATCACTGGGTGTAAACAGGCAAGTAATATGCCAAAAAAATGCACTGTGTAACTTTTTCACAATCCGGTACAAAAATGTTCTCGGTTAACCTCTGCCGTGAAACTAAGTAAACCACAGGTTCAATTAAAGGTCAAATCTCTTTTAACAGCAGTGACAGCGAAATATTTTCTCCGAGAGTTGATCAGTCTTTCACAACATCTGGGAGGAATAGAAGCTATAACCCTGCCTCACTGCCACAACCTTTTGGCATATTCACCAACACTGATGTTGAGTTAAACCTTAACAGTACTTATTTTGGTTCTCAAGTTATCTTATTCTCTTTCATAAAGAGGAGATCCACAGGAGGAGCAGGGATTCAGTGTCTTACTTACAATCAATGCATTGCGATGATGATGTACTTATATGTCACTTACAATAATCGATTTTTATTTTTTGCAAAATGGATACAACTGTCACGGATGACAAGTGGTCCAAAACCAAAAGTACTTACTGCATTTATACAGTATATGACTGAGATCCAAGGTGAATAAAATAATAAGTTCTGTGCACGCATTAAATTCAGCCTTAAAGCAATCATGAGCATGAAGGCAGAGGTCATTTTTTAGAAACCTCAAACCCCCTTGAAAAATCTGAAGCAAACATTTCCCCTGAATTGTAGCTGAATAAACATTTTTATGTTACGTAAATCTGATCGGAACATTTGAATTGTAAATAGCAGTTTTAAGCTGAGCACATTTTTTTTGTTTACTCTGATGATTAAAAATATGTTTATTTTAAAAACATTTTCAGTATCAATTACTCTTTTATATCAGAATTTCATTTACGAAGAGATAATATTGCTGGGCTTTCTCTGGTAGTGATTGATTCCATCACATGCAGCATTTCAAAAGTCTTAAAGAGTACCCTGAAGCTAACTGCCCTTCCCTCTTTCTAAAAAGAATAAAATAAAATATAAAAATAAACCACATCATTTGATTAGAATAAGCAAATTCATCAAAAGCACTTAATGTGTTGTTTCTTTGTGCACGCTCAACCAAAACTATTCACCAGCTCCCGGGAAGCTGTCATTAAGTGTCTGACACAGCGGAGGCTCAAAGCGCGGCTGTAATGCTCGGTTGTTTCTCATAACAGTCAGATTATCGCCCCGCAGTCTGACGTCTACAAATGCTGCTGGGGAAAACACAGGACACTAAGTCACTTGGAGGAAATTCAACATCGGTGCCAATGCCACTTCACCACAAAAAAGTGTTTACGCATATGTTGTCAATGTGTGGCATGTGTGCATAATGTATGTGTTCAGCACATATGCCGACAATGTCTATAGGTACGGTATTAGCAATGGATGCCGGTGGGTTTGTGTGCTTGTATACAGGGGAGCAGGCTGCATGTATACATATAGTACGAAAGGGACAATAAATAGCTTTATTAAAAAGGTGAAAATGTCTGACAATGATTAAATCCAAAAGTCCATTACTCATCTCTTTACAGGCTGAATCAGCAGACAGACCTCTGCATTTATCTGAGTGTGGGACTCCAGCACTCTCGTCTAACTCAAACCTTTTCCTCAAATAAGCTCACAGACTCGGCAGCTATGTTCCCAGCCAGGAGAAACTTTAGTAAGGTATCAAATGGTGCTACAAGACATAACTTCATTCAAACCTGATATACTTTTTCAAGAGGGGTCAAGTGTTTTTCTTTGCAAGCAAAATATTTTCTTTGCTGGTGGGCTCAAATATTTATAGCACAGTGGACTCGCAGTGTAAGAATGATCAGCCACTGTTCCACTCACGCAGAGCAATACAATTCTCAGCTACACACCAGGTGTGATTTAGTTTTGATTCAACTTAATTTTAAAGAAATATAAAGAATAATTTTCCACGGATTTATGTTGGTTACATTGCTCAATACGCAATGGCCCGGCGGCCGCAAGGTTGCACAAAAACAGCAAAAGGGGTTTAATGTTGAGTCTTTGCCAATAAAAATCAAATTCAAGTCGTATCTCACTCCGTCATATTCTCTCTCTCTCTCTCTCTCTCTCTCTCTCTCTCTCTCTTTTACACAGTTGTAAACACACATGGATACACACACTCATCCAATAAAACACTATTATACAGCATAGTTTTGTATTTCTATGTAATGAGTAATGGGATTAGATGAAACAACGGCAGTGCATTATATTTTATCATATGTATCACTGATTAATCATGGACATTTTTTCAATCCCAGGGTACATGTGAAAAGGTCAGAAATCTCCCATCTGAGGTAAGTTCTTCCTCCATTGTCTCACTTCCATTAGGATAAATATTACAGTCTGCGTTTGGTCAGAGATTCCTTTCAGAATAAATCTAAAGTAATAGTGGAGAATGCAGTTTAAACTCCAGCTCTTGTTCCCAAATGGGAGTACATGTAATACGATCAGTCTGAAATGAGGCACGATACAAAAGACTGATGAGTACTGAGATCACCTTCATACTCAACGCTTACCATAAGAGACTATGAAACGTTAAACAAAGCGGAATATAGTGCATAGACACATGCAAGGTAGAAACATTAGGTGTAATAAAAGTCAAATAGAATGTGGAAAAAAATTTCTAATCATGAATGAGGAATATCTTTAGGTATGCAGTTGAATCAGTATAAGGAAGTTTTTTTTTTTTTTTACTTCAAATGTTGGCTCAAAACTGTTTTAATTTATGAATCCACAAGATATGGAAGATAATAAAATACCACCCAATTGCCACACTGAGTCAGAATCCAACAAGCATACATGCATGTGTGTCAGCGGCTTCAATGTTTATCTGCACAACTTAATCTTCGAGACACACAACACATCTTGCAATGCCACAACTTACGGGAAGCTAGTTCAAAAGCGCTGCAAAGACAATGAGACGATTCATTCTGGTGCGGGATGCTGGGGATGGAGGGCTGAGGGCACAACTGGGCTCCAAGAGAACTCATAAATGCTGAGACACATTCGGCAGACATATGGTTTGTGTTTAGCAAGAAGAAACAATAATCAAATCCGTTGATCCTCTTCTTGCTGCGAGGATGATTGCTAATATAAAAGTCTGTTCCGTCTAATCATAATTTAGGATGAGGCTGTAATTACCTCCGCCCTCTCACAACAACACTCTGTCTAAACAGGATGGAGCAGGCTTCCACCAAGACCCAAAGCCCAGTTTCCATTCTGGATCATATCTTTACGACAGTGCTCATTTCATCTATGTGATTGTTTTCCCTTTTTCGCACTAAAAGGAGACTCCAATACAATTTCCAACTATTTGAGCATGTACATTTAATTATTTTTAAGATTAATATTGTTATAAAACTGGTATTATATATATATATATATATATATATATATATATTTCTAAATTCATCATTGTTAAAAATATCGTTTAAACTTTCAAAACTTCAAGTTGTCAAGTTTCCCATATTTCTCTAAATGAGCCAACATCAAAATAATCCTGTCCTGAACTAAATTCAATGCTTTGTGAACAGCCATAGAAAATGCAAACTCACTTGGCAGTTATTCCACATACTGTACATCATAAGTCAATTTGCATGGCCTTCCTGTGCAACATGGACTTTGATTCTGGTGTTTTTTATGAATTGGCCACTAATCCAAGAGAGCTCTGGGTTTAATGAACGAACAGATCCAATCCACAACTGCAAACTGTGTTCTCAAGTCCAATATACAGTTAAGGCCTACCTGTATTAATTGATGCTTTTATGGAGCAAAGAAGCAGCATTATTTCAGATGAGCCGTTTCTCAATCTCAAATAAACTCAAACTACTGATTTATCAATTTGGCAAGCATTTTTAATGAATTTGTTATCGTCACCTTCTAAGTTCTATGAAATTAATAGCTTAATTGTTCATTCATTTTTATTGGAATGTTTCCATAATGTTCATAAATCACTCAGTTAGCGACCGTTGTTAATTATCTTCCAATCCCCACAGCACTGTCAATTAGCCTACCATCAATTGAGGGCTCGCATTGGAAAAATTACTTTGCCTACCTTGAACGGGTGGGAAAGGGAGGCACGAGCGCGGAGCTTTGGCTGAAACATGCTGCTTTTCCTCGGATGCGATGAATCTCTTCGGGCTGGCGCAGTTCATGTGAGTCGGGGTGTCATGGGGGCTCCGGCAAATCTGAGATCCGAAACCGCTGTTCCCTGCTCGCCGCGAGCAGATGTCCGCCTTGCTGCCGTACATGGCGAGCGACAAGCCGTTGAAGTCCGTGAAAGTTGGGGTCTGACAGTGGCTCATCATCCCGAACAGCGCTGAAGAGTTCTGCATTGATGACTGACTCTGCTTTCCCATGCAGTGTGCGGCAGGCGCTGTTCACATTACCTGCGCACATGAAAGGAAAAAAGAACCAAATCACCGCAAACTGCATGGAACAGTAGCGCCTCGTTTCCCCACCACGTGAAATCACGCATTCATTGAACATGAAGAATCATTGCACTGGACTCAACGATTACAATTCAGGGAAACACCTACCGTTTCCAATTATCCAATGAGCAGTTGAAAAGTTCTGATTGCGTATATTAGCATGTTTCTCAAACGGGAGGAGAGTCTGCTGTAAGCCTGATCATAGCATCCTCTCAGTGAGCATCAGTTAACAGCATACCATGCATCTCTCCCACTCTCTCTCTCTCTCTGATTGACACTGGATAGCTCCACTGCTCTTCAAGAATCAGGAGCACCAATGAAGGCTGTGTCCGTCTGTCTGTGGGAGGATAAGATCGGGATTAAGACAGCTGTCTTCGCAGATTTGAGATTGACGTGAAGTTTGCGTGCTCCTGCGTGTGCTACTATGATATCTGGCGTGTGGTTTACCCAGCCTTCAAAGCTCAATCGAATCATCAGCCTTTATTCTTTTTTTTTTATAAACATGCACATAATCGAGATAGCTACACAACACAAGTTCAGTGTTGTATGTTACTCAGTTAAGGAAAGGATGCAAGTATCAGGATATGCTATAAAGCATTATTGTATATGAATATGCCATTGAGATGGCCTTTGCAGGTCATTATTCTGCTCTACTTGGTTAACATCACGTTTGAAGCCATAGAGATCTATAGGAGGTATATCATGCTCCATAAAAAAAACTCATACAGCAGAGGAGTTTGACACAATTGTGACAATGATTTGATTTGTTCCCACACATTCCTCCACCTAAAAAAAACTCCTGTTTTATCTGCCTACATTATTTCAACTGCATGCTTCATTGAATTACTTATTTGAATCAGGGTTCATGATTTGGTGCATTCAAAAGTGTGTAAGTAGTAAAAAAGCTTTAAAAAAAACTAAACATGAATCAATACAATCCTTTGGATATCTTTAGAAATATTGGATTTAATTGGACTTACCAAGTGACAGGCTGTGGTTTGCTACAAAGTCTTTAAACTTACAATCATGCCTTAAATTGTTCTTTCCTGTGATAAGCCCAGTTTTTAGAGCTGGTGTTCATCTTAAACAGTATTTCCATTTGAGAAATGCTATTCTGTAGCACCATCTAGTGGACTTATTTGGAAAGGAAGATTCTAACTCCAGTGACAACACCCTTGTGTTGTGATGCAGAAGAAGTGCGGTGTTTAAGTTTTTTTCTTCCATCGACCTTTTGGGATCTGAGCTTGAAAAATGCTGAAATGCAGGACTGATATCTGATGGTGCCTTTGCATGCTGATGGAAATCTGAACTCAAGAGGAGAGAAGATCAGGGACGACCATGTTACTCAAATGGACTTTAGCATTGGAGAGAGAGAGACTCAGTAAAGTGGTATATAAAACAACAGGCAACATATCTCAATCATTTTACTCCTCTTCATTCCGCTGTTCTGACCAAAGTTATATCTAAAAACTACATTTTTAACAATTACCACCTTTTCCATAAACCTTGTACAAACTCTGTAACGTGCAATACGATTCTCTCAGGGTACTTTTAGAGATTGTCTATTTTGTTACAAACAGCTGAAAAGTAAGGCATGTATAGAATCTATATATTTTAAAACATCAAAGAGCTTGTGACAGATGACGTCTACTGTCCTGCATTTTAGCTGAACCGTTGGGATTTATTTTTTCCCTGCATCTTTTCTACTCATCCACTTCTCACCTATAGGAAGCAACTACGGTTTAAAAAATAGTAGTAGGACTCTGACTTTAAACCCAATCAATTAGATCTTAGATTTAAAACATGGATAGACAAAGGGATTACAACCTTCTACTCACTTACAAAAAAAGGGCAATTGAAAGATTTCCAAACTCTAAGAAAAGACTTCTCCTTTGAGCAACAAGATTTTTTTTAGGTATTTACAGTTGCGTAACTATTTTGATAAATGTAGAAAAAAAAATCCAATAGATTTGGAAGACCCGGTGCTGAAAGAAATTTTAAGGGCCTATTCAGGTGAATCTAACAAAGGTACAGTTTCTAGATTATATAAAGGTTTCTTGACAAAAAAAAACATACTCTACAGAATACATAAAAAATAAATGGGAAAGAGAGGGAAACTTTGAGATGACAATAGAGGAATGGCATAACTACTGTGATTCACAATGGAAATGTACTAGTTCATACACATGGAGGGAGTTCGCATGGAAGTGCTTAGTAAGATTTTTTATTACTCCAAAACTAAAAGCCCATTACTCTGGAGGAGACTCTAAATGCTGGAGAGGGTGTGGAAATCGGGATGCAAACCATTGGCATATATTTTGGGAATGCCCAGGGTTAAAACATTTTTGGTCAGAGGTACATAAAACAATGGAAAAAATATTCCACACGAAAATTCCTAATAACTTCGAAACATTTATTCTAGGTAAAGCTGACTTTTTTATGAGAAATATTGATAAATATTTATTTCAAATAATGATAACAGTAGCTAAGAAAAACATTACTAGACATTGGTTGCATCCCACATTAGAAGAATGGGCAGACACAATTAACGACATTTATCTGATGGAAAAAATAACCTTCTCACTTAATTTACAAATGGACAAGTTCACTAAGATATGGGAAAATTGGACTTTGTTCATGAAAAAGACGCAGACAAATGATATAGATCCGTTGGATTAAGGGAAGAAAAATCTCCCAAACCGAACCCCTACATGTGATGGATTGTTGCCCTTTTTATTTGTTTTTGTTTGTATTCTTATTTATGTCTATTATTTCTAGTCTAGAAAAAACATGCTACGTTTTTCTTATTTCTATTTTTCTTATTTATTTGATGTAAAAAATACACCCACTCTAAAAGGTGCTAGGTTATCCCCCTTCAAAAGGTGTCTTTCTTTATTTATTTTTATTTTTCTCTTCTCTCTCTTTGATATATTGATATATTATTATTGTCAATGCATCCCTGTTACATTGTTCTAGAAAAGTAGAAAAAAAAAAAAAAAAAAACAGAAAGGGGAGTATTAAGGTTTTGCTGGTTACGATCATTGATTGTTTCACTTGTACTGTTTTTTATTTTCTGTAATCAACAACAAGAAATAACTTGTAAACAATGTTTTGATGTATGCAATACTCTATAAATAAAAAAAAATTAAAAAAAATAGTAGTAGGTTGGATTTAAGTAACATGGGTAGATTTGGACCATGGGCAACCCGTCCTAGTTCTTCCCATTCTCTGTGCATTTAAGTGCACAAGTACAAATACTCACGTTAATAATATGAACCAACGGACGGCAGTCTGAGACTGTTACCTGCTAGCAAAAGGAAGGAAGAGGGAAAAATCAAAGATGTCTCATTTGTTATAGGCATATTTGTAATATCTGTAAAGCTCTCAAAATACTCTTTACTAAAATAGTCATGCCAATAATAAAGCGTTTTGAATTGATACAGAAGTGAATTTATTTAGAACAGCTGTTAGTCCAAGTCCATTACAGATAAGTGTCCTTGTGATAAAACATGGGGGGAAATGTTTGCCACATCCACTCTATCCCTCTTAATGCTAAATATGTATAAGAGAGCAACTAAACACACAAAAATGTGGGAACTGAGTGTACAAAGAGAGATTCATGGTCCAGATGGTTACTTGTTTTTTTAGTGTGGATCCAGCAAGGAATAAGTAAACACTGAGTTTAAGACCATGGTTAAGCCATGGGCGAAGCAGGTGTGCCAGTACCTGAAAAAGAGGACAAATGTTTTGAGATTTCTATGTCAAAATATGCATTATTCACACATACTCAGTCATAGGTGCCAGATGTGCCATTACATTAGTCAGTATGCTCATGCAATAGAAAGCAACAGGAATGCACTGAGCTTAACCATGGGCCTAGTATAAGAGAGCTGAATGGTAACAGAAACATCTGACTAGCTAGCTAGCTAGCAAAAAAAAAATGTTAGCTAGCAAGCCAAAAACTTATTAGACATGTTTTAAGCGGTGGTAGACCGAACGACGTAACTTAAACAAGACTTACATGCAGCATACTTGGCAAGAAAGGAGGCTTGAGCGGGATGGAAATGCTACTCTGCTCGTCTCTTAAATGCGCGAAAGTTGCTGAGCACTTGTTTGCACATACATATAGTTAGCTAGCCATGAAAGCTAGACAGCTCGTGCCAGTAACACGCGCCGATTACTGAAGCGCCGCGTGCCACGCTCTCTCAAGCTATGGTAGCTTTGCTGACTGTGGGCGGCAAAATCTCAAAGCTAAATTGATTGAAGTTGTTTGCCTCCTTCCATTGGTCTTGAAGGGTCTTCCCTAATAATGTATTAATCTAGAGACGCCAGATATTAAAATGTGTATTTGGATACATTTCCATAATCACCGAGGCCGGGTAAAATGGCGCTGGTTTTGGATTCCAAAGTCAATTGCATAGATATGAGTATATGGTCAATTGGATCGGGGTTTTTCGGGTGGTAGGTAGTTGGTGGGTTGGTAATAATAAGAAAATGTGCTTTTATTGATGATTAGCCTAAAATGCAAACCAGTGAGAAAAGTAAAGTGATGTATTTATTTATTTATATAACTTATAAGAAACGCATGCAAAAGCAGGTGAAAATCTTTATTTTATTATTCTGGGGAAACCTATAGGATGAGGGAACAACAAGCTCCCTAAATTATCTCCATTTATTTTGAGTGTGTTTCTTTTAAATAATAACACATGTTTGCACATGGGGATGGGGGCTCTATTTTGGTTTTCTTTTTTGATGCCACCAAAAAATAATAATAGCCTAATAATAAGAATAAATTAAATGTTTTTGATTCTCTGATTGTATTAATATAATTCAGGTGAACGAATGATAACGGACCTATTTGCTACATGTGATGTAGAAAAGTACGAGCCCACAAACAGGCCCTGAAGGCAGCTGTTATGGACCTCGAGCCGAGTGGGCGTTACCCAACAGTCCTTTTAAAAGGCGCCGTGAAAACGGGACATCACAACCAAGGAGTAAGCATGTTTTTGCAAAAAGTCTTGGTTTATCTGTCGGCAGTCATCATGTTCTTCTATATGGTGGGACTCAATCTCATGCTCATGCTCCTGCATTTTGTTTCACCGAGCCTTACCAAGAAGCTAATCCTCAGGATGGGTGAAAAGATCACCATGACCCAGAATCCCAACTTTAAGTATGAAGACTGGGGTCTGACATTCACTTCCATTAACTTCGTCAAGTACGCCTCTCAGAACATGTGGCTATCACTCGGACAGGAGGCTTTTGTGGGAGGCGAGGCTCCGGACTCATCTGTGGTCAGCATGACTGGAGAAAAAACAAGCATCTGCACGTTTCTGAAAGGTAGGCTATCGAGGTCCAATCATTCGTGCCTTTGTGCAGTTTTATCTTTCTCTCTCTACTCCTAACTTATTATTAGCTGTTTATAAATGTGTCATATAGGCAACAGACCCTTGGTGTTGAGTTTCGGAAGTTGCACCTGACCCCCGTTTATCTACAAACTTGAGGAGTTCAAGCAACTCGTCAAGGACTTCAGAGATGTAGCTGACTTTCTTGTGGTCTACATCGCTGAGGCACATTCAACAGGTGAGTGAAGGTGACAAGGCCAGGGGAAGTCATTACGACCATATGTCATGGAAGAAAACAAGCAACTTTATTTAGGCCTATTTATTCACATTCGAGGGGAAAATGTATTCTACTTTTGAGGAGTGTGGTGGTGGTGGATGTGTGCCTTGAAAGTAACCTAGGCCTACTTGATTACTTGATTATCTTTACTATATCAGATATACAGTAGGCTATAATAACTAATGGCCATCCCCACTTTGTATTCTGATTATAAAAATCCTGCAATAGATGAGTTTTACATTTTACCAACTATTTTATTAACATTTAAGATGCATGGTTACATGCCTTAATCGATTATTGGTTAAAACTATTAAAGCATTCCTGAAGATATATTCAGTGTAATGTTCAATAAAAAATTATTTAACACTTGATGCTTTAATGCACTCATACAACATCCACACATATGCTTCCTCACTTTGATGTTCTCCTGCAAGTGTCATATATACATTGTATATTCTTTATCTCTGTCTCAGACGGTTGGGCCTTTACCAACAACTTTGACATCAGCCAGCACCAGAGCCTGGAGGACAGGCTGTCTGCAGCACAGATCCTGGTTCAAAAGGAGCCCCTGTGTCCGGTGGTTGTGGATGAAATGAATGACATCTCTGCCATAAAGTACGGCGCTATGCCTGAGAGGCTGTACGTGCTGCAGGCTGGGAATGTTGTCTACAAGGTGAGATCTGTGCACCATCTACTCCAAGACTAATTATTACCTGTGCTTTTAATTGCTACGCTCATACAATCACGTGATTTAGAAGTAAATACCAGCATTGTGGGCGTTAATGTCCATACATACACTGTCTCCTCTCACGCTATTTCGTGACAAGCAGCAGTGAAAGAAACAGGAGCAAAACCGCTTGTTCTAGGCATCAAGCCAGACTTGTTTAAGCTACGCCAAAAATGTGGAAGTTCAGGTGTATGTTTATGACTCATATGTGACATCTTGTGTTGGTATATTCTTTGATTCTAATGAAAGGGGTTTCTATTGAAAAATATTATTTGTTATGTGTCATTTAACAGTCCTCACTCTTTGTCGCCCTAGGGCGGGATGGGGCCTTGGGGCTACAATCCCCTGGAGGTGCGTTTGGTCCTGGAGAAGATGAAATAAGAAGGCTGCTTGTTCAAGTCATCCGTCCAGTCTTACACAAAGGTGACTCTGTTGTTCAGCAGGGAATGGGGATATCAACCTAGTAACCAACTGATCTAACACAATACCATTTTATTTGTTAACACCAATTTATTATTGTTTTGTTTTTTATCTTACATCAATCAATTTACTACCACATCTACATTGTTCTGCAGCTGATCTCTGGCATCTCTTACATCAAACCATCGCATTAGTAGAAACATTGTAAAAACCCTCCAAACTTGCAATAATATTGCCTTCAGGCTTCCCTATACTCCAACAACGTACCTCAGCCGCCAAACCCTGAACTTGAATACAACTCTCGTGTTTCTTAGTGACGGCGACAGATGAAACCGTTGGACTCTGTAGCCAGATAAAGTGAAACACTGAGATACGGTACAGCCTAGAGTTTGTGTTTGAAGTATATCGGGACATGTAGCCAACACGAGATGTCAGCCAATTTGTCTCAGCTCTGAAGTTTAAAAGACCGAAAGATTTAAGTCAATGACAGCGCTTGTTTTCAGTTATGTCCAGTAATATGACGTATTCTACCAGCATTGTAAACTGTATTAATCACTAAGCTTGTTTCTATTGTCTATGAATGCTCCAAGGTAATTTCACAGGAGGCAGCTTTACATGATGGTAATAGTGCAAACCTCTGGGAACTGTGATCTGATGCAAGGAAACTTGAAAGTAGGCCTTCTCTGAATTATGTGGGAGCATTTACAATTGGACAAATTGAATGTGTAGCATCTTGTTAAATTATCTACTTTTCTCTTGAATGTTTGCTTTTAAAATGTTACCCAGTAAGACCCCTGTATCAAGTTCTCAATTGATATGCAACATGTGACTTAAAGTGTGTGTGTGTGTCGTGGGGACTACAATCAATTCAGTTTTTTAAAGACAAAAACATGGGTGATCCAAATGATTGCTCTCACGGTAAATTATTAAAAAGAGAAAACCACAGAACCAGTGTTTGATGCACATGTGTAGCTTTGCTCTGTCTGTGTGACTCATTCTCTCCCCCTGACCCACTAAGAGGACAAGAAGAACGTCTGCGACGCCACATAGGTTTTCAGTTATACATTGTGTTCCTCCCTAGAAAATGGCCTTGGGGGCTTTAATGTTGACGCACACGCAGCTCTTCCACCCCACCAGAGTCTGGCTGTTGTTTGCTGTCTTGTCTGGAAGTGATAAATGTACTGTGCTGTATGTGGGTCAGGTGGGTCCAACAAATCCAATGCGCACACATGCATACATGTGAGTGGCAGAGTGTGACATTAAAGCCCTGATGTGAGTTAATACCTAACCGTCTTATCTTTGCATTCCAATTGATTAGTGCTTCCAGCAGAGCCGCCCTAAGCGAAATATGATTAGGGGGCCCCTCTCCAATGTTAGCGCCGCTGAAACTATAGATCTTTGTTAAATATCATTCACACACAGTGTTTGCCGCTAGTGCCTCCACTGTGCGGCTGTGCCAAAATATTAGACTGCCGAGATTCAGACCCTCCTAGAGGGGTCCGGGGGTATGCCCCCCCGGGAGATTTTTTTAACCTTTTTACAGTGAAATGCATGAATCTGGTGCACTTTGAGAGGAAAATTAAGAGGCTAAATCCGAGAAATTTTGTGTGAACAAATAATTTGGAGACACTGGGTCAGATGAATTAGAAGCTATTGAAGAAGGACACATGGATTTTCCATAAAAATATTAATATAAAATAAAATATTATGGAGGGTCCTCTGGGTTGGGCTTGGAGCTCTTTTTCTTTTCCCGGACATATTTCTCTGTAATGTAATGAATTCATTTAAATGCAGTGAGAGGAACAAAGCAGAAGAACTCTGTTGTCCAGCTACTGTATCTTTTTTTCCACAGACGAGGCTGAAATAGGCTATAGACTATACACAGTGCATGGGCAACTGAGGGCAGCCCCATTTCCAATTGTTTTTAAATAAACTCAATACACACTGAGCATGGATGTGAACGTGACATGATCAGATCATTTCGGATTACCTCCCAGATGAACTGATTACATTTTTAGGCTATTAATTATCTAGACCAAAACATTGTATTCCTTTTTTTGAATGATAACTCACATTTGCATAATATGATGTTAATATCAAACACACAAACTTAAAAAAAAAATAAAAATAAAAAAATAAATTTGAGGGGGCCCCCCTGGTGGTCGGGGGCCCTAAGCGACCGCTTAGGTCGCTTATGCCTCTGGCCGGCTCTGGCTTCCAGTGTCACCAGGGTGACAATAACATTTGGAGAAAACGCCAGTCTCACACACACACACTATAAAACTATCTGCCTCTTTATATTCTTCCAATTTCATGTGAAATGTCATCCAATGTGAGTTTTGTTGATTTTCAAGGTCTGTTTTATTGAGGAAAGTGAGTGTAAATTGTGAATGAGCACAATATGGCTTTTTACTATTTTGATGATGGAACATAATAGAGATGCAACAGTCAGATATTTTCCTTTCCCTTTATGTATGTATGTATAAAAAAAGTATTTAATTGTCTAACATTATTACTATAATTACTTCAACTGGCTTTCCATACTTTGTAGCACTAACTTAATTACCTGCTCATATATTTGTTATTTGTTTTAGTATAAAAATAAAACCTTTACATACATAGCACAATATGACCGCGTGATCTTATAAGACTTAAAAAGTGCATAATATCATAACAATAAGATAACTCTGTTACAATTCTGGAACAAGGCGGTTTTGTGTAACTACATGCTTTCATAACATAAACTGTGTGGCTCTGAAGTTGGAGAGCAGGTTTGGCTTGTGCCCAGCCAGGCCACATCCTGTGGAGACCAGCCAGCGGTAGCTTAAGTCTCGTCTCCTATTGTTAGAAAGGAACCAGAACACTCCCATCTATGGACTTTTTGTTAGGAAAACCCGCTTGTGTTGTCTATTGGAGTGCTTTAAGGGAGTGTAAATACTGTGTTCAATAGTATCTTGGTTGCTTCTAGGGAGTGTAAATATGGCTTCTAGGTAGAGTACATTTTCGTCTAGGCCAGAGGTCTCTGCAAAGCGGGAGTTGTCCACTTACGCCCACCAGAGGGCAATGCAAAGCCATTTTTACTCCCAACAGGAAAACATCAGACATGAAAAACATGGAGCCCAGACTTTGGAGTGAAGAAGCATCCACTGATATTGTATCATCGTTACAATAAATTGGCCAATAAGCAGATAGCAGCTAGGTGAGAAAGGCTGTTTGCATTTAATTGTATAGCAATCCTGCTTGCACCCCCTGGCTCTGGTGCAGGCAGATAGTTGCATCCTGCCTGCTAAAGGTGAGTGAGTGTAAGAGAGAGAGAGATGTTAGCATTTTGTTTTGTTGTAATCATCTGTATGTTATTATATGTTGAATATTTTTACTTATAATTTGATGATGTGCTTTGGCAATATTGTACAATACTGTAACTTTCATGCCAATAAAGCCAATTTGAATGAGAGAGAGAGAGAGAGCGAGAGAGAGAGAAGCTGCTGGTTCTAGGGACAATCATACTTTTTCCCACACTTGCCACTACAAAGACCAATTATGTAGTGGCAATCAGTGTAATCTGAAGATGGATACATCCTTGTACCTCCTCCTTTACGACATTTTCTATGCATGAATATGTTATGCTTTGTTCAATACTTGTTACTGAAGTAACATTTAGCATTTTTTGTATTGTCCACAGCTTCAGTGTCATATTCTATATTTCAGTTACTCTTTCAGGCAAAATAAAACACCCCACACAGATTGTTAAGTTATTGTAAAATTATATTAACAAGCAATCTTTCCTCAATTTGAAATAAAAAAATATCAGCAAATAAAGGCAACATAGGACAGATGTGTATAATGCGTAATGTTCACAGAAGAGAAAAAAAATTCTTTATCACATTTACAAGACTGCCGCTAAGTTTATAATGTCGCCTACTAGAATCAATTTAGAAAGCTTTGACTAACTCTGACTGGGGCAATATATGTAGTCAAAGATTGTATCAAAATATAAAATAAAAAACAATTGTAGGTGGGCAAGAGGGGGCAGGGCCAGGTGGACAACCATGAACAACCAATATGTATATGTATGAGGTTAAAATGGGCAGCTCATTCGTAGTAATTTCCTCATAAAATCAACCAAACTGGAGAGAACACAGACGGCTACGACGATGAAGAGCACAGAGTGTTAAGCAAGAGACAGGTAGAGAGATATACACCACATCTTAAAAGCAGATGCCCACATAGAGAAGAGCAGCACTAGGTAGTATGTTGTACACAGATTCTCAGCATTCATGCACTCACTTGTCATGCCAAATCTGGTTTCCCTTGACAGAACGCAGCGGCAAAGACTGCCGTCAACAATAAGAGACTGAAATTGATCAAACGGGATCGATTTTGGACATTGTAAGAACCATCTGAGCACTTACATACTGTGAAAGGTCGTCACAATAAAAGCCTTTTTTCCCCCCAAAACAACTTTTTTTAAATATAATGGTGGGCATTGGGAAGAATAGTACATGATTCATAAAGGTGGCCACAGAGTAAAAGAACAAATCTGAGTCCTATGTCAACTGACTTTGGTGACACAGTATGCATGGCGATAAGTAAAATGACAAGACAAAAGACTTTCCAAGCTCACAATGCATATACACACTCTCCAGTGTTTTAAGTGACAAAAGCGGAGACATTTCCTGCACATCTTGCAGCAACACAAAGCAATAATTAAAAAGTACAAGAGGTAAACTTCAACTATTTTTTTTCTCTTCGCTCTGAGAGGGGTATGGGGTATGGGAAGGGGAGGGGGAGTGGGGGACTGGGCTGCAAAGAACGTAAAACGTGTCATGTATGCATTTTCAGTAGCTGGTTTTGTCACACTTGGGGTTGTGGTAAATGGAGAAAATTGTCCTTCATTTTGAGCAAGGAGCAGTAGTCGCCAGCCATTTGGATTTTTTTTCTCCGATCAGCATTCTGGCGTGAGTGTGGAACCAAAATGGCGCCCGTCCCTGATTCGTTGCTGATGTGTTTGGCCGTGTCCTATAGTGAGTTCAGATACTCGGAATGATGGCAAATGCCGGGTGGGGTAGAAAGGCGAGAGGGTCACACACTCATCGTCATGGTTGGAGAGTACTATGGGAGGCAAAGAGAAGAGAGGGTTACGAAATTTTAATACCTCTTTATCTGCCTAGTTATTTGCGGTCAAAGGGCCAACACGCTCCCTGCAGTGCTTCGGCAGTTGGTGTTGTTAATAGCCCGTTCTCTGGCTTTACTGTGTGGTCAATAGAGCTCTGCCTTTGGTCTCATCAAAGTACCATGACAGTCACAAGCAGTAGGGGGTAGAGGAAAATGAACTGTCAGACTTACGTTCTCGCTCTGAAAGGAGTGGAGGAAGTTTCCACTTAGCTCCCCGTCATCCCTCGGGGTCCCAGGGGGATTGCTAATGCCACTTAAATTGTTTGGGGAATTCTGGAAACAAAGAGCACACGATATTTATATTTTCTAGTATCATGTTTCACTTTCATTCAAGATGTAGCTGTAAAAGCAAAAATGATCTGCATGGTTAAAAAATTTACCTTGTTCATTCCATCCATATCACCAGAGCCTGAGAGAATAAAAAAAGAAAAAGAAAAAAAAAACAATGGAACAGTGTTTGTATTCTATGACCATAAGAAAGCCATCGTTATGCAGTGGCTCTACTTGAAAAAAAATCTTGTTCTTTACTGATGTACCATGACATAGTGGACAAACACGTGCTCTCAAATAATTCCAAGTGTCTGTGTAGCGTTAGTAAGGGTATTGTAGATGTTTTGTGTGATGTTACCTAGTGACCCATTCATGTGGTGTGGTTCCATCCCAGCCATGGCTCCCAGGGGTCCGTCAGAGCCGGGGCCCATAGGGAACTGCATGGGAAACAAGACAGGATGGACTCACTAACCACATCTTCACAGCACAGTTTAAATGTAAAAGGGAACCACAAATAACCAGAACCTAAGTTACTATGAATAACATCTACTTATTTCCGCAACTGTGAACTTCAGTATCTCTCAGTCAGTGACTTCAACAGAATCCTACAGTATCAAATAACATTCAGATGCAACCGGTATAACAAATGCAAAAGTGCTTAAATAAGGCCAGGATTCCAGTGTTGAATTAAAGAAATATCCTTAATGAGCATAAAATGAAATACTTGAAATATTTGTTTATATTTGTAAAGATGATGCCCAGTGTTTTCTGCAGTAGTTTCTGTTCCCTCAACAGCAACATCCAACTGTACAGTGTAGAACATTAGGAAGTAACATTTCAATAGGAAGTAACATTTCAATAGGAAGTAACATTTCAATTCAAAGTCACTTTATCATGTGAATTCGTTAAATATAAAAAGAGTAAGTGTTAAATGTTTCTAACTGCAAAAAGGGTCAAATAAATTTGCCCAGCAATATGGATGTAAGCAGTTATTTGACAAAGGAGTGTGTTGAGCTGGTAGAGTGGTCAAGTTTCTAGTTAATAGTACAAGCTGTTAATAACTACCAAGTGGAGCTCACAACAACTTTTTTACTGTCAACCACCTTTTCACCTCCATTACATTTACAGAGCTGACCCTGATCTTTGGGTGTGTCGTGAAAAAAGATTGGCTGACGGAGGTCGAGTCTGATATGGGTTGTGGTTTGGTGCAAAAGCAATTAGGTAGTTAGAGCTCATTCTTAAAAAAAATGTCTACGGTGCTATGGTGTAGTGGATAGAGCGTGTACCATATTGGCTCAGGCCTCGTAGCAGTGGTCGCGGGTTCAGATCCAACCTGTGGACCTTTACTGCATGTCATCCCCCTCTCTCTCTGTCTCCCCATTTCAACTCTGTACTATCAAATAAAGCTTGGAAATGCCAAAAGATTATCTTAAAAAAAATGTCTATCTCAAATGTAAGCTAACTGCCCTAATAGTATTTCTAATTTGACCCAATAATCCAAATATCTACAGGTATTGCAGAATGAAAAGGAACTTACATTATTTCGGTTGCCGGGTCCAGTGTTGATCATGGTGTACAAATTGTCACCGGAGTTGTTTGAGTCTGGAAAAAGTTGCAATCATACATAGAATTGGTATTAATATTAATGAAATAATACTTATACTAATACTTCATGAAAAGGATAATGATTGACAGCTAAGGTCAGGGACGCACACACCTGCAGGGCTTGGCATGATGGGAGTTCCTGGGGGTCCCCCACCTCCAGAAGCGCCCTATGGAGAAAAGACCATAAAATAAAGACGTATTGCAAATCTACATGTAAAGCCATCTTCAAATAGAATTTTATTAATATACAGTATGTCTAGGTTACGATGCCAGCTTGTGTTCTCACCCCGTATGCACCAGGAGATGGGGATGAGTAAGGCATCTGAAAGCAAAAACACAAACATTTCGGACCAGAAGTGGTTGAGTGCAAACCTTTTCTATACCTCAAAAAGTCATTATTCATCATTTGATCGCACTAATATCATTACGGCTGTCGGTCCAAATGTCTGTGGGAACCCGGACACATAATACTACAATTACATTTCAGACTAGAACCTTTGGAACACATTAGACCTCGACAGCTCTGCGAGGAAATCTGACTGCCATCTGAACCAGCATTTTTCTGGGTGTATGTGTGTGTGTGTGTGTGTGTGTACACATTAGTACTTACAGAGTTGGCGTTACTGGGATTGGGCCATGGCCTTCCAGTCCCTGGGCCCCTAGATGGTGAGACCAAAATAAATGTTAGTTAGATTATGCCCTAAAGTCAAAAGACTTGAGAGAAATAAAAAAAAAACTCACATGTTCACCCCTGGCATAACGGGACCCATGCTGTTGTGTGGAGGCCTCATCCCACCACCGAAGTTCTGTGAAATCAATCAAAAGTCATAAGATTGTGCGCGAACATTCATTTTAAGGAAAGCACAGGGTAAAGGAAAACATCCATGCGACCACTCATTTGGCCATTAAGACAATTAAAATAGCTTTGCTTTGTACATAATCTCTTTATACATGAATGATCCTAATCACTAGCATCATTCTAGTAAAGGAAGGAAGTGGTGATATTATTCCATGCGAGTAGAAGATCCTACCTGAGGGCCAGGGCCCATGGGCCCCATGCCTCGAGGGCCGCTCATTCTCTGCATTGGCCCCAAGTTAGGATGGCCTGAAGGAAAAAAGAAATGTATATGAAGAGTGAAGCGAAACGATTTATCATCTGCAAGTGTCAGTACCGTTAGTGAATATGGTACTGGGTCACACCTTGTGGTCGAGTTGGGTCCATGTTGGGCAGCATGGGATGAGGACCTGGACCTCCACCTGGCTATCGGGGATAAAGCACAAAAGATTTTATGAAACTGCAGTTTAAAAACGTGCTTAATATTCTGCAACTGTGTGAGAGTGTGTGTGTGTTCTCTACCTGGTTGGCCATCCTGATGGGGGGACCTCTTGGGCCTCCAGCGAAGCGAGGCGACATGAAGGACTACAACATGAACAATATTGCCCCATGAATTTTCAATTGAAAAAAATACAATAGAAATCATAAAAACCTTAGAAAATGTTCCACTATCCCACTATCTCAATTGCATATTTTGTAGAAGCAGAATACAGCAACTAGCTGAGAAGAATGCCAAAGCATGAAGCGTCAGCACCGAGAACCAGCTTCCCCAAATGGCCACAGATAGCACAAATAGAGAAGAAGAGAGCGAGGGCGAGGGAGTGTTACCTGACTGTGAAGCCCCATCATACTGTTTGGGGGAGGAGGCTGAGGGTGAGGAGAGCCCTGGGGACCCGGAGGACCCTGTGGCATCGCACAAAATACAAGAGGCAAGGAGGGAGAGGAGGGAAGGATGAGGCCGGAGCGAGAAGCAGAAAGTGACAAAAGAGGGGCAGAAAGAGAAGCGGGGTTACTGCAGTGCAGAGGACAGTTAGAGTGCAGAACAAAAGTGTGGTGAAAAAAGAAAAAAAAAGTACAAAAATAAGATGCTAATTTTCATGTATCAAACACAGTAAAAGAGAGAGACTGAGCATAGAGGAACAAGCAAATGACTTGGCCTTGAATGAGAGAAAAGAGATGAAAGCTCTTTTGCCTGCCAGTCACAACATTAAGAAGCCTGCTGCATGCAGCATGTTATCAGTGCTAATTTCCCCTGAATTAACAGCACCAATTAAGCTCTATGCAATTAGCTGTATAACAACACTAAACACCAGCACTGTGTCGCTTATGCTGCTGATCTGACAGAGATTGAGGGGTCTAATTGAGCCTCCTCAATCAATGGATTCTGGAATGGAAATTGTGAGTAGGTGCGCGTTTATGTATCAATGTCAAAATTCCTTTCCTGATATTACCATCATCGCATAACGAGTCACGTCTTCGTGGCTTCTAGAACATAATAATCAGATGGATTTATAGTGAACAGTTTGCTTTAGTGGAGGCAGAGCAACATCGCGATTTGATGTCACCTCTTAGAGCCAGTTTCAAACCGTTGCCTGCCAAGAGTTTATCCTTGTGGAGATATAGATTTACAGTAGGTGCTGCACCTTTCGATTTCTCCATTAGGGAAAATGGCAAAGCCACGCCTGCCTGTTTACAGCACTGGCGAGGCCCGGGCAGACAGAGCGGCTATGACGTTTACTACAAGTTCACTGAGCAGATTGGAGCAAGACAAAACTGAATTTATACGATGAGCAAAACCCTCCTGGCCTTTTAAAAAGCTGGAGCCTGCAGACGTGCAGCTTGAATAATGACCAGTCGATTAATCCAGTTGAGAATCTGAAGGACACAAATTGACTACAAGTTTGATAATTGATTATGTAGTGTTTTGAGAGTGGATGTTGTTGCTTGTTGGGGTGAAGTAAATTTCAAAGTACGGAGACAGACAGTTTCAGTCTGGTGTGGTGATTAGCTGACCTGGAAAAAGCCAGGTGGCATGGGTCCTCCTGGCATGCCTTCACCAGGGGGCATCCCTCCCATAACAGGACTGGGGGCTGCTGCTGCACTCTAAAAAGAAAAACGGAAGAAGCATTACAACCTCTCAATGTGCTGAACACGATGATGTGTATAGCAGTTCATGACCCAAATACATAATTTAACCCCACCCAATTGATCTCAAAAGAGAAATAAACACAGAGCACGAACGTCCAATAAGTTAGAACTAAATCATGTTAGGGTTCTCCTATATGAAAGGGGTGTTATTATTGAGGTTTTCTGAGCGCTGCAGATCCAGTAGATCGGATAAGTATTCACTGAGTCAGAGGCTCTAAAGTGCTACTACACAGCAGGGGCTTGCTGGGCTGATTTCCTGCTCAAACCGCGGCCCTAATTCACTAATGTGCCATTTGCTTCGGTCACACGCTCCTAATTGACTGAGTTTTTTTCTTCGCTGTTGCTGAAGCAATCTGAGATGGGCTTAATGTCTTGCTGTGGGGTTCGACTTCCAAATAAAGGCTACAGAACGAGGGAGGCTTCTTCAGTTCCATTTGTTAATGCATTACTCACTCACGTTATGAGCGTAGATTGTAGGCAAACAAGCAATGAATACTACAAGGATGGATGTACCAGAACCCACACACAAACAAACCCTGTCCTGTGTGTTGAGGGCTCTACAGACATCACTGGTCAATAGCCAACACACTCCCTGGTATCGACTACGCCTCCCCTAATTATATCTGCTCAGGCTGCTGCTGCAGGGCCACTGTGAAATACCTCAGCATGGGGAGAAGTAAGGCCACAGGGAGAAGTCACATCTCATCAGGCCCCACCACCATAGGGACGCAGAGACACAGTCTGTAAAGCCTATTTCTTTACTACTTGGTGGTGTCATGGGATGGTGTGGATTAATCAATGAGGTGCAAGAGGGAAACATTCTTAAACATGGCTTACATCATTCAAGATGTTAATGTCACACAGCCAATATTGTTACACCTGCAATGACTCACTCAAATTCACAAACTGCTGAGCACCAAAAAAGAAAAAAAAAAGAAAATACCGCACTACCCAGCAGCCCTGATGGTTCGCACTGCATTCAGCACGTAAGTGTTTGGTGACCTGGGTTGTCTGCAAGGCTGTTTACCAAAAGTCACAGAAACAAAGAGGTCAATTTGGCAGTTTGGCCAGTTTTTTTTCTTCTTTTTCCTGGTGTTTTTAAGTCATTAGTTGGCACAGGCAACACCCGAAATGTAGTTTAATGAATAGCCCTCCCCCCCCCTCCCAAAAAAAAAAGCATCACCCATGCTCAAAATACAGTATAATATCGAAGTTTTGGTAGGATTTTCATTCATCATGCCATTTTCTTTCTTTCTTTTTTTGGCATTTTCAAGCTTTATTAGATAGTACAGAGTTGAAATGGGGAGACAGAGAGCGAGGGGGGATGACCTGCAGTAAAGGTCCACGGGTCGGATTTGAACCCGTGACCACTGCAATGAAGGCCGGAGCCAATATGGTGCTCCGGCGCTCTATCCACTACGCCACCGGAGCGCCCCCATCATGCCATTTTCTACCTCAAAAAATCTGCGCACACACACTTGTTCACTAGGTTTCTTATCTCGGCATGACATGAGGGAACATTCATGTGTATGATCAAAAGTCCTTGAATACTGTTTTTTTCTTCTTATTATTCTTCTTCTAGGGCTGTATGATTATGGCCAAATGATGACTAACCTGTCCATCGTAGCGCTCGATACCCTTTGAGAACCAGAACTTAACGCTCCGAGATCAAAGAATCGGATGTCTTCTTAAAGTCCAGTTTTCTTTAGACACACATCTAAGTCTCTAAGCTCTTCACTGTGTTGTATTAACTGGAAAAAACATTCCCGAAGCCTCTGGAGGAAGAAGCTACTCTTAAGGTCATTTACAATAAATTGTTTATGGCTAGTTTTAATTAGAGTGGTTGTATATTGCTCATACGACCACACAATCATGGTGTGGGCCCTTCACAGTCTGACACATCAACTGAAGTTTGTTATGTTCCTCTATCCTCAAGTAGCCCATTCCTTGAATTAGTCCTGCGAAGAAATACTGAAGTTAAACAAAGCAGTATTTAAAAAGGTATTGACCAGAAAGTCATAAAACAATGTTTACAGTCCGAGTCTACATAGCACTGTCAAATTCAGAAAGGGTTTCCCAGACTGCAAAGCAACTTGCACCGCAGGTTCTCAGGCATGTTGTGCTCACTAGATCTTATCATGTCTCTCTAAAAGCCCACAGCTGTAAATGCTGGACAGTCCAAAATGGCCTGATGCTTCTTTCAGGCTTAACAAGCCGCAAACGGTGCCCCAGACTCTGGTACAGAAAAAGGGGCAGATGTCTCAGCCGTGCCCCGGGCTATCAGGCTCTTGTCTGGGGCCTTCCTTACAACCCCCCAGGGGAGCTCCTTTAAGACAGACCCCCCCCCCCCCCCCCCCCCCCCTCAACCACCATGATTCAGCATGTACGTGTGTGTACATAAGGGCACACGAGCGATCCCAGCCAAACAGATTTTTCCCTGAATTCTTGAATCACTGAAGGAGGTTACAAAAGGCCAGAGAGGCAGCGGATGTGCTTGTGCTCTCTTTACAAAAACAAAAGAGGACGGGGAGAGGGCCCCTTTGTTTAGCTTGTTAATGTTTAACCATGAATCTACATCATAAAACACGCTCTGGATCCTGACTGGATGCTCTGTCTCCCTCTCTAGTTACTTCGAGCAGGTCTCTCCCACTCTTCATCTCTGCCGTACCCAACCCCCTCCCCCCTTTTTATTCCCTCAGCTCCTCCGTGGTGGTGGTGGTGGATGCCGGGCATATGCCACAGTGCCACTCCCCTTTTCCTCCCAAGCTGCCCCTCAGCTCCGTGACAGCCATCAATCAGCCGCTGCCGCCATGGCGACGGGGCTCCCTCGGGGAGCGTTCATCAGACCCACTGTGAATACGGCTGGGCTTTATGAGCGCTGCCGGCTAACAGAGCAGGACTCTCCTCCCCCACACCTAGACAAAGGCTAAGGTCCAAGTACTGTCCACTCACACACATACACTTGCCTGACCCCCCCCTTACCCCCCCAGCCATCCACAAATGAAGACAAGGAGACCCAACATCAGCGTGGTGGGCAACCACGAGATGCCGAGGACAGCCGACCACACAGAACCTCTCAAAAGCTCCCCCATCACAGCAGCACACTGCCAAGACTGACGTTCCCATGTACTACTCATTTGTTTAATAATTTCCATGTTATGAAAATGGTCTTAGTCAACCATGGGTTGCAATCCTACAGCTTATTTTGTGTTGATACATCTTTTAAAACTGGGGATCGGAGAATGTTTCTTCATTGTAATCCAAGGGACACTGCTACATGATTTAAGATAAATGTGTTTGGACACCTTTGTTTAGAAGAGTGTTGAGGATATAATGATTTATTATCATTGTCTGAAAATGTGATACCTCAACAACAACAAAAAACCTCTGACACTTCTTTGTATTTTGCTATTAAAGCTGCAACCACACAATACAAAAACATATCCTATCTGAATAAGCAACCAAAAGCAATCTAAGATATCGCAAACAATAACTATGAAGTAGGCTAGGTGTATGTGGGCCGGTTTGCACTCCAAAATCCACTCCTCCTTTGTCTGTTATGAGTTAGAGTAATAAGGAAAGTGGTTATTGAAAAGGGGAGAACCACGCTGTAGTCGTTCTCCTGGCTCCCAGGTCACCTGCCAGATCAGGAGGCCTGTTGCCTTGACAACCCTATCTGCCAAAAGCAGGACAAAACGTCTCTTCCTGTCTGATACATCATCCAACCTACCAAGAAACTGGGCTGTGCCTCAGTCGTCCTTAGAGGATTCCTTATCCTTGAACGGCCTTTCCTTGGCCAAGCTTTATTTTATTTACATCAGCTCCACGTTTTTTTTGTTAGTTAAGGCCAGAGGATGGGATGACTAGAGGCCAATGACAAGAAGTTGACTTTGTTTAATCCTCATGAGGCTTTTCAAATGCTTACTCAAGGCGCAAAATAATTCAGCACATTTAAAAAAGAAAATCTTACAATTCTCAAGATGCAAGACAGCCATGCCAGTGTTGAAGTGTTAGCATAACAACATGCTACAAATGATGCACTCGTCCTGAGCGGCATTTCATAGATCCATTAGGATTATGTCATTGTAGGTAATGGTTTTCAGGATGTAATTGAGCTACAACACATCAGTTCAGCTGGAGGGCTTATTAAAAAATCGAGCAGTGTGTATATAAAGCCTAACAAGTTTTGCAGAACACAGTGGGTTGTATTTTGACGTCGTCACGGAAAGGGCAGGTTATGGGGGGGGAGGCGTGGCTAAGGGGAGAGCACTCGATTGGGTTGACTCTGGACATGCTGACATCAGCGGCATTTTCAGAATGATACAGAAGCCCCATGAAGCTCATTGTTGGACGCATCAATCGACACACTAACAGGGCAAGATGACCGATCGTGAATTAAAAGGAGAAGAAAAATTAAACAAATGTCCATAGGTTAGTCAAATTAAAATACAAAATAAGGGGCAGGGGGAAATACGAACTTCCCAAAATCAGACGGACACCATTTTAAGGTTAATCACTATATTTCATTAAGGCTAGGAGGGGAATCCCTTTAACCTGAAGAACAGCACAGACGCATCACTCTTGGAAGGTCAAATTAGGGGGATTTTGTCAGGAGTTGACTATTGACAAACAGAGATTGAGGACGTTGCTCTTATAGCTCCAACATTATTTTTTTTTAAATTAGGACACATTGCATAATCCAAGTTGGAGGTGTGTTGTTACACCTTCTTCATAACCTTGGGAGCAAAATTGTTGTCTTCTTCTATAAGAGGAGAAGATAAAGCAATTGGTGCACCAGTTCACATGTAAGCACTACTCACATAATCATGGAAGGCTTTTGCTTCGCTGGAGTGGTCACATGTCTCCCTCCTCTCTGGTGCAGCGCAATACAAGTCCCAGAATACACTGTGGACAAGACAGGTCATGAAGCAAACAAAGGCACACAAACAAACCTCTGGACATGTTTACAGGGAGGCGACAGCACTATCTCTTACCACCACCAGGAATGTAGGAATCCGGGAGGTTCTCCAAGTGTTATGTTTTTCTCCCATCGGATCTAGGAAAGAGGGATGACAATAATTATGTCAAATAAATAGATTTTTTATTATTATTGGTGTTCCAACAAGAGCACCTGAAACATTTACATTGAGTTGAATGGTTTTGATATTAAATGTACTATAGTGGGGTTATAAACTTTTTCCCAAAATTCCACATACCTCTGATAAAAAGGTCTGTGCAGACTTCTGGGCTCCTATGTGCAACAGATACTCATAGACGTACAGAGCCAACCTGTGAGGAAATTATTTTTTTGGTTAACTAATAAAAAACAGGCTTAAAAAAAATGCACATGAAACAGCAGGTTAAATCGTCTTCATCGGTCTCACACTGAGTGACTAGAGTCGTATACAGGCCCTCTGAACAATGGCTGCCTATGCTAAAAAATGTAATGGGGACTGTGTAACAAAGCCAAAGGCTGTTCAAGATTCACTACATTGTCGGCTTACAAAAAGTGCTACAGCAACAGTAGGCTACCAGTCTAACGTCAGGATGTGAAAGGTAAAAACGCACCAGCAGACTGCCGTGTATGTGTATTAGCAAGGTACAGTAGTATCCCGCACTGATGGGGCTGAGGGAAATAAGAACGGAGCGCAACACAGAAACAATGTACTGTGTGGCAAGGCGATGTTATTGTTTTACCCTCGCCGTGCTATCGACTGAAAAACGCAAACAAATGTGAAACCACGGATTTTTAACAAAACGAAACTGCATCAGCGTAAAGAGACAGCAATGAGCCAAATACTGGAGAAACACAGCTCGGGAAAGGAATGGCGAGCAGACAAGGCGGTTCATTCAATTCCTTTCTCGGTAGGAGGAAACTGCCTCTCGCTAGCATGTCCAGCGAACAACAGAGAGCAAGAGGGAAAAACTTACGCGGCGAAAAACACACAAGAATAAACGTTTCCGGGCTTACTTTTCTCGTGCTTGACCGTCAGACGGCACCGGTGTGCCTTTGCCTTTGGGGAACATTGTTTAGTGTGGGAGGACGCACGCCTTCTCTTTCTTTTTTCGCTATTTCATCTGTCAGATCATCGCGGCCGCGACCCTCTCGCACTCCAACCGCACTCCTCCTCAACCCGTCGTCGACTCAACCGAGCCTTGTCCGGGGGGAAGAGGCGGCGCCGGGCCTGACTGACGCTCCTCGCAGCCAATGGAAGCGCGATTTGATTTAAGGTCTGCCTTTTGGTGCTCTCTGTTCTCTCTGTTTGATAGCTGCGATATCAATGAGCGCAATTAGAGTCCTCCCTAAATAGTTTGTTGTATTAATTACCAGCAATAAAAAGAACAATACGGTTTTGCCTCATCAGACCCTGCTGATGATTTGGGGTAGAATAAACCCTATGTCTCCTTACATACGAAATGAGTAAGTCGATAAGGAAATATATAGACCTAGGTTAAAATATAGGCCTACATAGCTAATCAACAGAGTCCCAAGTGCTCATTCAAATACTTAATGGGGGCTCCTTTAGGAGAGATCATATTATTTCGTCCTATAAAGAAAGTTTAATAAACTTTTCAAATGTTGATTCAATAGGCCTACACAATATATTAAAAGAAATAGGCCTATGCCTTCGTATTTAAATCAGGTCACTTTTTCCAGTAGGCTTATCCATAGATATATAGCCTAGTTGAGACGATGATCCACACTAAAACAGGCAATAAATATCACCTTATTGAGTCTGCATTGAATGTAAGCAACCCTGCATGTGAGGTCCCTTCAGTTCCACCTTAAAAAAGGGAGCTGTGACCCAAAGTAACCACCACAGGACGAGTTCTCTCTCCCTCCAGCGGTGAGAATCTTCAGATCAAAGCTTTGGAGCGTGTGTCTGTGTATAAAGTTGTAGTGTTGTTGCGGATTGGATGGCAAACAAAAAGGGGCACGGTGGGGGTCGCAGGTTGCTATTCGTCAGCCGGTTTTAACGTTTTTTTTTAATATTATTATTTATTTGTTCACAGTAGGCTATAGGCCTACTCCTTCTGCGGCACTTGAAGCACTTTGTCGCGACGTCACCACAAACAGCAGCAGTTACTTCTTTAAATTAGGTAAGCCGTTTTTTATTTTTGTTTGTGTTCAGTGTTAAACAACCCTGCGAAGACTTGTTTTTCTGACTATATAGCTTGGCTGGAATGAAGTTCGCCTGAAATATTTCTTGTTCCCTCGCACCTGAGGTGAACAGTGAATGTGGTGGTATGTGTCATTTCTCTCCAAGTCATCGCAAAGGTCACCGTGACCGCCTCTGGTCATCGATAATGGGAGTGACAGGTGACCACATGCGCACGAGTTAACCTGCAAACACTTCTATCGCAACAAATAGTTTCCACGAGGCATGTCTTAAAATAGTATGTGCCTTTAAATAGTTTCTGTCTCTGCTCGATTCACACTGCTCTGAAAACACAATAACTAGCCTGCTATCATAATTAAAAAATATATAGCTTTTGTAAAATTCCATTAATTCATAATCAAATTGAGAAACGCTGCCATCAAATGCTCAATTAAATAAATGGTCGTTCCGGGTTTTTCCTGATCCTTGAGTTACAGGGGATACATGTTGGGCAATTCCTCAGCTCAGACCACAAACCGAGTTGCAGATTATTTTAAGCGCATTATGTTTGCAGCACTGGTCCAGACTGACATTGCAGTTTTTCAGATTCAATAGTGGACAAAGTGGTCAGACTCAGCACTTTAAGTTACTGTGTGTGTGTGTGTGTGTGTGTGTGTGTGTGTGTGTGTGTGTGTGTGTGTGTGTGTGTGTGTGTGTGTGTGTGTGTGTGTGTGTGTGTGTGTGTGTGTGTGTGTGTGTGTGTGTGTGTGTGTGTGTGTGTGTGTGTGTGTGTGTGTGTGTGTGTGTGTGTGTGTGTGTGTGTGTGTGTGTGTGTGTGTGTGTGTGTGTGTGTGTGTGTGTGTGTGTGTGTGTGTGTGTGTGTGTGTGTGTGTGTGTGTGTGTGTACGGAGTCCTAATCATAAAATTAAAATTACATTAACATATTATTTTACCTCCATCAACTATCCATCACAATTGGTAGAACATTTTATTTTCATTAAATCAATGCAATTTTAATAAATCAAATGAAGTATGCACTTTTGCTTAGCATTTGTAATTAGAATAGAGGTTTGTTCCTGGAAGTAAACTTATTTATTATTAACCATAATTAAACCTGGATCTGGTATTTCTACTGAAAAGGCCCTGTACTCATGACTGGTGATGAAAATACATTTTTACAGCAACAGAACAGAATACATTAATAATTTAAATATATAAAAAAAAGTGGATGGTTTTGCTGCGACAAACAAATGCTCCTGTTTGTCCTCCCTGTGTGTACAGTTGTGAGTCATGACGTCTGAGGAGAAATATGCAGACGCCATGCTGGAACCTCTGTTCATTCAGGAGAGGGAGGACGCGTACAGAAACCCCACCGAAGTCAAGATGAGTCAGATCGTGCTGCCGTGCCACGCCAACCACTGCGGAGAAGTGAGCATCGGACAGCTCCTCAAGTGGATGGACTCCACGGCCTGCTTGGCTGGTAGGAAATATGCTCATGCATCCGCCACTCTGAGCATGTACCGTGGTTATGCAATATATCCACTCAAGTACTACACAGGGAGTAGTGGACCAACAATATACTGTATATTAAACTTTAAACATCCCATTCAAAAATGAAAGGGAAAATGGTGCAATGTAGTACCTTAACCCACTCAACCTGGTTTGATGCACAGGAGTGCATTCACCAACACATTGAGAATTTTAATGTAGTGCATCTTTCAGTGATAACCAAGGCTCACACTCATACAAAGGAGCTGCCGAGTGCAACTCCAAAGGTTAATGCTTTTGATGATTGATGATGATTTAAGTAAGGGGGGAGTGCCCCCAGCAAGGAAGTTGGACCCCCCCCCCCATTCAAAAAATGGGGGAACTACATGTTATCCTGTCCCATTGTGTTGATAAAGCCTAGATTTGCAAACCAAGGTCTCCAAAGTTGTGTGACATTTCTATACCAAGCGCCATGCATGAGTATGAATACATAATTTAAATTCCCATTTAAAAAAAATGGTACAATACACAAGCATATGTTAATAAGTTCTTCTGATTGGTGCTTAGCTGTTTTAGTGTTTGCTTATGTCTCAGCCATGACTTTGTCTTGACCTCCTTGGAAGGTGTTCTTAAATGTGACTTAGACACACCTATGAAAGTCTTATCTAAATTCCTAGAACAATAATAAAGTTAGTTAGTTACAGGTTGAGTTGCTAGGATGTCTTTGGTCAAACAGATGTGTTTCAGGGTGAAGATTGAACTTAAAAAGTATTCTAAAATTAGGTTTCATACTAGTGACAATGGATAATATATTCAGTCATGTCATGAAATGTTATATTTCCATATTTATATGCTTCAGAATCTAGTAGAAATACCTGGGGAAACAATTGAGACTATATTGAAGGATAAGAAAGACTGACAGGAAGGTCTGTTTTTGTTCAACCACAATACATACCTTAGAAATCAAGGCACTTCATAACATTAATGTGATGATATTACAGTATAGAAAAAGTCCAATATTGTCATAAAGCAGTCCTGCCCATCTGTTTATTTACACTATTTCCTACTCAATCCAGAAATATCTCTTATTACCTGTTTGCTTTGTAGATTTATGCCGCACTACTTAGATCTTTGTGTGATTTCTCTTCTCCCAGCTGAGAGACACGCAGGTTCTCCCTGTATGACTGCATCTGTGGACGACATCCATTTTGAACACATCATAGGGTAAGGTAATGCTGCTTTACCAAGGGGCATGTCCAACTTAGCGTCATATGCAGTCCGACAAAACCTTATGACTTATGGTGAACTTCACCAAAGCTGCAAGAAAAATGCTCTCAAAAAGTTGTTTTTTTGTTACAGAACAATGGCAACAATATTCGAAAAATCATGTCAATCAATGAATCAGAATCATGTAAAAACAAAATAATTAATATAAAAAATAAACTGATCTTGTTATTTTTTATCATCCAATAAGAGTAGCTGCTTGATTGAGTCAGATTAGAAATGTGGACGTTGATAAACACTCATCTTGACATGAACTCAACATTAAAGAGGTTCTGGCTTTGTTTACACTATAATCACTGTTCCCTGTTGATAGTAAAGAGAAGAATCTGTGTCTGTCCACTCCAGGGTGGGAAAGGTAGTCAACATCATAGCAAAGGTCAACAGAGCCTTCACATCCAGTATGGAGGTTTGTGGACGCTGTTGTCGATTTTCAGCATGATGAACATTCATTTAATTCCAGAAAGATGAAACTGATTTGGTGACTCTTTTCATTTCAGGTGGGTATATTGGTGAATTGTGAGGACCTTTACACTGACTGCCAGTGGAAGGTTTGCCACGCCTTCGCTACCTTTGTTGCCAGACGAACTGAAGCTGGGAAGGTAAGCGACCCAAAGATATGGACTCAAAACCGTTTTTACTAAAGCCTGGTTCAACCTCCCCGGGGACTCTGTGTGTCTTGTGTGTACAGGTACATCTAAAGCAAGTGATCCCTCACACGCAACTGGAGCAGCTGGAGTACAGCCTGGCAGCAGAGCGGAGGAGGATGAGGCTCATCCATGCTGAGATCATTACAGACCTACTGAGCAGCAGCACAGCTCAACTGGGTACAAGCTGCAGTCAAACAGGGCTTTACAATGGTGGTGGCGGTACCATTGAGAAGTCTTATTGACCAAAGCTCCATGTTGTTGCACTCTCACCAGGAGAATGCCAGGAGTTTCAGGGTTCCGTTCCGGCCGAGCGGACGCGAGTGGAGAGTGTGGAGCTGGTGCTACCGCCACATGCAAACCACCAAGTCAGCACCTTTGGGGGCCAGATCATGGCCTGGATGGAGAACGTGGCTACAATTGCAGCAAGGTGTGTAACTAGCCTACTACTTTAACTAACTTGTTTACTGTTCTGAGCCATATGCTTAAAGGTGCTGTAAGCGGAATGGTTCTTTTAGCTAACTTCCTGTCAGTTACTGCAGTTAGCAGTCCCCTCGCTCGTCCCTACGTCACCACATTAATGCACTGCAGTCTTCAAGCAGCGAGTTATCTAGCATCATCTCAGATCCATAAGTGTGATTAAAAACATGATAAAAACCATCAAAACAGACATTGGGAAGGATTTTTACCTGCTCCGCCATAGGCGCATACACATTCACCCATCTATCGCTCTGGCGTGTACCGGCAGTGAGACCATGAGTGAGACGGGTGTCGGTTTGTAGCGTTCTCTCTTGTGATTGGATATTAATTTCGGGATCCCCGAAAAGTTTAATAGCCGATTACCTGCAGAGCAGCTGACTGAGAAATCGGCTTTATGAAACGTGCACATTATGAAAGTGATCACTGTATGAATAAAGAGCGATTTAATACTTATATTAACATAAATAAACCGCTTACTTCACCTTTAACCGCATTCATGCTGAGTAAGAAGAAAAGATCAAATTAATTTTTGTTTTGTTTTTCTTGTTAAATATTAAGCCACAGCCATTGGTCGCTCGGCTTATATTATCTTAGCTGAGAGTCAAGACTAGCCTGGTAGCTAGCAGCTAGCCTGGTAACAAAATCTACCGGGTTCTTAAGCTCACTAAATCACACATTATATCTTGTTTGTTTAAAGTAGTAGTTTTAGTAGTCATTTTTAACAATTCCTAGTTCTCTTAGAGCAGGGGTGTCAAACTCATTTTGGTTCGAGGGCCACATACAGCCTCTCTGATCTCAGGTGGGCCGGACTAGTAAAATAATGGCAAAATAACTCCAAATCCCTAACTTTGTTTTTCAGTAATATGCTTTATCACTCAGCCTACATTTGTAACCTACATTATCACGGATCACAAGGGATCTCTGTACCCCCCAGGAGATGTCTTAGTAAAGGTTGCTGCCGGCCATGGGAATAGGAGGTGCGGCGCGCAGCGCCGCAGCAAAAATTTTGGGGGTAATTTGCTCAAAGATGCCAATGTGCACTAATGAAATAAACAACTGTTTATTTGAATACACAAATACAACAGGCACTGACCTTACAGTTGTCCAATTTTGTTTACTATATGTACAGGGACACATTTTGTGCAAACATGCAGACTGTACAAAATACAATTAAATAAAAGTGCAACTTCTACTGTTTTGATTTATTTTTAAATACAGAGGTTATTGGTTGTTTTGGAATTCGTTTTTCCCAATTTAAAACATAAAAATAAAGCAGCATTGAAAATTAGGAAATAAATCTTGTAGGCCTACACTAGCATGCTCCTGCTCGTTTTGCGCACACAGAGCTGCAGACACACCACGCTTGCTAGTACATTAATTGTTCAGCACTAAAAATAAAAATAGTTTTATTTTTATAAAAAAAGTAATAAAATAAATGTACTAAAAATAAAAATGTTTTTTTTTTTTGGTTTTTACTTTGCCATAAAGCACTGTAGGAAACATTAATAGCGGTGAAGCAGGATTGCCAATTACCATTTCCCACGTTGCTAAAATGTGCTTTTTTAATTTAGGCTGCCCCCTAGCGGCAGGAGTGAGCATTTCGGTTATTTCTTTAAAAATTCATAACTCCTCACAGGAATGGGCTAGAGACTTACTTTTTTTTTTGACATACTCAGAAATTTATGCTCTACAGGTCGCGGGCCTGATCAAATCATCTCGCGGGCCGGATCCGGCCCGCGGGCCGTATGTTTGACACCCCTGTCTTAGAGGCTAGCTGTAATAAATAGCTGTGTATCTGTGTTCAGTAGCTGTGTATCTGTGTATCTGAATCTTATGGCAGTGGGGGCGGGACCTGATAAGCCTTTGGCTTCTCCTGCCACCCTTCGGACGATAACACAAAGTAATATGTATGAATATGCAAAGAGAAAATTGTGTATTGTGTGTAATTGTCCGGAAGAATAATAATAAGACAAAGACAAACTCACCTCCCTCATTTTCTCTTCATGTTTTTATGTAGTCGCTTGTGTAATGCCCACCCAACCCTGAGGAGCATAGACATGTTCCATTTTCGAGGCCCGTCTCATATTGGTGACCGACTGGTACTGAAAGCTATTGTCAACAATACCTTCAAGCACAGGTGAGTCTACACCTGGTGACAAATCAACTATCTCCTCCTCCAAAAAAAAATTGGTATATCTATAACTTAAACGTTCACAGTCAAGGTTGTTTACACTATACCTTTGTGTGTATGCATTCTTTTTTGTTATATGGTGTGCTCTAGCATGGAGGTCGGAGTGTGTGCAGAGGCCTACAAGGGTGGAGAACCTTTGCGCCATATAAACAGTGCTTTTATGACCTTTGAGGTGCTGGACATTGACAGGAAACCAAGCATGCTGCCACGGATACGGCCTGAGCCTGTGGTGAGTTTGCTTCGCGTCCTGTCGCTGCCTGCGAGCTCACAATGCACAAAAGTATACATTTTCAGTGGATTACAAAATAAAAAAATGTTGTGTGAGGACTTCAATATTAAAATATAAAATATTTTCCATATGTTACAGGATGGAAAAAGACGTTATCAAGAGGCTATTGCTAGAAAGAAGATTCGCCTTGATAGGTCAGTATCTCTTTTTACAGCTAACTGCTAACATGGTGCTAACATGTGCTAACATGGTTTTTAACTCAAATTCATGTTGCCAGCGTTAAAGGTGGTCCATATACAAAACAATTTGTTCTATGTCTCAAAGGACCCACAACAGTCATTGTAATCTGCTCCTCTTATTTATTGCTTGGGGAAAAGTATGTTTTAGTTTTTTCAACTTTGTATGTTGATTTTCATCATTACAATTATTCCTCCAGTAATTGTCGTTGTTTGGAAAAAATAATGTTTTGAGCCTTAAGGGCCTTGTGATTACATACAAAAGAACCAAACTGACTCAGGTTTAACTCATTAAAGTCCTAATCCAAAACACAAGTGTAGCTGTGTGTAACTGGACAAATTCACACCTCTCAATTATGACACAAAATATTGTAATACCAATAACACGATACGGTATAAAGCACTGCACTGTAGTAATACAGAAATGGTGTCATCATACTATGCTACAGCACATGACTTGGCAGAGCAACATATCACAGCTGATCAGACTTAGGTGCGGAGTTTGCCAAGCATAATAAGTTCCTTGTTCAACTGTAAAATACCCAGCCTCAAGTATAATCCTTTACCTTTTTTATAACCTAACGTGCTCGTTCATTGCTATAATGAAACGGTAAGTATCGTTCATGTTCTCAGATCTTTCTTTTGTCTCTGAATTTAAAAACATTCTGCTCTACATGTTTACAGGAAATACATTATCTCCTGCAAGCAAACTGAAATGCCTCACTCTGTACCATGGGATCCTAGTAACCAGGTATTTCAGTTTCTGGCAAATAGAGGCACACTTGCTTATTAAGGCTTCTTAGATATTGCCCACTCAGTTCAAGAGTTCAGACTGCCCTTTTTTTTCTAGATGTACCTGAGCTACAATAATGTCTCAGCACTGAAACTAATGGATACCAGAAACAACTGGGTATTAACTTCTGAGAAAAACAAGGTCAGTATTGTTTGTATTATCATCCAGGATATAGCTTGTTAAATGGCTCCAGCTGTTGGTATTCCTCCACACATTCTGATCTGTATTATTTTTGGGCCAGCTGCACAGCTGTCCCAGTGGCTGTCCTGGATGTAGGCCCTTATTGCTTTAATTAAATAGTGGAATAATGTCGAATAAGTCTTTTGTATTTGAAACTTACCTTTCCACCACCTGTTTTCCAATATGTACAGGGCATCAGAGAGCATGAAATGCATAGGCATCCTCAAAATATATATAATTACCGTCTTTAGAATCTCACATGCACCCATTTAAAAAAAAATGTTTTTATCACATTAAAATAACTGGAATAAATCCTGTTAATACACATGCCGTAGAGCCCACCTCCTCTCTGTGGATGTGCTCCGTTCTTAGGTTAGACTCTACACCCTGGAGGAAAACCACGTGCTGTGTTTCAAGGTGGAAATGCATGTCGGTGTACCAGCAGAGCAGACGTTCCACCTTCTGTCAGACCTGACGAGGAGAAAGGAGTGGGACCAGCACTATGAGTCAGTAACGAAAACAATGATTGGCATTTAGCTTCATCCAGCACAAAGCAATTGTTTTATATAATTACAGCAATGCAATGTTTATTTCTGCATGACATGTTAACTACTTGTATGTTGGCACATACAGGTTATGTGGGCTGGATATTGCCAACAAAATGCATCCAATATGTCACAGGATAACGTATTTTTCTGAATTGATAGGGCCAGCATTGTGAGACGTAAAGTTGATTTTACTTTATTTTTTTCACATGCTCGTTGCTTTGTGGCCACTGTAGGGGGTGTGAGGTGATCACACATGTGGACGAAGAGGACACCATTTATCGTGTCACTACACCTTCTGTCAGAAAAGGGGGCAAAGGACAGGACTTTATCTTGCTCGCATCTAGGAGGAAGCCATGTGATGCAAGGTGTTGTAAATAATGCACCATAAACACTTAGAGATTACCTTGACAATTCACATTTTGTTCGTCTTTTCACTCTTGCATTTTCTTCCTTTTTTTTCTTTTTACTATCCCACATGTGTCTTGATCTCCTATCTCACCTTGTGTTATATTTGTATGCAGCCATTTAGATTATGGCATTACTGCCTTCGCTTGCTTGAGTCTCATAATGCTTTCCTCTTCTGTCCCTCTCAGGGACCCATATCTGATCGCTCTGCGTTCTGTCACTTTGCCCACTCACCCTCCGTCTGAGGAGTACACCAGGGGAGAGGTGCTCTGTGCTGGCTTCGCAATCTGGGAAGAGCCCAGTACTGTCACCAAGGTTGGCCAAATGAGAGAGGCACCCTGTTCAGTGTTAACGCTTGCTATAACTGCACCCTTATCCTAACAGTACACAACTAAAACAAAGTCATTATGAGATACATTGGTTTCCCACATCACATCTCACCTGATGCCTTTGGTTTCAGATCACTTACTACAACCAGGCAACACCGGGAGTTCTGCAATACATCTCCACGGACATCGCTGGCCTCTCCTCCAGCTTCTCCAGCGCCTTTTCTGCCTGTAGCCACTTCTTGGAGACCAACAAGGACAGCCTGGCAGCTCTTCCACCCTGTGCCCTGTGACACAACAGGTTTCCATGGCTTATTTAGCCATAGTGTAATGTACTGTAAGTATCCTGGCCTGAGATTACAGGTGTCCTTCCTTGCAATGGTTTTGTAACTTTTTCTTTCCACCTCAGTTCTCACTGTATGACTCCAGAATTCTCGTTGAAAAAGGATAAAGAAATGCACTGTATGTTTTTTTCTGTTTTCTTGTTAAGAAATTGCTTCATGTTTTCAACTAGATTATTGGTATGAAGCAAGAGTGCACAATGTTTATCTTGGATTTTAAGCTACTTAGGTTTTATTAGAGCTTCTATATTATGGGAAATGTTTTGTGTTACAATAATGTATATAATACAAATTAAATAATGTATAAATCAAAGAATCATACTTTGGTACATAGGTTTGTGTATTTAACAAAATCTCAATGGTCGGCTATATTGAGACAGCCATGTATTTAATGGCATCACCAGTGTTCACAGAAACTTAACATGAGGATTAAAGTAGTCTAAGCTGAGATGTTTAAATTGGCCTCTTCTGTTATAGTTTATTTTCTACCTCCTAAATAAAGTTGTTAAGCTATTTGATAAGACTATAAGACTTAAATTATGAATAGGCCAACATGTACATTTAGTGTGTAATGCTGTTTTATTTTGAGACAATGATGTATCGTTTTAGGGGACAACTCTTGCACTGATTGTATAATATGTTGACATTAAATGGCCAAGTATTTCACACATCATGCCGTCTCAATTTTCACTGAAACAATAAACACAATAGACCAGTGGATTCTTCTCATTTTTGCTCTTGTGTTGGTGTTCACCTCCCTAACCCTGCGTTTCTACCATTCCTCAACGCAGCTTGCAGATGTGTCCAACTGTAACTCATTTTCGAACAGGTCTCTCTTGTAAATGAGACCCTGGGTCTCAATGAGATTTTACCTGTATAAATAAAGGTTAATAAAAAAAAATAATAATAATTTGATATTGCTAGTCAAACAGTCAGGGGTTTAAAGGAGTCATGAGGTCTGCTTGTTTTTTTTATTTATACAGGTAAATCCCACTGAGACCGAAGACTCTTTTGCAAGGGAGACCTGTTTTCCTTTCCCAAACACATTCATACAACGATAGCAGGCTAACTATCTACATTCACACGAGGCAAGGTGGGTGAAGTGTCTTGCCCAAGGACACAACAACCATGACACAGGTGGCAGAGCGGGGATCGAACCTCCAACCCTTTGATCATCAGCCGACCCGCTCTACCAACTGAGCCACAGTCGTTTTACAGGTAGCCTACCTGTTAAGACCAAAACATTGCTTTTCATTGAATAATTATGTCAGCAATAAGCGAGAGTGTGTGGGACTTCCTTTCATTGTTATTTATTTCACCCTCCTCCCACACACCTGTCACATATTCAGGTCTACAGAGATCTATTATTAAATAGCCTACTTCAAGTTGTTAATGTAATGTAACTTTATTTGAACAGAGACAATGTACAAAAGAAACATTAACCTTGTTTAGGGCAAGGAGAGATGTATTGAACCAAGTTTGAGCAAATTGCTATTTTCCAACTGTAGTCCCTGGTCAGGTAGGCCGAAGTAAAATAATAAAATAGAAAAAGAATGAGATGCAATGATATATGAAATGGGACTAAACATTAGAGTACAAGATACAATGGTATAAATACACAGGATAAAACATTGAAACGTTTACGAAAAGCACTAGATTTGCATATTTTACAAAAAAATATGCCCCCATCCCACTGACACTCAGGAAAAAGTTTTAAATTCATTATAGGTTATTGGTTATATGTGGTACATTTTTCAAAACTTTACTTTGGTTGGGTGTTTTATCTAATGATTTATGGAAACCAGAAAAATAAAACTGGCAAAACTCAATCAAATAATTTGAATACACCTTGCATTGAGCTATATTTCAATTTGAATTAATATATGACGTATCAACCCCTCCCCGCGTGCGCCACTCACTTCCCGCCCACTTTTCACAGACAACAAACCACGTCACCATACCCGGAAATGAGACCACTTGGTTAGGCTACTTCTGTAACTATCATAGTTTGATTCAATTTACTTTAGAGTGTAGCGAGTGTAGCCAATTTAATACACACTGGAAGCGACAGTATGAGTCAGGAATTTACCACAAAGCTTCGAATTGCAACAAGAGAAAAACTCGGAAAATTTAACTCTATGCGAGGTGAGGTTTAGGCTATATTTGACGTGTCCGTTTGGTGAACGTAGGCTATGTTTTCCCTCCTATAACTATAGTGAAAAACACCATTGTATGGTTATATCATCTGTTGTGGTGGCGGGTAAGTCATAAATTGCTGTTTTAAAAATGCATTATTAGATATTTTGCCTGAAGGTCGACAGGTGCAGCCCGGTGAGTTTTGGGATGTGGTGGTGGTGACCGCTGTAGATGGGAGCCAGAGAGACGCGTATGAGTTGCAGCTCAGTGACAAAGTTGACAGAAAAGAACTTCCACTTGGAGTAAACTACAAGGTCTTCTCAGATCCGCCTGGACCTAAAATAGGTGAGTGAGTCAGACAGTTTCACTTTGTTGCTGAGGGGGATCAACCAAGCAAAACACATTCAACATTCAACTTGTATTTTCTATGAAAAACAAGGAGGTGATCTTACCCCTTTCGAACATTAACGATGTAATCAAGTGAATCACTTGTTGTTTAGGCTAGGCCTATATGTTGCTGACGATCCTGTTTGTTTTTCATCTATTGCTTATAAGTATTGTTTGCGTTTGTATTATTTTAACACGTTAAACAAATTTACTAAACTAAAACTAAATTTACTAAACTAAAACTAAATTGTATTTGTTGTTATAATAACTAATATATAACTTTGTGTTTCTTAAGGGAATGGGGGCTCCACTCTGTACGCACTGCAGCAGCTGAATGACATCTATGGGAAGGCTCTGGACGGGCAGAGAGTCCTACTGATCCATGCAGGTTTGAGATTTCAATGAAAAACAAATTAAATTCTTCTTCCATTGAAAGCAAGCCTTTTGCTTACTCAAGTAAAGCTCTGCCTCTCCATCTGCTCCTAAGGCAGTGCATCCTTATACATCGAATTACATTCTTTTTAGCACATTTTGAAAAATACTTTGCAGAGACACAATTGAGTCCAAAAACATGTTAGGTAAACGAGTTGATTGCAAATTCTCATGCTTCCAGGAGGGTGGAGTCAGCGTTTGCCCAGTGCCAGCGCACTGGGAAAGATCTTCACCGCCATGCCACTTGGGGACCCTCTCTACCAGATGCTGGAGCTCAAACTGGCCATGTATGTGGACTTCCCTTTCCAGATGAAGCCTGGTGTACTGGTGACCTGCGCAGATGACATAGAGCTCTACAGTATTGCAGAGAGGGAGAGTGTCAGGTTTGACAAACCTGGCTTCACAGCTTTAGCTCACCCCTCCCCGCTGTCTGTTGGGACAACCCATGGAGTGTTTGTGTTGGACTGTAACGAAAAGTCTACGCACTCGGAAATGGGGAATGTTTCCTGTCTGCGCTTTCTGCACAAGCCAAGCATCGATGAGATGCGAGGCGGTGGGGCTGTTTGTAAAAGCCAGAGTCGTTGTGTTTCTATTTCTGACCCTGAGTTTGTCTACACAGACAGCACCTATTATGTTGACTCTAACACTGCAAAATCTCTTCGTAATCTGCTGAAAGAGCTCGGCCCTTTAGACTGTGAGATAGACGCCTACGGGGACTTTCTCCAAGCACTGGGCCCTGAAGCCAGGATAGATTACACCAGTAACACTGCAAATGTCACGACGAAGGAGAGCAGTCTGGTTGAAATCCGCCAGAAGATCTTTCATCTTCTTAAAGGGACTCCCCTGAATGTCATTCTCCTGAACAACTCCAAGTTTTATCACATTGGAACCACATCGGAGTATCTCTTCCACCTGACTGCGGATGCCGTGCTGAGGAGCGAGCTCGGCCTCCTGTCATCTGCCTTCAGTGCACATGTGACAGAGAACTCAGAGGGCCCCTCTGGACACTGCGTCATGTACAGCGTCTTGGATCCCAGTTGCTCTGTGGGAGCTGGATCAGTGGTGGAGTATTCCAGAGTGGGGGCAGGAGTTTCAATAGGCAGGGGCTCAATCGTCAGCAGCTGCTTGGTCAGCGACGGCCTTGCGGTGCCCGACGGAGTCTTCTTGCATTCATTGTGTGTCAATCACCAGCACCAAACAGGGTTTGTTACTGTTGCCTTTGGTATCGATGACAACCTGAAGCACAGTGTGGAAGCCCACGCGTATATGGACGAGCTGAAGCTTTTTGGTTTCAGCCTGGCCGAGTGTCTGTCCCACTGGGGGCTGAAGGACGAGGCCCTGACGTTCTCCGCCCACGCGTCCAGCTGTAGTCTGTGGAGCGCTCGTTTATTTCCTGTTTGTTCCGATCAGCGAAGCTCCTTCTCAATGTCTGTGGAGATGCTGCAGGCCGTCCTGAGCGGCTCTACATTCACCTTTCCCAAAGACACTGAGCTGATGTCCATGCAGGAGGCCTTAAAGTGTAAGAAGCTGGAGGAGATGCTGGAGTTCAGGAAGGGACTGTACAAAGACATCACACAGGGAAAAGGGAACAATTAACTTCCTGGTTTTAATTGAGATAACGTAAGAGGTTTTAGGTTCATGTTGTGGGTGCTATTAATTAATCGACATACTCTATGATCATTCAATGACCACATGTTTTTACAACAGTCTCCTGACACAGTACATCAGATATGGATTTTTTTAAATGGATGTATCACTGTATAAGTTTTCATAAATTCCTCCTTACATTTAAAACTTTAAGGTAACACTCTGTTGTCCTTTTAGAGGCATTCTGTTTAATGCCTCTTCCACATCACATTGTTTTGAAGCTGTGCTTTGTCATGTCTGCTGGGAAAATGCATGTTTGGGTGCCCCTTTTTATAAAGCAAATAAAACGATTCAATATAACTTCAAACAGACCCTCCTACATCACACACGAGGACAGTGCAGGGACACTGCACACACACACACACACACACACACACACACACACACACACACACACACACACACACACACACACACACACACACACACACACACACACAGTGTGGGGACTGTGTATAGACTTACAATCATTTAACTATATTGACCAACCCTAACTATAACCATACTTGCGAAAACCTAACCTTAACTTTAACCACTGACCCACAAATCACTGTTTCACCAAATGGGGACCATTGTCCCCAATCATACAAGACGTCCTCAATCAACTGGTTTTAATTCTGGTGTGTGTCCCAAAAAGTCCGAAACACACACACACCAACAGACAGATACAGTCACTCACATTCGCGCATGCTTACAGAGATCAGTTGTTAGGCATTCCTCTGAAAGGTCTTTATTTTTAGCCTACAGTCATGATCCCCCTCCCTACCCCCACCTTTATCTGGACCTTTGCAATTGTGACAGAGTGAACGATTATACTACTGCTCTACTCTAGTAAACCAAACTTTACAGCACATATAACAAGAGAAGGACCATATCAATGGGAAATTACAAATCAAGACCCTCTCAGACGTGTACAGGTAATGGCTTGTTTGGGATTGTGTGAGACTATTCCAATTTTAGATATTACATCCAAGGGACTGAGAAAGCGCTCTGAAATCGAAGAGGGAAAGTCTGGAGGGCTGGGTTTTATTGTCAGCCCCCATCCCTCTCGATCATAAACACTGACTCGCTGTACAAGCCTTTGGTGGCTGAATATTATCATATTGTCCTGCTCAATTTCAATGTAATGCACTATTGTTTGGCCCTTAAAGGTGGTGTCAGCGTTTCTGGAGAATGCTTGGTGTCAAAATCACCTTTTGCCAAAATCAGTGCATATCTCTGTGAACGGGGATGTTGCCAGCTATGTTGGGCCCCTTTGTTTATTTACCCTTTGTTTACATACCCGTTTCACAATAAGCATTCTCCAGAATTGTTTACTCCACCATTATTTTAATTTTTTTAGCATATTTAAATAAAAGATAAAGTCATGCATAGGGGAAATTATTAAATAAAATTGTCATGTTTCACCCTGATGATGGGGCTGTGAAGATGAGTGGAAGAAGAAGGTGGCCGAGTCGTACTCTGTGATCTTGGACAAGTTGGAAGACGACTTCCAGCTCAAAGACAGCGAGCTTGTGGAGCTCAAACTTGCTTTCAGGTGACAAGATCATCATCTTTTTTTATGAAATTGCAGCATGGACCACATTTGATGCGTCTTTTCATACCTGCATTGATTCTCCTCGGCCTGCTTACGTTGTCCACGTCAGTCGGGGTTGCATTTTGTCACACAAACAGCCTAGTTGATGTTAATTTTTTCAGCTCTGATGAGGCGTTTCAGAAGGTGAACTTGAGCTACCGAACAGAGAAGGGGCTGTCGCTGTTGCATCTCTGCTGCGTGTGTGGAGGTATGCATGACTACCACAGTCTATTTATAACTCCTCAACAAAATGGGACAGTGGAAGGAAGGATTACTGTGGACAAACTGAAATCATTGTCTAAAGACAACCTCTCTGACATTGGTCACACAAACAGCTGATATGAAATTAATTGTAGCTTATACAGTATATAGATAAAAGATAATATATCCTGCTAAGATGTTGTATTAAACTCCTCCTTGTTATGCCATTCACACACTAAACGTAATGTTTTGTTTAGTGAAATATTTTACCAGCACACAATAATAACGTCTCCATGACCAGGTAACACGTCCCACATCCGCACCCTGATGCTTAAAGGCCTGCGTCCGTCCAGACTGTCCAAGAATGGATTCACTGCGCTCCATCTAGCTGCTTACAAGGTGAGGACAATGAAAGAGCCATGTGAAATATACATGTGTCTTGCTTGTGTTGTTTTGTGGTGAAGAGCTACATTTTACCACATGGTGGAGTGCAAGCACACACAAAGCCAGCCAAGTGTTTTTGATGGTGAATACACACAGTAGTTGTGGTTTCACCTCATGGTCTTCCGGGTGCACTGTATTCCTTGCTTTGTGTCTGCACCACAGGATAATGGTGAGCTGGCGACTGCACTCCTCCATGGAGGGTCAGACGTGCAGCAGCTGGGCTGCAGTGCCCTCACTGCCCTGCATGTCGCCACCTTGGCTGGGCACCATGAGGTAAGAACTCAGCTGGTCTCAATGAATATGATGAAATGTGTCAACAACAGCTAGGGGCTCTTCATTGTTTTTTTGCACACTCATCATTTTGCATTTCTTCCCCCTCCCCCAGGCAGCAGATATACTCCTGCAGCATGGAGCATATGTAAATGTTCAGGATGCTGTGTTCTTCACCCCACTGCACATTGCTTCTTATAACGGTCATGAGAAGGTAAATTTTCATAAAATTACATTTTTTAATGCGTTGTAAATAATAATAATAAAAGATAATACATAATTGTTCACAAGACAGACTACCGGTATTTTCCCTTCTTGTCTAGGTGGCAAAGCTGCTGCTGAAGTTTGGGGCAGATGTGAATGCGAGTGGCGAGGTGGGTGACCGGCCGCTGCACCTGGCTGCGGCCAAGGGTTTCCTGGGCATCGTCAAACTGCTGATGGGGGAAGGCAGCAAAGCCAATGGTGAGTCCTGGGACTCCCAAGAAAAAGCTACCCTTGGGAGAAAACTAGTTCTAGTTCATTTTATTCGTAAACAAATCTGGATTTTCTATTATTTAGGGCTCATCAATGGGGGTTCAAATAGAGAAGCAATGTTAAGAGAAAGATTAAAAATAAATTCCTTTTATGGCCCAACATTTTTGTAGTTTCAGTAGTTAACTACACAAACAATGGCAAAAAAGTAATTCAACTACTTCAACCACTATGCAAATATGGATATAGTTAGTTCCAGCAAACTACTAGGTTAATTACATGTAGTTCACTAACCCCCAGCACTGCTAAAAAGCCACGGGGGGGGGGGGTGGAGAGATTGTGGGAAGGACTGTTTAACGCTCTCCAACCTTTCTGCTCTTCTCTCCAGTTAACGCCCAAGACAACGAGGATCACGTTCCCCTACACTTCTGCGCCCGCTTTGGCCACCATGAGATTGTTCGCTTCCTCCTGCAGGGCAACACAGAAATTCAGCCTCACTCTATCAACATCTACGGGGACACTCCGTTACACCTGTAAATACAGTGTCAGTAGCCTTCTATGGGTTTTTTGGGTGGATGACATGAAGTTCTGTTTAAAATGTTGTGTTTCATCAGGGCCTGCTACAATGGAAAATTTGAGGCAGGGAAGGAGATTATACAGTGTTCTGGTCCAGAGAGTATGTCAAAGGAGAACATATTCAGCGAGACAGCACTGCACAGGTATTGCCTAACACTGTATTTATTTATAGGGTAGAAAACAGGGACACAAATACAGACAAGTGCATTGACGCACGGTTTGATTTATAAGCCTTTAACTTGGGATCCTTGTCACTCTGTTTTAAATGATAATAACATATATTGTGTCCCAGTGCATGCACCTATGGTAAAGACCTGGAGATGGTGAGGTTCTTGTTGAGCCAGAACGCTATGAGCATCAACCATCAGGGCAGGGATGGACACACGGGTAACTCTTTACGTCCCTTAGAACTGCAAGTCAATTTAGTACAGATGCAGTTGTGTTTTAAATCATAACTGGGCGTTATGCCATCTGCAAATAAGTGTGCCTGGCTTCTCCGTAAAGCTCTCCACAGTGCCTGTTTCCACGGCCACATCCACCTGGTGCACTTCTTGCTGGACAGTGGGGCCGACATGAACCTGGTTGCCTGCGACCCCAGCAGGTCCAGCGGCGAGAAGGAGGAGCAGACCTGCCTGATGTGGGCTTATGAAAAAGGTCTGTTTGTATGGCAGTGAGCTTATATGTCAGTTAAAAGATCAAATTAAAACGTATTATTGTTGTTTTTTTGGCTGCCTCAGGTCACGATGCCATTGTCACCTTGCTGAAACACTACACACGTCCAGATGACTCCCCCTGCAATGAATACTCCCAACCAGGAGGGGGTGAGACACCCCTCTCTAGAAATTATTATCTGGACTTAAATCTTACATAAGTCCCCCTCACATTAATCTGTCTCAACATGTCGCTTCCCTTCCAGACGGGTCCTACGTTTCTGTCCCGTCTCCTCTGGGAAAGATCAAAAGCATGACTAAAGGTAGCGAGGTGGAGTGAAGCGCGGCACATTTCACATCAGTGTCAGCTGACATGACAGCACACACAAACTGTCAGTCGCCAAGGGAGTAAGCTTATAGCTGCTGTTAAAAAAAAACTCTTGGATGCGTTTAAAGGTTCTAAACATCAGGGGTTGAACATGAAAAAATAACTATTCCAATTGGCCACACTATCAATTACTATAACTAACAAAGATTTGCCAGGTGATCAATCATCAACATGGAGCTTTTTTTCTAAAATTGGCCTTCCAACCAGTCTGAAGGAAATTACACTACAGTACTACATTATTTAAATGAAGTGCTAGTGCCTTACTTCTGTTTAATTACTTACATAGACAGCCATGATGGCTCCATAACAATACAACGCTTCTTTTCCCCATCTGATCCCAACAATGTTGTGTCTCGTTCTGAGGAAAAACAGATTGAAAAAAATGTGTCCTCAACAATTTTCTTGAAGTGTTTCTCTCTATTTCCAGAGAAAGCCGATGTTCTCCAGCTCAGGGCCAGCCTCCCATCTCATTTCCACCTTCAGCTGCATGAGCTGGAGTTTAACGAAATGATCGGATCAGGTAACTTACTTATAAATACCGGTACTTTTTCCCCCTGTCAAATAACATGCGTCAGATCATTTTGTCAAGGATCATATATTTCACACTGTTTCAGGCTCTTTCGGAAAAGTCTACAGAGGCAAATGCAGAAACAAAATTGTGGCCATAAAACGGTACGTGTCTATTTAACATACCATCTTAAGATGACGTTTTGCATCCCATCTTTGGTGAGTGGAACACAGACGAGTTCTTCAATTCCCACTGTTGTTCGTAGTTATCGAGCAAACACATACTGCTCCAAGTCGGATGTGGACATGTTCTGCAGAGAGGTTTCTATCCTGTGTCGCCTCAACCACCCATGTATCATCCAGTTTATGGGGGCTTGCCTGGACGACCCCAGCCAGTTTGCCATCGTCACCCAGTACGTCTCTGGAGGCTCCCTGTTCTCTCTGCTTCATGAGCAGAAGAGGTGAGGTAATATGTACAGTATAACACACTTGAGCTGTGAGCGTACCATACTGTCAGTAGTCCTCATCTAGTGCCCGTTGAAACACATAAGCTCTTAAACTTAAGAACTTAAATCTAAAGTTGGTAACTTTCTCATATATAAATCAATCTTGGTTACATTCAAGCCAAATCCAAACGAGTTGACACAAGGTTGGTTAAGCCTATCAGCTCCACAAAACTCTCGCTCCCTAATCTGGCGCAGGAGCTCAGAAAAATCCCCAGAAGCGCCCAAGAAATGTTTCATTTGTTGATTCTGCTAAGAAAAAACCTGGACGGGGTATAAATTCCATGCGTGATCACTGAAGGCTTACCTCATGTAGATGCAGCAACAGTGTTGTTGTAATTACTTAGAATTCCTCATTTGGGCGACATTAATTAGGCACTATAGCTTTGACTTTGATGTTTATAAGAAAGTAATGTTTAATGTTTGCTCCCACTCACTGTGTCAGAAAGGTATTAGCTCAACTCTATTGTCATTTTTGACTCTAGTCTGGTGTTCTTGTAAGTAATGTTTGTGTCTTAATAATACTGCCTCAGGATCACATGGATTTTAAGAAGATTATTTATTGCAGGGCCCTTTTTTGTGTTGCATTCCATCGTTAACCCTGAGTTGAAGTCCTATGCCTGTTGGTGTATCAACATCAGGGTATATGGATGCAAAGTCCATTTGATGTCACGTTTGATTCCTAACACACTTTGACAGTATTTAAAACCTGATTACGAGTTCTGAAAAGAGCTCAAACCGCTTTAAGGAGTCACTGACAAAGTGTCTGAAAAAGACATGTTGCACAGCCGACTGTTTCAGTTCTCGTTATCCTCTTTAGAAGCGTCTCCCCTCACCAATCTCTTCCCCCACAGCCGGGATCACCATTGATCCAGATGAAGTGTTCCGCTAACCGTGCGGCCAGGTGCTGTCTTCATAGACTATCCTATTGATCTGTATAAAGTGCTGTGTGTGATTGGCAGTGGCCATTGATCGGGCACTAAGTGGCTGCAGCTTTAATGATGTGTCAATGGACAGGCTCATCGACCTGCAGTCCAAGCTCATCATTGCCATCGACGTCGCCAAGGGCATGGAGTACCTGCACAACCTCACCCAGCCTATCATCCACAGGGACCTAAACAGGTGTGTGCCACAGTAGTAGCAGCATTATTTGGTGGGAAGGTATTGGCAGGCTGAAATAACAGATGTCATTTCTAATAATAATACATGTGTGGTCCTTCCAGCCACAATATCCTGCTGTATGAGGATGGACATGCAGTGGTGGCTGATTTTGGAGGTAAGATATATCATTTGAAGTTTTTTTTTATTTGCCATTCAAGACAAATTCAAGCTGCACGAGGTGAGTAGCATTTTCTTTAAATGAATGGACGGCCATCTTTGAATCTGCTGTTCAACACATCCACATTACAACTTGAGTAGCTCTTAAGCTTATTTCTGTCTGCTTACAGTTAAAAATGACTGAAAAGTGAAACTATGTATGTTTGTAAAGAAAAAAAACTTTCACAACAATCAACTCACAATTTGCTGCTACAGCCTCACTTGGTCTGTCATGAACAGCAGTGTACGTTGTTAGCGAATTTTGGCAAAACTTAAATAGATGTTGGTGTATAACTAGCACTGTCAGTTTATTCATTAATAATGTGCATTCATTCAACTGATACAGACAGCTACTGATCAGTTTACATAGCCTAGCTTTTTCTTTTATTAAGAAAAATTCATTTGTCGTTATGTATAATATCTTTCTTATTTCTATTCCTACATTCAAAGGAATTTCTCCGTTGGTTTCACTTTGACAATTAAAGATTGTGTTCACTGGCTCAGCTTAGTGTGAGTGTACGGTATATGAAACTACAGCTAAATACCAGTGGATGCACATTGTTTGACCATAGTATTCCCTTCCTGTCTTTTACTTCTTCTGCAGAATCTAGATTTCTACAATCTGTAGCTGAGGACAACATGACCAAGCAGCCGGGGGTCAGTGCTGTCGCTGTTTTTTACATTTGATGATACAAAACCTTTTGGAATGACCTTTTCTCTCCCTTTAGCCAAATCATCTCTCACCATATGCTGCATCCATTGAAGAATAAGGCACTTCTTATTCAAGTGTATATTGCTGTTGTTTTGCAGGAGTTCAAGGCAGAGCTTCTTTTGGCACCTGCCATCAATTACAAGCTAATAGAAAACTGCGTTCATGCAGATTTTTTCTCAATGTGCTGACTCATCACTACCTAGAGTGCTTGGCCTGCAGTTTGGTGTTAAGTGTGTTACCTCTCTTGGGAAGTGCATGTTGTGAGGAACTACTTGCCCTTACTGGGACACTTTTTTGTCAGTAATTGGGGCTTTGTGTGTGCGTGTGCGTCTGTGTGCGCGTGCATGTGTGTGTCCGTGTGCGTCTGCGTGGGTTGGTGCGTGCGTGTACGATTGGTCTGATGTCTTGAAATATCAAATATATATATAGGGCAATACAGCTTCCACTTAAATTGAGGACCTAACTGTCTTTACTGTTTTTGTATGTTGATACATATGTGTGTCTGTGTGTGTGTTTGTACAGAACCTGCGTTGGATGGCTCCAGAGGTGTTCACCCAGTGTACCCGCTACTCAGTGAAGGCAGACATGTTCAGCTATGCCCTCTGTCTGTGGGAGCTGCTCACTGGAGAAATTCCCTTCGCTCACTTGAAACCTGGTATTTTCCCTTAGCATCAGTCGTGTTCCATAAATGGTGGTTGTGGGGAGGTTTAGACACGAGAGAAGACACCTCGACACAATGCACCTTTTTCACATATATATATATTACTAAATCATAAAATAAATGATGGCTTAATTCTATTTAGCTGCTTCCACACTGTCATGTCTTTCTGTCTTTCTGTCTTCAGCTGCCGCAGCAGCAGACATGGCCTACCATCACGTCCGGCCTCCTATTGGCTACTCCATCCCCAAACCCATCTCTGCACTTTTAATGAGAGGCTGGTATGCCTGCCCCGAGGTAAAACAAGAAGATTTCCTCTGTTCTTGAATTTCATTTTAGCTCTAATCATCATAAATAGGCACTCAAATAATAACTTGTTCTCAATACTGTTACATAAGCCAACATATTGTACTATGGTTTCACAATGTAGTTTATATCTTATACAGGTATATACATATATCTATTCTGTTCTGTCCATTGATACTCAACTAGGGATTCCTTTGCAACTTAAAGTTGTAAAATGATCTCACCAATAAAATCCTTAAATGTTATTAGCCACTTAGACCCCCAGCAGCTCAGAGGCAACGGCTGCTGAGTCAGCTGCTTCTTCTAATGTGTGTAGAAGTAATGAATGGGAACAGGCACGTCCCCAGATGATACATTACTGCAGGGCTGTTCAAAACGAACTGGATTATCCTCCCTCAGTGCTGCAATGTTCATCATTAGGCACATTATAACATGGCAGAGCATGTTAATTTCTCCCTCCGTGGCACATCTCCTTCCTGTTTTCCAGCTATGCTTGCCAACCAGTAGCTTTCTCCGTTGGGGACACTTTTTTAAACAAGTTTGTGATCATAATAGGCCGTTCAATGTGCCTCACATGAACAGTTCAGCAGCTCATGTGTGGCATAAAAGTTGGTAGTGTACTGTTTGTATTGTAATGTATGTGTGAAAGACTGAGATTTACATTCGTATTCCTACCAATATAATTTGAAATTATACAATTTTGTTAATAGGATTACGAAAATCACCACATACATGACCATTTAAACGTTGTAGATCATATAATTGCATCAAAGTACTTTTTATATATATACACACACAGTAGTTTTCACTTGATTACTGTCGTATAATATGTGAACAAAAAAGTAGGGCAAAATGAATTACTAAGGTAACAATGGGAGGTGTTTACTGTCTTTTTATACTTGTGTTTTTTTTGTCTTGTGTAATAAAGCAGTACACAGACAGACCATGGCCACTGTCTAAGGATGTGATGTATAATTGAACAGCTCCAGCATGGCAGTGTTTGTTCTTTTACAGTGAGGCAAGAGATCTAAGGGCCTCTTTTGAATCGGAGTTCACCTCTGCCTCATGTGTGGGTGGACTCAAATGAGCACAATACACCGGACAGTGTTTTAGGATTTGCTTGTGTTGTTGTCTGTTGTGGGATCTATCCGATGCAAGTGATTGTTTAGAAAAAACCTTTTTTTTTATTTTTCTTCCAAATCAGGACAGGCCTGAGTTCTCTGAAGTGGTTTCTAACCTTGAGGAATGCTTGGTCAATGTTGAGGTATATAATTTCCCAAACATTATGTATTGTCATCCTGTTTAAAGCTATAGTGTGTACCTTTTCATTTATTAATGTTGGTTACATTAAAGCCATCCCCAGATGGGTTGACCAAAAGTTGATTAAGCCTATCAGCTCCACAAAACTCTATGTATTTCTCTGTATAGCAGTGTTTACAAACTGGTGTCACTCCCAGACACTGGTGCAGGAGCTCAGAAAAATCCCAACAAGAGCCCAAGAAATGTTTCAGTTGTTGATTCTGCTCCTAAGAAAAAACCTGAACGTAGAGCAGGAGGGGAAATCCATGCTCCATCACCAAAAGCTTACCTTTTTGAGGGTAACAGAAATTACACACTATAGCATTAACACTACAGTTCAGTAACAAGATAATTCAATTATCTCAATCATGACTACACTCTTCTGGTTTCTCTGTGTGTGTGTGTGTGTGTGTGTGTGTGTGTGTGTGTGTGTGTGTGTGTGTGTGTGTGTGTGTGTGTGTGTGTGTGTGTGTGTGTGTGTGTGTGTGTGTGTGTGTGTGTGTGTGTGTGTGTGTGTGTGTGTGTGTGTGTGTGTGTGTGTGTGTGTGTGTGTGTGTGTGTGTGTGTGTTGTGTGTGGCAGCTGATGTCTCCAGCCTCCAGTAACAGCAGTGGCTCCTTGTCGCCCTCCTCCTCCTCCGACTGCCTGCTCGGGCGAGGAGGACCCGGCCGGAGCCATGTTGCGGCCCTGCGCTCCCGTTTTGAGCTTGAGTATGCTCTCAACACTCGCGCCTACGCCTACTGGTCTCAGAGGTAAGAGAGCTCAATCACCCCCAAGAACAGGTGGAGGTCGAGAGGTTGATAATAATTGCTCATTTCTGGATGCTAAAATGTCTTTGTTTTTTGTTTTTTTTATTTAATAAGTGATGCAGTCCAAGAGAAAGCAAGGTGAGACACATGACAGAAACGCTGTTATGTGATTGACATGACATGTCATCTAAACACATTTAAGATTGCAAAAACAGGACAAAATAGAGAAGACAAAAACCTGCAGGAATCTAGGGCATGTTGAGGGTGTTAATAAATAGATAGTTATAGTCACATTGTGGAGGAAAACCCAGATGTTCCAATTGCTTAGTTAGTTTTTTTTTTATGGTTCACTGTCTCTAGAGTTATCATGTGGATGACCCTTTAAAAGAGAGCTTTAACCAAGAGATCTGTAGTTCTTTTCAATTAAATATGTCCACTTAAAACAGGAACTCCCACAAAAATCATGTCTGGGCTTGATTTATATTTTAGAAAAGACTCCCGATGAACAATTGTTGTTCCAGTAACATGTAGACCAGTTAAGAAGCTTACTGCAACAGTAAAGAGTGGGGTTGCTTGGATACTGAACAGGAAACAAAGGAAAGCGACGGCAATAAAAGTTGCATGGCAGTCTGACTGAGGAGGAAGGCCACATTCAGACGCCTGGCTTGGAGCCTGTGTGGTGTGTCTCCTTGTGTGTGTTTGTGCGTGAGAAGAGTTGGAGCCTGGTTACAGTCACTATGAACCTAGTACCACAAGGTGGGGTTAGTGCGTGTGCATGCGCGTGTGTACATCTCATCAAACCTCTCATCAATTTTGTATACTGCACTGGTTCTCCTGCAGAGAAAGTGAGAGCAGCCTAGTACTAGGTCGGACATTACATATTGAATTTCTTCCACTTCTATGTGGCTCCAGCTTATCTTTCCTCCATGTAAACAAAGCAGTATGTATTGTTTGGACTAGCATTGTGTTGCAGTTGATTGGAGTATTAATTGATTAATTTTAATTCTTTTATTTTTCAGTGAGCGACGCCGTGCATCCGGAGGCCTCTCACTGGAGGAACTTCGAAGGAACATGCAGTTTTCTCCCATTGATCGAAATGGTTTGTTTGGCAGAATACGTGTGCACTGGCGCTGTAGTGACAGGCATTACTTTTGAATCTTGGCTTAAGGATCTGTTCAGACTTAATTTAGACAATTTAGAATCATCAAATTTCCTTTTGAAGACTTGCTCTCTCTGTTTATTTTGTCCAGTTTACTTTAATTACTCATATTCTTGATAAAGTGTTTAGGTTTGTTTTATTTATTGGGCATATATTGTAGTTTTTAATGTATTAGGTTACACGTTGTAATTTAAAATATAAGGCGTGGAATCTAATATATTTCTTATTGTCAGCAAATCCCACAAAAAGACCAAGACCAAGAAATTTGAGGGATTTCCTACCCTTCCTAGTTCCTACCTACATTATACACATTAATTTGAAAGAAATAAGCAGCAGTTCATTCCCTTAAACAGCTAGACACAGTAGTTTTGAGGCGAAATATGCCGTTTATGGGGGAATATTTTCAATGGTGGATGAATACACATTTTGTGCTCTACAGTAGGGAGTCTGGTAGTAGGCAACTGACTCTTAAGAAACCACATAATAAAGAATTTTACCTGGCTTTTTCTTTGAAGTAAATAATTATAATGGATCTCTTGTGGATACTATTAACTGACGATTTATGCTGAGTCAAAGTGTCACCGTGGTCTTTGATTCTTCTCTTTTTCAGGGTACGTGTCTGATCCCATGAGCACCATGAGATTCTGTTCTTCTTACAGCAGCAGTGGCAGCTTTGAGGACAGTAACTGAACCCACTTAGAGTTCATACCATATTAATTCATAGTACATTCATGCCTGTGTTTAACAAAAAATTTGAAATAAAACTGTATTGGAAATGGTAAAATTGGATAGTGCTGACTAAACTGTATTTAGTTTTAACAAACTGTATATGGAGTATAGCCCATTCTTACTGTAGTTGTACTAGGTTTATTTGTTATTTTATTATGTAAACATTTTAAAAATATTTTTGGGGGGACTTTTGAATAATGGTCATTGTGTGTGTGTGTGTGTGTGTGTGTGTGTGTGTGTGTGTGTGTGTGTGTGTGTGTGTGTGTGTGACAAGCAACATTTGTTTTTTTGTAAATGGTTTGCATAAATCTTATTTACAACCTTTTGAGAATGTCAATGTGTGTGGTATTTCTGACATTCAATGTGTACGTCTTTATTCAAGGAAGAAAGAAAACAGGAGGACACCACTATCCGTTACACATTTTTATTTTTGAGTAGCCTAATCACAAAAGTCTTCAGTCATTCACAGATAACTAAAAAGAGGAAGCCTCACCAACTCACACTAGCCATTGGCCTACAAACCAGATGAAAAGGCAATACGAATACAAGTTTTGATAAAGAGGTAGTGTTAGCTGCAAAATGGCCTCAAATCAAATCTACCTGTCTACATCTGAGATTTTACCACCTTTTCATTTAGCAGCCCAATGATAAAGCGATTTTCCATGTTAGCTTAGTTTAGCATTGTCATTGATTCACTTCCATTTAGTTTTTATCTTAGTTAGCACTAAAATACTTGAACTGTCATTAACACAAACACAGTGCAATTACAGATCTCAGAACACAGCTGAAGTACTGTATCATGGAGCTTCCTCTCAGACAGTGGAAATGTAAAGTGTGCCAACTAAGCTGAGTCCAACAACTATGAATTATTCAATCAGTTCTGAGTGAAGAGTATCTGTTTACCGGTAATAAGTGATAGCAGCTGCACTTGATACCCAACATAAACTGTGCCCTCTTTGTTACCAACAATAGGAAGAGATGGTCTTTTATATACATGTTAGACAACAACCAAAACTAATTATGCAGCTTCTTTTTTTTTGGTGATCGAAGGCTGAAGAAGTTGTAATGTAAACACAGACACAATAAGACACTTGAGTGCTTCTATCAAAATATTGTATCCGTCTGATTGTCTATCGCTGTGTCAGAACACTTTTCTTGAAAATCTTTTAGCTTTTTAAATATTCACTTTATTATAGAACTCCTATTTTATATTTTCTTATTACATGAAGTAAAGCATCCCTGTAACTTTGTGCCACTCTGAAGATTGATCTCTAATGTCCACTCTCCGTCCTCACAGCTGTCAGCAAAGGGTGTGAACCTCGACCAAACAGCGTTTCATCCACTGAGAAAGTGCTGAGCTGGTCTTTACTGAGAGAATCTGTGATGTCTTGGATCACGTGTCTTCTGTCTCCACTGGTGCTCGTGTCTGATGGTATGGGTAGGACGTCTTTATAGTGAGATCCCTCTCGGCTTCCATTATCTGACCATGAAGCTCTAAAATCAGTTATTTCTGTATCTTCTCGACTTTGTTCCCATGTTTCCGATGTATCTTTCAGTGTATTTGTTCTCAATCCGGGGAGCCCTTTTGGACTCGATAAGTTTTCACCATGCACTTCGGTTTCGGTATTAGGTAGAGGGTCGTTCACCTTTACAATGGCTGTTTGTGTTGCATTCATCTTTGGACCATCATCAGTAGTTGTCTCCTCGGTTTGGTTCTCGGAGATGCTCTCAGACCCACCGACGGTTACTGAGTGACGAATACTTGCAATGCTTTCTACTTCAGTTTTGGAAATATCAGTTTTCTCAGAGTCATCCTGCACTAAATCGTCTGGAACCTTGTCTTCTTCCAGTGATCCCACGCTTCCTTTGTGCTCTTCCGACCTCATGTCTTGCTTGTTCACAGACTTTCTATCATTTTGTTCACTTTCTGTTTTTGGTATTAAGTCTTTCACCTCTGTCTCCTCCTGCACTTGCGATGTGTCTTCAGGTTTCTTCTCTTCAGGTTGATTGCTCTCAAAGTCTGACTCGACAGTTTCCTCCTTGGTGATGTCCCCTGACTCGCTCGCATCTTTTAGTGTGTTCTCTTCAGACATCTTCGCAGTCTTTATAGGACTGGCTGACCTCGGCGGCTCTGTAGATTGTGTTGCTTCTTTGTTAGAGCAGGACACTTGAACGTCCGAGGGCAATTCCTTCAAGTCCTCTAAGGGTTCAACAAACGTCTCCAAAAAGTGTGATTGATGCATGGATAGCCAGTTTGTGACCAGATCGGTGTTGTCCTCTCTTACTAAGACCTCAGGAGATTCTTTACCTGCTACTATGCTCTCTGCTGTGTTTTCAGCCTTGTCGTGTTGCGTTAGCGGAGGTGAATTCGCTTGAGGTTTGAGCAGCACGCTTGCTCCTTCCTCTGAGGCCTTGCTTGCCTCCTCTGTGTCTCCATTTTCTCCATCTGCAGCAGAGAGGTCAGCGTCATTGGCGTTTTGATCAGTGGGTGGGTGTTTGTCTGTCTGAGAGTCAGATGTTACGGTGGACTTGTTTAGCTTGTGAGCTGTGTCGTCTGAATCCACAGCCATTGGTGTCGAAGGCTGTGCCTGATCAAGCGAGGAAGCAAGTACCACCAACTCACTGATATCACTTTGGACGTTGTCATTCCTTATGGGCACATCTGAATCTCTGTTTTCATTATGAGGGTCGGCTAAATCTTCATCTTGTTTCAGTTCCTCGCTTTCCTCTGATTCCTCTTTCGCTTCAATACCAGATACCTCTGGCTCAGTGGACTCGTTTCTGGTCGATTCATCTTGCTTTTCCACACTTTCATCCCCTCCCTTAGCCCCACTTTCTACCACATCAGTGTCAAGAGGCCGGTCGACCTTGTGGTCTACGTGGTGTTCAGCACCATCTCCAGATTCCCCTGGTACGTTTACCTCTGGGCTCTCATCTCTCATATGGTCCTCTGTTTTTTTATAAACTTCTGTTATTTTCAGATCATTTTCGCCCTCGATTTGAGCATTTCCCTCATCCTCATTACTTTTGTTCTCTGCTCCGGTAGAAATTTCACCATTTTCAGCATCAATTTCTCCCTTTTCATTCTCACCACTTACTGTTTCAATATCTTTCTTCACATCTTCATCCTCCGTCTTGCTGTTTTGCGTCTCTTCTGTCGTTTCAGTCCCATTTGCTACGTTTGCCACTTCGTTGTTGCGGACATCCTCTGGCTCTACAATAATTTCATTGGGTATTTTTGCATTTTCCTCATCCAAATCGGCTGTTGCAGTTTTGAGTGGTTCTTCTGCAATCTCAGGCTTTTCTTCTCCCTCTCCGATCTTTTCAGTTCCAACTTTCATCTCCTCAGATTCTTCTGTTTCTTTATTTATTGCACTTTGCTCATCTATGTTCTCTTTCTGATCTTCCTCTTCCTTTTCTGCATCATTGTCCTTTCCCTTCTCAGCAGCTGTGTTTGTCTCACTTATATTTTCAGCTACGCACACTTTTTCAGGTGTGACTCCGTTTCCATCGAGTTTGTCCTCGCTGTTTTCATTCTCGACCAAGTCACCATCCTCACCTTTCTCCGATTCGTCTACCTTTTCTTCATCTGCGACTTTCTTTTCGTCGCTGCAGGTTTTTCCAGCGTGCTCCTCATTTGCCTCTAAAATATTCTCATTTTCTATCGTTGCTTCTGTCTTACTCTCATTATTCTCCTCTTCTTCTTCTTTCTTATCTTTATTGTCAGCTTGACTTTCCACACTTTTGTCACCTTCTGTTAACTCATCTGGATTTGTTTGATCTTCTTCCTTTTCCGATTTCTCTTCTACCTTATCATCTCCTTCCACAGATGTTTCTGTCTGCTCTTCTCCGAGATCACCCACCTCTAGTTGATTGTCATTCTTACTAGCCTCTACTGCTGACACTTTCTCTGCTTCCTCTTCTTTAGTATCATCTTCATTGCCTTCACTCGCGTCTGCTATTATTTCAGCTGTTGCGTGTCTGCTCCCCTCCAGCGAGATGCTTGAAGTCTCTGCTGTGACTTCCATTTCTGCTACAGGTGCCTCTTCACAGTTGAGGGCCTCCGGCTCCTCTGAGGGCTCTGCTTTCATCTCCATTGTCTTGCACGTTGTCATCGCCCCCGCCTCTGCAGCATTATCCAACGCCGCTGTGTCATCTTCTGTCTTTTTATGTGCCTCTGATACTGTTGACTCATCCTGTTCGCTGCTTTTTGGCCCTTGCCCCGTTTCATCAGCTTCTACTCCAGTTTTGGACTTGTTTTCTTCATCTTTCTCTGGAGTCTTTGCCTCCTCAGCCGTTTCCTCTTCATACACGGGTTGCAAAGCTGCAGCTGTATCTTCCGTGCCCTCTGATTTATCATTCTCTGTTGTGTGATTGTCTTCTCCTGATATGGCTTTTTCATTCCTATCCTCTTCTATTTTCTCCTCATCTTTCGTACTTTCACTCTTCTCTTGGGGCTCTTGTTCAGTTTCGTCCTCTTGTGTTTTTGTTTGAGAAGTGTCTTCCTGATCCTGTGCCACAACTTCAGCTTCACCAACAACATTTTCATGACATTGCGTCTCCCCGACGATGGACTGTTGGCGTTCTGTGAATGTTAGTGATTTCTCTGAAACTGCATCTGCAAAAACAATTGAGAGATGTCAAGGGAAATATGTATTTGATGCAAGAGTTGGGCTTGTGCAGCTTGTTGATTCATTTGAATGAAAATTAAAGCGTAGTACCATTATTGTCCTGTTTAGGGCTTTTATCTGTGAACTCCTCCTCTTCAGTGCTGGTGTCGCTCAGTTCGGGCTCAGAGCTTCGCTGGGATTCCTTCAGTATAGCATCTGCCAGCTTCTCCTGCACAGATTTGGCTTGGGAAAGAAAAAGGAAAACATGGCAAACGCACTGATATAGTTTCATGGTAAAGCAAGCACATGATGAACATTTGTGATCCACTCATAGTGACGCATGATGCCCGAGTGTTTTAATGAATGAACAATAAAGAGAACCAATGAAGAAACACACAGTTATGAACCAACACAAATGTCTTTAATTGGTCCATGTGCATTACATGAGGGAGCAACACAACACAACATGCAAAATGATAATTAACATGCACAGAAAGAAAAACACATAAACAAGCATCATTGAGTACACAACCAAAATGGACACACAAAGAAAACTCAAAATGTATGTTTTAAAACTACATTATATAGTTGTATGGATGTGAAATAACTAGTTGAGGAAATGTTCCTACAATTCTGGTTTCATCAATGATACATTTTCTAAACATGTGTCAGTTAAACATTTACAGACAAAAAGAAAAATTAGAACACTGCTGAAAAAAGTGGGGTCGCTCAATACTTGAATAATAGGTCAAAAGCTGCATATTTTTGTGCTTTTTGACATACTGGTACTTAAAATACATATGTATTGACAGCGTCCTCCTCCTCTTCTGATTTCATTTGGAACCCCTGCAGGTTTTTCCTTTTGTTTTCAGCTATATATTCTAATGTTTATTTATTTCATACAATTTTTGCTTCTCCCCAACTACACAGATAAAAATAAACATGAAAACATACATATAAAAATACAATCAAATTAGAAACTTGTAGATTTATTGTTAATATCCAAACATCTCGAAACTCAAATTTAACTTTGACATCATGAAGTTTATCAGCCAGAATATTTACCACACACAAACAAACAAAACAGAAAGGATGAAAGAAAGAAAAATAAAATAACACACAAGTCATTTTTCCACTATTAAATTTTTATGTCAAAATGTCGCTTAATTATCAAAAACTGTCATAGGGTACTGGCTCTGACTCACATAAAGTGGTCTTGACTACAGCAAAGGTTGTGATAATAGTGGAAAAACCTCCATACAAGATGGATCCATTTCTTCACTCATAGCTGAAAGCCCCAGAGCTGTGTTTGTTGGTTTGTACTCACCCCTCTCCGGTTCCTCCTCTTGTCTGCTCTCATCTACTCTTTTCTCAGCCTCTTTGTCTCCTAAGGTTTCTTCACTCCATTTATTCTCGTTCCCGGACGGGACGCTGGCCTCGTAGATGTCTACCTCTGTGCTGTTCTGTGTGTCTGAGTCTTGAGGCACAGCAGACTCAGCCTCAGTGGTCGTAGCGGCTTCTTCTGGATGTGGTTCTTCCCTTTCCTCTGGTGGAACAGCAGTTTCCTCTTGATCCACCTCTTTAGGTTGCTCTGCTGTCTCATCCTCTTTGCAGTCTCTGGTGGCCTCTTCGGCATCACTCTCCTCCCGGTCGCTGCCTGAGGAGCTGGAGCCTGATTGAGACTTAATATCTTCTGCGATAAAGATGAAGAAGGATGAAGCACTTTAAATTCTCTCTCCAAATTTTCAATTCACGTTGTACATTTCTCTCAAAGTACGAATATACTGGTTTGCTGGAAATCTTCTAAAAGAGTGATCCATGTTTTGTTCTATTAAAAGCAGTTACATGTATTTAATGAAGAAATTCAACGTAAATCAAATTCTGCTTTACTCTCATCTTTTCCCTTTTACATGTAGTATTTAAGAAGATGTGTCCAAACTTCACCCACCATCCTTCTGGTCATCTTCAGTCTCCGAGGCGTCTCTCTCTTTAACTTGCCTTTCAGCTTCACTGGATGGAGATGGGGATTTCTTTGCTTTTGCCTCGACATCTTCTGTGGGGCCCTCATCGTCTGCTTCAAAGTCTTCTTCATAATCTAAGGAGGAAGATGCACAGAAAAAGAAATCTGTGAAGGCTGTTTGATATTCTGATTCCTTATCCCTCCCAGTCCTACTCAGGTGTTTCAGTGTACCATCTCTGACTTTGTCCTCCTCAGTTGCTGTTTCTTCTTTGATCTGAGCCTCCACTTCCTGCGGTCGGCTGGTTTCACGCTCTGAATGGAAAGCTGCGTCCTCTCCAGTCCTTTCCGTCTCCATCTGAGCAGCATCCTTTGGGCTGATGGCTGACTTCTCTCTTCCTCCATCCTCTTTGACCCTCTTTGGTGGAGGAGTGGGCTTTTTGTCCAACCCCATTGCTATGATGCACCTGAATAAAATGAGCACAATATGCTGTAAGAACTAATCCTTTCATACACAATGTGTCAGCCGTTTATATACAGTAATATCGATTAGCCTGGCTCTGTCCAAAGGTATCCAAATCTACCCTTTGTTTGTTTACTTCATAAAATGATTGTGAGGTCACTGCCAAACAGCCTGGCACATAATCCTCTAAACAATTATTGAGCTTTAGAGGTGCAAGTAAGATTTTTGTTAACTTTCGTTTAAGCAAGGCTAGCCTATGTTGCTGCTGTGTTTGTGCTAAAGTAAGCTCACCGTACATGCTGCTGGCTTTACAGCACCTTCATATTTGACCTATTGACATACGATTGCAATTGATTTAAAGAGCGCAAATGAGAGTATTTCCCAAAACTATTAGACAGTTCCTTTATTTTGTTAAAAAGGGGAACTCCATAGATTAAGCATTGTACTAATGACTAATGACATGTCGTATACACATTGGACAATAATCAGGTGGAGTTCCGCTTTAAAGACAGGGGTGAGACCTTACTTGTAGCAGGGAGAGGCCCCCTCCACGCTGAAGAAGCCAAAGTGTCCGTGCCTGCCGCCGAGTCTGGGGCCCTTCCTGTGTTTAAACTCGCAGCAGGAGCTCAGCCGCTCCACCTGTAGCCCATTCAGGAAGAAGGTCAAGCTGAAGGGGAAGCCTCTGTGTCTCCTTGAAATGAACTGGAAAGTCTCTGAGGGAAAAGGTTGAGGTTGTAGACGAGAGACAGGAACATTTTCAAGAGCAGTCCATAACCCCAACCCATCTTAAATACTGTGGTCTTTACACAAGGGTCATTTTAATGCTAATAATACACAAGTAAATTGAAAATACAGAATTAACTTAATTTTAAGTTATTCTGAAGACTGAGGGACCCCTTAATAGAGTTGGTTTGTTTGCTTTAAGGCTATTGTACACACTCACATTATCTAAATGACCTCCCCGCATGGGTTTGCTCTTTTTTGTGTCCACAAACCCGCGTATTGAACAAACACCATGACAGATCCTCACACTGACCTCCCTCGATGAGGTTGCCCTTGTAAACACACAGGTTCTCCCCTCCACAGTGCTGCTGAAACACTTTCACCTCGTCCCTCAGGTCGCTCAGGTCATGGGAATGGGAGAGATGCACCGCTTTGCCAAAATACACCATGTTCACACACACTCTGCTCTGCTGCACCGAGCTCCTCAGAATAGGGGGGTCCTGACCGGGGAGGAGAGGGGGGGGAACAATTTAATCCTGTTCAGGAAATTCTTATATTTCTGAAACAGTCTCATTTTTTCTCCGATGATCATAAATTACATGTAACAGCAGACGAGACTATCAGTGCAAAGAATGCTATTTTTATATTGTTTTTCTTAATGCCTTTGTCATTGGTACGCTCACCCAGGAACAACCGCTGGCGTAGTAAAAACAGTAACGCTTTTGTCCAAAGGGGGTGCAAAAATGGAACACAAACTAAAAGTTCCTCAGAGCACCTTTAACTCTGATTTTACGATTAATTACGGTATGACCAGTTCAAATAACTAAAATAGCATTGTTTAACTGATATCTTGTTTGAGATTCTGTGACTAATGTTATAGAAAACACTTCTCTCTATGCTGTTCTCTTTTTGCATTTCAGCTAAGTTTAGACAAATGTATCAAACACACACACACACACACACACACACAAAGACATAATACAGTTTATAACCTGCTCCATCCTCCATCCATCCAAATCAATGTGTCTCTTTCAAATATGAATTGTTGTTCCATGATTTATCCAAAGAGGCTACAGTGTGGTGTGAACGCTTGTTATGAGTGAGCTTTGTTGCCAGGGAAAACATACAGAGGAATATAAGACCTCATTGATGTCAGCTCCACTGGAGGCGGTGGTGGGCCGCAGTCGGCGTCCTCTGTGTGTGCCACTGTAGTTGACCTTCACCCCCCTGTCTTTCCTCTTGGTGGCCGGAGGCACTGGAGTTACAAAGTTGTTGATGACTGGGAGGCAGTAGGGTGAGATTCCACCAGAGGCCTCTGTTGTGGTCTGACGTCTGCGGGACTCCTTGTCCTTCTGAGAGAGAAAAGTCACATTGTAAATAGAAAGACTTCAGTATATTTGTTGATGCTGCAGTGAGGTAATGACCCTTTTCGTGCATATGCTTGTAAATACTGCTACTTTTTGTGCAATAAAGCTTACTGGAGAGGTTTTTTTTTCCCCACTTACAGAGCTAACCTGAATCTAATATAATGTACTGTATAACACAGTTTAATTACTGAAAAACTACAAAGCGTAGTATTTTCCAAACATTGTGACCAATGTTGGATAAACCAAAATATAGTAAATATACTTACGTCTGTATAGAAAAACGGGCATTCCCTGTATACAAGCAGGCAAATAGTAGGAATGAATGAATGAGTAAGTGAGTGTGTGAGTGTGTGTCTTATGTGTCACGGCCTCACAGTGCAGTTGAACGGCTGGTGGTTCTCATTGGAGGACTCCAGGAGTCTGTAAGGGGAGCTGCGTCTGAGTGAAGCTGTGGTGCTGTTACTGTGGATGGGCTTCAGTCGCACAGGCCTCTGCATCTTCCCTGGAGCTGTGTTGGGACGAGACGAGCCCGGCTGCAGCACCCATAACACACAGCCGGTCAGCACACATGCTACATTACAAACACTGTATATAGTATGTATTGTTATAGAAACAATCCAATAACTTACAGTGTAAATCTCTGTAAAATGTCTCCTTACTTTAATAAATGCATGATAAATGACAAGATAGATGTGTCCACATGCACATTGGTAATCTTTCCCTGAAAGGTCTTGACATTTTTCACGATATATCACTGTTGGTGTGTGTGAAACAAGCCTCTACCTGCTGGAGATGTTTGCAGACATAAGAGGAGAGCGAGAGGAGAGACTTCACAGGGCAAACACAGAGATCAAGGCCAGGATTACCAACTCTATTTACTTTGGAATCAAAGTCTGTGAATTTTTATGTTTCAAAGATAACATACTTCTAATCCTACTACTTCACCTGCCACACTAACCTAACACTCGTGTCTGCACACAGAGCAGACAGCCACTGAGACAGCTCTTCAGACTTAAAGCAGCTCTGAGTAACATTTAAATATCTTTTAAACAGCCTCATGTTTCCTCTCATAATCATAAATTACCTTTAACAGCAAACGAGACCATCAGTGCAAAGAAAGACGTTTCTATATAGTTTTTATTTCTGCATTTGGTCTGGTCGTACACCTAGTCCGATTTTCGGTTCATGCGTGCAGGCTCTATATGGTCACATATCCGTATTGGTCGCAGATTTCATTGAGGCGCAGGAACGCGATTTGAAAAGCCTATCCCTCCAGGTGAGGGAAGGGGAGCGGGAGCCTTGTTTGAGACAGTTATTTGTCGTCATAATGACTGGTAACGAGGCTGAACCATCAAAGAAAAAAAGAGAATGCAATGAAGAAAAGCTAAAAGGGAGAGTGAAATATGCTACGGGCGGGATGAGGGCGTTGCCAAGCAACGTGTATACAATTTCACGAGAGCAAACTAGACTGCAGTGTTTACTCCTAAATGAATGAGCGGTTGGTACTAACACAAAGTTTGCTTTGCTTCACCATCATCAGATAACCATTATCTGAAATAGTCATTATTTACATCAACAACACAAACACATTACCTCATCGTGATCCATACTAACTGCCGTCTCTCGTTCATTCGCTTTCTGTGAGGACACGTAATCTTTCAGCTTCGTGAGAGAGAGTAGTTAGGTGACACTGCTGCATCAACTCATTGCAATCAGGTGTGTGTAGCAATGACTGGCATTAGTTGATGCAGTGTCAAAACCACTCTCACGGAGCCGAAAAGAGTCCTCACACTTTCAACACACGGACATGCACTAACAAAAATTGTGTTTTGCTCAGCTTTCCATCCATAAAACAAAAAATCTCAGTTAATCCAATTTTTGACGAAATAAGGAGGGGTGAAGCGTCATTCATGGCATCTTAAAAACCACAATGACCAGTTGGCTGAATGTGGATGCAGCAATTAAAAGAATAAAAGTAAAATAATTACATTACAGCAGTGCACAAAAATGTTTTGACTCACAGACTCTGAGGACTCAGAGTGCTCCCCCTCTGGTCCTGAGTGCTGCTTTCTGATGCCCCTGGCACCCGTGGGTGGGCGTGGAGACAGGATGCGAATGACGTCTTCTTCATACCTTTTGGATCGATCCACCTTCCAAACAAAACCGTTAATATTGTCACCATTTTTTATAGAGATTTTTTATAGAGAACGTGGAGTCCTGTTTTCTTCTCCCGAAGGGGAAATTCGCCAAAAAGCGTGCTGTCATTCTGAAATTTGTGAGTAGAAAGCATAAGATAAATCTGCTCTGTCAAGGCAAGAAGCTTAAAGGTGAACAAATTGGAATGAGTGAAAATTTAACCAAGAGAAAGGCTTATCTGGCCTTTCTAGCGAGAGGGTTAAAAAAATGTGGACAAGTCCAACAAACTTAGACGAGAGATGGAAGAATCTTCATCAAAATTAATGGAGCTACACCAGAGGAAGCCAAAATTGTGCAAATCAAAACGGAGGAGGATTTGGATCAATTCCGGAGGGACGAGGAAGAAAAAAAATGTTCTATTAAAGAAGGCAATAGCATGGACTTTTTGGATTAAAGAAGGCAATAGCATGGACTTTGAACTAAAGGGATTTAAACTGGTTTGTGTCAAAATATAAGGTTTGAAATCGTAAATACAATGTGCTCTGCTATTGATAACCTAATGGAATGTGTGACTATTGAAATTCAAATGAAAGATAAATGTTAATTATCAGCTGAGTGTTCAGAACATCCGATTCAAAAATGGAAGACTTTCTCTGACTGAAGAATTTGTAAATACACTGCATGTTATGGGACTGTAGCCGAGGTCAGCAGACACACTGACTGTTTTGAATACTTTTGCAGATGTGTCTAGGCTACTAGAGAAGAAATGGACAAGGCCATATCACTATCTGCATTGTCACAGGCAGAGAGGAAAATAGAGACCTAAAATGATCTGTGTATTAGAATGAATCAAAAAAAATTCTAACTGTAGTAGCTGTGTATCTGTGTATCTGAATCTTATGGCAGTGGGGGCGGGACCCGATAAGCCTTTGGCTTCTCCTGCTTCCCTTCGGACGATAACACAAAGTAATATGTATGAATATGCAATGAGAAAATTATGTATTATGTGTAATTGTCCAGAAGAATAATAATAAATAAATAAATACATTTTCAGTGTAGCTATATAACAAGAGCGCTGTTCCGTATTGAGATTAACATATTTGCACAAACTTCTTCATAAAACAACCGCCCTGTAAATAATGGTAAATGCTAATAATACTAAAAGAAAAATATGAAGAGTTATTAGTTTACAAAATAGGGCAGCCAAGTGGTGTTTATATGTAAATGATGTACCTTGATCTTATGCACTCTTTCCCTCGTTGCATACTCCTCCAGTTTCCTTTTGATCTCTATTTGATGGAAACGCTGTATCGGAGGGACACCGAAAACATTAGAATAGAATATCATGCAAGGAAGAGCAGAGATTAGCTGACTGTTTTGTTTTTTTACTCTGCTTTCTCTGGTATACTCTGTTCGTCCCACCTCCATCTCCAGCACCTTGTGGAAGATGGCCTGGGCCAGGCATTCTCTGACATGTTTCTGGTGGGCTCTCTGGATCAGCTTGTGCCTGTACTCCTTGTCTGGGACAATACGCCCACTCCTTGTGATCTGTTGAACAACGATGGTCTCAATCTTGATGGGCTTTTAAATACGGTTAAACACGTTTTAATACAGATGTAACCAACAGCTGATATCTGAAATAAAGGTACAAATCAGTCTTCAAAGTTCACTATGTGTAATTTCTGTGTAACTGCAATGTACATTTTTTGAATTCCTAACCACAATACTGATGACGTGACATCATCATCATATCATCATCCTCTTCCTGTAGACGTACCAGTCCTGCTCTCTGCAGGTGTCTCCTGATGCGAGTGTTGCTGAAGTATCCAGCCAGATGTTTGTCTGTGAGGCTGTTGTAGGCTGAAATGAGTCTGCAGAATCAAGACCAATAAAAAGACAGAAGGAACAAACGAATTATCCCAGCCTGAGAAACTTAATTAATAAAAAAAAACATAGGCTACATAATTTAAGTATTGTCTTCCATTGAAATTATTCAGTTCGCAGAATTCTTGATTGCAGTTCACCGATAACCAGAATCGCAATCACACACTTTTCTGGGAAACTACAACATTGTTTTTTGGCCCCATTAATGACACATCTAGTCTTCCCCAGCCCGGTCCGTCTAATGTTTTTTTTTCAAACACTGATTTGTGTACGAGACAACAAGATCTTACAACTATAGGATCCGTTACCGGTGTCTGATTACACACAGGAATTAGAGGGTATGACACACTTAACCCTGTCTGCCTCCTCTTTTGTGCACCAGGCTGCAGCCTTCTCTCTGAACCACAACATGGCTGATTCACTATCACTTGGTCATTTTATACGGCCCGGACCAGGTGATGCTTTGATGAGTCTGTTCTTGTCAGATTGAGTTCAGTGTCATTCTTGTTTACTGTTAAGTACTTTGTTTACTAACACTGCTCTATATAAATGTTTTTTTTAAATCAGTTTTATTTGGACTATTAGTACACAAGCCCAAAAAGAGCATATGAACTCAACTGAAAGTAGTCAATTATGCCTCTGTAGCGGCTATAATGCAGTAGTTGTCTATAATATATTTTTATTGATAATAAAGTAACTAGAAAACAACATGAGACAAGCCTGGACAAAGTATTTTGAAAAGTCAAATTTAAAAGTAAGAGAGAAAAATCAAATTGGGATGTGGACTCAAACTCTGTTTAGATAACACCTGTATTGTCATAATAATACATTGCTGGATCATTACTATCAATGAAAGTAAGCAATAAGCAGTTTCGAGGGGGAGCCAATTGTATTCATATAATCTGTAATTAAATAATCTGAATATCTTTCCAGCAAGATATTCAGCTATTTATTGTTTTTCCTTTTGTGATCAATGTCATTGTTTACAGAAGAGCTGTTACAAAACTCCCTTTAAAAAGTTGTTCAATCATTAATTATTTTGTGGTGGACCCATTAATAAGTACAGTAGCAATGGTAGCCTATATTGAGTCACCTAAAAGTAAGCCTAGTTGCTCGACACTGTAGGCTACTCCCATACCATTATACAACAACAACGTTTTCTAAAATACAGTGGCATTAGCATATGTTTAGTTTAATTTATAAGTAGGTCTAGTTAATTCTGCCTCTGTAGTGGCTACATTTATTGACATTTCACTACCATTATAAATATGTATTAGCAAGGTAATTTCATTGATAAGAAAAAATGTATAAATTAAGTTTCAGTTCAATAGAAACCAATCTCTTAAATCACTCGATAGCCTAATAAAAATATATGTTAAATTGCACCAACCCTGGGTGGAAGTGACTCATGGTTTTCAGGTCGCGCTCTCTTTAAAACCCTCGTCAACTCTTCAGGTAGAATGCGAAGTCAAAATGTAAGAAGCAGAGCAGTTATAAAGTGTAGCAGAGCTGAGCCAGACCGAGGAAACACTTCTTCTCCCACGGACAACCTGATGACACTCACCGGTTGCCATGGGAGGTCACGTGACGATGCTGCCTTCAACGAAGCTGGTTTCCACTTACAGACAGTCCGACCACTGACATCTAAACCAGCATACCAACATCAAATACAAGGACACAGACACAGACACACGGACAGGGACACGCACACACACACACACACACACACACACACACACACACACACACGTTTGTACTGCTACACTTGTGAGGACATTCATTGACATAATGCATTCCCTAGCCCCTTACCCTAACCCTAACCATCAAAACTAAATGCCTAACCCCAACCCTTACACTAACCCTAACCTAAACCTAATTCATGCCTGAACCTTAAAACCTAGTGTTAACCCTCAAACAACCCTTTAAAGGCCTGTCCTAAAGTGAGAACCGGCCAAAATGTCCTCACTCCCCAAAAATGTCCTCACTCTTACGGTCTAAAACACAAATGGGTTTTCACAAAGATAGTTGTACAAGCACACAGACACACACACACACACACACACACACACACACACACACACACACACACACACACACACACACACACACACACACACAGGCCTGCACAGACAAATGACTGGGCCCCTGAAAAGGTCCAGTCATTGGGCCCCCTTTACTCATGCTGAACCAGTTAGATTAGGGCGGGCTACTGGAAATAATAGTGGGCCGAAATAACGACGATGCGAGCGCCTGTAGGGCGCGAGCAGAATTTTTTTGCCCTTCCAAGATCTTTGCACCTGCTTTTTGGCACATTTACTGTAATGTAAGCTTTTAGACACACCAATGCTGTAGAGGGGGGAGGTTAACTATGATAGCACTGCTACCAGAAGCTTTCCTCATCAGTATAACAACCATCTGCCACCTTCGTTTAAAGGCTAAATATGTAATTTTCTAATTTTCTTAGAAAATAATAGATAGAATATACAGAATAATTTGCAGAACACCGTCACAGGTCCTGGCATCACTGAGCTTTCTAGGTTAGCATGCTCATCATCAGTACATAGCTAACGCTTGTTTGGTTGACCTGCTGCATGCAACGGTTTTGAGGGGGAAAAAACGACCCATGATATCTTTAGTTTTTCAATATAAAATGTGATATATTTTACCCAAGTAACAATGAATACAATTTTTTATATAATTATAGAAAGTTCTCTTGCGAATATAGCGTTCAAAAATCAAGGTTGGCTAAGTTAGGTCTTTTGCAAAAGAAAAAAACAAAAAACTTTTTTTTCTCTCTCTCTGGGCCCCCTCTGGTGGCTGGGCCCTAGAAAGCTTTCCCACTTATACCCCTTATGGGCGGCCCTGCACACACACACACACACACACACACACACACACACACACACACACACACACACACACACACACACACACACACACACACACACACACACACTCTGACCAGGTACGATTTCAAAAATAGAAAGAGGTATTCTGATCCTTGACTGAATGAAGGTGAAGTAAAAGTACTAATATGCTACATCACTGTGAAACTAATCCACTACAAGTAAAGGTCCTGCATTTACAAACTTGTAGGTAAAAGTGTTTCCAGTAAGGTCAAACACTGCACTGCAGGGGAAAGGGGAAACAATTTAACTTAAGCATATATAGATAGAATCATGAAACATTGCCGGTTGAAACATTAAAAAATATTTTTTTTTATTATTTTTTTTTTCCCAGAAATAACAAACAATATCAAACTAGCCTACTTCATACATTTGCAGCTCTTTAAACACCAAACATCTAGGTGTTGTATCCCAGCTGCAGGCCCTCTGTGGCCCTCTTGAGGACATCTGGAGAATAATTATTTTTTTACCAGGACACAGCATCATGTCAAAAAGCATGTCAGTGTATGAGCATCATGAAACTAATGATAGCATTTACTCTACACATAATAATAATGAATGGGATATTTGTGCAAATCTATATTTGAAAAAATAAAAAATAAAAAAAGTGAACCACCTTCACTTGAAGCTGTCTGTCTTAAGTGTCATATTGCCTTGATATTGTGTTTTCATACAATATGTCGGACATAGCTTTTGAATGTTGTGGCATACATTTGGCTAATTTACATACTACAGTATGTTAAATGTTCTATCAGTACCAAGGTTGACCAGTAAGAGGAGCCACGTTTCTGCACACAAAGCTAAGATGGATGGGTGGGGTGGGGGGCCTTGCCGTTTGAGGATCACTATTGAAATTATTGGGAGGGAAGAGGAGAAGATTGTTCTGTGCTTTTGTATGTCGATGGACATTCACATATGCAACAGGAGATACAGACAGGGAAATTGCTGATAATTTTGAAATGAACATGTAACATGATGTACACAAAAAATAAGGTGAAACGTAAGGACTTAACTTAAGGAATGTCAAAGGTTAGACTTGGCAGACTAGTCTCAAGGATGTCAGGGTCTTTCACAATGGAGCATGTTGCTAGACATTTGGAGGTAATAGGAGGTAACATGACAATGTAATATATATTTGTAAAGTATACTTTATGTGATGTTAAATGAAAGTGCAGCATACGAGAATGTTTACCTGTTTCTGTATAAATGCATTTGCATACATGTCCAAGGTCATGAATAGCTGCTGACATGCAGAGGAACAGGAAATTATCCCTTGTCCAGTCATGACCATTTGCATCCGCAGAAATCCTCTGATACAGCAGCATGCAGTATATTGCTGGTAAGTGCCTTCTAGAAAGTGTGTCATCAAACTAAATTTGTTATTGTCTTTGTATGAGTTTTCCTCACCGCACATATTGAAACAAAAAACAAACAAGAATTTAATTAATTTCATAATCAAAAGCATTGTTTTGGTGAAGGATGAACACAATTGCATTTGTGGTGGGTGTGTGGTTGTTAAACTCACCAGCATTTCTCATTTGCTATCTTTTCCTCTTGTTTTCATAACAGGACGACCAACACACACCTGTTGGATGTTTGAGAAGACCTGGCTGCACAATCCAGAGGGACAGAAAAAGAACAAAGCGGTATAGAAAGGTAGAGGAGGGACAATAAAACACAGGAAAAGTAGAAAGAGGAACGCAATATTCTATAGCCTATATTTATATGTAAAGCATTAATAGGTGAACCAACGTGCATGTTCTTGGATGTACAGCCACAGAGGTTCTAGTTATACAATGATCACAGAACTCCTGCAGAGAACTATAAAAAGCTGTGTTCAAATGCATATTTACAGTTATATACAGTACATGTAAGAGTCAGAATTGTTATTCTTATAAAGTAAAAGGCAAAGTACAAAATGTACACAGTAAATGGTCATTGCATTTTCCTTAAAGTGGCTAGGAGGAACTTTCAGTTTGTTTAGCGTTAAGAAAAACTATATAAAAATAGCTTTCTTTGCACTGAAGGTCTTGTTTGTCGTTACATGTAATTTATGATCATCAGAGGAAAAATTAGACTGTTTCAAAAATATTTTAAAATTCCTTGTATAGCTACTTTGAAACAATAATAAACAACCCAGGAAACAAAACAGAGAAATATCCGCATTACTGCTTCTGCTATTCTTCTCCAACTTTCTTAAAAGCAGAAACTTAGAATTAAATAGTTGCTGATTTCCAGGGTATTTCATTTATAAACAATATGATCTGCATAGAACTTGCTTTGCAGAGCCAAGTCCCCTCTTACCTGTACATGTACACAATCCGTCACACTGAGCAGTGGACATAAACTAAACCAGGTAAATGAAACAGAGACACACCTGTTTAAACATTCACTACCTGTAAGGCCGGAGGAATTGAGATGGAATTGCCTTGAATGCCGGCAAAAAACACAGTAATCAAGGCAGACATTTCTGCAGCCCTAAATGCCTAATACACATGGCAAGTCTTAAAATAACAATTAGCTTAGGAATAGAGGTGGGGTGATTATAAATTCAATTGAGGAAAGTGTCTTGGCTGTAAACTGGGAGGTGGCGGGGAGTCATGCAGCTCTGAGAATGTGGGGTTGAGGGGAGGGGGGGGGGGCAGCAGTTTTTGCAATCAGCATTAAATAGAGCAGTTTTGTGCCTGTGTGATTGTCAAGTGGGCCATTACTCGTTGATAAGAGCACTTTTTCCTTATGTCGCTCTGATTGGGGCTGAGCATGCTGCTCCCTCTCTCATGCTGTCCCAATGCAATCAGGCCCCTCTTTCACAGCACTGCCATTTTCACTGCTGTGATTTCCACCCTATCCCCATTGGCCCCAGCCATCGCGAACACCCCCCGCCCCCACCCCCCAACCCCATGCGTCCTCCAGCACACCACCTCCCCCTTCAGATTCGATGAGTACCCATTTACAGCAAGGAGAAAAGGTCAAGCCAAACTCGTTGTGTCAATTGTAAACCACCCCAATTCTGACTGATTTCAATGAAATAAATGAGTACTTGCTGCCCCCAAAGAAAGCAAAAGGTCCATGTGGAAGTAGCAAATTAGGAAATGTTCTCTGAGGCATGCTCGGGTCAAACGCTCATCGCTTCCCCTTGATGGAGAGTCTCCTACATTCCTTGTTCTTACTGTATCTGTGTATCCTCTGTATCATCTGAAATGAGACTTTTACAAAGTAAAGAACTTGAAAAAAAAGGAAATGACCATACTAAGCCACAACAGGAAATATAACATGTATGATATGGACTATACAGAACCAACCATGCCATTTGTTTGTTAAAACTCTTTCACAGACAAATAGATGTACAGTATATTGCCTTACATAGGGATGTTACTCATGTTTGTGGTCAATTAGAACCCAGAGAGGTCTATAACTCTCTGCGACTCTACATAGACAAACTCCAAAAACAATTGTTTAATAGACTTTGTATTGGTCATTATTTATTATAGGCTAAATGCTGTGCTAAAAGGACCCAGCAGAAGCAATCACAGAAATCCATTGTATTTAACAAAATAAAATAAATGGACGGGTCATTTTCCGCTGCAGTAAAATTTGAAACGTGTCGGTTTAAAATCATTTTACTAGCTTCTCTCATTCAAATTAGGAAAATTCATGAAGTATGTAGATGATACAACAATGTATAGAAAAGTGATTGAGAAAAGTTATTTTTATTGTCATATAAATATTACAGTCACTATCTCTCAAGAAGATTTCAGCATATTGACAGAACGACATTACGCCAATATGCTGGCTTTGTGCATTTACACTGGAGCAAGTGAAGTCTGCATGTTGGCGAATCAGTGTGTGAATGAAAGTTGAGTGTCACTTCTAATAACAGACTCTCAAACACTACAACATCAATCAGCACGTTGCCATTAAGTTCTTGGTTCCATAATTCTCCAGCAAGCAATTTGGCCTTTAGCTATGCCATTGCGATCGTTGACCTCTTTTCACCTCTTCTAGCTAACAATGGAGTATTTATACCGTAGATCATGCTGTATACTGTAGTATGTACCGCAGTAGCCTCACACACACACACAACCAGACGTAAAAACTGCAGAACGAGTTTGTGAGTTTGTTGACAGGTGAGACATTGTTTTTGTCTGGTCCACATCACGCTAAACATTTAAGAAGTCAGCCATGCAATGGGGAAAATGAAAACATTGCGACTGTTACACAATAAGATTCACATCTTTCCCAACATCGGTGGTCACATCAGCCATTCTGTCGGAGTGATTAGGACTTTCATGTCTGAGAAAGTATTCTTTCTAATCATGATTAAATGCTTGATGATAATAGGTATTGGTGCTATTAGTTGTGATACATCTCTCCTCTGACCTTTGACCTCTCTGTCTGAACTCAGCACCCAGGCCAAAATAAAGCTGCTTTTCAGGACTTTTTTTCTTGGCACTTTGAAGGGTATTGGTTCTGCAGCATGAAGGATTCAGGGAGGGCTGGTTGTCTCACAGGCTGCTCCCGTGGACTGTGTGCTCAATGTTTGAGACGCGTTATCTGATAAAGCTGCATTCATCTCCACCAGGTGGAACAGGACACATCTCGATGGAGGCACGCTAACTCTTTTATCCCTCTGTGATGGTGCGATAACGGACGCAGACTCATGCTGGTGCAAGTTGGACTGTTATCCCGAGCACAGAAAATAGCCTTTTTTGTTTGTTTGTGCATGTGTGTGTGTGTGTGTGTGTGTGTGTGTGTGTGTGTGTGTGTGTGGGTGGGATTGCGTGAGCGACAGTAGGTTGAACGAAAAAAGTTTAAAAGAAACAAGTAAGCATCTGTGTGTTTTCTTTCAAGTGGTAAAGTATGACTTCTTGAAGGAACATACAGTGTCCCCTGTCATCTACAGTTGACATGATTTGCATACAGGCTTGGAGCAGGTGGACTGCCTGATTTTCTATTTGGAGCAACGCAGCGTGATGCAGCCGACCACACAAAAACATGGAGGCCAAAGAGCAAATAAGTCCATTTAGTCATGTTCACGTAGCTCTTGTGTTGAGTCGACATTGGCTTTACGTCCTCATTGTTTGGATTTCCACAGACCACACTGTTCAGAATAAACCCTATATTTGGAAGAGTATCAAAGTGAAGTAACCTATTTGCGGCAAATTTGCCCTGCAAATCTGACAAAGGCGACAAAAGAAATTAAAGAAGTTTAGTTATCAAACCAATTAAGGACATTTTTTTTTGACAAAAAGGTATCCAAATACATGTTCAGTGTGTTATCCTTTACTGTGATAATATGTTTGGGTCTCATTTTGGAGCTTTGACCAGTATCAATAGTAGGTTAAATTCAAATGATGAAGTATTGGGGTGAAAAAACAATGTTAAATGCATTTGTTTTAGTTGTCAAACCTTTTTAAAAAGTCAAACCCAGAGCGTAAGGGCTTTTGTAAAAATCTGTGTATAATTAGTACTTTAATTTTGAGGCTTTTACAGTGCATTTAGCTGACAATACCTCTGCACCTTTTCTAAAGTAGAGTTTTAAATGCAGGACTGTTAATGCAAGTATTTCCTAGATTGTATTACTTCTACTTGTACTCAAATAATGATTTTGAATGTGTTCCTTTACCACTGTTAAAGAGAGATTATATCATGGGAGTGCAAGCTGTTATGTTACATTAACTTCTGTTGAAGGGACATTAATCAACCTCTCACTCTGTGTGTATGCATGAGTGAGTCTTTTGTTTTCTCTCTCAAAATAAGAGTCACAATGTGGCATACGCTGACTCCTTCGTCACAGTTACATTCTCTTATTTTGACAAGAAAAGAACAACCACTCTCAGCAGGTCCACTTTGCTGATACTAATGTTTATTCTTTTATTGAATCAAATCAGTTTTTTATAAAAAATTAAAATAATAAATTATATAATACAACAGCAATTAAACATTTACAACCTACAGGGGCGACCGTGGCTCAGGTGGTTAAGCTGGTTGGCCAATGATCCTAGGGTTGGCGGTTCGATCCCAGCCCGGCCACTTGTGTCATGGTCGTTGTGTCCCTGGGCAAGACCCTTCACCCACCTTGCCTCGTGTGAATGTGTATGACTGCTGTATGTTTGAGGTGGTGGTCGGAGGGGCCGATGGCGCTGAATGGCAGCCTCGCTTCTGTCAGTCTACCCCAGGGCAGCTGTGGCTACTATGGTAGTTTACCACCACCGGTATGACTGTGTGTGAATGAATGGAACCTGGTACCCTGTAAGCGCTTTGAGTCACGTAGAAATAAAGCGCTATATAAATCCAATCCATTATTATTATTACATGAAGGCAGGATTTATTGAAGATATTTAGAGTGCATTCGCTTTATAAATGTTGGTTTGTATTGGGCTTACCTGTTGCAGATTCCTAATAAACGTGTGTTTAATCAAAAACCACAACGTAAACACAAATAAGGTGTTTCTTCCCATATAAGTACTGGCGGTGTTGAATTGAACAGTAACTTGAAGGGTACTCATAATGCACAGAGGGCAGTTAGTGGGGCCCCCATAGAGCAAATTTTAACCCTTTGGGAGTCGGAACCCCTCATAGCCTACAGTGAGACTCATGTCTTCAAGTCAATCCTATATTTGAGTAAAATTGCCCAGGATAAAATATACTTACGAATAAGTAAACCCATTCAAATTTTAACGTAAATCAAAGTACAGACGTATTAGTAACCAAATAAAGCAACAGTACTTGTTTTGCAAAATTTGATCTACTGTATGATAATGCATCATAATGCATTTAGGAAATTATGTACAGTAGGCTTAGAAGTAAAAAATACAGCCTAGCCGATCTTAAATGTACTTTTTACTTTTACTTTGAAATTTACATCAGATTTGACAGCATTTTTAAGAACATGACTGTGACATACTTTTAATTATTATTTTTTTACCATGACTGTGACACACTCTTTTTCTTTTCTTTTTTTACTCTTACTGTGTAGGCTACTGCTCACATAAAAACCACACACCATGCAGGCTTATTTCCTAGGGGAGGCGCGGCCAAAGAGGACATGGAAATATGAATTATGATCCGCCCTCTAGTAACAGCTCAGGGCAGACAGGCTGACACTCAGAGAAAGGAACAATAACAACAACAGCACTTTTCACTTTGAAACGGGGGAACACTTCTCACAGCTCTGGACAGACGGACACGGAGATGCGCTGGACAGGTGAAGCCAAAGTGGAGTGCTGCATTGTTAGCGAGGATGAAAACTCCGGATCTCTGTTGTCCAACTCCGACGAGGTGAGTGATGAAAGTTACAGACGGAGGTGTGAGGCGGTGTGAGGCCGTGCAGGTATATTAAATATTAGTGGAAATGGCCTCGTCAAATTAAATCAAAGTGGGCTTCGGTCTGTTATCAAAAGCCGGCCGTCCACATGCTGACAGCTCAGTGTTTTCACAATTTGAAGATATGTCGAAGGAAATTACCCCTCCCCGAATTCTGCAATTAACACTCAAGTAGTTAATGAGACCTCTTCACCTTTTGGTTGCCTCGGTTAGAAGCTTGTGGCGAACTTAGCCTTTTTTAATTGCTGTTATTAAAAAAATCAATCCCTCTTCTCCCTGAGACCAAGTTCTTGTTTGTATTTTTTTTTGATTGACACGCGAAATTGTCATGTTGGTTGGGGGGGTTGAGTCACAGCACGCGCGCGCGGTGGCGAGCAGTTGCTGAATCACAAATGCAGATCTCAAGAACATAATACACGCAGGAGAAGTATTAGTTCAAGTGTTGTCAGTTTTTGCAAGTAATGACTATAGCCTCTCTCTCTTTTTTTATTCTTAAATGCCATTTAATCGGTAATCGCCTGCGTTGTCATGGTGAAAAGTGAAAGGCATGATATTTATGAGGAAGGAGCAGGGGGCATTTAAGGCAGCAGCTGCCGCAGCAGTCTGACAGAGCGACATCATCCTCTTCGTCCCGCCATAGCTGCTTGTCATGTGTGAGGATTGCGAAGGAGACGGAGAGCTGTTAGGAAAATGCACTGAGGACAGGAGAGACAGAATGGTAGGAAAGAATGTTTGGAGCAATTTTTTTTTTTATTTCTTCTACTGGACTTATAAAAAAAAACTAATCATGCGAATTTAACAAGGGTCGTTCTTGGAGGATAACGTTTGGACAAAATGTTTACATCAGAACTATTCCAGCTCGATGTAGGCTACTGTGGATTGACAAAGGCTGCGACACTCTCCATGCAGGCATCTCTACAAATCAAACAACATTTTTTTTTCATTAAATTAGTTTTCCTTTCTGGCTAAAACGTGAGGAAAAACGTAGTTTCTTTCCCACTTTTAGAAACAATTCTGTGAAGTGGCTTTCTCCTGCCATGTTTTCAGATATTGAAACAGACCTTTCAGCAAAAATGTCAAATTTATCCATAACAAACTAGATGCGGAGAAATAATTGATTCTGATAAAGTTGTTTTTTCTTTTATTTAATTTGATCATAAGTTCGGTATAGTGACAGCAGGTAAACTGAGTTCCAACATGTTATGTTACCCACGTGCTGTGCTGTATGTGTGGGGTGGCCGCGTTCCTGTGCGTAATTTTCTAATTGCACGTCTGATCCCTTCAGGGCGCGCCGCTGGAAGTTTTGGATGAAGAGGCGCCGTCGCTACAGGCGATGTCATCTGCACCTCTGTTAGGCAGAGCGGTGTGCGCGAGCTGTAACGGCGAGATTGTGGATAAATATTTATTAAAGGTAAACGATTGCACCTTAATTTTTGTGTGCAAGTTTTTAATTTTTCCTTTCTTTTTTTTTTGTTACAAGAACTGATTTTCGTTTTTGTTTGGATTACGGATACTTCATTTACTTTTAGGTCTCGTTTGCATTTCTGCTTGTTTTTTTGTATTGTTTTTTTTGTTCTGAGTCTCACGCTGTAGTTCGTGCGTGTGAATGCAACAGGCCTTTACCACACAACTGATTGACTTCTGCTAATTTCTCCTGTCTCGTCTTCAGGTGAACGACTTGTGCTGGCATGTGCGCTGTCTATCCTGCAGCGTGTGCCAGACTTCACTTGGCAGCCACACGAGCTGCTACATCAAAGAAAAAGAGGTTTTCTGTAAACTGGATTACTTTCGGTATGTGCATCGATTTTTTTAAATAATAGGCCTACATATTTTGCAAATTGAGGTTTAAGAATCAAATAAAATTAGCCCCATGATAATTGCTATTGGGCGGGCATTTAATTCATTTTAAGTGTAGGCCTATTTTATTATTATTTTTTACATTGAGTTAATGGTCAATAAAAAAAGCAATATTGAAAAATCATTCGAAACTAAAACAGTATTGTCTTTAGCAAAAAATATTCGACACACTTTAACACTCCTTCAAAGATAGATAGATAGTTATATAGGCATAGATAGATAGATAGATAGATAGATAGATAGATAGATAGATAGATAGATAGATAGATAGATAGATAGATAGATAGATAGATAGATAGATAGATAGATAGATAGATAGATAGATAGATAGATAGATAGATAGATAGATAGATAGATAGATAGATAGATAGATAGATAGATAAAACACCAATTAACTTTCCAATATAAAGCTCTCTGCATCGGTCGCTAAAAAGACAAAGCTCCTCAGTGTTTCAACCTTTACATTCATGTTTGCTCCCCTCGACCTTCACCGACAGAAGATACGGCACATGGTGCGCGTGCTGCGGCCGGAACATCCACTCCACAGACTGGGTGCGCCGGGCGAAGGGCAACGTGTACCACCTGGCCTGCTTCGCCTGCTTCTCCTGCAAGAGGCAGCTGTCCACCGGGGAAGAGTTCGCCCTGGTGGAGGAGAAGGTGCTCTGCAGAGTCCACTACGACTGCATGCTGGACAACCTCAAGCGGGCCGTGGAGAAAGGTGAGTCCGCTGAAGAAGTGCAGTTTTTCCACTTCACGCCAACAAACATATCGCTTCCTTGAGATTGGAACAGATATATTTTTTTGCCCGTTTTGCAACAAAACGTTATCTTATTTAAAAAAAAGTTTAGCCTATATGTTGTATGTAGGCTATACGTTTAATATGTTGTAATTTCAAAAAAGATAATTGTTTACATGGAAATTTACAAAAAGGCATGAACTCATTTCATAGGGGTTTTTCAAAATGAATAACATGTCTTTAAAATGCATAGTGAACATGTGCCATCTTTTAATGGTTTGGTTTAAATATGGTTTTTGCATGCTGCCCTTCAAAAAGTGAAATGGATGTATCTGTCAGTAATGTAGATTTGTAATTCTGTGGTAAATGTTGCAGGGCCTTTTATTATAATATGCTCTTGTTTGCAGGAAACAGTGTTAACATGGAAGGGGCTGTGCCCACTGAACAGGAGATTAACCAGCCAAAGCCCTCCAAGAGAGCAAGGACCAGCTTCACTGCCGAACAGCTGCAGGTTCATATCATTTGATTATACTTCATACAAATTTGTCAGGGAAAACGCAGAATTATTTATTTTTCCTAAAAAGGAGCCAATAAAAATATCTGCCTAATTTAAATAAAAATGCCACTTTAATTACATTTTTGTTTAACTAAGATGTCATAAGTTATTGAGTTCAGATCCTCCAAACACAGAAACACATTTATTTTCTTCCAAATATTTTGGAAAATAATCCGCCATTTAAAGTAATTCTTATAAACACATGCATCTACATTCATTTATTTCTATGTGACAGTCTTCATTCCAAACACATGATTTGTTAACAGCAGTGCTATTGATACAGACAAACCAAAGCTCCACACAGCAGTTAAACAAGCATTTTGTTTCTCATGCCGATATGAGGGGAGGGGACCCTGTCTGTCACTGAACTGGTTTCCCTCTCCCCCCCCTGACCGTGCAGGTGATGCAGGCCCAGTTTGCTCAGGACAACAATCCAGACGCCCAGACCCTGCAGAAACTGGCAGAGCAGACGGGCCTCAGTCGAAGAGTCATACAGGTCAGTGAAGGACCAGTGGATGAGAGAATACATATTAGAAGTCCAAGACTATACAGTATTTAGAACTCAGTATCATTAATACAATTCAAACAAATCCAAAAGAAAAACATACACACATTCTACCATGCACTTTTCAATGCTTTCAAATAACATGTGTTTATGAGTCAAATAAGAAAGAAAAGAAAATTAACACAACAAGCCTGTAGAAATTAGGCATCATTGAGCATTTTAATTTTCAAGCTGATAGTGCTAAAGCTTGTTTTAAATTATTTAGATTCTAATGCATAGTTTAATCTAAACAGTGCATATTATTTTATAAGAAGATATGCAATGTTTTAAATTGTATGTAAAATATTAAGTCGACAAGTGAATGTAATGGAGTACATACTACAGTAATTTCCTCTTGAGATGTAGTAGTGAAGAAGAAAACTTTAGCATAAAATGCAATATATTAAAGTACAAATAATCAAAATGATGCTTGTGTGCAGCAATTGAGTAAACTTAACTTTAGTTACATTCCACCACTGGCAAAAGGTGCATATCTCATAATATTCTAACATCATTTATATCTTATGACATAAGAAAATATTTCAGAAAGAAACACAAAAAAATCTGTCTTCTATAAAAGACAGTGGAATTGTATGTATCCAATGTGTACAATATAATGTAACCAAAAAATGCCTGTGTTCGCTGTAACAAAAGTAACAAGACAGCAGCAATGCTAATACGGAGTTTTGCAAAATAACCAATGATAAACTACAAAATGTTATTCAACTGTGTTTCCAGAGCTGTAGTTCAAGGATTAAACTGATGGTTAGTGAGCCTTTAATAACAGTTTCCATTGGTGACAGAACATGGCATCTAGTTTGATAGTGACACTTGTGGGAAAACACACCTCTGCCCTGACTGTCCCAGCCCAGCTAGTATTACCTGGGAAGGAAGTATGCCAAATTAAAAATAGCTTGTATAGTTTACAAGCTAACGTTACAACCCACAGTATTCATCTTTGACTTTCAAATCTTCGCCCTACAAAAGACGTTTGTCCTGTCAATTCAGGTCTGGTTCCAGAACTGCCGAGCCCGCCACAAGAAGCACGTGAGCCCCAACCACAGCTCCAGCACCACCATGAGCTCGCTGCAGTCCGGCCGCCTCTCCCAGCCCACCCCAACCCCAGAGGAACTGCAGTACACGGCCTACGGAGGCTCGGAGGGATCAATGCTCTCTGCACTACACTCCTTTATAGACAGTGAGCACTGGCCTTTTCATGAGTTTTTGTGTTTAGATTGGTGACCATAAAAATGTCAAATTTCTATTTTAACAATTTAAATAATATTAAATTGGTATTGTTTTATTGGAAATGTGGAGTGCCCCTAACCCAAACAAGCCATGGTTTAATTTATCACAATGGAGATGAATTATTTTTAATATATTGTTAATTTATTTGTTATAATTTAATTAAACTAAACTTTTACACTTATTTTCTTTTACTCCTATACAATTTTTAAAATGAAATAAAAATGAAATTTGCTGATGATATGGCTTTATTTTTCATCAACATTTCAAATAAAAGTTCCAAAGGAAAAAATTATTAAAGATGGTTTTTAAAATTAATATCAGGCTATATGACGAACATGGAAAAAGGGTTTACAAACGGGGTAAACATAAGCTTTTTAGCTTCCTGGACAAGTTCTGTGAAATAGCATTTATAAATAGTCAGACATGCCCATTAAATGTTTTGGAAAGTAAACATATTTAAAACAATTATGGCATTTAAGGCCATAATAATCAGGATCTACCCATTGCTGTAAATAATATTTTACAATCTTCATCAAGTTAAGCTTTCTTTAAACAATCTATATATAGATTTGTATATATTTTAATATCTATAATGGAAACTGTTATGACCCCAGTGCTCTCTGTGTGCCCGCAGTACATTCCCCTCCATCCATGTTTCAACCGCTGCTGCCAGCCCACGCCATGACCTCGCTGCCCGTGTCTCACGCCTGAGCTGCATACACACACACACACACACACACACACACACACACACACACACACACACACACACACACACACACACACACACACACACACACACACACACACACACACACACACACACACACAGGGCCGCCCATAAGGGGTAGAAAGTGGGAAAGCTTTCTAGGGCCCAGCCACTTTGGGGGCCCATTGTCTTTGGAAGCCAAGAACCTAACCAAGCTAAACTTTATTTTTAACCGAAAAAATTAAATTAAAACTTGCACGACCATAACAACAAAACAAATTTTTTATTTATTGTTACTTGAGTAAAATGTCAATATCTATTCAAAGTTGGGTGTTTAAACAGAGCGGCTGCTCCGCTTACGGCCATTTGAAAAGCCTGGCGCAGAGCCAGCAGCTGGACATGTTTAATGCTAAGTGTCGCCAGAACGTCACAGATTGACTTTTCTGGGAACAGGTTGGGTGGGGCTATCCTCTGAGCGTCAAATATTAACGCCGTTAGTTTAAACATAAGATTTTTTTTTTTTGCCAAGCCTTTGCTGAAGATTACCTATATGCCTTTAAAACAACACAACTTAATGTACATTTTTGTGGGCAGGCCTTGAATCCGTTACGGGTTGGTAGACAGCCCAGAGATTGGCAGCAAAAAGTTGATGGACCTCAAAACTAAAATCTAAACGGTCTAAATGAAGTACAATAAAGTACATTTTGTGCTGACTCTGGACTGGAGAACATGTGTTGTGGAAGATAATTTTAATTTGGTCCAGTCTTCCATCAATGGTATTCTGGACCATAATATACATATTTTTGTTATCACTGCTTTTCCTTTGGGAATAGTGGGTATTTGACATCTTGTGTGCCTGTGCTATTTTTTTATCCCAGACGATACAACTATTTTGAGAAACATTTACTCCCCCACCCTAACCCCAGGGCAGGTGGACTGGGTCACATAACTGATCTGAGGGGGAATGGAGGTTGGCCAGGGAACTTGTATAACTTGTAATTCGACCCCTTATATGCCTTAAAGGCTTCCCACCTAGTTGTGGCCAAGGTTTGGGATGTGTTGATCTAAAAAGATATATCAATTTGTTCTCCCAGAAATTGTAGAATCTTTGAGCCCTGCATCCATTTAATTTGAACTCTCAAAAAATAATCTATAGTCTTGAATAGCTTTTTTAAATTTGAAAAAAAAAATACTTATTTGATGAATTCAGGTGTCTCCATATATTAGATAAATGTAATTTTATTTAATAAAATTATGCATTACTTTCCTTTACTGTACTCAGACAATACCTGTGGAAGCATCAATCCCACATAATACCAATAGAAAAGCAGAGATGTTAAAAATGTTTCAGATTGAGCACAGCGGAGTGATACTGTTTCAAACTTAATCCATCCTATGAACCCTTTGTGTGCCAAATGGTGACAAGATTGGGTTTTGATATTAACCAGTTTTGGCTGGATTCTTTTTCCTGAGTCGTTCCTGCTCACGGAAAACACATGTAGCCTACCTGCTACTTGTGTCTGGGTGTCATTGTGAAAAGTATTTGGACCCAATGAAAAAACGGGTTGGGTACCTTTTGTAGTTCTTCTACATTCTTTTAAAGAGGACAGGCTAGTTACTCATTTTGTCATTTTCCTGAGTCTACAAGCGGGTGTAAATTCTCTCTTACCATAACGTACATTTTTGTGATGAAGAATTTCCCTTTGGGGACAATAACTTCTGAAGGCTTTGACATAAGTCTTCAGGTTGACACGACCAGCCAGGTCTGACCAGTTTTTCACAAACCTGGCCAATCGACCAACCAGCTGGGTCATACCACAATGGTATGACGAGCAGCATCATCCTGGTTTCATTATTACCGTAACCACCATGTTTTCTGTATTTTTTCTAAAAATAAAAATAGACCTAAAAAGTTCTTAATGCAAAAAAAGAAACAAGGCACAAAGAAGTTGGAAATAATTAAAGGAACAGATTTGAGTTAAAAGTTTAAGATTTTTTTTTCAATAATTTCAGTAATGTTTGCATTTTCTCAGCTTTTGCAGTGATGAGAGCAGAATGAACTAAGCCTACATGTTTCAACCAAACAGAGGCCAACTTTATATTTTTTATGGTAGATGGTGAAGAGGACCGCCTTTTTTAATTTTTTTGTAAAGAATTTTGTTGATTTTTAATTGTTATTTATTTCAACAATACCACCAAAAGATTTCAAATGATTTATTGTCATGTGCAGAAAAAAAATAAAAAGGCTGGGCCCGGGCCAAGTCAGAAATGTGCTACTATTTTAAAATAATAATGAGTCCTTGCTCCCCAAACTGTCCCCGCAAGTCCCTGGTTGATAAGATAGTTAGTCTCTCTACAAAGACATGTATGTGTTCATTTAGGGATGAGCGCACTCACACGCATTGATACTAGTAAAGCATGGGTAAGGGGGGCCCATTGACCGGAGGTTTTCAGGGGCCCAGCCATTAGTGTGGGCAGGCCTGCACACACACACACACACACACACAGCAGCCTCAGACCTCACCAGCAATGGTCCGTCATTAGCAGCCGCAGTATTCAGATCTCCACGGGAGATACAATTTCATTTTGAGTGAACCTTGAACCTTGTTTGCCTTGAACTGCCAGTAATTCATTGTGTGTTAAAATTATTTGGAAGACTTCAGTCCCTGTTGAGATGACTATAATCTACAGTCCTTAATGTACTGTATAATGTGGAAATGGAAAGGTGTCAGTGTACCTCATGGCATTGTGACCTATGACATAACTGATTTATATCTGTTTGTGTAGTTGGTGACACAGTGCTTCTCCAAGTGAAAGACACCAAGCCTAAAATGTCAACTCATTATGAAGGTGAACCTTGAAATTGTTTGTATAGCAAGGTTTCAAATATTGCAATTTAATTTATTTATTGTATGTGTAAGTCTGTTTTGAAAATAAATGTCTAATTTCACAAACCCGTGGATTAATGAATGAAGATGTTATTTTACAGGACAGACACTTGACTGCTGACGTGGAGCAGTAGTTAGACATTAGTATGCATATTTAAAATGAAGGAACAGAGGAAGTGCATGGTAGAAAACCGATTTATTCATAAAAATAGAAGCAAAGAACAAAACATATCTAAATTTGAATGATGGACATACACACAGGCAATGCCCTCTGTTAAAAAACACTTTTACAGTATAAATAAATATATGACATATATGAGGCATTAATACTGTCTGCTTTCTGCACAAATAAGTCACAAGCAAACTTTGGAGCATCAAAAGGTTAGAGCACTGCATCTTCAGAGTTTGACTTTTAAAAGTTTGCGGTAAGAAATACTGACGCACATTCTAACCAAGTTTTACTTGTGTCTACTTGTTGACTGTGGTTGACTAAAAGAATATAATTTCCAGATATGAGAGGGAGGGGGAGGGGGCATATAAAACCACACTTTTTACTTCACTTATCAGATCTAAGGTATTTACCCTCGTGAGAATGAAAGTATACCTGAGCTGCTTCCACATAAAGATATTAAGTTCCACCAGGCATGTAGTTGTTTTTCAGAATCAAAGTGAAAAAAGAGGATAACAACATGCTACACCCGTAATACGCCACGCTGAGCACTACATGTATCATTCCCGCCTTTAAGATAAAGCGGAGTTGTTTTGCTTTTTACCAAACGGTTACGTTGTACGTGTCCCAGCGCGTTTGGGGGCAGGAGTTGTGTGAGTCTGGGAGTGCTGTCACTCTGAGGCACCATGGGGGCAGGTCCTCTGGTCTGACAAAACACCGTACAAAGGCTCCCAAAGCATGAGTCACATCTCTACCATCTAAATGGTGAGCATCATCCCAAGTGATGCATAAATCCATTTAGGAAAAGAAGACCTCACCGGAGGTTTGATGTCTGCAAATATACAATGACACAGTGTGTGAAACTGCCATCAGCTGTGTCACAACCCGGTGATACCCAGACCGGGAAAGAACTCGTTCCATCAACACAACTGCATCTTCCACATTAGGGGCTCTCTGGTAATCATGCAAACTGACCTCACATCAGCTATTTCATAAAAGCATACAGATTTGTACCAACGTATCAGTACAAAAAAAAAAAATACATTAAAATTAAAAGTTTTTTTTGACAAATATGTTAATAGCTCAATACAAATAGCCCCACTTTGGATCAACAACAGGACCCATAATGACAAAAAGATTTAGCACTCTTTCTATTGAGGTGCATTCCTCCAACAAGAAATGTTGTTATGTTTTGTGATGTTATTCAGCAATAAGGTGTTACTTTGCCCAGAATCTGTCTAGTGACTCGAATAGTAAAATACATTTTCACTTTTAAGAACTGCAATTCACACATTGTAATTGTTAACGTTTGTCATTTGAACTGGTTTCACTGCATTGCCTTGTGAGTCCCACATACATGTGTCCTTAATCAGCAGGTTGAAAAGCAACATAACAGAACATGTATAACGGGTAGAGGGACTGGTTGGACACACACCGTTTAATGCCGAGAACAATCCTTAATAAAAATCCTTTTACTTCACCTGTCATTCCGTCCGTTAACATACGGAAAGGCAAGAATCTGCATCACTTGCTGCATATTATCCCTTTAGCAAGTTATTTGAGGAGAAAAGCCCCATCTAATGTAAACAATGTAGCTGCAAGATGCAATTAGACACCCAATGTGGCCAGAAAAGAAGCACTTATAGAGTGAAGCACTTTGAATTGCTACGCCATTATGTCCTTGGCAGTTAAATATGAAAACAGTGGACACTTATTGGCTAATATGTTTCTCAATGTGAGACAATCTGAGGTCAAAAACTGTTATAACACAATACACAGGTGAGCTAAAGTTTTATCATTTCATGAAAAAACTAGTTGAATCAGCAGTGCATTCACACCTCAACAGTACACAGAAAAGCGTCTGGTAAAGACTGGCTCCACCATGTGGTTCAAACTGTCAACTACTAGATTTTAAGAGCACAAACAGCTGATGTTACCACAATCTCAATAAAGAAAGAAATCTCGTTCCAATAGGAACTGTGTATGACTGTGGCAGCACCAGAAACACATTAAACTATACAATTCAAACAAATATTTACAAGAACCTGGTGTGACTTTGTACACCATCCAATACAAAGTCTTTTATAAAGACAAACCTACTTCTGGAATTAGCTTTAAATACTGAATAACTCTCAAGACCGTAAATCATGTGGGTGAGTCTTATAATTATACTGTTTGTCCATTATAGTGTACATTTGCAACTTGTGTACACTTCAAATTATATTTGGACAAATGCTTATTGCCACATGGGCTTGTACCACGCTTTGGTAAATGATCTTCAGTCCTTCTCCTTTGGATCATCTTTGGTCTCTTTCCCTCTGGTGGTCTAATCGTTATCGTTGTCCTTGTTCAGGATGTCACGCAGGTTCCTGTTCATGTAGAAGGGCCGTTCAAGAGAGCCATCGTTCGACTCCAGGTCCCACACTAGGAGGCAGCAGTAGCAATATATTTAGAATCACAGCAAAGACAGAGACACTAAGCTTATCCACATTTTTTCTATTCAAACAAACAACAAGCAATGTACTTTGATAATGCACAGGACAGCACTTAAACCATTTATGTTTATTAAAAAAAAATTATTCACATTTTCATTGGATTTCATTGATAAAAAAAATGTGCCTATACAAAAAGAACACTGAATAACTTTCAGACAGATGTGTGTATTATACTTAGTATTAAAACAGCACTACATCTGAACCATCCAATAAAAAATTTACCAAAAATGGCTTTGACATCCTTTTATAAACTGTATCGCAAGAAAGGTTCCTGGTGTTAGGTCTAAAACCACAGAATAACAGGGAACATTTTTTTTTTTCACAACTAGGCACATAAACTAGTGGCTGCATTCATAAGTTTCCTGAAAAATGTCAGGTTCTTTTCATAATTTCAAGCAGAAACCATAAAATGTATTTTGAAGTCTTGACCTCCCACATTCTCCATCTGGTTTACAGTACTATGACCATAATGGAAACTTGATGATTGTGAACTTTTTTTTAATCTTTTTGTAATGATTTTAAAACAAGAGAAACCTGTTTTGCAAAGTGCAGAATTACACACCATTTTTTGGATCTGTGTGTTAATGTAAATACAGTGGATCAAAGCAACCTATAAAACCGATGGCAAACATCAACAGCCAGCAAAATAATCATGCTCGACAGAAATAAATCACATGGTTCTTTTCCCACGTGTGAAAGTGCATACACTTTACACTAGAAGACCGAAGTGCGACAAGAGGGTGCCCTGTAAGTCCACCACTTTTTCATGGCGACGCCTCATGCCGTAGTCCATCTGTGGCGTCTGTACATTTTATAGGTCCTCATGTTTGTTTGGGTAGAAATGCTCTTATCAATATTCGTCTCAGCCTGTGCGTCTGTCCTGCGAGTTGACATGTAGCCCCTCGGTAAGGCAGAGGTCAGCAGCGAATACAGAGAAGGAAAAAGAACAGAAGCGTGGCAGAAAGAAAGGCAAGTCTCTGAGTTGGCTTAAGAGAGGAAGTAAACTGCTGTCTATCTCTTCTAGTCTCCCCTGCCTTTGCCTGTGCAGAGCTGAAGTAAAAGCATGTCCTTTCTCATGTCCAGGCCATCTCTGACCAGGTTGGGATGCATCCAGTTTGTAATGTTTAGCCCTACAGCACTCACATCTCAAATGTCCAGACAGTGGATACAGAGAGAAGCGAGTGAGAGAGTCAACAGTTCAGCAAAATGGCCGCACGTTGCTCAGGAAGCGGTGCATAATTTGGCACCCTCTTCTCCTTTGCGCAAGATCTTGTGCAGGCCAGGAGACATGAAGTAGGGCTTGGAGGAAGAACCATCATTCCTCTCGATGTCTTCACCTGAGACCAGGTTTCCCAGCACAACAGAGGGAGCAGCAGGAATAGCAGACAGCAGACAGCGCACAGTGCGAAAGCCAGAAAGAGAAAGGAAAGCAAAGACTTAGTAGGGATAAACGATCAAAAAGGTCATGCAGGAATTAAAGAGAGCTGAATTAGCAGGAATCAGTTTCAGTTTAGGACAGATTTAAAGCGAGGAAATAGTCAACTGCTGACAAGCTGCTTGACATTTACTCTTAAACCTTGGGAGCCGCACTCAGTACAAAATAGTCATAATCTCACACACAGTGAGACTGGTAAAGCACTGACAAAGCACCATACTTACAAAAGCATAGGAACAGTGTGTCCACACACATGGCATAGACGTTAAAGAATCCATGTGCAATCATGTAGGATCCAAATATCACCGTCTGAAAGAATCAACCGGTCAAAGTCAGTTTATATTCGGCAACATGTCTCGCAGGTCTTTTTAGCTATGTGATGACAAAACAGATCTGCATTCTAACAAACACCAAAAAGGCCAAGAGTAATATGAACCACTTAGTCATGGATGTATGAACAAATCCTTCTGTAATAACTTTCAGAATAAAGCTAAGAATGATTATGGAAGTGTAGTTGATGTAAGTGCTTTAGAAGTTGCGATTTGCGGTTCAGAGTATTGAACATTTTGAGATATTGGTCGTTAAAGATGGTTGTATAGGAGAAATATGAAAGTGCAAACAGAAAAGGTTTATTAAAATAAACATCTAAATGTACGTTTTGGACTGTTTATGTATGCAAGTTTCAACAAAGACATAGTCTGAAAGCAAAATAGCCTGAAATCTCAAAATATACTAGTGCACGAAAAAATTGTTTTTTTGCCTGCAGTCAGTCAATAGTCCATACGTTATACTGTATCCTTACCACAAGGGGGACCCAGTAGTAATTTAGGGACGGCACCTCCTCCTGAGTGAGGGGTATCTTACGTGTGAAGAAGAAAAATGCAAGAACACCTGGGAAACATAAAAAAAGTGAGTAAATAACAAACAGACTTAAAGGACAAGCAGACCTAAAGGACCAAACATAAATACATGTACCGGTAAGGATTTCTTTGGACACATCAACAAAGACAGCATGTAAAATTAAATAAATATATTTTATAATGGGCTAAAATGAGTTGAAAGGGGGAAAATGAATGGATTACTAAATTGAGGTACTATCAAATCAAATGTCTTACACTAGTGAAACAATAGTGACAAAATCACACAATTTCTTTTTGTACATGGCTTCGAGAACTTATGATTAATAGTTCTAGTATAAATTTGGATTTTTGATCTCACAAATTTAATTGCATATAAGAGATTTAGTTGTTTTCACGGACCGGCAGATAACATGTGGGACACAGTTAAAGTATAGCATGTGCATAGCAAAAATAATTGGGAGGGAGACAATTTAGCATTGTCTTTATATTACGGAGGATGACTCATCCTCTTTGTACTTTCTTCATTTATTACACTGTTTACGTAAACTCACCGACGCTTCCTGAAATAAGCAGTTTACCCAAGAAGAGCAGAAAGTCGGTCACACTGTTCAAGACAGCCACCCTAAAGACAAGGCAGACCCACAGACACCACAGAAGGGAGAAAGGCCATGTCAATGCACCATTACCGGTATAAACATGGTGGTCAGTAGAATGCATAACCCTCAATTCTTGATTATTTCACTGACTTGCATACAGTGAATCTACACATTTTATATAAGTCTTTGATACCAAATCTGAACATCTTTTATTTTAACAAGTCCGGCATATTAACAGAGTTGAACAAACAAATGTAAACCATTCAAATGGAAAATATAAGTATGTTTTCTTACCGGACAATATTCCTCATCAAGAGGAAGAAAGCATCCTTGGAAGAGGTGCAGAAGTTCTTACCATATATTGCTATCTATTGGTGAGAAAAAAGAGAAGGTTCTCAGTAGAGGGTAATTGGGTACAATCCAGGCCCACTAACAGCTGTAATAAATCAGTCCAAACATCAGGGGCAAAGCTTATCTTTCTTTACTCACCATAATGTAAGCATTTCTGTTTAAAAACTTGATGCAATGTTCCAGGCACCAGAAGCAGCATTTGAGGCAGGAAAGCACGTATCGAGCGACTTTATTTTGAGAACCTGGGAAAACATCATCCATCATCAACATCTCATTTAAAAAAACGGTAATCATTAAGTTGTGCGGAAGAGTGGGAAGATGAGTGGTTTTAAAAGTCATAGTTTACCTTTCAGTTTGAGATCTATGTACTCCAGAACAACTCGGAACACCTGCACCACAGCGAGGACCAGAGACCCAAAGGCTAGAGAACCTGTGTGGTAGCTGTGACAAAAGAAATGTGGGATTCTTAAGAATCTGTTTCCTGAATCTTTTGCCATACAGAAAATATTAGTGCAGCACTGGAGATTTTTACTTTGACAGATACAAAAGGGACCTGTTGCAGCTTCCTACCGTATAGCTCTGCTAAAAGAATTGTAGAGGGGGCAGCTAGGAATGTCCTTAGGCTTCCTCAGGGCCCAGTAGTAGGACGCAAAGGCTCCGGCCAAGGTGCACTGGCCCAGCGCAATGGTGAAGTTGACCAGCCAAAGGAACACGAACAGGTTAAATACGTGGAGGACTATTATGTAGCGGTGGTACACACTCTCCCCGCCGTAGAAGGCAAACAAGCACTGTGACCCGGGGCAGACTGTGGTAATGTTGGTCTGATAGAAAGTCTGAAAGAAAGCAAAATATTTGATCCGGATACATAGTCGGATGTGACTGAGTAATGTGACACCATATTTGCTCAAATACTTCTGTAAGACTTAAGGCATAACGTTGTCCTCTTCCAGTGTATGGCTTCATATAATCCTACATTTAGTTGTGCGACCGCATAGCATAAAAAACCTTTTAGACACTCACATAGAATAACCGAACACAAACCAGGGGGCTGCAAAAAACATCTGTCAAACAAGCATTTTATAGCTGATAGTTGCAAAAAAAAAATCTATTAGAGCATTGGAGATTCATTTGAATGGTTCTCACACTGTACTCACTGCCAGCCACCAGATGTTGCTTTAAAATAAACTATTACATTTGCTTTAATTAATAAGTTCTGTATTGGGGAAAAAAAAAAGTTAAGCGATGTAAGCGTTTTTTTCTGAAAAGAAACAAAGCAAAAAAAAATACTTCTCCTATATATAAGCAATTCATTTTGTAAAAAAGTGGGGGACTAACCTTTGGACTGCATGTGAGGTTGGCGTACATGCAATTGTCATCATTGGGTGCGACCTTGTAGACTGCGCTACCAGATGATGCTAAGAATCTGAGGGGAACACAAGTTAAGGGACAAAACAAAGGGTCATTTTTCTCCACACAGAGACCTGCTACTTGTAAAAATAAACAAATAAAGTAATTTAATTCTAGCAGACATTGCAATGCTGGATGTGTGTAAAACAATTGACAGAGACATAACAAATAGGAACACCAGCATGTTTCAATTTAAACCCCAAGTGAAAAAAAAGCGGACGTAGTAGAATTCCTGTACTCCTCTGGATGAAACAGTTCGTCACCAAGAAGGATACACTGCTGTGACGGCCCAGTACGCGATGCAGATGGAAATAAAGAAAAAGGTGATGATGGGATAGAAGAGAGCGGTCATGATGTAGCCGATGGCCCTAAAAGCAAGAAAGATATTTTTGGTATTTTGTTGTATGTACAAAAAGTTAAATGCAACATTTTATTATAAAATAATCAACAGGGGTTGTATCCACAATTACCTGCTTCCCTCCTTTAGTAATGCGATAGCGATGCTAAGCCTCGACCTCAGAAATATCAGGATCAGCACAATGATGACCTCAATGACAGCGAGTGAGATCACTGCAAAACAAATGATATGTTGAATTATCAGTGAAGCTCGTATGATGAAATCCAAAAGGTGTGATTTAAAGGTATGTTAGTGAATGACAGCGTACTGAAGATGAGCCAGGTCTGGCTGAGCTGAAGGTAAATGCTGAAGTCTGTGTGGAAGCCGATATCAGAGATGGTGACGTTACTCCCTGGATTCTTCATCAGTGTGCTGTACTCCCAGTAGCAGTGCCAGATACCTGAAAGACACAGAGAGAGAGAGAAGCGTGAAATCCAAGAAAGAATACAACAATAGCGAAATCTGTTTGAGTTTGCTGTGACAACAGAGCAACAATAGGGGCCAGATCCACTAAGAATGGGTTGCGTGCTCTAATAGCTCCATGATTTGCGGCGAAATAGTGAGAGCATACTGCCCAGTTAGCACCGTATCCACAAAGGAATTTGCACTAAGTATATTATGGTGCTAACACGCCCACACAGTTTGCGCTCGTTTTGCGTGATTTGAGTGAGCGGAGTATAGACATATATCGGGGCGGCTGTGGTGAAATGGTTATGGCGGTCAACCACTCAACTACAGGGTCGGTGGTTCGATCCCCCGTCTCCCCGCCACATGTCGAAGTGTCCTTGAGCAAGGCACTGAACCCTTAATTGCTCGCGATAGTTAGCCTGCTATCAGTGTATGAATGGTAATGTGGGAAGGGAACAGGTCTCCCTTGAAAAAGAGTTTCTGGTCTCAATGGGATTTACCTGTATAACTAAAGGTAAAAAGGAAGGGAGCAATTTTGCACTGGATTTTGAATATTCCCTCATTTACACAGGTTTATCTTTTAGTGAATCTGGTCCTAGATGAATGTGGGTTACTGTGTTGTGGTGCATACTCACCAAAGCCAACAGCGGCGATGACAGCAAAGATAATGAACCACAGGAGCACGCCGGCAGTGTAGCGCAGGAGCAGGATAAAGAGCAGGCTGACCACCATGGTTATCACCAGACCACTGCAACATGATATGCACATACTGGTAATACTGGGAACTGACCCAGAGGTGACCACTAAACAAATACATGGTGCTATTTAAATGTCCTCTTGTTGTAAATTCCACCATTCCACGGTTCAGGCAGGTATGAGACAGTATCAATCATTCACTTCACTGATGGGTCAGATTTGGTCCAGCCACAGAGGAGCACCATAATCCAAAAAAAGAGTGGAGACAATATGAAAAACAACGAAAGCCACAACTATTCTTACATGAGGATCCAGTCCCAGGAATTTGCATAATCCTCAAAGATCTTTATGCCGATTTCTTTGGCATTCAGCAGATTGGCAATTCCTCTGTGATGGAGTAACAGGGTGAGATGGGAAAAAAGTGGGACAGAGAAGAGGTGACAAAAAAGAGATTTAGTAAAGACACAGAGAGGGGCTTTGGCAGGGTTGTGTTACTGGTTCTAAGCGTTTGATAACTAGGATTTCTCACAAACATTTTGACACTATATTTATCTGTAATACTCTCTTTGAAACAAAGATGAATACAGTTTCAAAATGCTTTTGATATTCTCAGCTTTGAGAACTACTTATTGGGTTATGAGGGCCTGGGGAAAAAAGTTTCCAAACTATGAGCCACAAAACAGCATTAGTGTTACTGAAGCGCTATAGAGCAATTGTTCTCAAGTATGGCTGCAAATGGGATAGCAGTGTGTTACTGAATGTGATTCACAGGTGCACATAGTGGATTAGCATCGGTTATTGGGTATATGTGTTCGACCAAGAACCCATTTCTTTCTCTTCACAGCACAGGTACTGTAAGTGTTTGATTACCAATGAAAACAAATGGAGAAGTCTTCACACATTCTCCTCATGCTAGGTAAAGACAAAACTACTTTTCCAAAGACAAATGAGTCAGCATAAAACCAAACATATTTCTTGCAAATTACAAATTATACACATGGGATGAATTACATATCAATGTGAAGTCCATTTAAATGGCACATGATAGTTCAAGTTCATCTTATCCCTTCAGTAAAATGCTTCAGTTCACACACAAACCACAAAACTAGTGGGAGTGTCAGAACATGGCTACTTCAAAGTTTGACTGCAGATACACTGCCCTATGACTCACGCAAATCTCTCAAGAACAGTCAGGGGAGGAAAAGAGGACAAGCTAACATTGATATGGGACTGACAGAACAGACACGTCTGAAAACAACCCTAAGAGGAAGAGCTCTAATTCAGCTCCCTAAAGGTCAATAAAACAATTTCCATGGGCAAGAGTTTGGATCATATCCAGCACTGTTATGCAAACTTGCTTTCATATCTAGATCAAGGGAGAAAATCTAACGACCACCAGGGGGCACCACATCACACTCTATTTGACTGAAAAGCACAGCAACCAGACAGCGACTCACACAGTAGTAGATGACTTGATGTTCTGAAGTTGATATGTGCCAAAAGCAGTTGGTATTAATCTATCCTAATTCCTGTCCACAGTTGCAGGCGGAGGTATAGAGGAGCAGTTTCTTCATGATGGCGGGCTTGAGCGGGAGGGTTAGTCTACACATAGCTAAAGGCTACAACAGAGGCAAAGTTAAAAAAGCTGAATTAAAAATGTTGAGACCTTTCCACTCCTTGCTGCATGGCGGTTACTCGGCTACAACAAGAAAAGGCATTAAAGCATGTTACATTCCCGGGAAATTCAGAGGAAACAACGGTTTACCACAGCATTTATCATGTATCTAATATCAGCTCACTGGTTTAGATACATGATCTCTCTGCTTATCCAAAGTTTGCGATCTCAGCCCAATGTCATGTTGATAGCATAGGTTTAGCACTCAGAGTAGCCTCTGTCAGCTGGTAGGTTCCCCTGAAGATCTACTCTGGAACTTGCGTGTAAGCTGCTTTTTCATGCAAGTAACATGCAAACAACTTTGAATGTGGTTATACACATTCCTGGGCATCGTTGACATGCCCACTTGTCCTACCCTGTACAATTTGTGCAGAACTCTCTGGGTGCAGAGTTGGAAGCCCTATTGACAGTATAACAGTTTTGCAACATTTTATTTTACAAGGTGGATTATTTATGCATTATATTTTATTACAGCAAGAATGCCAATTTGTATGTGAATTTTATAATTGCAGGACTTAACTTGTTGAACAACAAGGACAAAGATTCACATTCAGGGAAGCAGATCTTACTTGGCAGCAGCCTTGAGGTCGGTGACATTTCTTGGTTTATTGTCACCGTCTTTGAAGATTGTCTGATTCGCTACAGATAGAACTCCATTTCTTGTAAGGAAATCAGGGAAGCACCGCTGAAGGACTGAAACACATTTTTGTTATTTGCCTTTATTGGCTTGGAAAACAAACAGTGCGCTATTGTGGGCTACTGTGTTTACAGTTATTTAGATTCACTTACAAGGTCTGCTTGGAACAATCATAGATGGGCAGTCTTCATCTCGAATGACTTCTAGAACTGTCTGAAAGAGAAACAACGGAGAGACGATGATTTAAATGATTTGGAACGAGAGACGTATTACTTTCCATTCATGCAACACAGTAATTACCATAATTACACACAAGTGTCAATTAACAGATCTTTCCTGTCATGTAGGTTGCTGTATTTATATAAAACCTTATGCTACTTGCTGCTATCTATAATTTGCGATAGGGAAAATAATGATTTAACTTCAAAATTTAAGGATAACTAAATTCACTCGAGTTATGCAAGGTTTAATATTAAGACATTATAACGTGGGATCATTAATCCATGATCAAGACCAACAAGTCGGTTGGGACAGAGTTGGACTGAATCCTGTGTGACGCTAGCACTATCATACTTATGATCCTGTGGGAAGGGAATTCAGTGATTCAGTCCAAACAAACAGTGTGACTGACTTGTTAGGTGCTCCCACACACCAACTCACTCTTTGGTCCTTACACACCATCATACCAACGTCACCATCACTTAAGCATTGGGCTGTGATGTGCATCAGCAGCTGCTAGCTCACTTCAGCCTGTCTCTCAAAGCACATTCAAATGATTTCTTTATTACTATGACTGTACTGATAAAACTGGTAAAATCTGAGAATGAATTACTTTATTGATTTATTTTATTTTGTTGTAAAAGGCATGATTATATAAATGTAATCAAAACTATATAAGATAACATTATATTTGATTTAAAACTATGCCTCAAAGGGAAGAAGATTGGTATAAGCTGTCATAATTTATACCCCATAGAAGCACTTTCATTCCTTTTTCGCCTGAATAAAATGAAGTATGGGGATGTACAGTATCTGCTCTTCAAAACAGAAGCGAGTGAGCACTCCATCCAGAAAAGGCATGGGGATCCATAAATAGACTTTCATCCGGTCTGCAAGAAAAAGGAACGGACCACTAACCACCGTCTCTCACCTTACTGCCAGCCGCGAAGTCCGGCTTGCAGAATTGCTTGTAATATGCCCAGGTTTTGGTATTCCACGCATCCAGGAGAGTGGCAAATTTGTCAGGGCACTTGGATACACAGAGCTGCAAGAGGCAAAACACATCCTCTTAATGAGAAAGCCCATCAATCTTGCATAATCAAGCATGGAGGAGAAGTTGGAAAGGAACATAAAGTTGTGTAGAAATGTAATGCCAAAAGCTGTGTCCGGCCTTTTACCTGGGTTGTAGGGCACTGGAGGGTAATTAAAACAGCAGGATTGGCACATTTCAACATGTTGAAGTAGAACAATTTGGATTTATTGCTGTGGAGACAAATAATGAGGACAACGATATTGGTCAGATTAGAAAGAAGACTGAAAGAGAATTGAGTCCAGTCCAGAAAGAATTTAAGCACACAAACACACACACGCACGCACGCACGCACGCACGCACGCACGCACACACACACACACACACAGAAAGACAGACAGGCAGGTAGGCAGGCAGGCAGGCACACACACACACACACACACACACACGCACACACACGCTAAGCCTGCAATAATTAATCACAAACCATCTCAGTGCATTGTGATTGTGACTTGTGAGAAGATCACAATGGAAAGCTGACAAGCCACAATTTTGGGAACACAATTATTCCAGCGTAAAACAATTTAAGAAATTGATTTTTCCACTCACGCATTGGGGGTGTTCTTTTGGCCACAGAACTGACCTCGGCTGTCAGTTGAATAGACGACCTTCCTGGGGTCGCCATGGATCCAGGCTGCAAACATGACAGAACAGGTTTTTGTACTTGGAACTGTATGGCTTTGGACATGTGTAGCCCCATATTAGACACATATTCCTGATACTGGCAGTGCTGCTGCTGCCTGGATTTGCTTACTGAGGTACACCACCAGGCAACTTACAACTACCCCACTCTCTCTGCTTCTCAAACAACACATGCTATCATTCTTAGGACTGTTTATTTGCATTGCATTATTATTGAGGAACAGCTGGTCAATGGTGTTCCTGTATGGGTTTCCTCAATTATATGAGTGCAATGCATCAGGCAAAGGATATGATGAGCTCTCTCTCTCTCTCTCTCTCTCTCTCGCTCTCTCTCTCTGTGTGTGCTAACAGAGTACATCAAAACATAAATAACAAGAAAGCAATAGAAACTCAGTTGGAGGATTGCAAGTTTGCATATCAATTAAGAGGAGACAGCTACACACAAACAAAAATAATAAATAAAAGACCAATCCAGTTTAATTTCTTTTGTTCTTTTTGTCTTGACAGTAGTTGAAGTAAATCTGAAATTCAATTTCCTAGGCAATTCTTTCACCTTGCCAGTCAATGAAGGATTGTGCTGGATGCGAGAGACCACAACAAAGGTGGCCTACAAGTGTTTGAAATTACAAAAAAAAAAAAAAAAAAAAGAATGGTGCCGAAAACACACCAAGTTCTGATCTGATTGCAGACATGTCAGGGTTTACTTGAAGTCGCATCCATTGTTATGGCTCCTGCTATTTTTAAATGATTGGTAAACAGTTGTAAGTCTTTCCCACGTCCCATGCTCAGATTGAGACATGACTACAATGACAATTGGCAAGGGATGGCACTTTGGTGACAACATTGGGATTTTATTCTCCCACTTATTTGTGATTTATATCCTTAGCTGTGCGACAATGGAAATGTTTGGTCAGGTGTGTTGAATAGAACAGTAGTGGCAGAAATGAAGAAAGCAAGAGAGAGAGAGGAATGAAAGTAGAAAGAGAGAATGAATGGAAAAAAATGAAAAAGGGGAATAGGAAAACTTGAGGGAAGACGGGCAAAAGAGGAGAGGAAGAAAAGGAGAGTTGATAGGGAGATTCACAAGACTGTATGGCCTCAGTGTGCTCTCTGTCACACTTCAGTGAACTAAATGGCTTCGAGAATATCTGAATGAAATGAGAGCCAGAGGGAATCACTGGTCATCCAGTCAAAGAACTTGACAGGGACATCAAAACAGATTTTCTAATACGATACCCTCGAGTCAAAAAAATCACCCAGAGTAAACTGCATAAGCCGCATGTTGTGGTGAAAGTCCCACTTATTATAAGAATAGCCCATTCTCTGGGGTTAACAAATCAAACATTTTGTCGAATCACCCACCATGAAATTATGAATAAATCAAACAAAAAAAACAACAACAAACAAAACAGCTGTCATTGCATCATCTCCTTTGTTTGATTTGGTGAAAATAACACTATATAAACTCACAGGTCGACACTTTTCACTTGCCAATTCACATCACTAGCTTGAGGTGTTGCTTTGTACAACCCGGCTGAACAGGATAAGTGAGCAATCCATACTTACAAACCTAGAACATTGTATCACCACTTGTGTGCATGTTTTTGTGACATTATGAAAGTGTTGTATGATGTAATCTGCAGCCATGTGTCAAACTCACCCACTGTACCCAGAGCGATGTAGCCAAGGATGACGATCATGAAGATAACACAACAAAGCACATCGGTGCAGCTCCTGGGGGGAAAAGATAATTAAGATTGGGTGAGAACAAATAAGTGATTTGTGACAGGAGAAACTAGAATGTAGGGTTATTTATGAATGGTTGAGTGTTATGGGTCAGCATCTTGAGCAAAAAGCATGTACTAATGTGTCCCCAGAGGGAAATGAAAGTTTGCCTTACTGTGCACGTTTTAATTAATTATTAGGAATTAGGGCTGCAACACTACAGGTATTCCTATCAAACCGTCACTATAGAGGCACTAACGGGTTGTTCAAGAGGTGAACCGTGATCCGTAATTATGGCGTCAATAGCGTTAATATGGTCTAAATATGCCGAATGTACAGGCTTGTTTTGAATGCATATAGAACCTGCACTTTTATTTGAGAAGAATTTAATTTATTTTAGAACTTGGAGCAGTATTCTTTTTATTTACATATATACACTACAGTGTGTGTGTGTATATATATATATATATATATATATATATATATATATATATATGTATGATGAATATAACTGTCCATATACTGTATATATACTGTATATATATATTATTTGTATGTTGCATTTAATTTGAATCACTTGCTGAGTTGCTGACAGCTAAAAAATGGTTCACTGTAATTGTTAAACTAATTAAACTTCTGCTCCTTACAAACAAGCAGTTTTTTTGCATATAGAGTATATGTATTTTTTGTAACTTTTGTGTAACGTTAGACTTTGATTCAATCCTTCACATTCTTGGTAATCATGACGAAGTAAGTTTGAGCTCTATATCTGGGTGCCGTGCTTGATGCCATGCATGATGAAAAGTGTCTTTTTCAGAGAATCTGTGGTAAAGCTCAACTGACTTTCTAATGAGATCCTGAATCCTCCCCCAGAGTTAACTGTCCCACTGGCGCAGAGGCAGCTATTTGAAGACTGCCTCTCTCTCTCTCTCTCTCTCTCTCTCTCTCTCTCTCTCTACATTAGCCTCAGTCTGCTGGTCTAAAGCAGTGTCTCAGAGTATTTCTTCACCGTCTCACTGCAGCCTGCCTCCCATAACAAGCTTTATTCCTGTCCTTTTCACCCAGAGAGAAGCTGTCAGTCCAGCCCTTTTTACCTCTTTTTCAGAACTATTCAGACCCTAAGTGTTGAAGCCTTGAATAAGTTCAATCCACTGCCCAGTAGTACCACATGATACAAGGGACATGCGTACCCCCCCCCCCCCCCCACCCCCGCCACAGCCCCCCGCTACACACATTGCCTTGAGAGACTCTCATCCCCCCCCCCCCCCCGGCTTTACCCTTCTCCTCTTTCATCCAGAGGAACAAGGCCAATGTCAAAAGGAGGCCTGAGCTCAGAGAAGTGGCAGTGTTTCCTTTGTGTAGTTCTTTGAAGAGTGAATTGTCCTTGTTTTGTATGCAGCATGGTTACATGGTTCTGATTGCACAGGCTCCACATATGGGCGCTGCTCTTCAGCCCCAAATACTGTTTCATTATTAACTAGCAGACAGTCAAAGACAGACTTGAGCACTGATGCACACAACAAGGGATATCAGCTGAGAATCAACCCATTCTATGAGGGATAAAATAGCTGAAACAGACACTAATCAATGCAGCCACATTAAAATGCAAATATGAAACCTATATCAATATTTTAACTGAATTATCAGTGTAGCTTATCAGATTTTAGGATGAGTGGTCTTATTTAAGCTTGCATCGCCAATGATCCTGGATTCTTTGCAGTAGCATCTGCGATTAGGAGCATTTTATGCACCGTGTTAATAAATGCAGTACAGCTTGCAATCTATGTTAACAGGATGCTCTGCTAGATTAGTTTGCTGTACTTGGCAATAGCGAGGATTGAGATTATGTTGTGTCCCAGCAGAGCTGCTAATACTCCTTGTTTCTCATTTCAGTACAAGACGACTCCATAATTGCCACTCTTATCTGAATTACATTAAGAAGACTGGAATTCAAAATGCTATATTCTCCACTAAGAACCTGGCCAGCACTTTAGCAGCTGATAATAACTGAGAACTGACCCAAAGCCCATGTGCGCTGTTTCTTCAGGAAAACATTCCAACATCAGCTGAAACCGCCAATAGATGACATTTGATAACAAAAGACTAAAAGAGCAGCCATGGGAAATAAGGCGTGTCAGCCATATCACAGGGCGTAAACCATTTTTCTGAAAGCAAAGCAATTCTTTTTTTGGACGATATTAGAGAAAAGAAGGCAGCTAAAGTGAGCACAGCCCCGCCTGGTGAAGACAGCCACAGTTTCACACTGACAGTGAATTGTGCATATTATTAACAAAGGGAGACAAGGGAGTAACATTTCCTTTCATTCAAAAAAAGAACATGGGGAGGAGCTGTCTGGGTTGCCATGGCGATGGCTGCATTTCTTTACTTTGAAACCCCTCTCCATCCTCTTGATGGTTGATAAGTTAGCTATCACTCTGAGCCGCACATCACAGGTGATTAAAGGGGGAAGATGTGAGGGGTGGGAGTTCTAAGCTGACATTGCCTCTCCTCCACCGTAACGTGACTGTTAGTGTAGATGTGTCTTGTTTCCCAACTCCCACATATAGAGAGGACTGCATTATTAAGAAAAAGTGCAAACACAGCACCACAGTGCATATACAAAGTTACCCCCTGAAGCCTGCAAGGGTGAGTGGTGAAGCAGCTGACAAATTTAGGAGAGTGAAAACAATTCTGCTTTGTTCTCTTATCTCAGGGAAGCAGGGCACATGCACTTGCACTGCAAATGAGATCCAAAATACTGTATAGTATATTAGTTCAAATCTATTCTGACCCCGAAATGACCTCCATCCCAATCTTCAGATGCCCCATACACACACACTTGCACCTCACAAAAAGTGATTTTGACAACAAACTTTCTCCAGAATCACTGACTCAACCTTTAAGTTCTGAAAGCTCTGTTAAAAAAACTTTTGTTTTAATTTTTACATTTGCAGTGCGGATTTTCTGCAGCAGAAGCCAAGGTGACACAGATGGCAGCAGTGCCATAGGATAGCCATTGTGGTGTGAATCTGCCAGCCTGTCCCTGCTTTGGAACAGACATTATCAGCGAGGGATATTTAAGGGGCCAGATTTGCACACAAAAAGGATATTTCTCACGGTCAAAGGAGCAAAGAGGGACACTGGTTCAAGCGAGCAGCTTTCCTGACAAACCTAAAGCTCCTTTAGGTAAGTTGTCACACAATCTGAAACAGCAGATAGAGAGAGTGCCTGATTTGTAATGAAATTCATGGTCGTGGGCCTCGTGGCTCATTCGTGTACATTTTTATATTATATCTGCAAATTGTATTGTTTATAGCTGGAGACAGATAGTTTGCATTGACAGTCCACTTCTGTCTGGCTTTTTGAGGACTGCTCAATAACCATACATACGGTTACTTCATTCAGGCAACGAGCTCGCATGAAAACAAGACGACCACAGAGTCGGTTCTCTTCCAGTTCTCATTAAGAAAAGCCTCTGAGCCACAGAAACATCAAAGTATCCTTGGTGTCTTCAACCAGCTGTAGCAGTGAAATGGACTGGAGAGGGTGGGATAGAGAAACACGGGAGAGCTGAAACATGCCTTCACAGCAGCATGCCAAACTCACATTAAACATAAAAGAGATAAGAGCCTACATTTTCTCGTAAAACTACTTAATCATCAAAAAAAAGCCTATGGTGATGACACCCTCTAGGGATTTTGCTTTGTTGCAAGGTTTTGCCCCTCGTTGTGCCATAGTTCTGTGTTTCAAAATGTAGATGATCGCAATCTCTCAAGCATCGAAATTGGACATCACTTTGTGTTCTTTTTTAATGTGTTATATAGAAATGATGATGGCTTAGTCTAGACCTGAGGTGGGCAATTAATTTCCCCAAAGGGCCACATCAGAATCAGGGACTGTTGTGGAGGGCCGGACCAAAAGGCTCAACTCAATTCTGTCAATATTAGTCGTATCTTTTTATAAAAAGAAGTAAAGTATATGGTTTTGATAAGCTGCAGTAAATGTTATGGCAAAGAAAAAGCCATAAAAAGCCATGAAAATGCCAACATTATACCACTTAATCAACATTTACCATAGCAATTGTGAACAAAACGTGCAAGAAGCAGAGGAACCTTGGCCATACTTCCCAATTTAGAGACCTGTTATTCCGAAACCAAAGTGAGGGGCTTGGGGGTTCACCCCCAGAAAATTTGAGCTTCAAAGCCATTGTTTTCTGCATTATAGTGACTTTAAAATAATGAAAATAACAAAAAATTAAAATAAGTATCCTACACTGCAACACAATTTTGGTTCATTATTATCCATTACTTGTATTGTCCTCTGTACAGGATAACACAATACACCGAGCAGATCCTGCCCCACACCCCCCCCCATTACATTTTGATGATTATTATTATTGGGCTATTATTTACATTTTAAGGTTAAATGTCTCAATCTGGTAAACTTTGAGAGGAAGTTTAAATCTGATGATTTTTGTGCTCTGTAAACAACTGTCTCCTGTGTGTGCTGCATGTCTTGTAGTCTATAATTTGGAGATAATGGCTGACATCATTTAGCCTTCTGGGAGCTGGATTTTCTACAGAAATATGAATATAAATAAGTTAGGCACTAAAATATAAAGGGGTGTGTCCTGCGTGACCTGTTTGTTCGCCCGTTACAATCGCGCACCCCTCTCGTACATCCACACCTCCACACTCGTTGGGAATCGGCGCTCGGGGAGTGGGAAGGGAGGCGATAATATCAGACAAGTGAACGTACAAGCAGGTTGTCTGTCTGATATTATCGCCCCCCCTTCCCCGAGTGCGGAGGTTAACTGTGTAGCTTGCTCTGAGTCACTTTTTTTCAGTGCGCAGCTCACGGCAGCGCACTTAAACAGTGCACATACAAGCTTCTTCTCCTTTTTTTGAATTGCGATTTACAACCAGTGAAGAGTAAGCTGCATACGCTCGCGCAAAATATAAACTTGCCTTCAAAATAAAAGCAATGCCGTTGTATTCCATGCATGAATTAAACTTATTTACGTTTGATTCTTAATTTTCCATTGACCTCTCGCGGGCCAGTCAGAGACAGCCAGCGGGCCAGATGCCCAGTTCTGGTCTAGATTATTACATCAAACAATTATCAATGTTTAAAGTCATTTTATGCATTTTAGTTTGGTTTAATCGATCCCATTTTAATCATGCTGCTTTTTCACAACAACACTTCCAATCAAATCAATGTAAAGAATACCTAGCTGTGAAGTGTGTTGACTTGTAGCTCTCATGGGGCAGATAGCAGACTGCAGTTCATCAGGTGAAGTGGACTGTGCTGAGACATTTCAATGTTTCCCTCCCAATATGGGGTGATGTGTGGACTACATCTGTTTTGGGTGTATCTGGCTGGTTAATAGTCTGTGTCATTGGGATAACTCTAGCCACCAGCTTGACTTATGGCCATCGATCTGTGCGGTGGAGTGGAGCGAGCTGCCAGCCCTCGACCTCCATCTTTATTAACGCTGCATGACAAATGATCAATCTGCCAGCGCCCAGTCAGGGGTGTGTGCCAAAAAGATTATACAATGGGTGAAATCAATACAAAAGAATCACATGTTGGAAGATAGTGGCTAGTAGTTAAAGGGTCAGTTCACCCAAAGTGCAGACAAAAAAAAACAAACAAAAAAAACTTTTTTTTAAATAAAAAGTTATTTAAGTGTACAAACGTTTTTTTAAATGCATTTAAGATTGAGATATCCATCCCTAAGATTCCTGCCTTTATTGACGTATGTATACATTTCCATTTATTTTCTTCAGTGATGTCAGTCTGTTAACATATTTGCAATTTAGAGACTTAAACGTGAATTGAAAGTAAACAAAAAGGTATTTTATTAAATCTTTAATTTATCCATGGCCTGCTACGTTCCTGGAAGCAACAGACGGTGTGTGTGTGTGTGTGTGTGTGTGTGTGTGTGTGTGTGTGTGTGTCATACCTGTTATGAACAGGGCCTCTGAAGTTTGGGTCATACTTGCGCGGTTCACCTATAAGACAAGCAGAGTATGGTGAGATTAGTTTACAGGAGTAAAAAAGAAAAATAATAAAATTCACTGGAAAAATGCATTTGCACAACATAGATGACATAACAGCAAAACTTGAACCAACTAATATCTGGTTCACCAACCAAATGCGTTTGTTTTCATGATGCTTCTGCAGTTTAGGAGAGAGTAATTTAGAGCAAAATTTAATTAGAAACGGAAAAAAACATATCTAAAAAGTCATTAGCAAGTAGCAACATTGCATTACATTGAGAATACATAATATACCAGCAGAGTGCTAACCGGCTGTGCTATTCAACAAGCCAGGACAAACTAACAAGGCCATTTCACAGTGCAAGTCTCCTACAGTAGCAATGCAGGATGAAGAGGGACGATCATGCTATAAGCTAAAGCAGTAAAAGCTAGAACAATATATCTAACAGAAATATAATACATCATTTTACAACAACTCTTAAGCCAAACAGCTTATCTGGGTCACAGTGAGGATTCCCCATTTGACCGAGCAGAGTAAACACTGAGTTGCAAGCACCATCAGTCACCCAAGGGGCTAACTCCCACTGCATGTGCTTGCAGGTGTAAGGGAGCGTGTGCATTTGATTTGTATTCATCACAGGCTGCTTCTTCGGTGCCTGAGAACTTTGTACCCCAGTTGAAACTAAGTATGATGCGTTCCGGAGGACATATTCATCATCGCATATGGAGTGTAACATCTCTAAGCAGCTGGGGCAGGGGCAGCATGAGTGTGCCTATCTCCCATCTGCCCATTCCCCAAACTGATCCTGTCGGGAGGAGTAAGCCAGCCTTGCTTCTGTTAAGTGTGAGGAATCAAATTAAAACAGCTAAACCAACATCAAATTTGTCCTAATAACAACTAGTCCTGTGCTGTGCCTGATTTAGCCTGTGCCTCCATCCCATGGTACTGCAGTCATCCAAAGACATTAACAAGCCATACTGTTGCATTGAGTGATACAATTTGTCATCACAAACATGGACTGCAGTGTAGTTTATTTTGGAACTCCACAACTGCAATTTCCATCTCGGGAGAGTATCTCAGAGTGAAGACATCAGTGAGCAGTCTCACTAACGCAGTTCTGTGTGTAGCGGCTGTAAAATGGGGAAGTCATCATTTCTTTTGAGCGTCACGAATATAGCAATCTTGAGTATCTACTGATGATAGTGATAACAATACCAATTCGATGCTGTCTTTTCCCCCCTCTTAAATAACTAAGCTGTTAATAAATCATTTGTATTGATGCACTTTTCTTAACCTAGCTATCTAGAAGACATCATGCACAAACTGTGAAACAATAACAAATATTATCCACCCCTAAATGCAATACTCACAAAAACATATTCTAATTCCCTCAAGTGAATAACACCTGAATAAGAGATGTTCTAGTTCTAGTTCTAGGAATAGTAATGGTGTGGGGACAAAATACAATAAAACCTCTGATTAAAAATGCTCATTTTATACAACCGTAGCGTTATGAAATAAATTGACGCACTATAAACCAGTGAATTTTCCTCAGACTAAAATCATAGCATCAATATCTATAATCGTTGCATCCCTAATATAAATACCGCGCACGCGAAGGGCAATCAGTTTTCGGCAGACAATCTTAACAGCAACACACTTCTCTTCTTGGCACTGGTTGCCTATAAATTGAGCAAACTCCTTTCATTGATGCTTCTACGTGTTTAATCATTTTTTGGTGGCTGAAGTTTCTGAGGAATGCCATCAAAACACTGGCATTCCTCTGTTTTTCCTTTTCCTTGAGCTTAAAATAACTCCACATAGCTGACATGATGACAGTGCCAGCGCTGTTGACCTGTCTCACTCACGTTCAAGCTACTGGGCATGTGAAACACATGTTGCTCATGTGACAAAGTTAAGATAAGACTTTGCGTGATAATGGATTTGAGATCAGGTTTTCTTTTTCTTCCTTTGATATTCAATCCAGTGATTTTGGCCAGCATCATGTGTTGGCCAGCAGAAAATATCTGGCATACATACTGGCTTGGCTGGAGATGGACTAGTGTGTGCATGCTCTAAAAAAGCCTGCAGAGGTTTTTTTTTGGCACTGCATATTTGAACACAGTATTCAGTTCTACCTACTACATCCATGCTATGCATTAAGTAATAAACTAGTCTTCCATATATCAGTCAATAGTCAGTACTGTAATGTCTGAGACAATAGTGTTTAACAAAATGCAAAGCAACATGCTCTTGTCTTTGCAGAAACTGAAACAGTTAACAACAATCTTACAGTTCAGTACATCACCATGTGCCATTGTAAAAAGGTGATGATATCCACTGGCTGCAGCTAAAGAATTGCAGCTGATCATCAAAAAAAGGGCCATTCTGTAAAACAACTTTCAATTGTCGACCAAAAAAAAAGGGAACAAAGTGTGTTAGCTTGGTGTTCATAATTCTATAGTTAGGCACTGTAGATAATTATGACACTATGGCAGCAACACTTAGATAAAACCCTGTAAAGCAAGCAACACATATACATAACACAAAATACTCCCCTCTCTGCCTAGAAACGTAACTGATTCAGCACAGTAAATTATGGCAGCTGCTACACAAAATCCTGCAATTACATGTCCATACAATATGGATGATTTAATTCCCACAATTGTCCATTGTCTGGCCATAGTGGAATTACTTCATGCTTTAGCAACAACAACAACATGACTCCAAAGCCAATATATCTGCATGAAGAAAGGGTATTAAAAAGCCATTCAGATTCACTGTCTATTGAGGAATATATATTCATGCCTGACTTTCCCCACTGGGATTTTTCGACCACAGCGGTTGGACTGAAGGATATAGATGCAAACTCCCTGGGCAAACAGGGAAAGTGACTGAGCAACTCCCTGTTTCACTCCCTGAAGCCCTCAGTCAGCAGTAAAAGAAAATGCACTGGTCCAGAAATGTACTTGAAACGAGGTGAGTCAGCATTGTCTGTCACATTTAGTTTTTTGTTCATTCTTGCAAAGTGTATATTGTAAAGCGGCAATAATTATCACAGATAGAGAACTTCGTGTGTGGGTCGGGGGGATGAGTAATATTTTACTAACATTAAAGTTTTTGTTTGATTGTTCAGTAAAAAAAAACTTAATAAAGTTCTAATTACAGAAAGATCTGTTGAAATGTAATGTTTTTTAATTGTATAATTTTGCATGCATGTCTGCCAATGACAAAACAAAAAAGTATTTAAATTAGGGCTGTCAAATTAACGCGTTAATTTCGATTAATTCATCACAGAAAAATTAACGCGATTAAAAAAATTAACGCAGATTAATCGCACTTCTATAATGCCCTTTGACCCAGTGCAAAAGTGGTGCATATAGCTGCACCGAGCTGCACCTGAAGCAGACACAGCCCGCGCGGGTGAAAGGGAGAAAAGTAAAGAGAGAAGCAGGGGGCCGAGGGCTCTATAGACGGTTTAATAAGCATGAAGGTAGGAAGACATCTTACTTTATTCTCCGCAGCCAGTGTCTGTGCATTATTGATTTAGTGGGTGCAACAATGTAGGCTAGGTTCAAAACAGTATCTCTCAATCTTTCTCCCCGTGTCTCAATTTTGTTTGCTAGCTGTCTCGTCGTCTGCGTAAACGTGTGTGTGTGTGTGTGTGTGTGTGTGTGTGTGTGTGTGTGTGTGTGTGTGTGTGTGTGCGTGTGTGTGTCTCTCAATATTTTTGCCTATGAGTACGACGATGGTGAATGAATCGGCATAAGCATCTGTGGCAGTGCAGGGCTGTCTGTTGTGGAGACAGAAGTTACGAGAGGCGGAGAGAGAGAGAGAGAGTGAGAGAGAGAGAGAGAGAGAGAGCGAGAGAGAGAAACAAACTGTAGCAGGCTATACAGCTGTTTATAAACAGGTATAAAAGTGTCATAAAAGTATGCGATTAATTTAGATTAATTAATCACAGAGCCTGTAATTAATTAGATTAATTTTTTTAATCGCTTGACAGCCCTAATTTAAATGTATGTTTGAATATGACACTGTTCATTTAAATCACCCCCATTTCCAGTCAATTCCAATAATACCCAACTCGAAAAGTATGACAAAAAAACAATCCTCTCTCTTTTTCTCCACCTGCACCTTTCTAAGAAATCTGTGTTCCAAAACCCCAGGGCCTATCCGAAAAGTCCAATCTCCTTACCTATAAGCCTCCTTTCCTATGCCTTAACCCCTAAACGTCATCGGGGTTAAGGAGAGATGAAAGGTGCTTCCTATCGAACATAGGAAAGGACAGCGTTGTTTCAAATGAATTCGACTCCACCTTTCCTAACCGACGTCATTGCGCGACGGCGAGTATTGCTGACGTGAGTCACTAGCGTGAAACTTCCTTCTCCGAAAATGGACTACAACAAGCGCTCGTTTGATCCATGCGTTCTTTTCATATTGATTTTAATCAGGTTGTCGCCAACAGAGTGAGAATCACTCCCATATATCCCAATTCACATGTGGAATAAAAAGAGGCTACACTTGTGTTGATGTTGAAATGAACTGCCCCCAGTAACTTCATTAAATGTGAAGTTGGTATTTTATTTTCTTATGGTGTAAATTATGTGCTACGAAAATAACTATTATGATGTTGGTCTTTTATGAGTTCTTTATTATCTTTAGCCTGTGTGTGTGTGTGGGGGGGGGGGGGGAGTATTTTGTTTTAGCCGAGTTAAATCTTCCTCTCTTCTCCTCTCCTCTCTTCTGTTTTACCTCTCGTTCGTATTCGTGTAGAGTCGGTAAACTCCGGCGGTGGCCTGTTGCTTTAAATCTTGCCGCCGTAAAGGATTATGGGATACCACTATCTACGTTCCTTTAGCAAAGGTTGGTCAGGAGTAACCTATGCTAAAGGAGGGTTAAAGGATGAATCGAGGCTCCTTTCCTATGCATTTTGGTTATTCGGATTCACCTATCTGCCGAGCACTTCCGGGTCATCTCGATAGGAAAGGAAATTTCCTATGCAAAAAAGAGTTTTCGGATAGGCCCCCAGTCATATTTCTCTCCCCTTATAAAATCATGTTCCCTGTGATAAGCACAACCCCAGATACCACTGAATCAAACCAGCAGTTAGATTTCAACCAGCCGTTAGTTTCAGGCCCGTCTTCAGATCAGACTGGGCTTTTTGGAAGGCGGGTCTAAATAGACAGGCTTTAAAATGGAGCATTTCAAACAGAGGGTGAAAAGACTCGAGGGGATTCAGCAATGGCCCTTTTTTGGACACTACACTATTATTTTTTAGGAACCTAAATGACAATTTTGAACTTTAAAATGAGAACACTATGTGACCTTTAAGATATTTGATATCAGTCGAGTCCCATTTTCTTTTGTCCTCGCTGTTAAATACCCTATGCTACAGCCATCTGTTTTGCTGTTGCTGAAAGTCACTCACTTGAGTTGTGTTTCAGTGTGAGTTCCTCAGCCAAGGACACAATGTCACAGGACCAGGTGCTCATCGCAGCATTTCCAGAGCACCGGCATTGCAGAGGATGCTACTCTGTAGTGCAAATAAATGGTCGAAGATTTTGAGAACAGAGCTGATGTAACAAAAGTAATTCTTTATAATTATACAGACTGAAACCCTCATGTTCTTTTTTTTTTATCTTTCCAAACGGGAGTATAAACAACTGCTAACTGACCTACTACCACGAGACACAGAAACTGAGTCAAATGTCCAAAACCAGGATCAAGCATTGCAACTTACTTTCAGTTTAAAACTGAAGTGAAAAGACTCCAGATCACTAAGATTTTATTTTGGGCTCAGCAACAGTGCATGATGTGCTGACAGAGTGAACTATTCCTTTGTGGGACTTAAGTTGTCTTCAATTGCTTGTATGTCCCATTGGTTGTTGCTACACGCACATAGCAAGCGGGCTACATCACATTCACTCACATCAGAGCTAATTAAAGGTACATCTGCGGGGGCTGAGCAAGCTGGCTACAAGACTGGGCCCAATGCAAGCAGAATTTATATCGATAAAAAATTTTTTTTTATGTATCTTCCTTGGTTTGTGTGAATATTCAAATCACATGCAGGTCTCCATGTTGGGGAGCATTGATGATGACAACAGGTTAGTCCATATGATGAGTGCAAGCTAAATCACACTGAGATCAAGGAGAGCCACTGGTGAGAGGACAGATAGTGGTGCAATCACTGTCAGGAGGGTGCAGAGCTTTTTTCAAAGTCATGTCAGTGGTTTCTTGATCAGCTTATTGTGTTAACCAGCAGGCAACAAGGTCCCCCGCCAACTGATGAAAAATTGAAATGAAAAACCCAGAATATGAAACTGTTAATATACTATCTCAGAGGGAACTGAAAAACAAACAATTGTACAAGTGCACTACTCTCCAATATAAAAAACATTTCATAATATAGTGTACAGCATACCAATGTACAAACAGCTTCCATCTATAGCAATAACATTCAGGTGACACAGCATGTGCATATTCAGCTAAGCTAAATTTAGCTCTAGCTGCTGTCCCAACTCACTGCATCACTACTTCCACCAGGCTGTTATACTTTCCTCTGTCCCTTCAAACAGATTTCAATGAAGGGTTAAAAGCAAGTGGTGAAAATCACCAGTGATGCCTGCCCTTGCCTCAAACAGACTCTGCATTAGATGACGGCTGTTTAGACTGCACTGCAGTCTGCCAGTGCAGGAGATGCTGATGCTAGTGGAGTGGATGTGTGCCACTACTTTAGTCAGGCTGAATGAGGGCATGTAGTCAACAACATTGGGAAAAAGCCTGTCAGGCATGCGACACCGGGTAGGATGGAGTCACTGTTAGCTCCACTAACGGCTTGTCTCCACTATTGACAAAGTGTTGGAACATTCCACGTGTGCCACGGTGACTGAAAGATTTACACACAACACAACAATCATGGAGGCAATCAAAGGCTCTTAGTAAATGAGGTGGGACGGGGTGAGGAATTAAACATCAGGTTAAGACAAAGGCTTTAGCAGTAATCTTCGCTCCCGAATCATGTTTGCATTTGCAGCTAGTCTGCCATAGCAACAAGATCTATGGATCAATTTACAGTGGTGAGGAGGACATAACATCATGAACTAAGTCTGTGACAAATTAAAATTAAAATGGGTGTTAAATTCCTTCCACCAACAGACAGTTTTTTAATAAAAACTGTCAAAAGATTGAAAGGCACCTCAACTTCAAGTCCATATACCTCTCCATACCTCTCGTCAGACAGTGTTTGTGGAGATTTACTGCTAAGAATACAACGACAGAGTTCCTGTACTGGTAGAGAGCCAGATGTAACACGAGCCTGGAGTGATAAAGCTTCAGGGGAAAGTCACAGAAGCAGTTTGTCGCCTTGTTTTTCACAATTTAGGAGGAGGCTAAATTTCACACTTATCATGTGGCCAAATATATCACAAGCTTAGACTGACTCAGATATTTTATACACACGCACGCACGCACGCACGCACGCACGCACGCACGCACGCACGCACACACACACACACTTTGTTTAAAATATATACCTGCAGGTATGGTGAGACTTGTTCATGCAAATTATCAGCGAATTAAAAGGCACCAGCCAATAGTACATATAGAAAATCCAAGTCAAGAAATGTAAGTATATAAAGCACATAATTATATTTAAAATGGATTGGAATATTAATATTACAGTGCAGCGTTGTCATCACACATCTTAGAGTAAAACTTTCAACAGTTTTCTCCATCCTGTTTCCACACCCCCACTTCCCCACGTAAACACATCTAGACACAGGGAGACACAGGCACCAGTGTCCCCAGGCTCCACTGTCCAACACAGGCTTCTTTCATACCGGGGTAAGGCAAACAGCTAGAACACTGCAGGTGCTCTACATGGGTTGGGTCAGAGGGGCCGTTTGGAAAGGACTTTTTTGTTGTCTTCACTGTGCTGTTTCATAAACATTTCCAAGACCTAGAGAGAGTGAAGTGCTGTGAGATGGCACTTCTGTCGAAGCCATGTTGGGCTTGGAGCCAGCTTAGATGCACAAGTTCACACACACACAAAAAAAGAGAAAATAGAAATGTTAAATATTCTGCATAATGATGTTGTTCAGCAAGGTAAGCACAGTCTGAATGCTGTATACTGTATGCATTCATATTTGATGAAGCACTGGCTTGATTCTGCCAATCCATAGAGGAAAGCAACATCAGAAACATGGCTTTGTGTTTTTGCTCTAGTTTGTATTTAAAAATCAGCAGTGCTCAGGTTTCTACTCTATCATTGGTGTTGGGGGAATGTCATACTAGCAACACAACTGCTTGGTCATATCGCTGCCATAAAGATAAAGGGGCCAATAAGTTGGGAGGAGGTCATGTGGGGCAGAGATTCACTATCAAGGCTTCACAGTTGAATCAGAAACACACACAGAGTCAGACACACACAAATTGAGAGGAATTTGAGAGGGACATTGACTTGGCGTGGGGAAGGGTTGGGGTACTGGTGAGGTTTCACTTGAGTTAGGCAACACACTCACATCCCTCACATACACACCGTAAACAAACACAATCAAAAATGGAAACAGCATCATGATCACGCAAGTCTCCCACACTCCCCAGAAAGGAAACAAGAGAGCTTTGGAGTCCATGCCTGAAAAAACATCTAAGCAGTTCGAAAGCTCCAGATGGCTCCTCTTTTTCGTAGTATTAAAAAGGAGGAGAGATAATACACACAAACACTCTCCATGTTAGCACCATGACTCTCTTTGTCTACCGGTCTTCTATCGGCCCTCTGTATCCAAAAACATCCTTCCTGCATCGCTGTTGTTCTCCCTCTCTGGAGAACAGTACAAGCTTTAAAGTGCTTGTCTCCTTATTGAGACAAGACAACACAATCCAGACCTTTGGTTTAGGTTTACTTAGCAGTGTCCCTTAGGATCTTCTCAACTATTAGCAGATGGTTCAGGACTTAGTACTTGACATATCTGGTTTCATAGCTCACTGGGTTAACTCGTATCAGTACATGGACAGTGTTTACTGTGCATATATTCAGGTTGAAGGGAAAGACATCCCCTCCAATGTGGAGGATTGTGGGATCCTGTTGGGATTCGACCCCCGAGAGGGGAGTCGGCATCACAGAGTGTCAGACGCTGACAGCTAGCCTGCTGCTCCGAGCAGAGAAGTAGCAGTGCTGTGGCCGGGGCTTTGTGACCTTGGTTACTTCTTTGGGAGCCTCTGGGCATTTCAAATGCTACCATGTGTTCCTGTGAAACGACTCGCCACTGCTACTGTAGATCAGTGACGGGCTCAACCGGCTTTGGTCTGGATTTATAAAGACTTAAACATAAGAGGATAGAGGCCATATATTTTTTTTATCTATATATCCAAGAAGATTAACATATACACATCTACAGACCATTACAAGTGCATACACTTCATCTTTTAGACTCAAATTAAAAATTCAAAAATATTCAAGAAATTATTGTTGGCTTCCTGAAAAACTAAGAATGAAACAGTTAAGGTTGATCGCTCCATTAGTAGGCTATAAAAAAAAATTGCTCAAATAAATCTGCACTGAAAACGTTACTGAAGATAATCTCACCCTTTAGGAAGGATAATGTGCACAGTGGTTTTGGAAAATTAGATTTTTAGGACTGAATGACAAATTATGATGTTGATTGTATGTTAACAGAGAAATCCTCAATTTCCTTTTACACGTTTCTTACACGTTGTATGCAGGATGCAACTCAGACCAGAATAAATTGTACATTTCAGGAACTGCAAGCACTGACAAAAAGCTAGGAAACAGTTGAAGGTCATGTGGAAAACTCCACAAAGTCAGAATCTTTCAATTATAAGGCTTTAAATTACTGCTGTACTGCGTCACAATACATCACATCTTTTGAATTTGAATTATTTGGATGCTAGAATAGGATGACATGTTAATGTCATGCTATATGACATGTGATTTAATGACTCTACTATGCCACCAGTTATAGAAATTGGAAAACCTAAACCAACTGATTTTCTCCTTCAGGTATAGGATAAATATTTGTTTTTAAACCCTAAGATGGGGCCAATGTCTTGGTTTGGTCAATATTGATATCACATATTCAAAAGTGAATCCTCTTAACAAAGCCACTAACATCCTATAGCTAAGAATATCTGCAAGGTATACAGTAAAGCAAGGACTTCACCTGTGCAAATTTAAAACATCAGAAACCCATGTCTCTCTTGCTCTGGGGATGATGATTAATATACAGTATGTTTCGATGAAGCTAGCTGCATCATTTATCACATTATACCTATCAAAAGTCATTAGTCATCATTAGTCCTGTCATCGGTCTCACTAGACAACCTACATACCCACGAACATAGCTATATCTCTCACTCATTTTCCAGTGTATCTTTGGGTTGTGTTTAATAAATCGCTGTCAATGTCATTAGCTTTCCAGTCATAAACAAACATTGATTATATTTGCGCTGCAAATTGGAAATTTAAAGTCTCCTTGCTGTTGCCTGTAAAGCCCCTTCACAGGCAAATATCCTATTTTCCTAGGCTTAAACAAGTAAATATCCAGTCCACCGCATGTAACTGTGCAGAAGTGTATCTCGGAAATTATTTATTACTATATGACTCACCCACCTATCATTAGTGTGAATCATATACTTCAAACTTTCAGGCACTGCCACAGCTACCTCTTGAGAAAATACATGAAATGAGTGACAAAAGAACAATACCCTTGTTAAAAAATAATGAGCAGGAATGCCATGGAGACTAATCAAATGTTTAGGGAGACTGTGGGGAGAGCGTCGGTCTTCAACTGAGAGGACAATTTGCTGAGGACAGTGACACTTAAAAAGCCCATAATAGCACTTAGTCCTGCTGGGTGCAAAATGGGCCATTATAGCCACCACCTTATCTGGCTGCAAATTCACCAGAAGAGGCTGAGAAAGTTTGATTCTAAACCAAGGCAGCTCTCAGCTTTCTGTCGAGACCCCACATTGACTCACTATAGAAATGCAGCGTTAAGGGAAGCTGCCCATGCGAGAAATATGTTAATTAACAGTGTCCCCGACTCAACTCTTTCAGTGGTGAATGGAACTCATATCTAAATTGTTACTTACAAACCTGTCACATAATGATTACGAGCTATTTTCTCTACTTTTCTGACTGACTGAACATTTCATAAGTACAGTATAAGCCCACTGAACACTTGCCACATAGTTAAAATGTTATATAATACACTATAGTCACAAGAGTACACTTGAATCTAGAAAAAATAGAACTTTATACAGGGGCTAGGTTATTATAATTATATGTTATCATGGAATGGCATCATGGCAGTCCCTCGTCCTACCTTATACCTCTGCTTTAGCTAGGGATTTTCTTGTAATTTCCACATGTGCATAGTGATAACTTTAAATAACTTTTTCCAAATTAAAATTAAATGTATGAAGAGGCTATAACAGAGTTACTGTTCAAAAAGAAACTTATGATATTTTTCTATTTCTTCTTGTGTGACAATTGAGGTCATCACAGCAGAAATTAAAAAATTAAAACATTGGTTTGATATCAACAAACTGTCTCTTAATTTAAGCAAAACAAAGATTATGCTATTTGGAAATCACACAACAAAAACCCTCAAGTCCAATTGATAATAGATCAAATAAGTATAGAAAGAGTTTTTGAAATACAAATTCTGGGTATGATCTTGAACCAAAAAATCAGCTGGAAATCACATATCAATCACGTTAAAGCAAAACTGGCAAAAACTATCGCAATATTGGGAAAATCAAGATATATTCTGGACCACAAATCATTACACACTCTCTATAATACACTCATATTGCCATATCAAACTTACTGTGTGGAGATATGGGGAAATACTTATAAAACCAACCTACAGCCATTATGCACGTTACAAAAAAGAGCAATAAGGATCATCAATAACGTTGGATATCTTAAACCAACTCATTATTCCTTAAAGGTGCAGTGTATAATATGACATCATCAAGAAAGTTCAACAAAGTTCTAGAATGCAACACTCCCTGGGTAACCCCAACCCTTTCGAATAATAACAGAAGCTACAGTGGCCTTCAAGGACAAGAACAATTCTAAATTTTAAACAATGCACCTGATGACATTCCAACTATGACACTTTCAAGATGGTGGCACTAGGCCTTGGTCCAAAATATGCAGAAATATGGACATATATGAGACCCTTTCTAAGGGAAAAATAAATAATTAATTAATAATTATGCACTAAATTAAATGTACTTATGGATATTATAATTACTTTCTACAAAATCAGTTTTACGAAATAAAACCCAAAATTCTACACACTGCAGGTTTAAGTCACATGCACTGAAGCTCACCGATCTGGTTCAATTTAAGACTGCACAAATCATGTTCAAAACAAAAAATCAACTACTTTGATGCATCGCCATTCTCTCCCGAACGATTCCGAATAAGTCAATAATCGTATTTTTTTTAATGCAATTCGTAAATACTAGTACTTCCTGCGACACTGCACGCGTGTCATACTGTTTATGACACGTTATAATTATTGTTGTTTTGTGTTATGTGTATTTGTATGATGTGTCATACTTGCTTTTCTTATTTTTTTGTTTGAAATATAGACGAAATGAATGAATGAATGAATTGAGTAAAATGTGGCAAGTCTAGAAAGTAAGAAGCTGACGTCAAAATTGACTGAGACACAGTTTAGCTAGGTAGGAGCCAAATAAATAATTTGGAATGAAAGAAATATGCCACTAAAGAAATCAAGAAATGCTGTGACAGTGTACATCCACATATAAAAATGCGGTGTGTGAAACGTTAATTGCGTGCGTTTTTTTTTTTTTTTTGCCAAGCTAGCTGATGAAATCAAAGCACCAGGGAGCCAATAACAAAAAGCAGCTGGCCTAAACACAGGGAGGCACCATTACTCCATCCCATGCTCCACTAGCTAGGTCGTTGTAAGTTGTTAGGGTAAAATTATGTTCCTTAATTAAACTGTCTCACTATATTCCATGTGATTCTCTGGAGAGTATAGCACTTCAGTTGAAGCGAGTGTAGGTATAGCTTCTGTTATGATGCACAGTCACTGTGCCTTAATAATGTGTAAAATAAATAATAATGATACACAAGCTCTACTTAGTGTTATACCTCAAACCTGCACTGAGCTTTACTTCCTTCACACTCCAACACCACACCTAATATCTAATGTCAGGGTTTATGACACACTGCAGGGTTCAACATAACTTTTTTTTCCTACTGGCCCGCCGGGCCAGTGGATCCGAGTTTTACTGGCCCCTTGTATATTTTCACTGGCCCTGCACACACTTTTTTTTTCTTCATAATTTAGTGTCAATAATTATAATACCTGTATTAGAAAAATAAAGAAAGATAACCAGATCTAAAGGGAATATCTATACTGTAACAGTATAGATATTCCCTTTAGATTTGGTTATTTTTCTTTTAGTTAATTATATGAAATGTTGATATTGCTCATACACATAATATAAAACCAGGCAAACATATTGAATTAGAAGCCTACAACTGAAAGTATGTTGAAAGAGTCGGCCAGTATTTTAAAGTCCAGTAGTTTGAAGGTTGTTTTTATTCTTGAATTTGGGTAGTTTAATGAATAGTTCACCTGCAGAAGTCATGTTCAAACATAAAAAATAAATAAGAGATGAAGGTCTGATCATTCTTTGTGGTGTGGTAGGCTGTTTTTATTACTTTCTCTATATGCATTAGGGATGTGAATGTGTCGACCGAATGACCGGTTTTCCACTTTCGCTCAAGTTGACTTTAAAATTAGAATAGAAATCCGAAAATCAGTGGGTTATGCCGTTTTTTTAATGGGAGATTTCACCGTGTATGTGAGTTCACGTCTGGTCGTGAGCGCGCTGCAGCAGTGTCACTTCTCCATGAAGTGTCAGCGTCACATATAAGAGTCCGGTGTGGGACCATTTTTTCAAACTATTGATAAAAAACAATGCAGTGCAAAATATGCAGCATAAGTTAAACGCTCGTCTAAGACTATGACGTTAAATCACCTTAGAAACACACAATGCCTTCGTCCGATCACAGCAGCGTTTCACCGTGTGATCTCGCCAGCGAGTGAGCCGCCGCGCAGATGAACTGTGGTTTGTGGCTAAAATAATAACCGGGGATATTCTCCCCGTTAGCGATTTCAATGGGAAAGACTTCCGCGATCTGATTGAATGTCTCGAGCCTGAAAACACAGTGCCAAACTGCGCGACTATAGGAACTGTACAGTGAGCGGAGTCCCTCCGTTCGTTTCTGTCTACAACCGACACAATCACCGGAGACGCATTCACAGCGTTTAAATAACGCCTCTCATTTGTATTAGCCTACCATTGGGGCTTGGATGCATATATTGTAACATTACGGCGGCAGATAAAGGAAAAGCGCAGTTATCATTTTCTGCGCCTCAACCTCTGCTGTGGGAAGAAAGAAAGGGGGCAGAGTAAGTCGATTGATTTGTCGACTCGCAGGCGGACGGTAGGCAGCTCTGCCAACGGTGCCTGTCAAAACGCCCACGCATCGGTTGTCCACTGGCCTTTCATTAAAAAATATATTTTATATTAGGTTTATTATATTGAGTCTTAAATAAACACTGCTTTCATTACGACTCAGAACGCGCATTTCAATGAACCATGATGTAGTCTACAAAAAGATACTGAACTGTGATTGGCCAGTCACTGGCCCGGGCGGGACAGTGACTGGCCAATCAACTTGCCCTGCATATGATTTTACTGGCCCCGGGCCATCGGGCTATACGTTATGTCGAACCCTGCACTGTAAAGTAGCAGCTTGAACTTTCGAACAGGGAGCAGTAGGGTTGGTGAGCAGCATGTCTGGGGAGTGTGTGGCCAATCGACTAAAGCTGACAGGTTGCAGTGGTGATTGGCAGAGTGCTGTAGTCATGAGGCCCGAGAAACACACAAGGTCAGCTGGTGGGGAAATAACAGGAAAAAAGACACGGAAGCTAGCTTTTCCCATCAAGAGCCGTCAGGAGCAGGCTGGAGTGGGCCTGTGTCACTCTAAAACGGCATGGCTGCTGTATGCCATCTTAGTGTGTAACTTACTGCACAATTTATTGGACAGAGATGACTGATGTGACGCATTTTTAATTGATAATGATGCGAAAGTCTGTGCGGAGTGGACACGGAGGGTAATAATTAAGCTACGTATATAAAGTTCTGCGTCATAGTTAAAGGTAGACTGATTCATTGATTTTGTGTGTTTTGTCATAGGTTTTTGGGCAGACACATGAATACAACTTCTGAAAATCTGAAATGGCATTTTCTTTTCTTTGGAGCTTCATCTTCATTTAAATATCATGTCTCATAAAGAATTTAATAGCCTTCCTGTTGGTGAGGTGGGCCACTTTTGTCAAATTAGTTTCCCATTCTAGTCATGTAGTAGCCCGAGAGCAGCTGAACTCTGACAGCGAGGATCACATTGTAAAACCAGTACTAAATAGATATTAATTTTTCAATTAAACAGAAGTCTGATAACTAAGGAACGTACAAAAAAATGTTAAGCTGTGGAAGCATTTAGACAGAGGAAAGACATTGTGGCATCTGGTGCTGGTGATAAAAAGATAACACTGCTTTGATAAACAACATGATTACTAAGGCGGGCTAATGGACAGAAAATCTGCCCACGGATTAAATATATATTCATAAACCTGGAGCGGTGAGAATGCCACTTGAAGACAACACATCCATTGTTATGAACATTGCTTTTAACTTTCATTGCCAACTACACTACCTGCAGTTGGCATAATGTTATAATCACCCTCAATGTACGTGAAAGGAGTAGGAGTTAGGAGGAGATAAGGTGCATTTTTGTTGACTGTCTCCTAATGTGAGCACAACAATTCAAGACAAAACATCTGGTGTTAACTAAGGATACGGATCAATTCTGAGCCGAGTGTTTGGGTGGACACACTCGAAATAAATATTAACCCTAACCGACAATAATATATGTTAAAGTTACTGCATATTTGATGTTAAATAGCCAACTGACAATGCAAGCTAGCTTAAACTCCTGGATCTATTTGATGGTCAATTACTCGTTCAAGCCTTCAAGCCCAACATTGCATTGTTAATACTGTCTCCCAGTGTTGAGGATTAACGTTGGCTAACTAATTTTCTTTGTCTTTAAATGGACTATCTTTGGGTTCCGTCTATTGTGTTGACAACGGCAGAACAAAAGAAAGCAATATGATGGCATCATCGTCTTTAGAGAAGAGAAAAAATGACGGGCATTTACCTACTCGCATCCGACAGTTTACAGCTAAAACGAACGATTAAACTATTAAATTAATCGAGAAAATAATCGGCACATGAATCAATAATGGTCGCCAGTTGCAGAACCAACCGACAATTACGTTATAAGCTGCTGTCATACCGTTACATATTAGTTACAGGGGGAAAATGCCTCTGCGTTTATAATTACAAAGACGAAGTGACAAGTGGAGAAGGAAAGTGATGATCTGTATAGTCTCCTCAGTAAGGAATTTTACCGTGGCCCAGGTAAACAATACACGACAAAAAAATATTATTATTATTATTATATATGTGGACTTAACCTGGCAATGGTAAGGGTAATTCACGAGACAGATTAAAGAACCGCCCGCAAAAAGACGAAAAAGGCCACTTATTCGAATGTTAAAAACCGTTATTCTGCCGTTAATGAATATTTAATATCAACCGTCAAAAATCCTCTGTAGTTAGCAGCCGACACTGGAAGTTAAGCTAGCTAACGTCCCCTGTAAATCACGGCAAGGGCTCAAACATAAATGTGGCTGAGGCAGATACCGTTATAATAACATCACAGCATACAGGGGGGTAAAAAAATATTGGCGTTCACAACAAAGACAAACCCGACTCACCATAGTTAGAGGGGGGAATGTCAGTATTTCCAGCCATGGCACTTAGTAGGACAGATGTAGCACCGTCGTCTCGGTGTTGGAGACCGCATATGAGAGTCGAGGTGACCGCAGTTAGTTTAGTGCCTGCCTTCAAGCGGTCCCGTCGAGAGATAAACACACAACCTGGAGATGGCTCTTGGGCTCTTCGGAGGATGCTGCTTGCTTGAGTTGCTTCGGCCACGCAGTTGAGCGTCAGTCGTGTTTACAGCGCGACGTCATTAATTATTCCAAAACGGTCTTAAAGGGGACGCTGTCCACCGGGGGCTGCTGCTGTGTCCTGTTTCCCTTTGTTAGGTTGTGAATTAAAGTGGACAATACACAGTCGCCTTGTTTTTGTGCAGTTTGTCAGCTAAAATGAACATGTGTACGATTTTTTTTATATCAATGATTCTAGAGAGCAGGGGGGTTACAGCTTACAATCCTATGTATGCAAGAAGGGTTGGTTATTTCCAAGTTGCTCTTTTTTCGTTGTTTTAGTATACAACCGATCCTGCAGGTATAGCCGCAACTCGGTCCCCACTGAGGCGTCCTGTGAAGAAACACTGACCTCAGCTGGGGTTTCTCTGATATTGCAAGTATTTTTCTCTTTGCCTCCCCCTTAATTTTTTCCCCAGTTGGCATAGCCTACATGCTAATAATAAGCTCATGGGATACATATCTTTAACCTATCCTTTCCAGTCGTTCAAGGCATACGGCTCAAGTTTACTTTATAAGAAGTTTATGAACACACAGGTGTTTCCTTATCAGTTTGAAGTTGGGTGAAACTATGCTGGAATCACATAAAGTCACCAAGTAATTCTAAGAATTACTAATAGCTTATAACAAGAGCATCAGAAAGATGTCAATAACTCACATTTTTTACAACCCCAGGTGGTGACTAAAAACTCCTGTGTGTGTGGTCCTTTACTTACAGGTATGACATACTGGTGGACATAGAGTGCATATGGCACCTCTGAATCCATATTGTATATGTGACCAGTAAGCAGTAGGCTATTTTATCATTGTGGTGGCCGTATCCATGTAGCTCTAAAATACTCTTACTGATTTGTATTGTTGATTAATTCATACAGAATATCACATTTCATGAATAATAAAAACAAAAATACACAATGAAATAAATAAATAAATCTTGCCTAGGTAGGCTTACAGCACTTTAGTATGTGCTCTCCATATTTGCAATACCAGACAGACACATTTATTTTAGAGTCCACTGTAGTGACTATGACCAGGAAGTGGCAACAGAGACTAGAACCGGGGGGATCCAAAAGATTTTTTCATTCAGGATTAACAGAGTAAGATTAACAAAGAAAGAAGCATGTGTGACAGCCTGAGCTTAAAGAGGACCTATGATACTTTTCGACTTTTATGACCTATAAACGTTGTTATAATGATTTATAGTCATGTTTAACCATACTAGAGTATCAAATAATTACGTACATGCATTTCGACGTATTCCCTGCTGACCGTCTGGGGTGGCTATGCAGAGCACTAAACACTATGGCAGCCGGTCGAGAAACAACTTGTTCAAATTTCCGGGTAGTTTCTGTCACGCTCGGGTAGTTTCTGTCATGTTTCCATGTATGGTAATGCTGCTCAGGCAAGCTCCTGCATGCCACCACCTTCCTGAAAATCTCCCGCTGCTGGAAGGAAGGTAACCAATCACAATGGAGTGGGGTTTGCAGCAGGGGGGGGAGGGGCGGAGAAGCTCAAAGCAGTGTGTAGAGAGAGACTGCTGTGCTCGCTAGGGTAAGAGGAAGAGTGTCCCGAAAATCTACATAGTTTTTTGTGACGTGATTCGTGTCAGGTTGCTCTATAGCAGTTTTTAACAAGAAATTAAGACCAGAAAAGTAGTAGGGGAGAACGGGGTAATCTGAGCCACTTTTTACATTTGCTCCCCTCGAGCTAAAATTATTTATCACTCAAATTTACACATTTCCCATTCATTCAGGATGTTTCCTAGAAATGGGCATTAGCAGATTTTTTTCAAGACAAAGGGCAGTGAAAATATGATTGTTTTAAAAAAAGTTGTCATGTGGCTCACTTCACCCCAGCTGTGGGGTAAACTGATCCACTTACTTTTTCCACTCTGAAACTACCATAACAACACATATTGTAACAGTAAGAATCCTGAAAGCTAGCCACACATTCCAGAACTAATGTTAGACTAGTAAAAGAATGATGGGGTTTGGTCAATTAAGCAAAGCAAATTTTCTAAACACTTGAAAGGAACTCTGAACAAAATCAAATATAACATATTATAATTCAAAAGGTTTTAATAAGATTCAAATTAAAGATAGAACCAGTTAGATTAGAACACAGTCTGGGGGTCAGAACACAGGACCCTTAGAGCCAGCTAGTGTCTGGGGGTCAAAGCATAGGAAAATTAGCCTGGAAATCCAGACCCTGATATCTTGAACGATAGAGGGTCTGGCCACGATCAATAGTAATTTCCAACTCAAGGGGCGGCTCCTACTCGTGCATTTCAAATGCCACTGCATGCAGTTGGATAGCACTACAACCAATCAGAGCGATGCACAAGGTGACGTAAGCCACTTTCGTTTAGCGAACAGCTGTTAAACTGTTAAATTAAATGTTTGCCGTTGTCGGTCGGCAAAACAGAACATTCCACTTACTTGCTAATGAAAGATTTGAGTGCCGTCTTCCAAATCGTTAAGGGTCGAGGCCAAAGCAGTCTCAAACTCACACAACATATCCGCAGCCATCTTTGATGTTTACTATCACGGCTTCGACGTCGCATGCACGTCACTGTCGTCATCCGGTTACGTCCTCCCCAGAGTACCATATAAAGTGCTCTGGCGCGCCCATATTAGATAGAACCAATTGAAACCATAGCCAGATTTCTGGTTTTCTTGATAAAGCTTCAACGGAGCGTGTCCAGACCAACACGCGCAGCAAATTTAATTTGCCAGCGCCTAGTGGCAGGTCTGGGAATGCCAGGCTATAGGAAAATCAGAACCAGCGAGAACAGCCTGGGATTCAGAACACAGGAGAAGACCCAACTGGATTATAACATCAGCCTGTCATACTCTACAACAAGGCCTACTCTACATTCCAGCCCTGAAGGTTACAGGGAAAGATGAGAAGGTGCTCTTTCCGTGTGGTTGCCCCAGGTCGTCTTCCTGGTGTATTTCCTTGGCATGATGGCCTTTCAACAATGTGTATGACATTAAAATAAAACATATGTTATGTAATATTACATTGAAATATGTTTAAGACTAAACTTGTGCCTCATGGTGGGGGAAAGTGAGACAGTGGCTCACTTTCCCCCACAGCATTTGGCTCACTTTCCCCCACCACCACAATTTGAGAAAAAACTACCTCTCTTAGCATTTCAGGCTAATCTTCAGTTATCAGCATCACATGGTTTCATATGTTGGTAGTTCATCAACACGTGTGATAGAAGTTTTTCTACGTGAATACATTTGCTTTGGCACAATAGTTGATTAAGTTGACAGCAAGAAATTTACTTTTACATGCAAAATACCTATTTTGGTGAAAAAAACATGCTTACCACAGCACCATGAGGTCCTCTCTTTCAGGGCCATGGGGAAATGAGAGGGGCTTGAAAACATATATCTCACATGACCAGAAATGTTTTCCGTTGCCTAGATACAGGGGGCGGCTCACATTACCCGATGCCTCAGATTCCCCCGTTCTCCCCTATAATAGGATCTCTTTAAGGGACTTCCATCTGGCTGTTATCTGAATAATAATTGCACATCACCAAATTTTCCCTTTTTTATGACAGAATGGTTGCATTCCGAATCGCATACTTTCTACTATATAGTATGTAGAAAAAAGATTTAGGATGTCCCGATTCTTGTGGCCAGATTTAGGATGGTTAGAAGTACCCGGATGTCCTACTTCATGCGGCCAAGATTGTTAGTGTTGAAAAGTGCATCCTATTTGGGCGATTCTGACCCACAATCCATTGCGCACGTGAAGTGACGTCACATCGACGAAGCCTCCATATGAAAACAAACGGGGATGCGACGGATATAAAAGCAAGAGGCAAGATCAAGGCGCAATGTTATGATGAAATAAGAGAGTAAAGTATGTCCCAATAGTATGCCTACTGCATCCTAACTAGATTCTTTTTATCGTCGGATGTAGTATGTAGAATAGAAAAAATAAAGAGTATGCGATTCGGAACGCAACCACTGTCTCAAAAATTTTGTATAATTAATGTAATGAGAACCCAGGTTGCAAGGCCAGTCATTAAGAAGGGATGGACTTCCCCCTGATACAGAGCATATGTTGATATGAAAAGATCACTGCCAGTATAGCACACGATGGTGAATCAGAATCACATAATCGGTAAGTACAATATAGTAAAATGTTGAGTGACCCAAATTCCTTCCGAATTTTCCCTTTTTCCTTTTTTGAAACATTTTCTATGACTATTTGTTTACTAGAACTTTTCCACAGATGTAAATCTTAAAGAGGAAGGCACCCTGGACTAAAAATAAAAAAGTATGAACTGCAAATGTAGACATGTAAAGGAACGGTTCTCAGTCCTAATATGTAGTATGTTTATCCAGTAATTTGAACTTCTGATTACCAACGTCTGATAGAATTTAAAAAATGTTACTCAACAGCACAATAGTTTTTTGAGTGTAAAATAACAAAATCCAAATGTTTGCATGGTGTCAATATATATGTCGCGTATCACGTACAGTATATATATAGTTTTTTTGTAAATGGTACATAAACATATGGTAAAGTTGATGAAAATGTATGCATAAATAAACATACATTTATACCAACAAATAGAGAAATATATTTGTTGTAGTTATAGTCTGTGGCCAAACAAAATTGTACTTTGGTTTGATCAAGAATCAGTTATGGAAGAGTGCACAGTTTTACCATTATTATCGTATATGTCAGAAATGGTTGCCATGTCCTATACAATTTTCCTGTAGGGCCACCTAACATACACTTTATTTTCTTAATGTTTAAAAACCTCATAATGTGCCCAGAGTGTGAGAGGTCTCCTGCTCTGTTAAGTATAAGATGTCCAGCAGTTAAGAAAGTTAAAGCCATAGCGTTAAAGTAATGTCTGCGTGTCCTATGCTGCTATTCAGAAAATTGCAATCAAAGGGGAAAATTTGATAGTAAAGATCTTAAAAGCAGAATCTGTCATGGCGGGTGGACACGATTAGAATACATTGCTTTCTGATTTGAAAATGTTTAGCGAATCATATACTGTACCAGAGGACGTAGATTGAGCATTATCAAAAACATTGATATCACAGTCAGATGGACTCTTGATATTTATAGATCAGCATGAAACTGTCTGCTGTTGTGCGCATTCCTACATCATCAGAATGGTGTGTATTATCTTCATGTGTGCAAGAATAGAGGTGGCAAACTGGTTGTCTATGTACCTATGGTCTTTGGTGAATAATATTGAACTGTGCAACATTATGTCACCACATGTTACAATGTCAAGCAAGTTTGTTTATTTCCAGCAGTGGATAGGCAAACTAATTTTGAGGATAATGACACATTTCATTGGTGAATTGTGTTCCCACTCTAACAATAATTCTCCAGAGTTGCCAGCCCATCTGCTTGTCATTCAGTGAAAATTATGGATGCCAACAGCTTGCTAATTGTTAAGCAGCTTTATTACATTTTTTGGAACGAAACATGATTTATTAGTCTCAGCGACAGTTGTCCTATTGGAACCTGGGTGAGCGAGATTTCTTTATTTTTTATAAAAAGAGGCAGAAGGAGATGCTCTCGACACAAGCACCTGTATTTTCTTTTCAGCGGTTACAATTGCTGCAGTGGGAATCAACCCGGCTGACTTCTAAAAGACTTCTTTAACATTTAAAGTTGCACCATGAAGGAAGTGATTCAGTAACGCTTTACAGCAATAGCATCACTGCATAAACAAGCAGCAGAGACATAGAGTGCACTTGGTGATTGGAAGTCTCTTTTCTTTCAATAAAATGGATAAACAAGACAACTCTGAGTAACGTATTGCACATTGGCTAACAGGAAATTTAATCTGTGATCGGTATAGGGATGCTGGCCGATGGCTGAATGATCTGTCTGTATGCGGAGACAATTTGAAAAGAGAATGAAGATGTTTTATCACCTGGTCCCGATAATGCAGGATATAAAGCTTTTATCTTTATCTCCTGAAGCTCTCTTTTTACTCTCTTTTTTGTGTCACAGTCCAAGTGCACAATATTCGTCTGGAGTTTCACCACAACACCACCTCCATCTTTGTTTTCTGCAGGTGCATTAGAGATTTATAACGTTATTACCCTTTGAATAGAAATAGGTCCATTTGCTCTTTTTTTCAGCTAATGTTTTGCGGACTGTTTACTGATATTCACAGCAAAAGAGTCATACAAAGGTTTAATTTCTGAGTTATTTCAGCCCTGCCGACAAGAAAATCAGCCGAAAGAATCTACTCTTGAAGTTGGGTACAAAATAATGACTAACCACAAACTCCCGCTTTTGCCATATTGAACAGGTGCAAGCAGAGCAGATTATTTCACACTTGTACTTTACTCAGCACAGGCAGAAGCTGTTTGGTGCCTCTTTGAATAGGCTGTTCAAGTTAATTAAAAACGGTTTTATTCCCCCTGTGTTTGTGTGTCTGTGTATGTGTGTGAGTGTGCGTGTGTGTCTGTGTATGTGTGTGAGTGTGTGTGTGTGTGTGTGTGTGTGTGTGTGTGTGTGCTCCCCACAGTTGTGTCTTGAGATGCATTTTAGACCTCAGGGACACCTCTAATGAAAACACACATACTGTCAACTACCTAATCCTCCTAATTGACAATGACAATGGTGAGGCACCATTATGAGTCACCGCTTTGCACTGATACAGATTATCAGGTGAATAAAAGCATTCAACAAACGATTTGGCCCCGTGCTGTCAAATAAAACAGCACAAGTGTGAATATCAAATTCATTATATATCTGTATATCTGTATCTGGAAATAATTTTCTTACAATTAGTTTTAAATAACGATTCATAAACTGATATGATCGAAACAGAGTGCAGTGAGTAATTGGATATTAGACACTTTTGGTAAATTGTTTACCAAGTATTCGACAGTTGTATTCTTCAAGCTGGCTTTTACTGTCACAAGAGCTAACCATATGACTGTTATTTCAAATCTACCCCACACTTGTGGTCATTTATATAAAGGAGTGAATTTAAAATTGTATTGATTGCTGTCAAAACAACAAATGACCTAGCTCTATAAACGGTTCTATATAGAGGGGATGTATTTAGTATCTTAGCTCAGTAAATCACAGGTTTAAATGTTACAAAGGCTAAAAAACACCAAAGGTGAGCAAAACATTGTGCACGTAGAAACCGAATAACTGCCATGCTAGTATAATATATTATATTTTCAGCATAGACATTTCCTTTTAGTTTGGCTAGCTTCATATTATCATATCATATCATCATATTGTTTAATATTCCATTATATTAAATATTGCATGTTGTGTTTTGTTGTATCAAATAATATTCTATATCGCTGTATACAACTCTCAGATAGAAAGCTAATTAGTCTAGAGCAGGGGTGTCCAAACTTTTTTCACTGAGGGCCACATACAGAAAAATCTACGAAGGGCCGGGCCACTTTGCAAAAATAACACGTTTATCAGGACATGTAGCTGCTCTGATGTTTAGTTTCATAGTGTCTTCGTAAATTGTAATCCTTCTTCACGGCAACACTTTCCTTGCACATTAAACAGATACATTCCCCCTCTTGTTAAATGCCATTGATACACCCAGTGTTTTCTGCTTTTTTGTCCAATGTCCAGCTGGGTGAAAATAGTAGCCAGCTGAGATCCCGACTCTCCTAGGGGGGTCCGGGGGTATGCCCCCCCGGGAGATTTTTTAAAGTTTTTAAAGTGAAATGCATGAATCTGGTGCACTTTGAGAGGAAAATTAAGAGGCTAAATCTGAAGAATTTTGTATGAAAAAAATGGAGACAATGTGTCAGATGAATTAGAAGCTATTGGAGAAGGACACATAGATTTTCCATAATAATATTAATTTAAAATAAAATATTATGCAGGGTCCTCTGGGATGGGCTTAGTGCTCTTTTTCTTTTATGGGACACATTTCTGCAATGCAAAAAAAAAAAAAAAAAAAAAAATTTTTTTTTTTTTTTTTTCCAAAGGGCCATATTACATTATATTTTTAAAATCGTCCGCGGGCCAATAAAAAGCGGGCCGCGGGCCGCAGTTGGCCCGCGGGCCGTAGTTTGGACACCCCTGGTCTAGAGAGTCAATTATTCAAACTTAAATATTGTAAATCCGGGCCAAAAAAATATTTAAAAGGTAGGACATGCTGTTCTAACTGTAACTTTTAAGTAGGCTGCCTTGGTTCTTCTTTTAAAGCATCTGGTCTGACCATGATATTTTGTATTGTTTCCGGCATACAAGGACTTATAAAAACGTATCAGATATATTTCAGTTTGTGGGATGAGACTTGCTGAAGTAATGAGCAGAGCAACACATTAGAAAATGATGCCATCTCAGAGGGCATCTATAAAAAGACTCACCATTTCCCAGTTCCTCTTGACTAGATTACAGCCTCTAGCAAATCTGTCCCTCATGGGGAACTTTAGCTGCTCAAGTTGCCGTGACTAATGAGTATAATAATTTCTGTTCCTTAAATGAGATGTCCCAAAATCTACTTGAATGTCAAAAACAATGGTGATTTACAGAACCAAGCATGATTGTATAATTGGTATTATGTCAAACACTATTACTGTCGTGAGTTAGTTTATCACTCACAACTTGCATTGTCCCCACTACCTTCAATATGCTGTAGTTAAACCTCTACTGAAGAATCAAACCAAACCTTGATCCAGGCTCTCTTAATCATTATTATTCAGTCTCTAACCTCCAATCTAATTAAAAAATATTAGAATGGGTTGTATCTGCAGCTGCAATGGTCTAATACTAATCTTCATCTTTTTGAACCTTTTCAATCTGCTTTCGGGACCTGTCATTCCATGGAAACCACACCTACCAAAGTGGTAAATGTCTTGTGATTGATTCAAATTCCACCTCATTGCTCATTATTATTCTCGATCCCCTGGAAAATCTATTCAGCGTCTCTAGTCTGGTTCCTATATGGTTAAAGTCCTACTTAACTAAAATGCAATCTGAATATTTTCTTATATCTTAATTCTTAATGTATTTGTATGCCCCCTTAAAGCACTTTGAATTGCATTGTGTCTGAATTGCGCTGTATAAATCCATTTGTGTTGCCTTATCTGGAATAACAGTGGGTCGCCCATAATAATATTACCAATATTTTCAGAAGTGAAATATGGAGTGCCTCAGGGCTCTGTTCTTGGCCCACTGCTTTTCTGTGTTCACCTTTAGGCCAAATTATTTGCTGTTATGCAATAAATCTCCAATTATACGCTGATGAGCACAAGCTGTATTTACCTGTAAATGTAATGTAATGTGATGTTCTGCTTCTCAATTCTGATCAAACTAATGCTGGTCATTGGCTCAGTCTATTTAAAAATATCTTAAGCACATTTTATAAAACACTATTATTTTAAAATGTCAAGTGCAGCTCTTATATTTGTTGTTACCTTGTGGCACAATGATATTTGACCAACAAAAGGCTGACAAACACTCAAAACAGTCAACTCAAGTTGACACTTAAAAAGAAAATATTCTCAACTAGTGAATCACTTTTCTGTTAATCATTGCATAATTCTGATCTTAAAACCCCAACAGAAATCACTAATTTCTCAGATTTATAACAAACTCTCGGCTCTGGAAAACAATTCGGCTGTCAAAAGCAAAAGTGCTTGGGAGAGTGAACTTGGGTTAAATCTGACAGATCAATGGTGGGATAAGGCTGTGCATAGTATACGTTCATCCTCTCCTTGTGCCAGGCTGCAGCTTATACAGTTTAAAGTGTTACATAGAGTCCATTTCACCAAAGCAAAACTATCTGAAATTTACCCAAATGTTGTGGACCAATGTGACCGATGCCATGCCTCCTCATGTAACTCGAGTCATATATTTTTTTTTGTCCTAGACTACAGAGATTCTGGAATGACTTTTTTATAATCATGACAAAAGTTCTAGGAACCCAAATAAAAACAGACCCCCTCATTGCAATATTCGGAACCCCCTCTAAACAACCCCATATTACAGCCTTACAATCAGAAATATTAGCCTTCACTTCCCTTCTGGCAAGACGCCGTATTTTACTTATGTGGAAATCCCCTAACCCCCCCTTCTATTCCAATCTGGCTCAAAGACGTAATGTTCTTTTTAAAATTAGAGAAAATTAAATTAACAGTGAAAGGCAGCACTAATAAATTTGGCAAAAAATGGGATTCTTTTATAGCTTATTTTAATTCATTACCAACCCTGGCCCAGAACTAAATCCCCCCTCCCCCCTAACTTTATTTAGTCGCTACTTTATTTTTTATTTATTTATTATTATTATTATTATTATTATTATTATTATTATTATTATTATTATTATTATTATTAGTATTATTATTATTATTATTATTATTATTATTATTATTATTATTATTATTTATTTATTTATTTATTTATTTATTTATTTATTTATTTATTTATTTATTTATTTATTTCATGTGTATTTGTACATATCTGTATCCTATTATGTTTTGTATGACGGATTTTGATCATACCCGGAGACACCTGGGGCCTATTGCATAAAAGTGGAATTAAGATATCCAGGATGATTGATAAAGCCAGCCTTAACAAAGTCTAGCCTGGGCACTTTGGATTAGTCAGTTGCATAAACACCAATCCAGGATGAAGAGGGGCTGCTTTGTCAAGCCAGGTGTAAGTAAGTCTGTTAAGTGCCAGCCCACAGCTTTCAGAAGTAGACCCAGAGATCGAACACAGATTTACTGATGTAAAAATGTAAAAGACGGCCCATTTTCCCACAATGCCTTGCTAATTTAAACCTTAAGTGAGGGGGCAGTTCATTTCTTAGAGGAACTGTATTCTCTGCCAAATGATGTTGATGCCCCTGCATTGTTTTATGATAAAATAGTTTACAGTGAGCAGTCTGCAGGTGCATCTAAAAAATAGAATATCATGGAAAGTCAATTCAAAAAGTGAAACTTTCCTAGATTCATTACTCAAACTGAAATATGTCAGGCCTTCTTTTTTTGGATGATTGATTGATCATGGAATAAAAAATCCAGTATCTCGAAATATTAAAATATTACATAAAACCAATCAGAAAAAGGATTTATAATACTCAAATGTCGACCTTCTGGAAAATATGTTTATTCTAGATAAAATTCACTTCATGTGTAATGAATCCAGAATATATTTAAGTTTCACTTTTTGAATTAAATTACAGAAAAACAGAACTTTTAATTGATATTCAATTTTGTTTTAGATGCACCTGTATATGGTTTTAAGTAGCCTACAAAGTGGATTTATTTGACCCACATTTGCAAAGTCATCTGCCATCGATAATCAATTGTATAAATATAGCCTGCAATATGAACAGACTATCACATAAATTATTATAATTGATGTAATTTCATCTTAATCTAATTATAATTAAGTTAATTATAAATGGTTCAGGTTAAATAAATTAAAAAGAAGAACTATTTAACTAAATGACAATGCAGTCTTTTATGTGGTACTTTAAAACAGACTAATGAAAATAAAGCAGTACACAGAAGATCATGGAATAACTGTTAAACACCTTGATTTCAGATGGGAGTGACAGCTGACTGAGCCAGTCAGGCAACAGAATAAGTGTATCCTTTACGTTTAGCCTGGTCCCGACCAGGCTAAACGTAAAGGATAAATCTCCATGGTAACGTATGTCCCTCCGCTTTTATGCAACCGGATCATGGCTGACGCAAGCCAGGATAACCGAAATATCCTAGGTTAATCCCTTATCTTAGTTTTATGCAATAGGCCCCTGTTCTTTATGTGTGTTTGTTGTTTAAAAAAATGAAAAACCCAATAAATAAATTTAAAAAAAATCATTGGATAATTCAGATCCAAGAGCTGGTGTCAAAAAGAGTTATAAGAATAAGAATAATATAATCAGCAAAAGAAAATGTCAGAATAGAATCAATTGATATATTTTAGGAACTATTGTAGAAATGACAAAACGTAAGAATCACTCCATCTTTCCAGCATTTCATCTACACCTCACATCTGATACTGTAGCTGTTCTGAACCATAGGCAGCGTCCATTACTCCCAGAAGAGTAATATGGCCATAATGATGATGTTTACACAACTGCCACCTCTGTGAAAAATAGATATCCTCAATTGGATTGAAAATGGGGAGTAGTGTGGGAGATACTCCATTAAAAAAAGCAACCACGCCCCAGACAACAACATGGGTTATGATGCATTCAAATAGGAGGATGACCTTGTGAAAGTGAAACACACAAAACTTGAACAATTTTCATTGGTCAAAAATGGTCATTATGCCTGGCTAAACTAAGATTTTGAAAATGAGGATTTACATAATGAGCTAATTGATTGGACACATCTGAGAACGCAAGTTGTTTCTTGAGAAACCAATTTTGATCAGCAGGACTGAATGCATCACTGGGAAAAATGCATTTGATAGTGTGAGAAAATGAGCTATTTCACACATTGTGTCGACTGTAATGGTAAGTGTTCTAAGAAGAAATAGCAAAGGAATATTCAAGCAAGCTGATAGGATGAGACACAGAGGTACTGATACACTCACATGTAAGTGTGATGTGACATGATGTGTTGTGTGAGGAATTCACAAGTCTCATGAACCCCCAGTGAACCCTGACACTGAGGTATGTTGGGAAACATGGTTGTTTAGGACCATGCGGATCGCGCTGTTGAGGGAGGGCGTCCCTGTAGCAGAGAGCATGGAAAAAAAAGAGTAGTGGAGCGTCGGTATTCTTTCGCCACCGCTCAAGTGTTGCATGCTGAAGGGTCCCGATGCTCACAGTGAGAGAGAGAGAGAGAGAGAGAGAGAGAGAGAGAGAGAGAGAGAGAGAGAGAGAGAGAGAGAGAGAGAGAGAGAGAGAGAGAGAGAGCTGTGGTCCCAATAGGATGACGGATCGATGTGCGGTTGGAAACGTGGGGAAATGAAGATGAAGATAAGAGTGGTAATTATGAAATGAGAGATGCAGGAAACATCCGTGCGTTGTTTCTCTGTGAGGAGCTTTTAGTGTTATTTGCACCTCTGAATTCAATTTCAGGATGGGCTGTGACATTGTATAGTCAACTGTGACCTATCTGCACTTTGTATTGTCATTTGCAGTTATTAGGCTATTATTATTATTATTATTATTATTATTATTATTATTATTATTATTATTATTATTATTATTATTATTATTATTATTATTATTATTATTATTATTATTATTATTATTATTATTATTATTATTATTATTTTATTACAGGAGCTTAAATCTGTCAGATTCCTATAGGATAGTCAAAAGATTGATGTACTTTATGCAGGTGTGGGAGAGTTATCATGAAACATGTTTGAATACTGCAGCCTGATGCTATGTTTTGCACTGCTTCTTGCAACATGTTGCCCTGATGAGAGCATTACAGTAGGAGGCACAGCTGACATTTCCTTTGTAGCCTGGCATGAGCGAAGAGCAGCTGTTGTTGATATGATGTTGCCTTTGCCTTGAAAGCTGACATTTCATGTGCATTGAATTCGTGACCCGAAAATGCAGCACCTGTCTGTCCTGAAGTTTATTATTCTAAAAGCCGGAGCTCTGACTCCCTGATGTGCCTGATGATGCTCTGTTTTTTGAACTCATGTCTTTCATGTGTCACTCCAGTGCCAAGGGATTTGTGGCATCATCCTGGTCGCCATGGTTACCAGTCTAATGTTGGCGTACAACAGCAGCTCCGGCGACAGATCGTCTTCCTCACTGTCTGTGTCGTCGGTGCTCCACCGCTTAGATGGACCGGTTCAGTCCACTAAAAAGCCTGAGAGATCATCACATACACTCCCAGCATCAACACTTGAGGGGTACACCGCTGTCATGGATCGTAAGGTAAACATGCACCTACCTTGCACTGGGAGCCGATCTGTCCCTTTATGATTTCATATAGACATTTTCTTTTTTGATGCCAGTAAGATCCAAAATCTTTACCTTCCAAAGAAATAAAAATGCTGGAAAGTGGTGCAGGCTGGCCTGACACAAAACAAAAACAAGTCATCCACCATCAAAGAGACACAGGTCAAACCTAATACTTGATAGTGAGATCCAACAATCAATGGCGGGGTTGAGGGTTGGGGGATTGGTTTGTTGTCGGTGCGTTAGGTGCCTGAATGAAGGCAGTGAGTGGGAATAGCAAAACTGGCAGGTTTTTGGAAGAAACACATGGAGGCCAACAGTCGAAATGGGAGTGACGAGGACAGCAGTACTTTGGAATCAGTCCAAGTGAACAGTGGAGACCATTTTTACAATGTTTGGGATGTGCGATAGATAGATTTTGCACGATGCACCAATTCAGTCACTGCATTTACACACAGTGGCTACGATTGAACGTGTCCCCGGAATTCACTGAATGCATCAGGACATATTTCTGTGCAACATATTTGGGACAAGGCACCCAGTCCGTGGAAAAAGAAGATTGATTGCTGTGGCACTTTTGGACATATGTGACACTGAAATTGCTCCTGATTTGTATTCCGCTGTCATCCAAGTGAAGCAGAGAGAGTAGCATATAAATGCATAGTTCAGGCATGCACTGAAAATGGCTTTCGAAAGCTGCGCCTGCAGCCCTGGTTTCAGGCAGAACTGAAAAATCCTCTTCAGTGCATTTGACGTGTGTGCAACATTATGCCCTTTGCCATTTTAACTTCTGAATCCCATGTGAATGTTCGTCAGTTTGGGCAAAACAATGAATACGTTTTGGGGTTTTTCAGGCACTGCGCTATTATTTTAGCAATGACAGTGAAGTGTTGTTACTGTGCTAACTGAAATTGTTTAGCAAATGTATGTAAGGCTGTAAAGTTATCAATTAATCTCTTGAACACAAAGCTCCAGAGCTCAACCTGCTGTCGTTAAACCCTCTCTAACTTCTGTCTGTAGTTTACTGCCTCTCCTTGATTCATAATTAATGTGTTCACCATGAAATATTTAGCCACAAAAGCTCTTAAAACAGGGATGGATTTCTAGTGTAACGTCTTCTCAGGACAGCACCGCTATAATTTTTCGGCTATATTAGTGTTGGCACAGTCAGCATTATTGTAATGTGGAGGCCTGTCATTCTGACCAGGCACAGTTTAACAGATGGATGGATCATCCCGAATGCACCGAGGTGAAAACATCATCTAATGCTGCTGGGGAATATTGGCTTTGACACGCACACACACACACACACACACACACACACACACACACACACACACACACACACACACACACACACACACACACACACACAGTCTGCACTCCTCACATTCACACAGCACTGGCACACACAGGCAGAAAAAACCCATGCAAATAGCTAAAACACAGACTTAAAGTTGTATGTCCTCATCGGAGCCAGGGAAGCTTAAAAATGTGAAGAGAGCGCGATTTAATGTGCCCTCTAGACACTGTTTTTGGCCCGTATTAACCTAGGTGCATATCTTGTTTCACGGGCTGTGATTTCACAAAGTCGGTGGTGATCTATGGTTGCCCCTCGCCCAAGAGGTTGCAATCACACATTTATCACAAACACCACACTGGTTCATTTGAATTTAAAGCTTTAAAGGCCAGACATTTGGAGTTGTTGATATCCACATGTCTATCACGAGATCGGACTTCAATATAGTGCTCATTCACTAGGGCTATTTTAGGAAAGCTGGCCAGGAGTCTCAGTGTTGATTATGTTTAATTCTGTCCACCTTCTGCTATGCTGTCAGGCTTTAGTGTGATGAGTCCTCATCTATAATGCATGTATTTCTCTTGGTCAAGCTACCGTAATTATAGCAGCACAGTTCGATAGACTCTTTCAAACGCACACCTTGTCCTCACGTACATTGGAGTTTGAACACCTAAACAGACAGCCGTGCTCCAATCTTCTGCCTTGCTCCTAATCTTCTCCCTGTCTTTGATGTTTTGCCAATTCCAGTTAAAGAGATGTTGACCTATGAAGAACTGTCAGCTGAATTAATCTACATTGGCATTTATATGCTCTGATAGAAAAGCCTGTGTGAGAACATGAATGTGGATGTGTGTGTATGTGTCCATTTCACTTCAGGTTGTACCTCATTATTATGGGCCTTATTATTATGATACCCTTTTCTGTGCTTTGACAGTGTTAAATGCAGCCAGCAGAGGAGAAAATGGTTCCATTAAAAAGTCAGTTTGCAAAAAGTATTTAAAAAAAAGTCTTACACTGACCCTTTTCTAAAGCACAATCTAAGCTATGATATACAGTATGTCAATGTCACTTAAAGGAGAGGTAAGGGATATCCTCTCTTTAGCTTAATTCCTGTCAGTGACTGCAGTTAGCAGTCCCCTCCCTCGTCCCAACGTCACCACCACATGAACGTGCAGTCGTCTTCGTCAGATAGTGCTGCGATGGAGAGCATCGAGTCATCGTTCACAGGCACATAGAGCCGCCTCTTTATAGCGCTCTGTCTCCTGATTGGATAAAACGAGCGGGATACGCAAAATTTTAACTGGCAATTACTACAAAGCTGAATGACTGGGGGACCTCTGTTATGAACTGTGCATACTGTTTAAGTGATTGCTGTATTAATATAGAGAGATTTAACACGTATATTAACAAAACATTATCACTTACTTCTCCTTTAATGGATGGGTTCCCAGGATATGCAAATTCTAAATCCACTAAAAGAGTGGGTTCACCCATAGCAAAAACAGATTGTATTATACATTGTCATCCTCTGAGTGACATCACATGGCCAGATTTGAAGGCCATTAAGCCCCGTTTACACATGGTATTTACATGTGGTCTTGTTATCTCGTTGGCCCACATGATCCCATCGAATGTGCTGCTAACTAGGCCAAAACTCCTGAGATGCAGACAGCCCCCTCTCTCTTTTATGAGGTTGACTGGATAAAAAGAAAGTAAGAGAAGAAGAAAACAGGCACCTTCATTATCCTGCATTTATCCCCATTGAGACCATAGCACGTGCAAGATTGTGACTTAAGTGTGTGTCTATGTGAGAAGTCAACTTTTGGGATGATTTTAGGTGTTATTTATTTGTCTCAGGCCCAGCAATCAAAAGGCAGATCATTAAACCCTCACTACGCACAACAGGTTCCGCATTATCCACCTTTGCACTCAGTCGAGCTATCAGCCCATTTCTGTGCACTTTGGAAAGTAAACAGTTGCTGTTACGATAATGATGAAAACTAAATCATGTGTGCCCCTGTGAGCACATTTCTTCCACCCCAACAACTATCAGAGGATGTTTAAGGAACAGGGTTGGGGATCTATTATTTTTGTCAACATATCCCATAAATAGAGAGAAGAAAATGGATCCTCCTAAAACCAATTGTCTGTGTATAGCCCAAGCCTAATGGAGCTTTTTTTTCTCTGAGCCATAGACAACACCGTTGTCATTGACATCGACCTGTGAAAGATAAATACTACCTTTTCATAACTTTTGAATGAATGGATAACAATGACAAAAGGGCATTTGTATAGTCTTCACTAACGACTCCTATCTCACCTCTTAATAGTTCAGCTTTGCCATGACTTTTTTTCCCCCTGAAGCCTTGTACCGTTGTCTACCGTTGTTAAACTGTAAGGGACTTAAGGCAGAGGCTGGGCGATCGTAAGCACATTGGAGTCTCTGGTGCAATATTAGAGGCTGACGGATGGGGTTTGCTCTGACAGCAATTACGATCCTGCGCTCCCCCTGGAAGTGTATAAACAGAATCCTACTGATGAGTCTAGAGTCAGCGTGTGGGCGGCAACTCACTACCAATGGGACCAGAGCCAAACTCTTTTGTCCTTCTTATGCTATACTGCTCTGAACGAGAAGAGTTTTCTTTTGAAAGTTCAAAGTTATATACAAACAAATTGTCCCGACGTACACAAGCATGCATTGAAAAATGATAGACTATAGAATACAGAACACAATAAATCTGCCTTCTGAAGCACAACCGTTAAAACACTATACATGCAAATGTAAAAAAGCATAGGAAACAGTGTGAAAGAGAGAGAATAAAGGCCTAGCAGGTAAAAAAAATAAGATATTCAAATCTCCAGGGATCACTTGAGCCTGTGCAGTTACATTTTTCAGGGCAGAGACTATTGTGATTTTATATGAAAAGATGTGGTTGATGAGCAATCCAGTTCAGGTTTAAATGTACAATTGAAATCCCCTATAATAAGAGAACAAGTATCCTAATTGGTAAAAAGGACAAAATTCCAATCATTCCAGTTGGGAGCATAAGGAAAAGTTGCCCAGCGGCAATGATTAATATACTGTAAGAAACAATGGTGTCAGCTTCAAAGAGGAGTCTGTGCTACTCTAGAATCCAATTTTGAATCTTCAACTTTCCATACCCAGTTTTTTAAATTTCCAGCAGAAAAGCTACACTTGAATGAAGTTGCAGAGTTTGGTTCTACATTTACAAATATTATTAGGTCATTTTACATTCCATTACTTTTTTCAGCCAGTCCATGTGCTTGATGCCTCACAAATTAAAAGGACTACTGCTTAAATTCATGGTTGATTTTAAGTAAAAGTCTACATGTAATATGCATTTCATGACTTTCACTCATTCATTCATTCAATTGTCCTTGGCTCGCATCCTTAGCTGCATGTCATTTGATTCTGAAAGCCCGTCTCAAGGTTGGACATGGAGCACAAGTAGCTATTTCCCAGAATCATCAAGCTGTCAGGGGCTCAAGGGGAGCTGGCACTGGAGCTTTAGCGTCACTGTCAAGAGCACTTTAAACTGCAAACCTTCAATTAACTTTGACTAGTTTAACACATTCGCTGACTTTAGAGACGATTAAAAGCTGCTTGGAAGTAATTATTTGGACGGTGTCGAGACAAGAATTCTATGTACCTGTTGTATGTAGAACAAGAAAAGAAACAGCCGAAAAGGACTGGGATTTTTCTGCTAAGGCAGGGACTAAATGTGTGTGCAGTGTAGCGTTTAATTCGCTCCTGCCCTTTTATTAAAGAAGGGGGTCTGGGTACAGGGAGTGCAAACACGCTTGCAGGAAAGTGTTTGTTTTGGGCAGTCTGTGTTAGGGAATCGAAATACCATAAAGATTGTGTGTGTGTGTGTGTGTGTTTGTGTGTGTGTGTGTGTGTGTGTGTGTGTGTGTGTGTGTGTGTGTGTGTGTGTGTGTGTGTGTGTGTGCGTGCGCGCGCGCACGTGTGTGTGTGTGTGTGTGTGTGTGTCGATTTGTGTTGTGTCTGTGTGTTTCTGAGTGTGTGTGCGTGTTTTTGTATAGAAAGGGATTACAACTGGTTTTGGATCACCAAACTTATTAGACAGTTGCAGACACTCGGCAGAGAAACGTGATTGTATTACAAATCAGCAGCCACATCGAACTCTGCACAAAGAGTCACACACACACACACACACACACACACACACACACACACACACACACACACACACACACACACACACACACACAGACAGACAGACAGACAGACAGACAGACAGACAGACAGACATTCCCACCTCAATCACCAGGCAATCATTCAGTGTGGGGTCACACAGAGATAGTGGGGAGAGTATTATAAATACAGCAATGGAAGCAGTGCCTCTGGCACTGGTAATGTCAACTGTACTGTATGTATGCACACTCACACACATGCACACACACACACACACACACACACACACACACACACACACACACATACACACATACACACACACACACACGCACACATGCGCGCGCACACACACACACACACACACACACACACACACACACACACACACATACACACGCGTACACACGCACACACACAGACATTCCCACCTCAGGACCCGGGTGTGAAGCTCAGAGCACAGTTCAGAATGCCAATGTAGCTCCTTATTATAGATGGGAATAATTCATGTGAAGAGTCTCTTGGTTTTCTTGCTGTGGGATCATTCAATCAGAGCTCGCCTTTTCCAACTTTGAAAACCTATTTGGACACATAAACATGAATACAAAGCTATTATAATGCTGTGCAAAATAGACGCCTTGCAATAGATATCACCTTTAGAAAAGCATATGCTGACCACTGCTGCACATGCATTCATTGAAGAGGCTGTATTTGACTGAATAAATCTGCAAGCTTATGTTCTCGAAACCCCTACGAAATCAAAGCCCTGCACAGGATAGCTTCTGCTCGGCTGGCAGCCATGATATTCTGCAGTGCATTTAAATAATAGCATTACCTGACAGAGCAGCCCATTACCAGTCTAGCTGTCCAATTCTGTGCCAGCTACAATTTACTTAGGTCCTATATTATATTCAGTAATCGTGTGTGTGTGTGTGTGTGTGTGTGTGTGTGTGTGTGTGTGTGTGTGTGTGTGTGTGTGTGTGTGTGTGTGTGTGTGTGTGTGTGTGTCGTTCTGTGAAGAACTATATTAATCTGTGATTAGATATGCAAAAAGCCTGGAAATAATTTTTTTCATTCTGGCTACATTCTCAAGAAATTGTCCTTGTCAGGCGTGTTGGGTTCTGTTGTAGCCTACGGGCTACATACTGATTTTAGGGTTGGATTCCTGCCAGTTAGGCTTGACCATGTATATTCATCCCTTTGTCTTTATCTTTTTGCAACTTTTTAACCACGCTAGCAGCATTATTCAAGCGAATGGCAATGTCAGCCTTTCAGGCTTTGATGATCCTTTGACTTTTCCTCTTGTCCTGCTATCATCAGTTTGTCAGTATCCGTATCGTCAGTTGGGGTTTTGACTGAAATAGCAACTATTTTATGGACTCCCATAAAGTTCCATAAGGACATACAGTATAATATACATCAATAGATGTATATTATAGTTAGTGATACATTAACTTTAAGTAGAATTAGCAGGTCAAAATTCAAATTTGTCCAGTACTTTGGTTAATGACAAAATATCTACAAAACAAACAATACTTCCTCAAGTCCTAGGTGTTCTTTGTGTTTAATGCAACATATCAAATGCTAGCATGCATAACATGCAATGAGCATGTAAACATGGCAAACGTTATACCTGATAAACATCAGATAGTCTTTTAGCCTTGTTACTAGGAACATGTTAGCCATGTACTCTCAGAATATATCATATACCATAATGTTTAAAAAGAAAGTTTGATTATGGTTTAATAAGACAATACTCTGGGTTAAAATGACTGTTTTGCAAGTTGTCCTCAATATCCTCTGAATGAAACTACAATTATGTCTGACCTTTGACCTTTCTCCTCTCCAGCCTCTGAAGATGCACTGCAGGACTTGTGCACTGGTGACCAGCTCTGGCCAGCTAACTGGGAGCAAGAGAGGCGAAGAAATTGACAGCTCTGAGTGTGTAATCCGTATGAACGACGCTCCCAGCATAGGATACCAGCAGGATGTTGGCCATCGCACAAGCCTTCGCGTCATAGCTCACTCCAGCCTTCAGAGGGTGCTGCAGGGCCGGCAGCAGCTGCTAAACGCCAGCCAAGACACAGTGTTTATCTTCTGGGGACCCAGCAGCTGCATGAGACGGGACGGGAAAGGCCACGTTTACAACAACCTTAGACTGTTAAAACAGCTTGTGCCCCGACTTAAAGTCTACATCATTTCCCACATCAAAATGCTGAAGTTTGATGAGGTTTTCAAACAGGAAACCGGGATTGATAGGTAAATGTTCACAGAATTAGTCCTGTCTTCTCGATATTTTGTTTTGGAGTAGTCACATACAAAAAAGAAATCTATTTCAGCTTATGAGTAGCTTGTGAAAAAATAAATTGAAACTTGAAACACTGGCAGTATTATTAATAGGATTAGGATTAAGCATTGTCTGTTATGTCTGAAATTATTTTAAGGGATTCGTTTCATGCCAGAATCACAGTTGTCCCACTAAAACCATATTTAGGGATATAGATATAGGAAAGTATTTTTTTATGGAGTGATGCTATGTAGTATGATACAAAAGGAACAGTTTTAAACACATTTTACTTAAGTGTCATTTGAGTTCAGAAGTGTTGTGCTTTCCGCAGAGCGAATAAGCATGAATCATCATGGAGTAAAAAACTGACAAATGATTTACCGCAAGTGACAAATTCAAAAAAACTAGGGACCACGATAAGACAGATCGGACTCATATAAATTGCACTTACAGGACTTCTACAAATGTTGTGCAGTATATGAACTTTAAGCAGTGGTGATTGAGAGTGGCTGAATGTCGAGTTTCATCAGACTCTGCCTCATCTGCTTGGCAACATCAGGATTCCTTATGCAAGGAAGTCCCACATGCTGTCAAGCTTTTCTCGCTTTAGTGGGAAAAGAGTGATATTTTATTCTGACAGAATCTAGCTTTTGTATCACAAATATGTTTTTATATTTATGTATCAGATAAGAAAACGACTTACCAAATATAATCATATCATCAGGGTTCTTCTGGTTGGGATACATAGACTTAAACCGAACGTACACATTGCAAAGACAGCAATACATTAACAATACATCGTAAATTCAAATTGCAATTTTTGTCTATGGGCCTACAGAACCGGATTTGGATTCACTGAGAGACCACCTTAAAAACCAGACAAATATCTTTCCTTGTACCCTAACCCTTTTACTGTATCAAACAGTCCAGCCCAGCTCTTCATACAGCCATTTGCATATGAACAGTGAGCCCATGGGAAGATAAGAGCACGTTGCCTTTGAACGGAAAATCCAATTACTTCAGCCTTCATGTAAGCAGAGTCAGTGTCAGAATAAATGTCTTCCTCATTGATATTTCCTTCATTGTTGTGTACATGAAAAAAAAAAGAAAGTTCCCTCTTCAGTCTGTCCTTTTGCCTCAGTCTGTAGTTACCTCTGATAAGATCATTTGCAGGTGAAATCTAGACATTTCTCACAGCTTTAATCTAGTCTTATCTGATCAGTAAGTGTCTTGGAAGGTGCCTGGAGTCCCAATATTTTGTTTTTGTTTTGCCTTGTACATTATTTGTGTATGGATTAACTGAAAATGGTTTAATTGTCTCTTCTTCCAGGAAGAGTTCTAACTCCTGGCTGAGTACCGGCTGGTTCACCATGGCCATAGCCCTGGAGCTGTGTGACAGGATCAACGTGTACGGCATGGTGCCACCTGAGTTTTGCAGGTATAATCTGATTCTTTTTTTAATTTTTTTATCCAAGAATTAAAGTGCTTAGAAATGTTCTCTTTGCACAGTGGTAGATACTACATTTATGCGATGTCATGTTTGCTCATTTATTGAAGTTCATAAACCTAACTGTGATTACTTGGCCACTTGAGAGCCAGGGGAACAAGCTGATAAGAGAACTCTGACTTATTAGAAGGTTTTGAGTTCACATGGCAAACTTGTTAGCTGATTGGCTTTTTTAGATGCAGAGCAAAAAGCATTCATTTGGCTTTTAAATCCTCCCTGTGACTGTAATTGATTGAAATAACCAATTTTATGGTATTTTATGAAAATACCACGCGCAGCAGTTTAATATTGCATATGTAACATTCAGGTCCACTGAAGATAGAAGAATATTTCGGCCTGTTACACTCACATGAATCTCCAAGGACACAAATAGGACACATTTGGATATCGATTGAGAAAATAGTCCAGGTTGAAGTGACAGTTGTGTGGCTGTGCCTGCAGCTGAGGAATAAGACGGTGTTACGTAAAGGAACACATCCCCAATTCTTCTCATCTTTCTGTTTTTCTTTCTTCCTGTGTGCGTTCTCTTCCCCACTCGCTTCACTGACTGACTTCCTTTGCCTGTCTCCCCCTCCACCTCCATCTCATAATTATCCCCCGCTCTGCTTCCTCATCCCTCCCTCACACTTTCACTTTCACGCCTTTTCATGCTTCTGCTCCTCTGTCTTTCTTTTGCTCTTCTCCTCTTTCTGTGTAGATCCTCCTCCCATCCCTCTGTGCCCTATCATTACTATGAGCCCTCGGGGGGCCTCGACGAGTGCTCCATGTACCTCTCCCATGAGAGGAGCCGGCGAGGGAGCCACCACCGCTTCATCACAGAGAAGACTGTGTTTGCCAACTGGGCTCGAACATTCAACATCCACTTTTACCAGCCGGACTGGAGGCCTTCTGCAATCCCCACCAGCACAAACAGCTCGTACACTCCCATTCCAGCTGGATCCTGAATCTTACACCATATAGAGAGCATCGGCAGAAAGTGCCAGAATATGTCCGTGGACCGTTTCCAGAGTGCAGATTCTCTCTCTGTGTCTGATTGTGGCTGTTAACCTACTGCCTAAGAAGCTTGGCAGAATGGGATCACTGTATAATAGCAGCACAAAGCCTCAACAATGTTTTGTAAGTGTAACTATAGCAGGATGAATTTCATGCTTGGATCAAAGCTGTGGAGTTTAGCTCATGTATGATTTTTTAAGAGCAGATTTAATAACTCTCAATAGCTGTCAGAGAGGGGACAGACAGTGAGATAGCGCACCACTGCAATAACTGCAGTATGATGGATTCATTTTCATAAACTGAATGTAGATTAATTGACACTGAGGTCATGTCCTCATTGTTTCTGGGTGTGTGGCAGTTTTAATGAGCTGCAGAGGAGTTTTACACTTAACATACGCAAAAATTAAGCAGTGTTTTTGCACTCCTATATTACTGCATTATTTTTACATACTATATCCCTTTTTAACAAACAAATATTCACAATACAGATTTTTTTTTGATTGACTGATCAGTAATTTTCCCAATGAATGTCAGAAAATTGTGAAAATGCTGTTGACAAAGAGATTGGGTTTACAATGATACGAAAAAAAGGCAAGAAATTGTCGCATTGAAGAAGCTGAAAACAGTGAATGTTTGCCATAGGAAAAGACATATTATACTGATGATCAAAATAGCTAACAATTGATCAACTGTTGCTTTTCAAAATATTAATTTGCAGCAATGATTTCAAGATGTGCACGACGACAGCATATTGTACATTGCCACTGGTGACATCGAGCAGAGCTGACACTCCTTTCACATCTTTAATAATGTGATAAGAAAAAATAAAGGAAGGCCTATGTAGCAATCCTGCAACAGATGTCCAGTAACAAGCTTAAAAAGCTTTAAATAGCTTTTAGACAATCACATAGGAAAATAAAATGTTTTGGTTGGTTTAATTTGGCAAAAAATGTGATAACTCAACACAGTTAAACAGTGTTGAAATGTGCAATGTGTGTGGTGCATCTTCAAATTAGATTAAAGGGGCATGTTAATAAGATATTTGGTTATCTTGCTCTGTAACAGATGGACCCTCAGAATGCCCATGTGTCCGATACTCCAGGCCATGATTTGTTCTGTTGTTTAAGCCAAATGCCAAAACAAGCCCCCCAAGGGAAACCTCTCCCTTTTACAACAGAGCAGGTCAGCCATCAGCTACAGTAATACTGATTCAAATCATTACATGAAAGTGTCCCGAGCAGACCCCTTCAATCCTGGACCCACAGGCTTCTGTCTCGGCCTCTCCAGCAAACAGAGAGAGGAGCTGGTTGTTGGCAAGGGATTATACCGCGCTATCCAACCATATCTCCAGGGTGAGAGGGGCTTAATGCAGAACTCAAGATGTGCCATCCTGCAGAGGGTTCTGCAAAAAAACTGTGCAACTATTGCCTGCTCATGTGTTCATTACGGATTTCACCGTGAGCGCTTGTACTCAGGTGGAATCCTAATGTGGTAATGCTCTCTCAGGTGCTCTGAGTAAAGCCCACGCACTGCTTTGGTGTCATGCTAAGTGCACCGGCTGCTCCTGAGATCTGTGCTGTGTGCTCTGCACACCAATTACTGGTCCTTCAGGTAGAAAAGGTTGGATTTTAAAAGACTTCAAAGGACAAGCTTGCTGCAAATAAGCCTGCCAACACTGTCTTTAACACATGCTCGAAGCAACATCTTGATTTCCATTGACCTTGGAAACTAAACCTGGAGGAGACAAACCATGATACTGAGGAACTTGAATCTAGAAGGTATGTCAGGCATTTAGTGTTGTGGATATTATGAATTATTACATCTTTGTTTCTCTGACATTTTGTAAAACACATGACTGACTCAGTTTTGTCTTGAAAGGCTTACACCAGAACAGCTTAAAAGAACAGTCCACCAATTTGAGTGGCATTGATGGATAACAGTATATTTGACAATTCTGAAGGAAACACTTTTAGCGACATTTAAAACAAGATTCAACAAATACAGCACTTTACAATATGATAGAAAAGATCAGATGGCAGGTATTACAGGAATAACAACATGCACAGCACTGTATTCTTTAAAAAACATTATTTTTGATGTCTGGCAAGCTTTAGCGCACTATTATACTGAGTTGTGGGCCTTGTACTGAACAGCAAAGTATGTTATTATTAGATGTGATCTACCACTGCAGTATTAATGCAACTCTAATCAATTGGAAACACTTTGGCTTAAGGACAGTTTTAGGGCTGATTATTATCATAAACATAACATAATAAATGATTTTAGCTCACTTCAGAATACATTTGAACGAATCCCCTAATTTTTCATTTTCCATTACCAACGTTCCAGTCTCATGTATCTTCAATACTCCTACATCCCTGTGTGTTTGGCTGTGACACTTCTGAAAATAAAGCAGCAGGATAAAATCACATTTTCACCTCTTCTGCAACAACTTTGATTGTGACACATATCTCACATAAGCACATTCCTGCTGCTGAAAAGCAAAGAGTCGAAAAAACTGATCTAAAGATTCTGCACTGTTCGTGATAACAGGATAAAAAAGTAATTGTGGAGCTTTATCAGCAAGCCTGCAGAAGTACCATCATCCCATGGAGCCAAAATGTTTTAGAGATAGAGATAGGACTTTTGATTCACAAACCTTTCACTGAGTAATCCCAAACTTTTACAAAGTCGAGACCTTTTAATTTGCTGGAATCGAAGAAAATAAATGGTTTAACTGAACCTTTTTTCCTTTTAAATAAAGGACAGTGTGTTATGAGTCTGCACTGACACCTGGTGGCCTCATGCGTCTCTGCAGTGGTGAGATCATTTCCAAAATCGAATGAATACTGTATCCTTAAGTCTTTTGTATATTCATGATTCAAGTGTTCTGGAACGACTGGGAACTAAATTTAACCGTGATTGCTGTCATATGAATTCATACCTCATCATTTAAATAAATCATGAACCATATTTGTCTGGCTTTGAAGGGAGGTATTCAGATTTGATTTTGCCACAAAAATTCAAATGTAATGCCAAATGTAATTTTGGGTCCAAGTTCAGGATTTCTTCTGCTGCTGCATTGGTCGATGAGAAAAAGGAACATATTGTAAACAATTTGAGGCAAAACATTTTTCAAAACAATTTATTTGTACACAGGGGAGTGGTTAAGCGTGTAGTGGTCTGCATGGAAAATGCTATAAAATTATATATATTTTTTTTTAGAAGTGCTACTTTTTTTATTTATAGTTTAAATCCAGGGCGTGTAGTTGTAGTTATGGTAAGCGAGTGAATGCACATACAAACATACTGTAAAACTATACTTGAACATGAGTATTAATCTGCCAGATATGTAAATTGCACTTATTATATCTCAGATGATCTATTATAAAGCGTATTATACAGTATGGTATAGTTTATTATACATCTGTAAGCTACAGAAAATTGTAGAAGACCGTAAGATGCTCTAGATATTTATATCTTCAATCCAACAGACAGAGAAAAAATAACACACATTCTTGCTTTACTCAGAAAGTTGCTTTGTTTACAACATGCTGTTAAGGTTTTCATTATTAGCTGCACTCTCAGAAAGGTTTTTATTCCTCAACAACAGGTATGAAATGAAATGTGCCTCCCCTGTCTTAAGTCCACGGCAACAGTGTGAGTTGTTCCAATGTTGCTCCTCACCAATGGTGGATCAGCAATGTTTGTTTTTCACACAGGGTCTATTATGTTCTTATTGGTCACTCAACCTGACTGTCCTGCAGGCTTAATGTTCAAGTCCTTCTGCTCAATGCTTTGTTTCCTCTTAATAATGTGCCAGTTGCACAGTTCAAACGCTTTTTTGTCAAAATCAGTGAATATTTTTAATCAATCAATGTCCTTTATTTAAAATCCATTCAGATTATAATCTCTTGCCAAGAATGACCTGGCCAAGAAGGCAGCACTGTGATAAACTGAGCACAACCAACACAATCAATGTCATGTACAATTCACATACACCACATTCAGTAATATCAACTCTCATACACCACATTCAGTAATATCTCTCCCACTACCTGTCCATACTGTGTGTGTGCGCTGAAAAAAAATCTGATGTTAATACACAGTCTAGGATCTGTAACCTGGACTGGAAACAAAGGGAATGTTAACAAAGGGGGCTCACGGTAGCTAGCCACATGCCAATTTTCAGGGCATAGGCTGTGTATTAGCACTGGATTTTTTTGAAGCGCACACACAGTAGCCTACGGACAGGTAGCAGATCATGAAGATGTACTCTTTGATTTTGACAAAAAGTGATTTTGACAACAAGCATTCTCCAGAAATCGCTGACTCCATCTTTAATGTTAAAATGGAAATTCCTGTTAAAATCATGTGTTTCCAGTATGACCATACAATTGTAAGACTTGGAAATGGTCCAAGTCCTACAAATCGGATATCGGATATCGGAGCTTGTGCTGAAAGATACTGAATGAGGTTTAAGAATTGTATAGTCACAAGCGACACACAACGTCCCACATTTGTCTCCTGCAGATACCAACAGTTGTCTTTTAATTGATAAAAAGTATTACTTCGGTCCATTCATAGCTCTATCTATCTTTCTTACCCAGGGATTTTCTTTCTCAGCCTCTATCTGCTACAAATTAAAAGTTTAAGGCTGAATACCACAGCTTCTGGATGTGGGATGGGCTTGGTGCTCTTATTCTTTTACGGGACATATTTTTCTGTAATATAATGAATTCATTTAAATGCAGTGAGAGGAATGAAGCAGAAGAACTCTGTTGTCCAGTTATATTTTTTTCCACAGATGAGGCTGAAATAGGCTATAGACTATACACAGCATGGGCAACTGAGGGCAGCCCCATTTTCAAATAATTTTAAATAAACTCAATACACACTGTGCATGCCATGGACGTGAACGTGACGTGACCAGTTAACCTCGGATTACCTCCCAGATGAACTGATTCAATTATTAAGCTATTAACTATCTACCAAAACATTGTATTCCTTTTTTTGTATGATAATTTACATGATATGATGTCCCCTGGCAGTCGGGACCCTAAGCAACCGCTTATTTCGCTTATGCCTCAGGCCGGCTCTGCTGACCAGTGACCACTATAAGCGGGTGGGTAACTTGTAGTGTCTGAAAAAATAAATAAATAAAAAATCTTCAATTTTGATTGGGTGGGCTGTGCTCACCCTTGCCCCTGGCTACCGCCGGCACTGACAGTATATACAGTACACTGCGTTCCAAATTATAATGCAAATGAGATTTTCACAGATTTTCCTAAATAGTCGATGCAAATCACAGTCAGTATAATTTTCAAGTCATCCATAAATTTCGAATTTTATTGAACAAACCTCCCAATAATAAAAGTATTTTTTTCAAAAATAAAAAACTCCAAATGCACTGTTCCAAATTATTAAGCACAACAGAGTTTCAAAAACATTTTATAGGTTGTGAACAACTAAAAATTGTCATTTGTTGAAAAAAAACATCTTGACAGGCCAAGGTACATGTTAACATAGGACCCCTTCTTTGATATCACCTTCACAATTCTTGCATCCATTGAACTTGTGAGTTCTTGGAGAGTTTCTGCTTGAATATCTTTGCAGGATGCCAGAATAGCCTCCCATAGCTGCTGTTTTGATGTGAACTGCCTCCCAACCTCATAGATGTTTTGCCTGAGGATGCTCCAAAGGTTCTCAATAGGTTTTAGGTCAGGGGCAGATGGGGTCCACACCATGAGTTTCTCTCCTTTTATGCCCATAGCAGCCAATGACACAGAGGTATTCTTTGCAGCATGAGATGGTGCATTGTCATGCATGAAGATGATTTTACTACGGAAGGCACTGTCCTTCTTTTTGTTTTTCAGTCAGAAACTCTACATACTTTGCCGAGGTCATTTTCACACCGTCAGGGACCCTCGAGGGGCCTACCAGCTCTCTCCCCATGATTCCGGCCCAAAACATGACTCCGCCACCTCCTGTCTGACGTCACAGCCTTGTTGGGACATTGTGGCCATTCACCAACCATCCACTACTTCATCCATCTGGACCATCCAGGGTTGCACTGCACTAATCAGTCTCAGGTCTGTTTGAAGATGAGTCTTCATGTATTCCTGAGCCCACTGCAACTGTTTCAGTTTGTGATCATAGTTTAGGGGTGGCCGAATAATAGGTTTATGCACAATTGCAAACTTCTGGATCCTACACCTTGAGGTTCGCGGGACTCCAGAGGAACCAGAAGTTTCAAATACCTGTCTGCTGCTTTGTGATGGTATTTTAGCAGCTGCTCTCCTATTCCGATTAATTTGTCTGGCAGAAACCTTCCTCATATTACCTTTATCCGAACAAACCCGTCTGTGCTCTGAAACAGCCACAAATCTCTTCACAGTATGATGATCACACTTAAGTTTTCGTGAAATATCTAATGTTTTCATACCTTGTCCAAGGTATTGTACTATTTGACGCTTTTAGGCAGCAGAGAGATCCGTTTTCTTTCCCATATTGCTTGAAACCTGTGGCCTGCTTAACAATGCGGAATGTCCTTGTTAAGTAGATTTCCTTTGATTGGGCTTACTTGGCAAACTGATTATCACATATGTCTGAGATTGATTTTAATGATCCAAAGCGCCCTTAGACATAATACCATCCATGAGTTTAAATTAAATACAAAAAATTAAATGTTTATGACACTAAATTCCAATTTGTATAATAATTTGGAACACAGTGTATAGCAGGGTTTGCTGCTCGAGAAGCATGAGCGCTACTGTGGCTCAGGTGGTAGAGCGGGTCAGGCCAATTGGATTGGATTAGATTTACTTTATTGATCCCCACAGGGCAAACTGGTTTGCCACCATGGTCTGTACAATGTAGAACATACAATACAACACAGCAATACAGTAGCAACATAAAACAAGCATGGTCACAGAGGGAGTATTGTCCACTACCATAGTAAAAAATAGAAGGTTAAAATATTATGATGTGCAAATGAACAATGTGCAAAAGTCAAATCAGTAGTCCTGATTAAAAAGCCTAGCTGCTGCAGGAACAAAATATATCCCAAATCTCTCTTGGTAACAGGAGACATTCACTCTTGCCACTTCTCACAAAAGTGCAGTGCAGGGGGTGGTAATCATGTGACAGGACAGTCCTAAGCTTCCTCCTGATTCTCTGCTCAGTGATGGCCTCCAGAGAATCAGGGCTCATACCAATAATGGATCCTGCCTTTTTCATTAGTTTGTTGACCCTGTTCCTGTCCTCTACTGTCAGGCTGCCAACAAACAACAGCTTAAAAAAGGACACTCGCAACAAAACCATGATAAAAAAAACATTTAAGAGAGATCTGCTTATTTCAAATGACCTGAGTTTCCTTAAAAAAACAGTCTGGACTGGGTCTTTTTAAAAATTATCAGAGGGTTGGCGGTTCGATTCCCACCCTGCCACTTGTGTTATGGTTGTTGTGTCCTTGGGCAAGACACTTCAACCACCTTGCCTTGTGTGAATGTGTTTGCTGTATGTTTGAGGTGGTGGTCGGAGGAGCCAAATGGCGGCCACGCTTCTGTCAGTCTGCCCCAGGGCAGCTGTGGCCAGGGCTGGACTGGGACAAAAAATCGGCCCTGGCATTTTTGGCCATGGCAGCCCACCGTTTATACGATATGCGGAGGAAGGGGTGTTGCACCAAATTCTGGGCCCCTATACAGGAAGTCCTGATGGGCTCTCTGAGAGGCGGTCTTACAATACAAACATGTAAAAGCTTTGTTTGTCTATAGTCCAAAACGTATGAGTGACTGGTCCCTCTCTGAGCCAGATAACAACACAATGTTTCTATTGATGAATGACCAGATTATTACGCGTACTTGAACACAACCCCTGGTCTAATGACTCTTAATAAACATACACACACACAGTGTTTCTCACAGGAATTTGGGAGACTGTGTCGTGGACCCTGGACCTTCTAGGGGGGTCCGGGGGAATGCTCCCCCGGAAGATTTTTTTTTAAATGTTAAAGTAAAATTCATCAATCTGGTGCACTTTGAGGAGAAAACAAAGGCTAAATCAACTGTTTCCTATGTAAGCTATTTAGTACTATTTTCTGGAATGATTCAAAGACACAGAATGACCAAAAAGCAGAAAGAAGAAAGTTTAAAAAATCCAGTCAGCTTCGGGAATTTTTTCCCTTCGTTTGTATTTTTTAATGGCCCAATATAGGCCCCTGATCTTCATAGCCCCTAAATAAAAAATGTCGGGGCCTTCAAAGATCAGGGGCCTATATTGAGCCAGTAAAATTAATATAAATCAAAAAAATAATTTATTTTTTCTTGGGTGCAGCCCCCCTCTGCCTTGGGCCCCCCCAAGCCTGTCCGCAGTCCGACGGCCCTGAACGTAAAACTGACCATCGTCAGATGCTCATAATTACTGAGTACAAGTTGAATGCGTGATAATACAACTCAATGCAGCCTCTGAATGGGCAGCCCTCTGCTGTGTGTGTGATTGGGCCAGGCCTAGCCTAGAACCAATCATAATGAGTAATGGCCTGGTAACTTTCAGGTGAAGTTGACAGCCTGCACGCACATTTATATGTCCATGGCACTCCCGAGAGGGAAGGGACCTCGGCCCTCGGCTGTGTGACTTGGCCGGGCCGGGCCGAGTCACACAGCCGAGGGTCCAAAAAAAAAAAAAAAAAAAAAAAAAAAAAAGATTTTAATTTTTTTTTTTTTTTTTTTTTTTTTTTTTAACCTCACCGGCCCAAAAGGCTGCCGGCCCCTCGGGCATTTGCCCGGTATGCCAGATGGCCAGTCCAGCCCTGGCTGTGGCTACAATCGTAGCTCCCCACCACCCGTATGACTGTGTGTGAATGAATTATAGCTTGATACCTGTAAAAGCGCTCTGAGTGAGAGAAAAGCGCTAGATAAATCCAATCCATTATCATTACCTTCTAAACCTGACTATATCTTTCTGATCCCTCATAAAAGCGACCAGTCAGGAGCCAGCAGTTACAGTAAGTCGTGATCAGTTTAAAATTTCCTTAACAACATCCTGATGAATTTTCAGCAGCAACACATCCACATACCACATCACACAACAGAAATCACTTCAGTATAAGCTACTAACTTGTTGCTAGTTTCGATCTGAAAAAAGGACTATAAATGAATAACACGCGAAACTACAAACCCCTGCTCCCTCTTGTTTCCCTGATGTCTGTCTTGATGGTTTGCGAGTTTGTCATCTGTGAGGCCAGAAACTGATGGCTGTACTCTCTCTGTGGGATGTTCCCAGTGCTACGAAGGGTCATGACCTTTCAGAATTAAAATTTTTATTTTGTGAACGTCAAACATTTGCAAAAGGTGAGAATTTGTGGTGATGGCAGCACAAAGCAACTAAAGCAACCTGTGTTCAATTACAAGATGTTCTTCTTCTCTGTACTGACCGATCTTATCAGGTGTTCCTTCTTTGGCTCAATAAACAGCTTTGAAACATTGTGCAACTCCTTTCCATGGCACCAAATCTGCTCCATTTTTTTTTTTTTAAAGAAACAGGGAAATAATTTGGTCAGGGTGAAAGACAGCAAAAAGATGACAGGGACAAGATGAGCGGGTGCAGAGGAGCAGTACTTCAGTTAGCTGTGAATCTTGACACAGGAGTGCTTTTCTACAATGGAGACATGACGGAGGGAGTGACAGTGCTACTGCCAAAAAAGCTCTCATGATGGGTTATTTTCCCATCTCGCTCAATCTCGTCCCGGATCCATCTGATCCCCAATGAGGCAGTCTATTGCAGCAGCCCCATTTAATACAGCCAACAAAATAATGTGATTGCGCTCCCATATGCCTGTGCATTGCAACCGCTCCTCTGACGGTCATTAAGACATAAAGCAGACACTGTATGACACCACACTTAGAGGTGTTATGTCACCTGGGAGAAGATTTCATACGGAGTCACCTTGTCGAATAATTGGACACACCATTTGGCCGAAGCAGAAAGCTTGGAAGAGGCTTTCATAATCACAGTGAGAGGAAAATATATTCCTGTTTTTGAGAACAGACACTGCAGTAACTCAATAAAACAGACACTTCCTCAAGATATTTTTTCAATTATTATTTTTCACTTGATGGACTACCTTGGTAGCTGTCTATAATTTGAAGCTGCTGGATCATCTCCCGCCAGGATTTGCTGTCAAATTCATACGGTTTATACTTTATTTCTCAAATTCAGTTGAAATGAAATGAAATGAAATCACCAGAAACACAAGTATTTATCAAAAAGCTGTTGAGGTCACCCTGACCCTTAAACAAATACCTGTGTTTGATAACTTAAAATTATTGAATAATAGTAAAGTAGCATCTCCACTGTCACCATTGACGTAATCCGTTTGGAATATATGAGCATGTATTAACATTCACAACGCCTATCTTATTGAAAGTATAGCGTTTCGATGTATTTGCTGGTTTACATCACTTTGTCAATGGGATAAGATTAAATTAAAAGGTGATGTTAACCTCAGTTCTAAAATGATTGCAAAACAAAGAAATCCCTTAAAGCACAAGTCCTCAAGGCACACAGTGTAGTAGGATTGTCAAAGACAACACACACATGTCCTTATTTGGTTACCAATAATACAGAAGCAGCAAAGGTCAGTTGGTTTACATTAGCACTATACATTTAACTCTTAGATGTTTACAATACAACTGCACTATTTGTTTGTAGCAGTGTACATTAATGAAATGTATGCAGGAATAAGTTTGCATTTCTTTAAATATTTTTTAAACCCCCCTTGGGTGTGCTGCAATAATTGGGATGTTAAGGAATTGACTGCAGTGTCTAATCAAAAGTGAAAATTTGCCTACAATTTTGAGGACATACCACAATTTTTTGGGGAATATCTTAGGACAATGAACAAAATGCAGTAAAATCACACAAATCACAACAGACAACAGCGCTGAGTTTGAAATGGAAAACAGCATGATATCGGTAAAGTAATAAAAACTTGAGATTGAGCTCTGAGAATTTTGATATTTACATTTAGCAAGTTCTGGATGAAGAGATATTTGCTTTGAGTTGATGCAATGGGTGGCTCAGTTGCCTGCCACCATGGTCAAATCTCAGGAGCTGTTTTGTTAAACTATTCCAGTCACTGACTTTATTTTGGGCTGACGTAGGGTGACAATATCCATCAATATATTGACCCCAGAGTGCATGGGAATGATAAGAGGGTCTGCAAGTGGACTCTCTTGAAAAACTTCAGGAAATAAACTGATGCTTGAGTGTGCATGAGTCAGAGTGCAATTTCAGAGTTCATTCTCTCAGCCACTGTCCTCTTCCAACAACTTAAAAAAAGAATCCCAATAACCAAATTTAAGATTGATTAGTTTCTTGACAGCAATGATATTGCAATTGCTCTATTTTCTCTGTTTTGATTGAGTGTTAACTCAAGGCTCAGGGTAACATTTTATGTGTATGTCTGTTCTGTATATCTTCTTCAGATTGACTCTCACGGAAATGGATAATTTGCTCTCTGCTGGTCCATAAGTATGAAACTGTCTGTGCTTTTTTTACACTTTACTTTGACTCGTGTTGAACCTTTATCGCCTTTACAATGTATGAGTCCATGTCTGCAGTTTTAACTAGGTCTCGATGGGTAAAAGCGGTTTCTGATTTCACAGCCAGGTAAAGTAAAACATTAAATTAAATTAAATCATTACCATCAGGTAAAGGTAAAGTATGCCTTCCCCTACATTTAAGTTAAGAACAATTGTTTGATTTATATGGCTGGCTGTATATTGCCACAAGAAGGTGTGAGTCAGACTGCCTCTACCATAAATATATTGCTTTGAGCTGCCGCAGCCCATCCCCTGGGCATGATGGGAAGATGTTGTCAACAACCTGTTAGTGGGGCGGACACAAGCAGCAGGATCATCGAACAACGCGCACAACTACAGAGGGATTTAAAACCGAGACAGGTTTTTTTATTATTTTTTTTAACGTGTATTTCTAAAAACAAGAGTCTACTGAAACGAAAACAAATATACAGAAATGCGAAGCCTTCAAGACTTTTGAAAGGCAGTCATGCGTAATTATAAAAAGTATGGCATGCGCATTTTGGCAACATTTAACAGTACAGATCAAACAAAAGAGCAGACTTCTACTCATTTTTGCAGATGGGAACAAACGTGTATAGCCTCCAAAGTTGGTTTGATTTTGGACTGATACCTCGTAAATCGAAGCTCACCCGCTTTCACTGACTTGGCACCAGCGGAGCGCAGGCGGAACCGGTTGCACGCGTCGCACTGCATAGAAAGTACTATTGAGGAGAGGTCTTTCGGCACGTTCATTGGCAATTACTGCCGGTCTGAAAGATGACGATGTTGTTTTACTGATTATCGTAAAAGACACGGAGTGAAGACGCTGGTGACTTTCGGCGAGTCGTGTGAAAGAAGACCAAACTTGAGGTTAGGAACTGTGCTAGTTGATTTTGACCCGTGACAATGATTTATGAGAATGTGGGCAATCTGTCATGTTAGGTTTTGTTTGACTTTTTTATCGAAGTAGCGGTCACTGCACTTAAGTGCTATGCTCCAAAAATAATTCTTGGAAATGTGGATGGAAAATATACATGAATTATTGCTGGTATATTTTCCGTGTTAAATTGCAAAGGACGTTTACGCATAGTCGCCCAAAAACTGTATGTATGAAGTAAAATGTTGTAAACACTTCCCACACAATCATCAGACTAAATATATGAAATCCATATTTTAGCTTCTGAAGTGTTATTCCAAATATTTTTGGTACAAACGAATAAACCATCCACCATGTATCCTCTTCCTCAGATTTCATGTCCCCCATGTCGGCCAATGGGAGCTCAGAGGCAGGTTGCAGGTCAGAGGTCAGACTAAACAACAACACCTGCAGCAGCCAGAAAGAACTGTCTGTCACCGCCTCCGTTATCTCCATGACTGTGGGAATTCTCTCCAACAGCCTGGCCCTCTTCATCCTGGTCAAATCCTACGGCCGAGCGCGGATCAAGTCTAAGGCGTCCTTCCTGCTGTTTGCCAGCAACCTGGTGGTCACAGACCTGCTGGGTCACCTCATCAACGGCTCCCTGGTGCTGTTGGTCTACAGCTCCCAGAAGAAATGGGAAACCTTTGACCCTCACCGCATCGTGTGCAGCGTCTTTGGGGCGAGCCTGGTGTTCTTTGGCCTGAGCCCTTTGTTTCTGGGCAGTGCCATGGCGGTGGAGCGCTGCATCGGAGTCACCAGGCCCATTTTCCACTCCACAGCATTGGCTTCCCACCACATGAAGAGGCTGCTGGGATTGACCTGGCTGCTGGCTGCCCTGGTGGCTGTGCTACCTGTGCTGCTGTGGAAGCCCTACAAGGTGCAGAGCTCCAGAAGCTGGTGCTTCTTCCACATGGAGGAACCCAGAGACTGGTTGGATGTGCTCCTGCCTCTGCTTTTCTCTTTGCTGGGGCTGCTGGCCCTGCTGCTCTCCATTGTGTGCAATACCATTACAAGCTGCGCTCTGCTGCTGGCCAGACTGCGCCGCAAGCACCACTGCAGAAGCACTTCCTACCACATAGAGATGATCTGCCAGCTGCTGGCCATCATGTTGGTATCATGCGTATGCTGGGGCCCGTTACTGGTAAGAATCTCAGTGGACCATCAACTCTGCTATATTACCTCAAAATGTGCTTAGTGCTAAGAGTCCCCTCAGCCTACAACAATGAAAATTAGTTGGAACTCCTTACTAGGCTCCATTTGACTTAAAAGTGGAGTCAGTGATTCTGGAGAATGCGTATTGTCGAAATAATTTTTTGGTAAAATCAGTGAACATCCTCATGATCCACTACCTGTACTGTGTGTGCTCCGAAACTTAATCCAGTGATAATACACAACAAAGGCTCTGTAAAAGGGCATGTTGCTACAGTAGGACCATTTTTTTTGTTTACATATCCTATCATTTACAGAGCCTAGGCTGTGTATTAACATCAGATATATTTTTCTTCATTTTACACACAGTATGGACAGGTAGTGGATCGTGAGGAGATATTAATTGATTTTAAACACAAGTGTTCTCTAGAATCCGTGACTCCACCTTTAATATATACATTCCCACATGCCATACTTTTTCTGATCTCATGAATTTTGAACATTGGTAAGCACAAAGTAACCAGCAACTGGGAGGAGACATTGAAATAGGCTTTGTAAATATGGAGGAAACCTGTCAGGTTTTATTGTCTGTATTTGAGATGAAGACATCGCTGCTTATAATTTTCAACCTGTCCATTCCTCAATCTTTGCGGATGAAGCTCTGGTGCATTTATTATGACAACCACACTCGAATAATTCAATAGTTTATTGTGTGACCTTTCCTCTATACTCATTAAAAACCTGCAGTATGTACACAGTATAGAACACTAGAGCACTCCTGCACAAACATGCCCCTGTCCATCAAAATATGAACTTGCTGCTGCTTGAAAAACAAATACATTTCGAGCTTCCCCTACAAATCTGCTGTAACAAAGCAGAGCGCAAGCTTTATCGGGAGCAATTTGGGGTTCAGTGTCATGCCTAGGGACACACTAACATTGGCGGGGGATCGAACCACTGACCTTGAACTCCAGTGGACAACCGCCCTATCCACCTCGCCAAAGCTGTCCAGATATTATGAGATATATGACATGTTGTGGGCATGCTTTTAATTCAGAACTAATTATTTGTGTTGCACTTGAGGAAGACTATATTCAGAAACGTAGGTGATTAAAAGAAAATGTATGGAGCTTCACCGAGTGTGTGGTACTTTGGAGTTTTCAAATATATGAGCATATTTCCAAAGCAACCGTTTATTGTAAGTGGTGTTCCTAAGTCACACACAGAACTCATAAAATAAATACATTGACTCGGCCAGCCATTTTTCACGTTCTTTTGCTGCTGCCACTGTATTGCTTATATTTTCTGAAATAGGCTATATAAGGAAGAGTAATGCATTCTGGTCACAGTACGGAAAAAGTTTCTCATCTCAGGGAACGTCATCTCAGAGTTCAGGGTTAGACTCAGAGTTTGTTCACCCTGCTTTCTGAACATCCCATACATCACAAAGTGCTTCACAATACAAACAAACAATCCACCGTAAATACACTGCAACTGACATTAAATATAAGCATCCAGCTTAAGCACACAAGTGGTGTTTGAGCTGCTTTTTAAAGGTTTCCATGGAATCCACAGATCTTAATTCCAGGGACAAAGTGCTCCAAAATGAATTGGTCACAACCTCAAAAGCACCGTTTCCCTTTGTCTTTAGCCTGGTGCATGGGAAACCCAACAAACATGAGATCATGCAAGGCTCTGAAAGGGAATACTATCATCAAAAGTATACAAAATGTTGTGAGCCTGTTCAAAGATTTCAGGATTGCTGTAACTTGGAACATTTTAGGGGACTTGGACAGGAAAATGGCAGGAGCATTGTTGACCAATTGAAATCTTTTCGGGAAAGTTTTTTCTGAATTACAATAATCAAAACACGAGGCAATGAACAAGAAAATAATCATATCTATCTCATCGGTGGACACAATAGACCTGAGTTTAGCAATATTTTGCATCTGGTAAAATCTGAAAACCAACCAAGCCAATGCTGGTCCAGGCTCTTAGCTGGCTCATCGAAATGCCCATAAGGAGTGTAGTTTTAACAAATGACCCTCGGGACAACGTCATCTGGGGCAGGAATGAGGACATCTGTTGTATCAGTCTTGAACTGTAAAAAAATATCTTTATCCAAATATTCATATGGGAGTTAAAACATGTTAGTAAAACTGTTTTGTTACATTTTCAGATAAAAATTAATGTAAATAATATAATCATTTGATATCTCAGAGAAGAGCTGTTTCTGTTGAAAGTTACTGACGGAAACTGAAATTCAAATTTTCAATAATGTTGTGCTAATCTCAGACAGCTCTAAGTAGCCTTACAACCAGAATGAACGTATAATTATGTTTGTCAATCAATGAGTGAAAAACATTAGCCACACAGTTTCTTATTGGTTTGCCTGTTCAGATCTGTTGAACCAGTTATTCACACCATTGTATGACCACTCCACCAGATCCATGTCATCTTGCTGAGCACCAGAACCAAGGAAGACCCTGCGTCATTCAGCCTCCTGATCGTGGTCCGTATGGCCACATGGAACCAGATCCTGGACCCCTGGGTCTACATCCTGCTGAGGAAGGCTGTTCTCAAGAAACTATTCATGTTGCTCCACAGCTGCTGGGGCACCAATTCTCATGCCATGCACCGCTGGCACCAAAGTGTGCATGAAACCAGAAACATTGGCTCTCGTTCGTCTGTTTGCCGCTCCCTCAGTGGAGCACCACTGCCAGACACTGCCATCAAAACCATCACCTGAACCCTGTTGCAGTGCTTTTTTTAAAAAACCAGGAAGAAGCTAGAAGAAATGTGTTGGAATGCAGTACTCAACCCATGACAAGACACTCATTTGGAATCGTACATAAACTGTTATTATATTAAAGTTGGTTTCATGCGTTTTAAAATGATCCCTCCTCAAGTGGCGTCATTGTGGTCCATTGTATAACCAGGGATGACCTTTTTCTCTATCTATCTATCTATTTTGATAGCAGATCATGCTACCTTATTTTCAGGAATGTTCATACCATGAAACCATGAAAGTTTGAAATCATGCAGCATGGCCTGTAATTCTGCTTGTGGATAATGACCGTATATGTAATGTTCTGCACATGTGATTTGTAGCACATCATCTCTCTCTCTCTCTCTCTCTCTCTCTCTCTCTCTCTCTCTCTCTCTCATGAAATGTTCTCTTTTTATTTGGGCTGAACTGTGTAATAAAGGTGAACATTTTAAAAAGAAACCTAAACTACTGTTTTAAACATAACTATGATGGGTCTGTGTGCATTGGTTTATATGAGGTCCGGAGTGTGCCACTGAGATAATTATAGACTTTCTCAGTGATCAGTTATAATCAATTATAATTATTTATTTGCAATAAATTATATTCATATTTATGTTATCAGTGGTGAAGTAAAATATAAGGGATACAAAAAATAGATTTTATAATAATTATAATAATTAATTATAATTATTTACAATCATAGGAGTCTACATTTAATTTCACGTTTTATTTAAAGACAGAGTAAGGTAAGATAATTATTACTCAATTATGATTTTACCACATTTGATTTCTTATGAAAAACATAATTTAGTGAGTCAATTCACAATACCTTTTTTTTAAATTCATACAAATTAAACACTGAAAAGTATTTCATTATATCAGAGGCTAATGGCTTCATATGGGATTGTTTTGTTTAGAGGAGGAACAAAATGTGACATGAAGGTTTCAGAAGTTCCTTGAACATTAAGATATGTTTTCCCCCCATAAAATATTTTAACATTTAAAAAAATGTTATTCTTTGTGAAGAGGCACAACATAAATGGTTTGCAGAGGCAAGTCTGCAGGGGTAAAAGATGTTAGTCTTATTTTTCCTATGAAATCAAACAGAATAGGTATGAAAGAATTTTCCACGCTGCAATCATGAATTTGAGAGCAAAACTATTAACAAAAAAGTATATGTATTGCAGAAATAACTGGGAAGTGTTTTAGATCTTTCGATTCAGCACAAAAGCAAACACATTTTTAGGATTTGCACACAACACTTTTGGATATGCATCAATACATTCACAATTAATTTAATTTGCAATACGCTTTTTTGATTGCAGTATTAACAGTTTTATTCTCAAAACTATTTTTGATTGCATTGTCGAAAGCTTTAGTCTCCAAACGATGCTGTTTGATTGCGCACTAAAGACACTATCCATCCAGTGGGTAAATTATGGGAGTAGCCTTTGTTGGTGTAGTTCATAAAATAGTCTACAGGTGGCAGCACGGCTCCCAAATTCCTCTCATCTAGTCGGAAACGGAGAAGAAGACATATCGATTTTGGTATGTGACGTATTATCTTCCTCATAACCTCCATATTTCTGCACCGCATGCTGCTGTGGATATTTGAGCAGGTTTGGGATGATTCTTGTTGTCATGCGCGTGGCGTGCTGTGTTGGCGGAGTGTATGGCTGTCGCTGTTCACTCGGTGCTGATCTGTCTGTCCGAGCGGTGCCGTGACACGATGTGTGCAGTCCGTTGGCCCCGTGTTGTGTTTCCATATCTGCAGCTGCTGGCCACACGCACGCACGCACGCACGCACGCACGCACACACACACACACACACACACACCGCTGTGTGTGTGTGCCGCTTGTCTTGAGTTATTACAAGTGTGTTTTTATCGTGCTTGCCTTGATGCTAATTCATGTTTTTTCTGTAACTGTCACTGTTTTTTTTTACTCATTTGGAAACAGGACTTTCTCGGTGTCCCTTGTCACGTTGTTGTTTCAGCTCGTGTTGCAGCTCACAGTCGCTATGGTAATCAGCTGTTTAGCTAGGTAACCATAACATTTATTTACATTTTCTCTCATATTGTAGGTGAAAACATGAATCAAGAAAAACTTGCAAAACTTCAAGCCCAGGTCCGGATAGGAGGAAAGGTAAACTGACTGACACCCAGGACGTGCTCTATTGTACATGACAGGTGTATCCCATTTAATTTTGCCACACCCCCTTTTTTATTATATACTAGGCCTATGTACATTTTTTACATTGGCTTAATAACTTACTAAAATGAACACGTTGGATTAGGTATGATAGACTGGTGTTATTATACATTTACATTTTACAATACAAAAAACACATCTTGGTTTTATTATTTTAGTACTTAATCTCTAACTGGGTGATGGACTGTTGGTCGGATAAAAGCAAGCAACTTTAAAGATGTCATATTGGGTTCAGGGAAATTCGATATTGGCATGTTTGCACTTTATTCTGACATTTCTTTGACTTCATTTTTCAACAAATTTTTGGAGATTCATCGATAATAGATGATGTGCAGCATGAATTCAGTCTAAATACGTATGTTATTCTTTCATTGTGATACATTTTTGATGTGTCTTAATAGTCCATACTTTCCTCCTCTTGGATTATTATAGCTGTCATAATGATAAAACTGCTATTTGACACACACACACACACGCGCGCTCGCGCGCAGTCACCACTCAGCAGTGTAACACGGAATAAGATTGGTGGAAGGATTCAACCAAAAATAAACGATCAAACTCACTTGAGGACTGTCTGCAGCTTTTAAAAAATTGAAATAAATTTGTGCTAGCAAGTAGTTTAGACATCATCACATGTTTTGTCCTCCAGAGAACACTGACAAGTTGGTTTCTCGCCTACGAAATTTCCCACTGGATACTCATCCCATCAATCAAGCTTAAGTAATGATTTGAGAGTCTTGTGTGCAATCATGTGAGACAAGACTTCATAGAAAAAGATATGTTTCCCTATTAACCCTTTAATTTTTCTCCCAATGCTGTCACAATAGCAGGTTTCAGCTCTCTGTCATCTAAGAGTCTTCTTATGTCTGCCTTGTTTTGTTTTCAAGGGATCAGCGCGTAGGAAGAAGAAGGTGGTTCACAGAACTGCAACAGCTGATGACAAAAAGCTTCAGAGTTCACTAAAGAAGTTGGCTGTCAACAATATTGCTGGTATTGAGGAGGTAAATTGGTATGGGATCTTCTGTACAAGGAAACACCGTCCTGCACGCAATCTTGCCTTTCACATCAGTACGGTAGTGTGGTAATCTGTCCTGGTGTGAGTGTGAATGCGTTCTTGCGTGGGCATTTAAACCTGACTGCTTTAAAGGTGCAGTTTGTAGAATTTATTAGCATTTTTTCAGAACAGACTTGGTAGAATTGGAATATAATATTCGTAAGTGTGTTTTAAATAATGTGTAACCGCTTGAAAATGAAAGTAGTTTTTACTTTTTATTTCCTTTTAGAATGAGCCTTTGATATCTACGTAAGAGCCAATATACAGATATGACACACTACACCTTTTTACGGCTTTTTCATATTTATCCATTTTCTTTTATCATTCTGGGACCACAGTATTTATCAGCTTTTGAAAACTGAGCTGAGTCTCCTCTCGTCGCCTCAGGTGAACATGATCAAGGATGACGGCACTGTGATCCACTTCAACAACCCCAAAGTCCAGGCCTCCCTGTCCGCCAACACCTTCGCCATCACGGGCCACGCAGAGACCAAGCAGCTGACGGAGATGCTGCCGGGTATCCTCAGTCAGCTGGGAGCGGACAGCCTAAGCAGCCTGCGCAGACTGGCCGAACAGTTCCCTCGGCAAGGTGGGTGCGGCCCTGGTCGGGACCTCTTTAGACCTGTGACATTTCACAGTCACCCTTTAAAGTGGAGGGTGTGAGGAGTTCCATCTATAGAAATACACAGGCTGCTCTTCTAGCCATGGTCGACTCGTACCATTGAGGTGGCTGAGGCCCTCTGTGTTGTTTTTCCAAGGTTGATATAGAGTCGCACAATATAAGATATTGGTACAATGCCAAATAACGACGTTCCCATCTGATCATCATCATAATTTCTTGTGTTTGTGGTTTGGCTAGTGAGTTTCCAATTTAGTTTGTCTAAAGGGTTGAAATGAATGTTAAAATGAGGTACTCGTAAGTATTTGTTTCAATTATCTATGTATTTTAATTGCATAATGATGATTTAAGTGTTTAATTTTGTGACTGTGACAGGGAAAGGAAAAGGATCCATCAATTCAGCAAAGTAATGAAAAGAAGAACAGGATAAGATGAGTAGACTGGGAGAAGAAAAAAAATTGAGAAAAAGAAAGATAGAGGGTGACGGAGGTGCGAGAGGAAGAACAGGCGCTGCCCACTGTGTCCATGTTAATATTAGCATTAATGGCAATGGGCTGTTCAACACAAACAAAAGCTGACCTGATTCTTTTCAACCTTAATTACCTTAAACCACCTCTTAGTGATTACAACACAAACACGTAGCATAATCATAGTGTATTACCATATTAACATTCTATTATTATTGTATAACAGAGATTTTGCGCATTTTTATGAAAAAAAGAGGAAATGTAAAAGGTGAATAGAATTTTTCAAAATATTTTTTTATTACACAGGTTCAAAATATCCACGTTGCGTGGCTTGCCTGTTTTTTTGTTTGTTCCCATGTTAACTGGTTACATCCATAAACCCTTCATACTCCTCGTGTGTCAGTTTTGCTCAGCTCAAGCCTATTCTTCACAAGTGCGTCTAGCAAAATAAAGTCAGTAAAATTATATTTTTGACATCAGCCACAAAACTTAGCAAGGACATACATAATTTTGATTTGATGAAACTCCAATAATTTGATGCTTTGTTTTATTTATTTATAGACATATTTATTATTTTTAACCCCATTTTACATCTGGGCAGTAGTTTTCCGTTTCTCTCTCTCTATCTCTCTCTCTCTGTACAAGCACACTGTCCTGCTTACAAAAAGAGAAGAAAAAGTTTTGAATATCCACGACCAATGCAAAATCAATGAAGATAGGGCTGGCAGTTAACTTTAAAAACGGGTTATAACTATCAAGTTACATTTCTTAAGAATGCCGAATAATCTCCTAAAACAGCTCTATAGGTTTGAGCAAACCAAAGACAGGACTCAGTAGTGTATTGGAAGTAGTAATGTATATTTTCATTAGGGGATTAATATATATTTAATTATCTAGTGAGTGTTAACAGTCCCTGTGTTCATGTTAATGAAACATTTCCCCTAAAGTCAAAAGAGTGGCATACTGATTTGTTTTTAATGAGTTCGTGGCTCAGAAAAAAAAAATCAGATTTTGTTCCACACAGAAAATATGTTAGGATAAATACTGCACATTTGGTTTTTGTCCCTTCTCAGGATTTTTTTGAAAATAGAAAATGTAAAGATTATCACCAGCTAAAATATGCTATAACATATGTTTTGTTTTTTTATATTTATTCTCAGCTTTGGACAGTAAGGCTCCAAAGGCAGAAGACATTGAGGAAGAGGATGATGATGTTCCAGGTATGGACTTTTCTTTCTTTCTTTCTTTCTTTCTTTCTTTCTTTCTTTCTTTCTTTCTTTCTTTCTTTCTTTCTTTCTTTCTTTCTTTCTTTCTTTCTTTCTTTCTTTCTTTCTTTCTTTCTTTCTTTCTTTCTTTCTTTCTTTCTTTCTTTCTTTCTTGACACACTTCAAATTGTAGGTACCACACACACACACACACACTGATCTCAGCCAGTGGAATAATTCACATTTCAATTGTTGTTACTCTGCAGATCTGGTGGAGAACTTCGATGAAGCGTCAAAGAATGAGGCGGACTGACACACGTGAAGTTCATGTGCCCGCAGACTGGACTGCAACACCTCCTCCGGTGTTTTTAAGTCTAGTCATCCAGACATATCAGACACTATCCCCAAAAACCAGAGACTCTTATATTTTACGATGTCCGACGGATGCCCCAAGTCAAACTGGCTTGTGCACTTACATTGAAAAAAAGAAACAAACCTCTTCTGGTAAATGGTTAAACCCCATCATCACAATGTCAGTCATGGTCAGGATTTCAGTGATCACTAAATCAAGTCTTAAGGCTTTTTATGTATGAAACAAAATAAAGGTGATTAACATTTTGTAGATCGTGCTGTGGTCATTGACAAGATCTTGTAAACAAATAATTACAAAAATAAAATAAAAATGCTTCTCATCCAAATGACCATGAAGATGATCTACAGTCAGATTCAATAAAGCTGACTTTCTTAACCCTTCCATATTACAGTATGACCGGTTGTGCATTCAGGAAGCTGCTATTATATCTTGCATCACAGTCCTGTTGTCTTGGCCTGTGTGCTGTCCTGCGGGGCTGTGTTAAGCAGCAAACTGCGGGAGGGACATTTCTGCACACCTCTTGAGTTTCTTCAAAGAGCTGCAGAGAGAGACACAGAGGAGGAGGGAGATCACTGAGAAAGGGGGGGAAGAGAGAGGCAAAATCATCCCATCCTTCGCTTGTGAGCAAGGCACTGCTGCTTGAATCCGTTCTCCTCGGCGTTCAAATGTAACGGGGTAAAATGCTGAAGTTCTTCTCAGCGCGGGATGACGAGAACGAAAGCCTTTTGGGAGCAATAACTGAGGGTAAGAAATGCATTGATTGCAAATTGGGTGTGGGGAGGCTTTATCCCCCCCAGTCCGCTGCCCGTAGGCTACAGTATCATGATACTGCGCGTCTGTGTTTGTCACAGAAAAACCGCTGATACAGCTTTTGGCCGTGCGCTAAAACCGCATCATCTGAAACGTGTGTGTTTGGTGTGGGCTGCGCACATTTGCCGTGTGAGGAGTGACATGCTGCGTACATAGGCTACACACGCGCTGTCCGCAGACTCCCCAGATGCCTCGGTAAACATCATCTGGGTGAAGTGTCCTGCTAGATCTGATGTAACAGGATGTGGGGCTATGAGTGTCGCATTGCCGCCGGCCCTCGGTGCCTGCGAGGGGATTAAACATTTGCACGTGTGTTGAATGCGTCACTGTCCCGGTGAAGCGGTCGCTCCAGCCGGATCGGTGTGGTATAGAGACCCGCCGCTGTTTTCGGGAGATCTGACGCGTCCCGCCTTTCTTTTTTTTTTATGGTTTCTGTGAAGTATAGCTGCAATGCAGTTTAATCTCGGAAATGAGTGATTTCACCTGTTTTACAAAGGGGTCTTCATCTTTCCCATCACATTTTCAATGTTTTTTTTGTTTGCCAAATCCACAGGAAAATAGTATAAACTAAACAGTCTGTAAAAGCCGGTTTGCAGCACCTGCTGTGAGATATGATTTCTAGTGCACGTTTATGTCCTGAGTCATAACTATTAATGAATCACTGGGTGTGAACTCACTCGACCTACACAATCTCGCTTTGCATAGCCTAATGCATTGCGTGTTGGTAAATCACAGTAGCTTAATGGTTATATAGGCCTATTTCACGGCTACACATACAAGGTAAGGGTGTTGAAACACTAATTGGTTGTAGCCTAATCAGAAAAGGCTACTTTGCCTTAAGGTCTATCTTGCATTGAATGGATTAAAATATTTTCTCTACATTCACAGTGAATCTCACATTCCTTTGTATTATGCTCGATTGAACATGTCTGAATTGAACATAGCCAATAAGATCAGTGTTAAACTTGGATAAAAGTGTGAATAGTTTTAAAAAGCATAAGCATAGATTTGTTAATTTGGCACAAAAGACATGAGCCAATGACCAAACGAGCACATTTGTGTGTGGGAACACAACACCTGCGAAACATTAAAAGAAACATCCATTAATCCTCAAGGTAATTTGAGATGCTACTGTATATGGAGCCAGTAAACACACCAAGCCACTATTGAACTTGCTGTGTTCTCAGGAACCAGCTGCTGTGGTGCCACTATGGCTTACACTAATATTGTTTTTTTACATCAATATTTAGTCCTCAACCAACCCCTTCCTTTTTCATAACTACATTCTAATCAGCTCATCGATGCATCTCAAGGGCAAATGAATGTTAGTGCTGTGATGATTGAAAGCTATTAGGTATGTTCAGGGTGATGTAAGAAATTATCACTTGCTGCTAAATAGCCACTTAGTGCATGTGAACAGATCTTTCTCGCCTAGTGAGTCATTTTAACAAGTCTGTGTGTGTGTGTGTGTGTGTGTGTGTGTGTGTGTGTGTGTGTGTGTGTGTGTGTGTGTGTGTGTGTGTGTGTTTGTGTGTGTGTGTGTGCTTGACAGAAAGACAGATTCAGACATTGAGTGTTCAATGATATAATGCCCCCCCCCCCCCCTCCAAACAGATGAAGGAGACAATCCGTCTCTTCAGGACACCAAGCACCACTGGCTGAGCAGTAGACCCTGCCTGCTGGTGCTTAAAGATGGGGACGTGTCCAAGCCTGGTTTGGACTGCGGCCAAATCAGACCAGAGTCTCCGTCTTCTAAGACCACTGCTTCAGACACATTGGCGAGTAGCGGTGGCGGCGGCTTCGGGCCATGTGAGCAGAAAGCATGTGAACACACTGCCAAACAAACGGCTTCACCCTCGCAGCTGGAGGAGGGCAGCTGCATAGTGACCACATGGGGTGAGAGCTCCAGTCCCCTGGTGCTCAGCCCCGCGGAGGCTGCATGGCCAGAAGAAGAGGAGGAGGAGGAGGAGGAGAAAGAGAAGGATGAGACAATGAAAGAGAAGAAGCCCCAGACTCCCCAGTCAAAGGAGGACTCTGTGGTGGAAGAGAAGGAGCTGGAGGAGAGCAGGCTGGAGCAGCAGCATGAGCAGTCCAACAGCTCAGAGGCCACTGCAGCACCCTCTGCTATCTCACCACGCGAAGACACAGCTGGGTCCAAGGAGCTCCAGAACCAGTTTCAGACGGTCAGGTCTAATGGAGGAGATGAGACTGATAGCAGTTGTAGCGAGGCCCAGGCAGCCAGCGGGGAGGAGGGAGCCATGGGGGACTGTGCAGCTTCCCCACTGGATCCTCCTGACAACGAGTCTCAGCTGAGCCCCGCCAGCATCCTGTCCAAGGAGCGAGGCGTTGTCCTAGGGGAGGTGGCCCCAGTGTGGGTCCCCGATGCTCAGGCGCACGTCTGCATGAAGTGCAGGGTCAAGTTCACGTTCACCAAGAGGAGGCACCACTGCCGTGCTTGTGGGAAGGTGAGGAACATTTCAATGTGTTTATGTTGTGTAGCATTTCACAATAAGATATATGTAGATGTTCTCAAGTAACCAACTAGTGACACGAGTTGATGTGTGTGTGTGTGTGTGTGTGTGTGTGTGTGCACGTACGTGGTGTGTGTCTATGTGTGTGTGTGTGTGTGTGTGTGTGTGTGTCGTCAGGTGTTTTGTGCACTTTGCTCCAACCTGAAGTTCAGACTCACACATCTGGATGGCAAGGAGGGACGCGTTTGTGTTTCCTGTCATTCAACCCTCATCAAAAGTAAACGCTGATTTTGTTGTTGTTGTTGTTGTTGTTGTTGTTGTTCACAGTTCTCTGTGTTTTAATGAACATTTGCACCAGCGTTTTGTTTTACCTCTCCATCTTAGCCACACCTCCACGAGGGAAAAGGAGAGTGTGGTTCGCTGACCAAATCCTCCCCAACAAGTCAGAGTCTGCCCCGACCACGCCTGACAGAGGTCCCATGCTCTCGCCGCTGATGAGACGAACGCTGGGCGGGCCGGTTCAAAGTCCAATGGGCTCGCCACAGATCGGGAGAGCTTTACCGCCACATGGGACAAACATCAATGTAGGATCCAACAAAACTTAACACTTGACATATTTGTTGTTCCATCATTCTTGGAGGGAGAATGAGTCCGAACTCAGTGTTGTCCTCCGCCCTCCCCCCTCTTCCTCTAGGAGGCCTGTGGTCCTTATGGCTGGGGCACCATAACATTAGTGAATAGCTCTGTCAATCTGATCCCCTTGGAGGGCCTGCCACCCATCCTCACCTCCACAGGAGTCAAAGGAGGTAAGATACACTGGGTTCTATTAAGATTCGAGGGTGACAACACTTTGTGGATTCTTTGTTCATGGTGGAGCAGATGCTGGTATTTACCTGAAGTTGAAATGCCTCTGTCGTGTTTTGCATAATGTGTTCCTTCAAACAAACGGAAGGGATTTCCAATGCAAATTAAGATCAGGCAAGGTGATAGTGTTGTCTCTGATGTTGAGGGTATGACAATAAAGTGATGACAAGAGGAAAAGGGAACTGAGGTGTCGGAATGTAGAAAGGGCAGCAGTTACAGAATAATGTAGAACAAACCAAATGAACACTTCTAAAGCTTGGTTGTTCTGCCTAGCCTCTCATTTAAAGAGCACTGGCTGTTGTTTGTGAGAATAACAGAATCATGCACTGGCAACACCAGACTGGTGCAACACAACCCCATAGATGTTTAGGCTTCTGTCCATATCACACTGCTGGGTCAGAACTGCATCCAACTTTAAATAAATTAGCTGGTGCACTTGGATACTTTCTCAGTGTCATTGTATGACCTAATACTGTAACACATGGTACACAAATAGAGCCTGTGACATCCACCCCTCCTCTATGTGCCTTTGAGCAAGGCACTTAAATATGTCACAATGACACTGCAGTAAGGACGGGCAGCTCCCAGGTGTGTTTGATTCTTCCCACTAACAAGTCATGACTACTTCTGTATGCCCATCCTTGCGTCTTTTATAAATCCACGCTTAAGACATTGGTTATGAACCCTTTACGCACAGCTATGAGTTCATTGTTAAGCATTTGCTTTTCATGAAGTTATCTCTTTCATGCGGTCACAATGGATACAATTGAAATGTAACAAACATACTTTGTAATTTGTGAGCTGTTGTCTGAGATCCTAGAGTCTAATAGCGGTGTTACATTGTTTTGTTTCCCTCAGATTACACTGTGGAAGAGCAGCCCTCTGAGATGCTGCTTATTCAGGAGCTGGAGAGTGGCAGGCCAAAGCCCCTAGTGTTTGTCCTCAATGCCAACCTACTTGCTATGGTCAAGCTGGTCAACTGTATGTCTCTTTTTTGATAGTTATCGTGCATGACCACATGCATAGAAAAGGACACATAGGCAACATATTGCAGACAGTTACGTTTATGTAAAGTGGCTGCTGTGATCACAAATAAGTTAATTTGTGCTTTGAGCTGAGAATCAATCCAATTAGGTTATTGTAAATTCTAATAGAAAAGCTTTATTGTTTTATGTTTAGTCACTGTCAAGTTATTATACATCTATTTTCCTACACTTTACCTTTTTGCTCTGTAAATCACGTGTCCTCCTTTGAGAAAAAAACAGAGACTGCCGTAAATTACTAGAAGAGCAAAATGAATAAATGCCATTTCAGTTTTCCTTTTAAACAAAGCACCTGTCCTTGTAGACCCCTGAGGTTGTGCTTGGATTGTGTGACAGATGTTAACAGGAAGTGCTGGTGTGTGACGACAAAGGGAATGCATGCTGTGGGCCAGGTGGAGGTTGTGGTGCTGCTGCAGTGCCTGCCTGAAGAGAAAAGCTTCCCCAAGGACATTTTCAGCCACTTTATCCAGCTGTATAGAGACACCCTCACAGGTCAGAGCAACTAACACAATGAAATGCTCACATGCAGTCATTTTCAACCAGTTATACATCAGCAGCAGTAGTTATGTGTTATATGGAATTGTGCCCACTTGTGTGTGTCCCTTTTCCTTTGGATCGCTGCAGGAAAAGTTGTGAAACATCTGTCGCTATCCTTGTTCAGCGGTAGCTTCCTGGGCAGTGAGGAGCACGCAGGCTTCCTGTACATTCGCTCCACTCTCCAGTCCCTTCAAGGTCTACCTCTGCCCAACCAGCCCTACCTCTTTGGCCTGCTGGTCCACAGAGCAGAGGTTGCTTGGGCCAAAGCCTTTCCCTTGCGTCTCATGCTGCGACTGGGGGCTGAATACAGATGTAAGCCAGACCCCTCCTCCTATGAAATGCTGCATTTATACCGCCGAAGGTCTCTTCCTTTTCATTTACCCCTCTCGCTTTTCTCGTTTCCAGTTTACCCGTGTCCTCTGTACAGCGTGCGTTTAAGGAAGCCGTTGTTCGGGGCAATAGGCCACACCATAATGAGACTGCTAGTGGTGAGTGTGACATTTTATAGAAGGTCATGTTTCTATTATGGTGTAGAAAGGAAGTTTGGTGTTGTTACTTTTACCGAACTTCCCTTATTATTTGACGTTGAACTTCTCCTCCCATCCTGTTCCAGGACTTCAGGAATTACCGTTACAGCCTACCGATGGTGCCGGGGCTCACTGTGGATCTAGAGGCTCAGAGGACCTGCATAAAAATACCGACCACTGGTTATAACGAGGTAGGGCTAAACACCTTTAGTTGCAGCACTGACTTTAACGTTTCATAATTTTTCATCAATCTCTCATCCTCTCCTGTCTGCCAACCTGTCTCCGGTTAGTTAATGAAGGCTTTGAATAAGTCCAATGAGCACGTGCTGGCCATTGGGGCGTGCTTCAACGAGACCGCGGATTCACACCTCATCTGTGTGCAAGGAGACGATGGCCAGTACCAGACCCAGGCCATCAGCATCCACAATCAGCCACGCAAAGGTGGGCCACAACAGGATACTGTGAGGGACTATGGCATATGGAAGGGTGGGCTTAATTGTTACATAATCAAGTAGTAGGGGCGGACATTCGTTGGGAGGAAGTCTTGATTTCTCAGTTGTCACAAGAAACTTTGATACTTGTTTGAATGGGTACACTAAAAATATAGAGATCAGCATTCTCACATGCATATAAGAATAATTTTCATTGGGATTTTTCACAGAAACCTTTAAAAAAAATTCATCTCCACCGACCATTCAGTTCAGTCTGCTTATTTAAGCTGTTAATTAGTAGAATCCACCGCTACAAATGAATGTGAAGCAATTACAATTAAACCCAAAGACATATACTATTTCATTTGGTGGCTGTCGATATTATGTATAATGTGATCCAGAAATTTGCATTTATTGTCACGTTGCAGCAATGCAAAATGATTTTCTTTGGATTTAGTAAGAGATAGGAGCAACAGAAAGGGCTTAAGTGGCCCGCTGGACTAAAGAGGTTCACTTTCCCTTATAAAACACTAGATGGCACTAATCGAGTCTTGTCCTTTTACAGTTTTTCTCAGTCGCTTTGGTGCTTTTCTCACATCACTATTAACATTTGCACAGAAGTTAGTGCATTTCTCAAAACAATTAGTGCAAACTGCAAAACCTAGTGGATAACCTGCAAAAGTACGCCACTTGCTCAAAATGGATAGTCTATTCCTCAAAAGCAAGTATTCATGTCAATGAAACTGCCAGTGTCATCAAAATTAGAAGTCTTGACACCATCGTTTATGAACAAGATAGTCAAATGGCTTTGTCATGTTTTCATTATGACAGTTTATTCTCTCAGTGTTTTCCAATGCAAAAAAAAGGTCAGAACTCGGTGACACTACCTGAAAATGCTCAAGACAGCACTATACACTACTTGTACAGCCATTTGAAAACTACAGTAAAGTTACACATTGCTTTAGTTAGGGGAGTAAGTGAGTACAAGACACTGAATATGTATGTTTCACATTTTTACTGTATGTGCTCTTTGCAATTCTACAGCATTGTGCAAAAGAAAAATACACTTCAGTCACTTATTTAGAACAAACATAAAAAAAACACCCTTTTGGTAGAGCTGTGCACAAATGTGAACAATATAACAGGACATATTGTAACTGAACATATATAGGTAAATCATTCTGGCACATCCAGACGTTCCTGTCTGTCTGGCCACATATTTTCATCTACATCACAACGGATATTATCCCTTGCAATGCAGCGAGGAAAGTCATTGGTTACAACTAATACTTCACACACCTCCTCGTGAGTGAAAGCTGAAGTCCACCTGAGAGCAATTGCTCAATTTAGGAGACATTTCCAGGAAAAAATTATAAAGAAAGGTATAAAATTTGCTTGACAGAATTTGATAACTAGTTCAACAATTTTGTATGTAATGACTCAAGCAATGAAATGAAGACTATTAGTTTTATTGGGAACGACTATTCAGCATCCATAAGTATAGTTCATTTTGACTGACATGATATAAGCAAATGACAATGTTATAAAACAGCAGAGAATTGTATGAAAGCAACTGATACATGTCCAAAAGCATTTGCAATTTGTTCAGAGGAAGGAGAAATTGCTACTATGATGTGCTCAAATGACTAAATGTTGCAGAGGTTGAACTAATAGTTATGAGAATTTTCATTCTGATCTGAGGAAAGCACCAAAGCAACTGAGAAAAACTGTATATACTACGTATCTATGGTCTTGTCCCTGTACAGATTGATTGGTTTCTATTTGTCATTCTATTTTATTGATTTATTATTTCATTTTTATTTTTTTGCAGTTACTGGATCGTGCTTTTTTATATTCAGCAGTGCATTGAAAGCGTCTGCAGGATACCTTGCCAAATCCAGTATTGTAGAAGGTAGGATGTCCACTCACACGGGAGTGAGTTTTCCTGCATGCATAATAGGAAATTGATTGTCAGCATCCCTACTTCAAAATTGGTTTATTTAGAATGTGTTGATCTATGTATGTGTGTGTGTCCATGTACATTTTAACAGGCTGTTTGTCTAGGCGTGTGTACATGTTGATGTGTCTGTGTGTGTATGTCTGTGTGTGTGTGTGTGTGTGTGTGTTTCTCCTGTTTCGCTGTGCCCTCTTGCCAGATGGGCTAATGGTGCAGATCACCGTGGAGACCATGGCAGAGCTCCGCCGGTCACTACGGGAGATGAAAGACTACACCGTCACCTGCGGCCGGCTTGACCAATCCGACAGCCAGGAGCTTGTTTGTGTACAGTGGGTGGAGGAGAAATGCACTGTGAACAAGGGGTGAGTGTGTCCATGTGCTTTGAAGTACATGTGGCGGCCTCAGAATAAAGCCTTTGTGCAACATTTTCATTTACCTATCATTGGTAGGTTGACAACTGCATCACGTTAAGGGAGTGATCATAACTCCCTCTAAGGAGGTTGTTTAAAAACCATCTGATTACCACTCTGAAATATTTGTACTTCTGTGCTTGTGTGCCCCAGAGTTATAAGCCCCATCGATGGGAAATCCATGGAGTCCATCAGCAGTAGGAAGATGTTCCAGAAGTCAGAATACAAAGAAAACGGGAAGATCATTCGCTGGACAGAGGTCCATAAGATTATCCGGCTAAAGTAACAACACAAGTCCATCTGATACAGCCTACCCCTTACCTTTTAACGTTCATGTGGATGTTTTGTGTGCAGGTGTTTTTCCTACAAAGGGAGGATCCTTCCATTGGAGGAGCAAGCGACTCTGCTGAACACATCCGGTTAACAGAGCGGATCGCCCGGGCTTTTTGCCTGGCACTCTGTCCACACCTCAAACTGCTAAAAGAGGATGGGATGGCCAAACTGGGGCTGCGTGTCGCTTTTGAATCGCAAGAGGTACACTGTTGACTTATTGTTTTTAATAGATAAGTCTTGAATAGGCCTTGTACGCATCAGGTGTCCTGCATCTTCCTCCTATAAGGAGATTGCATTGTGGGGATACTGCCTACGAAGCCACAATGCAGTCCCTTAAGTTGAGACAGAAATGTTACTTTTTCCCTGTTATGCCAACCTCAATATAGAAATGATTAATAGATGGACAGACACAAGCAAAACAGAAATGCATTTTATAATACATTCTACAAACTATGGGCTGTAAATGATTAATATGAAGTTTATATTCTTAAAGAAACTAGTTGAAAAGGAAACTCACGGCTCCTCCTAAACCCATCCGTTTATTATTGCCTATCCCCAACTGTTTTTATTATTAGTTATTATTTATATATATATATTTTTAAATATAACCTTGAGTGTCTAGAAAGGTGCAAACAAATAAAAGCTAATAATATTATTAGATAGCTGATAGAGCACATTTTGTTAGCGTTTACTGCATTAATTTTCTTTTTTTAATGCATTATTAAGGTCTGTTCTATTTACTTTTGTGATTCAATTCAGCCCACGAAGGCATAAAATGAAGCCATTACAACCTTAGTCTAATTTTGGTTGGGAGAACATGATGTAATACATAACCCCACCTTCTCCTGGTTGGGTCTTTCTTAAGACTAATTTTGTTGATTTTGCTTTTCTAATTTCAGGAGAGATTTGTGGCCGGTAGCAATGGACAGCCCCTCCCAGCTCAGTACCTGGATTCCCTGGCTAGCGTGCTGATCCCCGTCATACACAGCAGGGGGCGCAAGAGGGGGGAGGAGCCTATAGTGATGGAGCTTATCTTCTACATCCTGGAGAACATCACTTAGGAGCAGACACACACACTTCCTCGTTTTAACCTTGACCACAACTCTGTCGCCGGCACCGCTCATCAGTGCTGCCATCCTTTTCAGGGCAATAAAAAGCATTCAAAAGGGCGAACCAGACCACATCTAAAGGTCTGCATCCATCTCATCCTCCTCACCATTAGAGACAAGTGGCCTGATCTCACACCTGCACTGCAGCAGACAGATTTGGGTACGCATGAAACCCAGGATGGACCATCATATCAGGATACTGCACTGTACAGTAGTAGCAACTTCATAAGCTTGATATCATCCATGTCACAATGTTCAATACAAATCCCCCTTACGGACACAAACCTTTAAAGTGGGCGCTGGATTCAGCCCCACGACTTTAAAAGCAAAGAGAAAAGTGAATGACTTAAAAGTGCTGTAAGTAGTAGATCTGTAGCAATTTGATGCACACTGAGTGAATGCCAAGAGAATGTTTTCATATTGGTAGTTTAATTTGATTGCTTATGAGATGTAATGTCAGCCTGGAATTAAACTTGCAATGACGACTAAAGTTACCGCCTGTCCATCTAGGGCCCTCTGCTCAACACTGTACATTTACTCAAGTACATCTACGGGTATTAATCAATACTCTGACGCTTCATACTTACATACTGTACTTCACTACATTTCAGAGGGAAATATTGTATTTCTTTCTCCACTAAATTTGTTCGACAACTATATCCCCTATAATAAGCAATAGTTAAATGAATACCTATCCAACTCCAACTATCTTTTCGTAAAAGGTAGAGTTCATGCCTGAAATGAAGGGAGTGTATGGTCGGATCATGAAAAGATTTTATTCATCCCCAAAGAGAAATTGTATTCATAGTAAAATTGTAGATGTATCAGTTTTATAAAATCTGACGCAGTTATACTGGTTTAAACACATTTATAATACAATCATTTTCTGCCCTCTGGATCAGTTCAAACACTAAAGCTATGGTGGCGCAGGAGCTCAAGCTCAATGTGTCAGTAGTTGATTTTACTGCTAAGAAAAATCTTGGACGTATAGCAGAAGGAATACATTCATCATGCATGATCACCGAAGACTTGCTTCATGTGGATGTGTAAACAGTGTTGTCGTAAATACTTAGAATTCCTCATGGGCGCGACAGAAGTTACGCACTTAGCTTTAAAAGGTGTCTGTTCTAGTCTGTAATTTGACCACAAGGCAGTACTTTAGGTACAATGTTGGTCAATGGTTAACCTATGGATGTGAAGAAAACATTCTTACAGAGTAGTAATGACCTGGATGAACCAGCTGATGGTTGACTCGTGTAGGTGTAGATCTGGTCTGCAGGATGCTTTAGCTTGGTCTGCATCTTTTTAAACAAAGCAGAATGGGGCCCTTGATAACCTCCCACTTGCTCCACATACTTGGGATGGCAAAGGCAAGAGGCTAGAGAAAGCCATGCCAATACTTTCCCTCTTTGTAGCAACACAGCACAATGCCAGTCTTCCACCAAAGACCTGGCAATATAACTGAACATCTTTACTGCAAGTTTCACATCCAGCAAGAGCTATTCTGCACATGGAAATACTGACACAAAGTTTATGAGATAATTTAAAGTTGGATTTATTGGCATTTGGTCATTTTAAATACACAAAGTAACAAATTAAACAAGTCTAAAGCATGCCAATACAATTAGTTATTTTTTTGGTGTGGTAAAACTATTTACAAAAAAAGTATTTTCAAGTTTGACGGAAACTTTTATAGTCATCGGTCCACAGGGGTGAGGGTCAGAAAAAGTAATGAAAGCAAGTGGGGTTGGGGTGATGTGTAACTGAACTAGGAGGTTGTTGCAACATCAGTGAAGATAACATGAAGGTCAAAAACATCTTCCCTTCATACATTGTGTTCCATATGTGGTTCTCAAAGGAAACAAACAAACAAATCAACCAACACCTGGAACCCCAACTGTGTGAATCACTGACTACTTCATTTCCCCAATGTTTCGCATGTAAAAACTAAAACAAAATGAAAAACAGCCAAAAAGGATATTTGGAATCTGTAGACGTTTTTAACAGGTCCACCGGGTCATACTTCTTGGGTGGTTTGCCTTCCAGAGATCCTAAGCCTTTTTCATCTTGCCATTGTGAGAGCTGCTGCTGTTCTCGCGGTGAGCGGAGCCGTTGACGGCGGCTTCGTGGTGGATGCCGTTGCCGTTCTCGTGGTGCTTGCCGTTGGCGCTGACAGCTGTGCCGTTCTGACACTGCTTATTGTCCTGTTTTGGCAACCGCTTACCCCTCACGTAAGCCTGCACCCAGAAATTGGAAAAGAGCACGAAGAAAAAGGTTCCATAGATCCAGATGAGATGGAGGATCATGGGGAACTGGTAGTCGCAGCTGTCCATGAAGTAATACTGCGTAGCGTGGACAGACACCAGGACAAACTGGGTCTGTTGGAGAAAAAAAAAAGTAGGAGTGAGCCAAGTGCCTACTATCAATAAATGTATTAGGAATCTTTGTTTGTGCCTTTGGAGCAGAGACGTGTCCAGAGTAGTTTAGGACACAGAGAGAGAGTACAGGGTGTATACGTACTAGCTGAATGGCAGTCATGTATTTCTTCCACCACAAAAACTTCTGGAAGCGTGGTCCAGCAGCACTAACGCCATAGTAGAAATACATGATGATGTGGACGGTAGAGTTCACCATGGCATGGAAAGATCCCATTCCACCTGAGGTAATAATCACAACTGCATTAGGATAACTCAAAAGAAAAAAGTTAAAAAGATACAAAAGAATCTTGAAAGATAAAATAAAAAACCTGACAAAACAAAATGCAGTACCTTATAGGTAGCCTGCAAAAGGTTTCTTAAACAAGACCAAGCAGAAACTAAATGGAGAGCCTTGTTGCTGATTGTACAGGTCATGTCATAACACTACCAACTGCTATTGTTCCTCAGTTAATCATTTTCAATCTTTGACAAGTGAAGATTTACAATAGCAAATATGTATGTACTGTATGTACTCACCGGGAGCATACATGATTCCCCACCACCAGGTCCATGGCATGAAAGAGTGGTGGAAGATGTGTAGGAATGTGACCTGGCCATGCTTTTTCCTCAGCACGAAGAAGACCTGACCCAAAGAGGATATTGATTACTTAGAGCAAACAAAGCTGTGGTCACCAAAATTGAACTACACCAAGGCCATCAAGTAAAATGGGGCTGAACATACTGTGTCGATGAGCTCGATGATCTTGGAAAACCAGAACAGCCAGGCCACTTGTACCATCTGGGGAGGAGAGTAAAGACTTGATTGACTCTTAAGTTGCCAACAAGGGCACATTGATAAAAAATTCTAGTGTTACATTTATTTCTATCAAGAACTGAATATGAGCGATAAGTTAGACCGGGCCTTACTCGTAGTGCTTGAGGACTGTCCGACGTATCGACTGGGTCACATCGCCATGTATACGTCGTGGCCCACCCAGACATCAAAAACTAAATAACAAAAAAAATTAAGACTTATTTTTTACATGGGGACTCAACACTGTAATTATGTCTGTGGTCATAGCTAAGAACAGAATCAGTCATCCTTGAAGATAGAAATTCAACCAAAGTACACAAATTAAGTCACGTCCATTTTGAGAGCAGAACTGTATTAAGATTATATGTTCTAAATGTGCACAAAAGGAATTCATTCGAATTATTTAAATTTTGTACACTTTAAACTACAGTGCCTTACTTCATAGACGATGTATATTGACAGTGCAACTAGAAAGAAGTTGTAGCCTATCATGGCTTCCTTTAGCTGGAATGGCTTGCGATTGGCCATAAAGCGAGGTCCGAGATACAGTACAAAGAGCAGGTAGCACAGCAATATTGCGGACATCGGAACAGGACTCTGCATCAGAGGATACCCTTTGAACCGTGGATCTGTAGGAACGAGAGAGAAAAAACAGACAAACATTCAACAAACACACAAACATAGTGACCTTTTATGTATTCAGCCTGGTAAATACTTACCAAATCCCGCCAGGAGGTAGTCATAGATATCCTTGGCATGTGAGCCAAGCTCCTGAATCCCTTGAAGCATGTTTGCCATCTTGTCTTGTTGTGACCAAATGACCTGCAAAGAACCCAACAAGCTCATTGTTAGTCTTCTGACTTGTCAAAGCGAACCACAGCAGCGATCTTTTCACCACTCCCATGACAAGTAGTGAAATATCAATCCCTTTTGGCCAGCTTATGACTTATAAAAGTAATTTATAAGTCACCAACCTTTCCACGATTGTGAAATTTGCAGAAATATGTATATATGAAAAGTTATTTACTTATGACAAAAAAAAACTATTCAATCTTATATGAATCTCTTATTTATTGCTTGAGTCTCCCTGGTGACCAAAAGAATGACAGAGATGGAGAATTTTGTGACATTCCCGTACTCAGCAAGACTGAAATGCAATTACTGTGACAGAGCAGAACAACCTTCACACAAACAAACACTCCCAACATTCAACCACTCATTAGACATGGCCTGATATTAGAGGAGGAGGTGCTACAGGGAACTGGGAGGGCATTCCCTCGTCCCACAGTAAGGCAGCACTCTACTGGCTCAGCTGCTCACCTCAAATGAAACCCAAAAAAGGAAAATAGCAAATGACTGAACTCAAAACAAAAAGTGCAGAACCCTGACATTATTAGCAAATTATTCTTTTTGTTTTGTAGCAACTTTATTTATTGGCAAACTGTCACTACAAACCGAATCTAACAGTTCAACTACAAGTATGGCGAGAAGCATTTCACCAGTGGAAAGTGTCATGACATGAAGCATGCGAGCAGGAATGTTGCTATGGGTTTTCAGACCCGTGTTTTTTTCTGTTGACAGAGGCACGCCATTTCATGTGTGAACCATAAAGTGTATGCACAAAGTAGAAGACATGCAGGGTGCGGTCTCATCTCATCACACTGGACCCAGAGGGAGCCTTTGTTTGATGTACAATCTACAATGCTCTGAGTTTTCACTGCCTTAGGGCTAAAGATCGGCCCTCCTTAAGCCAATATAATCAAAAGCTAATATGAACAGGCAGTGGAATAAAGGGTGGGGTGTGGAGGTCACAGGCAAACTGCAAGAGAGGATACAGTATAAATAAATTCTCAGCGTATACTACAGCTATGTTTAGGATGTCAACCTGCATTCAATTTCTTGTTTTTAAAATGCTAACTTACACCAGATGCAAAAAAAAATTAACTGACACACGCCACAAAGCATAGTGGCCCTTGATCTGCATGTAAAGATCTTTATGATTTATTTTATTTTTTTAAATCAAGGAAGAAAAGGTGAAATTCAATTCCATACAAAGTATTATTTTGAGCATTTATTATGTCAAAGTTAAAAATGACTCAGAGTAGCACAGAAGGTCTCCAGTGAAAAATCGATAAGGTCTCACAAACGGGACATTCCTAATCCTTTTTCGTAAATACCCCCAGGCAGTTTGTATACCTAAGGGTTGTTCAGTTGTTAAGCATGAGTCAATGTTAACTGCATTGTATCTTTCCGGTCGATCTCCCCGTTTAGCTTCCAGGTGAGAGTTCAGCATTCCAGACTCAGTTTGTGACACCTTCCGTCGCCAAGGTGAAAACCTGAACTGGAGTTTTTAATCTCCTTGCGGGCCTCAGTGTTATCACCAAAAGTGACGACATGTTATGAAAACATCAGACACATGACATTTCAGGAAACCCTGACCCTTACACCAAAAAGCGGTCGTGGGTTTTTTGAACTGATGAGGTGGCATTATTAGGCAAGGTGCCTCACATTTCAACACAAGTATCATCATGTCCTTGGAGCAGAATCTCTCTTGATCTGAAATAAGACTTCTGAAAGGATAAAGTGATCTCAGAAATATTTGTTAATAGTTTAACCACTTCACATGGCTTCAAATTTGAGTTAATCAATTCTTACAGGCCACAATTCTCAATTATGTTAACTATTGAATTTGAATGCATTATTAAGTGTAAGTTTGAATTCAGGAGGAAACAGATCTAGTCGTTTTTTGTTGGCATCAATAGCCACCTTTCTGTTTTTAATCAAATGATGTTGTAGATATTGTAACAGTGCACAAAGTAATGATTAAGAAATCCGCCCTAAAGTACTGTATGAACATGTGACTCGGTTTGGAGTTTTATTTTTTGTAGCTCTTTTGAAAATACTTATTTCTGGGAATAGTGGCGAATAATGAAACAGATTGTGTGAGTCAAGGGGATAGTCTCATGATCATGACAACACAAGAAAAGGGAAACAATATTGTATCCTTCCTGAGTCCCAGATGAAGAAAGAAATTCAAAAGATAGATGAAAATGACCAGAAGTACAGAAACCGATATCAGCAGTAGCTGTCTCTGCTTTGACACTTCTGGACCATTTATTGTCTAGTTATCAATGACCTCCAACATGATGACGTCACCATTTCTTATCTCCACCAATTCAAGGCTTTTCTGTTACCTCAGAATTTGGACCAGCATTAGAATAAATGGATCTCAACTAAACTCAATTGTCATTGTTATGCACAGTCAGCAATACTAGTAGGCCTAGTAATTCCACAATAGGAGAGGAACTTCCTCATAACTGTATGAGTGTCTGCTGAATTAAGTCGCATGGCCAAGTAAAGCAGTTTAGCTGTAGACACATGACCACTTAGACAATAACTTCTGTCCCCCATCAAAAAGAAATATTATTGCTTTACAGCCCTAATCAACATCGGTCCAGTCTCGTGACCAAACAAAAATAAAGTTTATGTATATCCCACCACAAACACTTATTCAATATTAGAAAAACCTTGACCAGGAGGGGTCTGTATTACATCTAGGAAGGAGATATGTTACAGTGGAAAGGGAGGGGGAACATTTGGGCCGTGTCAATGAATCATAGGGATGGAAAAAAAGAGAGCCGACCCTCATGAGGTAAGAGTTAATGATGAACAAACTGGAGCAGAGAATACAATTCATATTTTTAAATACCGGGATGATCCAGGAAGCCATTAGTCAAAGACACAGTAAAGTATCCGTTATAAAACGGACTTTTCAAACCAGAACAACCTGAGATCTTCAAGCACCCAAAAGAACGTAAACATTCCCTGAGGGGAAAAAAGAAAAAAAATGGAGTTGCTCAACATGTGAGCAGACTCCACACACAAGTTAGTTCACCTTTTATGGAACATTGGGCAACTTACCTTGTCGAGACTAGACTTTTTTCCCCCTTAAATCATCAGAAGCCGATGTGGATTCTTAGTTCACAGCACGACAAAGCTCCTCTGTCAGCTATAAGGGCGAGCAGGCGGGCGGGCAAGCGGGCAGGCTGGGGCAGCAGCAAAGAGAGAAAACAGCGGAGTAGGGAGAGAAACAGAGAGAGAGAGAGAGAGAGAGAGAGAGAGAGAGAGGATAAGGGAATGAGAATGTAAACTGTCAAAGTGTGACTGGTACAGCAGTCTTCGAAATCCCCGCCCTCACTGACTCACACAGTGGATGAATAACTAGCTCACACAGAGGGAGAGGGTGGGAGGGAGGCTGAGAGAGAGAGAGAGAGTGAGAGAGAAAGAGCGAGAGAGCACTGTGTGTAAACCCAACTGGCCTGAGAGTGAGATGGCCTCTGTTTAAACCCACACTACAAAACTCAACAGGGAATTTTTTTTTTTTTTTTTTTTTTTTTTTAAAATGGTCTTGCTGTTTTGTGACAGCCGCCCTTACTTGAACAGGTCTGAGTTAACCCCTTCCTTACTTTCTAGGTCACAGGTCACACCTACATCCCACTGAAACACGACTGTCAGTGTGCTCTCAGGGGATGGTGGGCTGATAATATTATTCACAGGCAGCGGGCAAGAAATCAGTGGCGACTCTGTTATCATGAAGGGGGCCATTGTTACGCCTTTATTGGTTCTCTACCCGACCAACACCCATTAGGGCACAACTAGCTTCCATTTCTCTCTCAATGAGAGACAATCAATGTCTTGGGGGAGAAATCCTTGAAACAAGTCAGGAGTAGCTGTGTTTCTACTTGTATGGCAAACTTTGCTTTGGCAGCCAAATGTATTTATTTATTTTTTGCCCACAGAAGCTAGTACACCATTTCCAGCTGCACAGTTCTGCTTCATGTTTTTTGCTCAGATCCACAACATGATTGCTTGCTTTATACCATAAAGCAAACCTGTCCAGTTCACTGCCAACTACAAAGAATACCACATAGCCAAATTCATTTGAATTTGTTTGAGCTAGGGAGCATCATAAACTGTCATAAAACCTTGATGTGTACTCAGGGTTGGATAGAAGGCTAATGAGCCCATTAAAAACGATTGCTGCAAAGCAAAGACAAGACTCCAACGCTAAACATTCTTCAGTGTTTTCTGAAGAGTATTAACCCTGCTTGATAGCAAATCACTTAATCTGAACTCGCTGCCACACCCAGCCTTCGCAGTGAGGAACAAAACACAACAATAGATGTTGTTATATGTTCTGCCTCTGAACATATTTGAAGTCATTTAGCGGTAAGTAAATGTCAACTGTAGGGGGAATGCTTGGGGAAACCTTGTAGCTTCATTCATAATTTCTTCCGACTTGTGAATCTGACTTTGAACATGGTCTTAAACCACCATTCATTCTTGTAGAATGATACAGAAGTAAAATAACTGTTGTAATGCTCAGAATTTACCTTTGAAAGCGTATAAGTAAAATGCAAACATGGAAAGAATTCTAGCAGTCTAAATTAAACAACAATACATCAGTAAAAGTTATTAAAAGGGCAGATGTTAAAATGATAAAATGAAAATGATACATTTTTCACAGCAAGGCTATATTTATTGTTAAAAAAGTAATTCATTCAAGTGACTGAAAATGGTAAATTTGCCAAATTATGTCTCGACTCCCAAAAGATTTGACCTACTTCAAGATATTTGCAAATGATTAAATATCTATTTGGTTTCCTATAGACCCAATTTTCTATTGCACTGTATGGAGGACATTAAGTGAAACACTTAAAGCACAAACTATGCTAACTAGGTATTTAATTTGTTTTGCCAATGCTTTATGAGGGGTCTAAAGTATTAGGTTATAAACGTAAAAGCCTTTTAAAAATATATACAAGGGCTCCAGAGATTAGGCACGATTTGTCTCCTTTCCAGGGCACAGTGTCAATCAAAATGTGTTTGCCCATTTTAGACTAGAAATAAAATCATTATACGCTAAATAGCCTACTTAAAACAGCAAACTAAGCATTTATCATAGTAGTCTCTCTTCATAAAAAAGTCAGCAGAAACCCTTGAATAGCACAATGACAATCTGATAATTAAGTGAGTGCCAAGTTGAAACACAGATCAAATCAGTTGAACGGTCTTACGTGACGTAAAAACTAAAAAGACACATTCCAAAGACACATTCCAAAGACACATTCCAATCAAGCCAGCACAATGACAAACCCACTCAAGAAGAACAAAAGGCACGCATCGGTGTGTTCTTCTTGGCCCCAGGGGACAGCAGCAGTCGCCTGGGGAGGGACCCGCGTTTTCACAGTTCAGATACGTCAGTCTGACATAATCTTGTCTCAAGAATGCAGACCGAGATGAAAAAAGATGGATTCAAACATTCCACGATGATTGCAACTCAATTCTCGTTGTGCCGTTTCTTCACAGAGAGACGCTTAAAGAAAAAACGGAACACTACTAGATCATTTAATCCATCCATAGCTTTACTACTAGGATAATACAGCTGAATTATACAATGAGCAAAACCTTTATGTTTATCTTAATATATGTGCATATATGTCCTTTTAATTTAAAAATAGTTTTTAGAATATATATTGGCGGTAACGGTCTTCTTTGTTGGGGATATTATATAATTAAATCCAGTTTAGATTGAAGCCTTATTGCAGTCAATTATATATTTTCATTAAAACAGTTTGCATAAATACAGGATTACACACATACACACCATTTCACAATGTTAAAGTTCTTATACATGTCAGATTTGAGGTATGAGAAATGAAACCCAGTGACCTAATTATAAAATAAACTAGCACAATGCATCCATTTTTAAATCCCACTTAAGCAAAAAAACTTTGAGCATATTCGTATTCCAGTTTTAGTATTTATTACCAGTGGCACAGGAACGTTGCTGAACTTCCCTCAATAAAGTACTTATACCACCTCAGTGTATGTGTGTGTGTGTGTGTGTGTGTGTGTGTGTGTGTGTGTGTGTGTGTGTGTGTGTGTCTGTGTGTGTGTGTGTGTGGGAATAGTATCACCCCTACCTGCAAGTATTCAGACAAGACCCACCATTTAACACTGGTTTCATTCTTTTCCCGCCCTTCCCTTCTTCTCTGTCCCCTCTGAGGTCTCACCCACAAGCGACTCAGATTTCTGAAACTTTCTATAGACAATAGCGTATCGCAACCTACTAAATGAGCCCAAGCTGATGCACATCATGCAGAAACAACTGCAGCCCAGCAGGTGCAGGAAGCATTTAGGAAAGTAATCTGTGTGGGATTTCCAACCAAAACCATAGTTTTGCAACTTAGGGCTAATTATAAGTAGAGTAGAGACAACATTAACTAGGATTTATTAAAAAGGAGAATACTGCTGCTTTTGTGTAAAAAACTAAAAATTGTTAAATCCTTATCCATATCATTGTCATCATAGCTTCAGTGTTTTCACTAAGGAAACTGTGGACCAGTGCGGAGTGTTAAAAGACAAGTTACCACTTATTTCTCTAGACTAACATTTCTGTCAAGAAAAAGGCTGTGAATGGAGAGTTGGTTTAGTTTGACCTACAGGTCAACTGACAATACTGATATCCAAAGCAAAGAGTGACGGATTTACAGTTGGCCCGAGGCTGTCCACAATCCCTAGGATCCTCAAAAAAAAAAAAAAAAGTTCAAACACCCCAGAGAACATTGTAAAAGACTTTGTAGAAAAGCCAGGATCGATTGATAAAGTTGTCAACGACACCATCACTCTGTTAGGGAAAATATTATTGTGTGAATATATGAAATATATTTACACTATATTGTATTATCATAAATTATTAATCTTCATGGAATCGATCAAACTGCTCTGACCTCAGTCTTGTTTAAGATAAAGTCAGGTTGTTTTATGAACTGAAGACTACTCCTCGCCAGCTAGATTTGTTATGATGTCTCACTACCCCAACCCTGAAAATCTAGTACGTAGGCTGAAATGTTTGTGCGTAATTAGATTTTGCTATAACTTCTGGAGAATGACTGCATTCTCCGGTCATATCATTTAAATCCCCTTGTTGCATTGTTCTGTCTTGACCCTTGTTTGCAAACAATAAAGATCCGTTTCCACCTTTACTGAGGGTCACGATCACCAAGCAAATTTAGTTTTTTCTATTGACTGGTGAAACAAGTTATTGCTACATTTCTATTGTAAAGAAATAATTTATATTTGACAATTAGGCCTGTGTCAGACCTACAATGCAAATGACGAATAATGGAGATGATATCACTGATGACATAATACCACCTTTTGAAATATGAATTCAAAAATAATATTAGTTATCATGGCATTAAACCAATGATACTAGACTAGTCTAAAATGGCATAGTCATCTGTGCTTAAAGAAAAAAGAAAGAAAGAATGGAATCTAATTGTGACGTTGAATTTGAAAATCGAATCGATGATTTGGAGAATCGGGACACCCCTTTAACACCAGACTGGTTGAGAATATGTGATGAGGAAAAAGTGCATGACTAACATTTTCCTCTACCTAGCAAAGCACTTTTACTACAGCTGCTCAGTGACCAACGGTAGAAGACTGTGGTAAACAACAGTGTGTGTATTACTGCTGCATGCACAAACCCAGCCAAGGATGCAAAAAAATAAGTATCCATGCCATTTCCACTGGCTGAAACTTTAATTTTCTTTATTAGCCCCGCTCTTGCCTTAAAAGACAGCCCTTCAATAAGGGCTGTTGACACTGGAAGCTGGTGAAGTGTAAACAGGGGAGGGTGGAGCGTTAACAGTCACAATGCTGCTGTAGTATTGACTTTACTGTCAGAAATACACCTTGTTCGGTTGTCCTTGAGGCCCTTTTGTCTCAATCCATCAGTTGTTGGTTACGGCTGATGTTTACATGTCTACACAAGAGTAAGTGAACCATATCATACACCACAGGTGACCAGCATCTGAGGGGAAAAGAAATAAGTGGAGGGCCGGCTAGTACAACACATTCCAGTAACAGGAATGCCATGCAGAGAGGCTGTTGCAACATGTTTCCCATTTTCACTATGTCGTAACAACAAAGACTCATTACAGTTACGGATGCTTTGCGGAAAATGTATTGAATTAAGTATTTCAATCAGAATTTGGCCATGTGCTCAGTGTCAACTCAACTTGACAGTTGTGTCACTTGTAGCCTTAAATACAGCAAAACAAATCTGAATCCCATTCAAATGACAAACTACTCTTATACTTGTGTGGTATAAACCAAACTAATTTAATCTTCACAGTATAATTTTGCCATTATGCATTGTCGTTGCATAAATGAGGTGCTGCTAGTAGTTGTTCTGGCTTCCTAACAGATTGAGGAAATTGAAAACGGTTGATATGACCAATACTGTTGCGTCCAGGAATCAAGCCGGTGGTGACTATCAAGAACGTTGCAACATAATGTGAATGTTTATGCTTATGCATCACATGGTTCAAAAGTTCAACACCTGCTCACAGGAGTTTCTGGTGTTCTACTGTCTGTAGGCCTAACCAAATCCTACAATCTAAACATACATTTGCATAAGTGGTCGACATGGTATGGCAGACGAGGTACAAACTACAAGAGTCTTGTTAACTACACAATGAGAATTTTGTCTTCATTCAATTTTGTGTTGCCACAAAATAAAAAAATCATACTGAATGAATCCTCATTCCACCTTATTGATCAGGTGACCTCACCGACCCTTCCAATACCTCCTATGGCATTTGTACAGAGCAGGTTCTCCGCCTTGTTCTCTGAATATGGACAACAACAATGTTTATTGGAAAGCCTTGTTCAAAATAATCTTCACTTTTTTACAAGTTTTTATTTGAACAATTATTACTAATGCTTAGGTTAATATAGGCTACAAGATGAGCTTTAACTGATGACATGATGTAACACCACGTAGTAGCCTTAACATCGCCTCTGATAGATGGACCATTGTTGCCTTGTATAAAAATAAAGATAATAATAATAATAATAATAATAATAATAATAATAATAATAATAATAATAATAATAATAATAATAATAAACACAAGCACACACACAAATACCCTGGAACCAAAATCAAATCAAGCACATCTGCTACAAAAAAAAAATACAAATTAAAATAAAAAAAAAACTAGTCCCTATACTCAAATAGGCTACCAAGAGCTCAGGATAGGGCGATAGCAAAAGAAAAACAAAAAAAAACGTTAGATAGGCGAAACGTTATGTGCTATAGTTCCTAGTCCACTTGTCAGACAAGTAGGCCTACACACAGACACAAGTTCCCCTTTAGCCTACTTTTAGTGAAGTAGAACAGCTACAAACAAAAAAAAACGCTGACAGCCAACATTAGCATTCCACCTTCAAGGTGTAGAATTACAATAGACTCCACTGAACAGAGGCTGACTGAACTTTTTTTCGCCGCCCAGGTGCAAATCATGAGAAGCGAGCAGATAACGGACTGTGCCGTTATTAACTTGAACAACTAAGCTAGGCCTAATTGATGTGCAAACTGAATCTACAACATCACGATTTCAACCTCTTGTATGGCCTACTATGGTTTCAACTGATAAACATTTGGGCAGTGAGCACAACACCAAAAAGTGGTTAAAAGTGACTCGCACCTGTAGCTTTAAGTGGCTTAAAAGAAGAAACAAAAGTATTACTTACTATAGGAAGATAAACAACATAGTAGCCTATAGGCCTAAGTCACTAGAATTCAATTTGAATAGGACGCTGCGTCAAAGTAGCCCACCCCCTATTACCCCCCAAAGCAAAATAAAACCACATTAAGTTAACCCCAACCGACATTTGTCTAATTCATTTGATAGCAGTAACCTACGGAAGGCACCAGATGTAAAACTAACCTGCGGAGAAGAAGGATGACGATATCCCCCGACCCGTGTGTGAAGTTGTTCTCCGCTCCGCTTCCTCTTCCTCTTCCTATCCGCTTTAATTTCCCTCTGCTCAGACCCAACCCTTTTCGTGGAGCTGGGGAAAGGTGGAGTCATAAACGCAGCCCGCCGTAAGATGGTCGCCTAATATGGACGTGATCAACAGGCTGTATCAATGATTCAAATGCCAATCATCATCGGTCTAAACATCAGTGAGTGCAGCTTCCTTGTAGCAGACCGAGCTATTAAGCTTCCTCTATTTACACTCTCTGGCATAGTCTACCGTTAATCAAATTGTAGGCTTCACTCAAATGAGCTCTGATATGTTTTGGAGAAAGTGTTATTGTGATTATAGATTTGTGACATGAGAAGGTGAGAAGGCCTAGGCTATAGTTGGCATCATAGAACCAAGCTTTTATCTGTCATAGGCTACTTAAAATAATATCTTTGTCCCTATAAACTAAAAGTACACCTGAGCCACCTGCACCTTTTATATTTTTAACTTCAACACTGTAGCATTTAAAGAACAAGTGAGGTCACTTACACAACACTGTAATGATTCTTGTTTATTCTGGCTATAAATCGATGAATGACATAATTTGATCGCCAATAACGACAAAGGGTCGGCTCGCACTTCATAAACCATGCTTTGGTAGCCTCTGTGTCAGTTTAGTTTACACCCTTGAACATTTCAAAACAAATGGGATTATTATTATTTGAAGTGATCCAGCACTCCCAGCTTTTTATGGATAGTCTTTAAACTTGTGTGTGATGCCGTCTTCAGGGTGACCTTCAGCCATAATTAAGTAAAGAAATGACCCTGATTCCTTCACAGAAACACACGAGGATAAATAAAAGTTAAATTAAATGAAAATGAAATATCTTTTTGGTCACCTAAACAAAGGTCTGATTGATAGTAAAATGATTGGAAGGCGTCTAATTCTATTGGTATATATATATTTTTTTCTCTTTGACTTTAATATTCAACAGAGAGCAGCAAACAAACATATTCAAAGGCCAATACACTGGCAGACGACTACATTCCATGTGCAACTGTTTCATTACAGTAAACCTCCAGTTTGTGGGAGGGCTTTAAACAACATGAAGCGTGGTTTGGGTGAGTGATGACAAAGTACTATGCTGAGTGACAATCAAAGGTGAAAAATGGGCCAGACAGGTTTCACTTCCTCACTGCGTCACACATCCGAAGAGCTTAACTTGAGCACATTGCAGCAACACCAGGCCTAATCTGTCTGTCAGAGAGTACATGACATGCCTCTCTGTCATTCACCCATTGTTTACAACAATGTTGGGAGTTATCGAGGAAACAAAAAAAAAACCTGAACAGCATTGTAAGCTAAACATGCATAAGTCAGATACTATTTTTTAATTAAATCCATATTTTGGTCTTTTTTGTTTGATCACATGCATATAAATTGATAAACATGTGCTTACATTTTGGCAAGATGGTGACTTCTACCTTTTGAATTGAGTTTGTCAAACTAATCCATATGTACTTTTCTGTAAACAATGTGCTTTAACACTCAAACTCAGTCATGTAAATTAAGGCTCCTTTCTTTTACATTATGCACTAGGCCTATACACACATTTAATGCCAACATGGTGTCTAAAGTCTTAAAAGAAAATCCCCTGCTTGTGTAAATGTTTTACCCTTGCATATGAACTCACTGGAAACCCTGAATATAGAAAAGTGTCCTCAACCCACACTCATGGCTCATAATCACAGTCCTAGTGTCCCCAAGTGGTTATGTGTTGTTACTGCAACTCAACATTTTCTTGTGTCCGTGTGACTTTTAAATTAAGTTTGCCGTGAGTAGTATTAAGTTGGAAATGCAGAAGGTAATTCATTTGAAACGGAACAAAATGCACACAAATATTACCCATATACACTCACCGGCCACTTTATTAGGTACACCTGTTCAATGGCTTATAAAAACAAAAAGCTAATCAGCCAATCACATGGCAGAAATTTAATGCATTTAGGCATTTAGACGTGGTCAAGACAATGTACTGAAGTCAAAATGAGCATCAGAATGGGGAAGAAAGGGGGTTAAAGTGACTTTGAACGTGGCATGGTTGATGGTGCACGGCAGGATGGGTCCATACTTTCATGTTGTTTACGCCGTTTTGCACATGAGAGAAACAGATACCTTCTACGTCTTATTAGCACCCATTTACCTCCAGGAGCCTCCAAAGGGAGCACTCAGGAAAGCTAATACAAAAACACTCAGCCCTCAAGGGGCTACTGGAAACAGTAAGTCAAACATGCTTTGTTTGTTCATGATTTGAATGCTGCACATTTATTTTGGAGGGTAGTGCTTTCTCTATTAAAGGGTATGCTCTGAGTTCAAGGACAATGTCTTAAAAAGACCAAGAATTTAAATGATATGTCATTGAGACTTTACAAAAAAAAGAGAGCGACTTGGACTGCCAACTGTCTCGAAATGTTTGCGGGCTCATTCTGCTCCGTCTTTCCTATATGTGGCTTGAGAGGAGGGGTTGTTTTCACAGGACCTCTACCAGAGGGCTGGGCTCTGGAGGACTGGGCTGCTCTGCCTACAGGATGAGAAGAAAAGGAAGAAAAAAATGGAAAAGAGGGAGGGCAGAGTATAGGGAAGGGGGTTTGGGAAGGCCTTTTTCCAGTCCCTCTACTCTTTCAATTTATAGGTCCTCAACACACACACCCCCATACACACACATAGACAGGAGAGGCCAGCAGGACAAAGTCAGGATGTGACATCATTCACAGGAAGAGAAGCCAAACAACTTTTCCCCTTCTTTGCTGTGTTGTCTTTGCTCTGGGTGAAGTTTGGTCTGTTTAGTGGCCGGGCAGGCAGAGAAAGAGAGGATCCAGAGGAGCCAGAGGGGGGAGGCAGAGCAGCTGGAGCTGTCCTCCACTGGGAGCTTAAAGTCGGGGACGTCCGACGTCTTTGCACCACATTCCAGACGCTCCACCGTAGGATTTCAGCCAGGTACAGTGCAAGACAGTACTTTTTTTTGTTCCATTCTGTAATCTCTTGTTTTTGTCTCTCCCTCAGACTCTTCCTTGCGATGCCTAAGCTTTTTGTTCTTTCTCGTTCATGTCTCGGGGCTTGAGAGGACTTTTTGTTATTAGTCACAGCCAAGAAAATATGCCAACAGTGCATGATCAGACATGCTTCAGTCAGAGGCTGTGAAGGCATGCAGAGAGACAGACAGTGATCCAAATGAAAGTAATAACTGTGTGCCACATGCTTTCACTTTTCATACAAACCATTGATGTGTTCAGGATCTAGGAGTGTCCCAAGTTTAATGATAGTCTGAAACTGTATCTCCCTGAATGGGAGTACTGAGTGAAACCTCAGAAGCTCTTTTGTTATGGACACTTTCAGAGCTATCTAATGACCACGTATTCACGTTCCCCCAGTGGTGTTTTTTTTTTAACTTTGAGATCAGGCAGACTGTGCAAGCTGCTGGAAAGAAAGAAAAAGGACCCATCTCCTATTTCAAATACTGTTTGATAATCAGTATTTCCGCACGTTAGTAAGAGTGAACAGAACCCAGCGAAACCGTGACCCTGACATACATGGGAGAGAGGTTTGTGGATTGTAGTTTTCTGATGAGATATACTCAATCAACAAAGGTTCAGTCAACAAACACCACCAGTGTAAGTATCTTTGTTGGTCCAGAATGATTATGAAGAGACAGTAACTTCTGCTATCAGGTCAGAGCGAAACAACCACACAGGAAATGTTGAGACCAGCAGTTTAAAATGAGACACAGATGCGGATACGGTATCATGTTGCAACCACAGTCACTTGAATAAGACTGCAGTGTCAAATCTGTGGAGGCAACAAATGCTGCAGTCTTCCAAATGGGCTGAATGGAAACGCTCCACTCAGTGGAGCTTTACACGTTGTAAAGAGTGAAATGTAACCCTTTCAATAGGTGACGTACCAATTCCAATAAACTGCCCATCTTATTTTCCTACATAACCTAACATTTATGTTTTACTATCATAATAATTAAGGTATTGGATCACATCACATTTCATGAGGTCATGCTCATGATGAGTGAGTGTTCTCTGCCAGATGGTTAATAGCGATCAGAAGAAAATATCCCTCAATAATGTATTGGTTGTGTTTCGTGTCAAATTTCCCACGGAGGGTTCTGTCAGCCTGTTTACACGGACGTGTTCTCTCACCATACTCTCTAGAATTCAAACATCTGATGGGAGTAGCAACATGCCATTCTTTTCCCCAATTACGCTTGACTCTAGTGGCCTGAATTCTGCAACAGCTGACTGACACTGCAGCTTTTTTTTTTTATCAATTTGTGCTACTGAAAATTATGTGAAACGGTAAAAAGGTGATATTGGAACATTTGGATTTAACTCAAACCAGTTTATTGGTTTTCTGTGCAGTATGTACTTTGTCCCACATGAGTCATTATAATGATGTGCCTACTTCACTTTTTTATACAGATGCTTTTTTGTCTTCAAAAACCCTTTTGTAAACTATCTGACAATGATATGTATAGCTTATTGTAGTTCTACCTTTGATGTTTTGTTCATATGCATTTTTTGGGTCATGCTGGCCCTAAGCGTATACAGGAAAGGAGAAAGCCTATCACTTCTCTTATTGTTCTGCTCCACAGAAACGTCCCACTATTGGAAAACAAGAGCTCCCCCTGCAATCTTTGCTTGACAGACGCTGACCCCTTGTGACCTGCTTTCCGAGGCCAAAACCAGCCTGGGGTTTAATTTCTCTGAAGTTTTGCGCGTTTTATCCAGCTCAAGACTAATTCTTATCCTGGATAGCTTGTCCTCCACTTAACCTCTCTGGGGAGACGACTGACTCGATGGCGCTGTGTCTTGGACAAGTGTTCAGCAAAGACAAAACGTTCAGGCCGAGGAAGCGCTTCGAACCGGGCACCCAGCGCTTTGAACTCTACAAGAAGGCCCAGGCCTCGCTCAAGTCCGGCCTGGACCTGAGGAAAGTGGTGCAGCTGCCCGAGGGAGAGTACATCAACGACTGGATTGCCGTTCACGTGGTGGACTTCTTTAACAGGATCAACTTGATCTACGGCACCATGAGCGAGTTTTGCACCGAGCGCACCTGTCCCATCATGTCCGGCGGGCTGAGGTACGAGTACAGGTGGCAGGACGGCGACGACTACAAGAGGCCCACTAAGCTGCCCGCTCTCAAATACATGAACCTGCTGATGGACTGGATAGAGTCGCTCATCAACAATGAAGACATCTTCCCCACCAGAGTAGGTGTGTGAGGAGTCCCGCAGTGAAGGCGGCTGGTCAGGCTATTGTTGAGTCAGTGTGTAACCGTATGCATGATTGATTGCCAGCCTGGCTGCGCTGATATTGTGCTGCATAAACAGTCTGTCAAGTGTCAACTTGGAGTGCGAGCCTGTACCTCCTCCATTAATATCTCAAATTGGGAAGATGGAGTTCAAGCAGAGTTTAATTGAATGAGGTTGACTTTTAGGGGAGATTAAAAAGGGTGGCTGTGCCAGATTTGACAATCAACATGTATTTGAGGTGATAATGTCATGCACAATCGAGAAATAGCATGATTTTCACTTTGCATGATTTTGTTCTTGGAGCTATGGTTTCCTCCTACAGTCCATAGACATGCAGGCTGGGTTCAAGGAAAACTCTAAAAATGCTTATACAGTAGGTTCAATTTTTATTTTATTTTTTACCAGGGTGTTTCCCTACTATTGCCAAATGCATGCACAATCCCCTACAGCCCTGTGAAGGACAACATGGGGACACAAAATTGGTTGGCTATTGCAATCATAAGACGTAGTCTAGGAACCAATGTGGTTCCCAACCTCTTTTGTCAGGCGTACCCCGACAGCTCTCACGAATAGAAGGGCTCTCAAGTTCCCCATAATCAATGTGTCCCTTCCATAGATTGGATAGCTTTAAATAATTGTTTGATAGTTTTTCACAGCTGTGAACACACAGAGGCTCATGTTGTTGGTTTATGGAGCCATAAATACACAAAATATCCGACTTGCCCCATTCTGTAGATATGCGTCTTCAATTATTATAATTTTTATTTATTTACTATTTCATGATTTTTATTTTGTTAAACAGCCTGAGATACTCCACAGTTAACCTCATATATACCTTCGGGGGCACTTTAATCAACCTAGTATGCAAATATAGATTGCGATTGTGCTCGCAATTACGTTGTAGTTCAAATCAAAGATTGACGATGTAGAGGAGAAATATTAATTACAGAATATGACACCTACTAAATGAAGTAGTTTCAATGATAGAAAGTGATAACATTTTTGCCCCAGATGTCAGATCTGATCAAACAATTTCCTCAGCTGGACGCCTCTTAATAACTGTAACACTGTTCTCCTCTCTTCACACTAGGCGTTCCTTTCCCCAAGAACTTCCAGCAGGTGTGCAAGAAGATCCTGAGCCGTCTCTTCAGGGTGTTTGTGCATGTTTACATCCATCACTTTGACAGCATCTGCAGCATGGGTGCGGAGGCCCATATCAATACCTGCTACAAGCACTACTACTACTTCATCTCAGAGTTCAACCTCATTGACCACTCTGAACTGGAGCCCCTGGTAAGATACAATAGCGACCTATAGTGACCTCAGATGGGTGAGGGTGAGGACAGGGTGTAGGGGAAAACAAGATGAGTGTGTGTTTTCACAGGGACTGGGAGGGTTGTCGTTATCAGTCTCATAACTGTCACTCTAGCAGGAAATATCAGCCATCCTTCCATCTACAACCTTGTTATACTGCATGCTCTGTGAGGCTGAGTTCTGTCTTCACGTCAGAGGGTCTTCCAAGTTCCTGCGCATGCAGTGCAGATAGAATAGCAGAAAATTTGCAGTCATGTAATAAGGCAGACTTTGTACAGCTTTTTTTCCAAGAAAGGGGCCCCCATCACATATGAGCAGATGGACAATGGTGCTCCGAGCTTCAATAAAAGGCTTCAGTTATCATCATTGCAAAGAACGGGAAGTAGTTATCTTTGCCAAAGTAAAACAGGGATGAGACATTTATGTCAACACCCCACAGGAAAGATAAATAGCCATGTTTTATTGCACCTTTAGTACCCAGAGCCTTATGGGAACACAGCTTTCTTTCTCACAATAAAAAATTATGATTGCCCATATTGAAAGCGTAGATTGCGTTCATAACAATCATTTATCTCCTTATATGATATGAATTTGTTGTGTTTAACATGTCCTTTGTTTTCTTTTCTTACAGAAAGAGATGACAGAGAAGATATGCAATTAAACAAAACCCCATGGACAAAGGACTTTACATTTCACTTTATCTGAGCCCCGTGAGAAATCATCGGCTTCAAAACACTCGAAACAAATAACAATTTCTACATAAAAATGTACGAGTACATTTTTGAGCATAACTGAGAAGGTCTGCTAACTTTCAGATGGCATTGTGCCTTCATAGAGGTTTTTCTTAACAATAATTATGGCACTTGATGCCATCATTATCGGACGTTGTGCTGGTTTATACAGTATGATTACATTTCCTGTGCTCTATATGTATGCATTTTCTTACTGTGCATGTGTGTGTGTGTGTGTGTGTGTGTGTGTCTGCCTTTTTATATACAGTGCTGAGTCTTGTTTTGTTGAATGAGTTTATTTTATTTCATTTGATGTGAGTTTTTAAAAATGGTTTAAATATAAAAAAGCAGCCTAAAAATGATCACTTAAAGCAATGTGTTTTCTTTTTATTTATGTTGGCTATTGCACCATAAAAATATGTAGAAAAACGTGTCGCAATTTTATTTTCATTTTCCATATTGAACTCTGTATCACAGAGGTGGAAATATGGCATATATTATTTTTATTTGTTATATATTTGCATTAAAGGTTTGGTCTGGTAATACAGGCCATAAGCTCTTAGGCCTATTTAGTTTCAGGGCAAAACCAACTTAGGCCTACTACTAGGCTACATATTTCAGGTGAAATCATGGACCTATTATAAAAATGGTGTGTAGGACTTGGCTAAACCTAGAACTGCGAAATAAATATGATGCAATATTGAAGGTTTGTGGCGTTGGCGTGAGCAGTGCTTTCTCTCTCAGTGGTGCTGCTGGCCCTCTTATAATAGGTCCATGTGCTGACCTGTCAAACCTAAAATTACTGTGTAAATAATACAAGTCATCATCGTCATGCACAAAAAATCCCCACTACGTGGATTGGGGTGTGGCGGGGAATTGGGCCATGTGACGTAGTAGCATGCGTAGTAGTGGTAGCCGTATTCTCGTCCAATGAGAGAAGGAAGTATGCTCAAAGAGGCGGAGCCATGTTTTCCCGCCCTGCTGTGCGTCACTGGCTGTCTGATAGATGGACGTCAGCTAGCAATGGATGCTTACATCAGCTGTTGGATGCTTTGACAGAGGGGATTTGGCTGGTTTGGACCCGGAATCCAGGTGAGAAGGGGTTATTATTATTTAATTGCAACAAAACCTGACGGTCTCTAAATACAAGCTAACGCATTGAAGTCAGTAAGTTAGTAAGTAAGAGCTTGCTACAGGTTCTTGCTAGCCAGCTGGAGCTAACGACAATAACATAACGGCGGATTAGACGGGCAGCTGTTAACGCTGACTTTAGCTTTTCTAATGATTTAGTTAATCTTTTATACATTGTCCCCTCGTGGGAAGTCTGCTTACGTTTGTCTAACGACGTTGCTATCGCTAGCTGCAGTATTGGCTGTAGTTATACCTACTGAGTTTAATGAGTAGATCAATCAACAATAAGCTAGATGTTATGGCTAAATGCTAGCGTCTATAACAGCAACACAATGCATTCACTTACCGCAGCATACCTTTTACTTTCTGGAACCCTGTAAAGCGTCTTTGAGTGCCTTGAAAAGCGCTATATAAATCCAATCCATTATTACTTGGAAAAATGCTAGGGCTAATCTACCTTTTATAGACTGTACTTGCCAATCAATGTATCGCTTACTAACTAAACTGCAACCAAACCGAAGCAAATATTGATACGAAGGGAGTGAAAGCAGGAAACATCTTAATGAAAATATATGTTTCATTTGTGATCTGTTGACGATGATTATCCCAGACTGACCCAATATGTTTGATGTACTCTCAGTTGGGGCAGATATGGTGAGGCACATCGTGATGACTGAGTTGCAAGCCCTCCAGCACCCGCTCCAGGTAACTGACCTTTATGTAACTGACCCGTAAATACTGGGGATTTCAAAACCTCTAAAACTTCCCGTAACATGATATGGCCAGGCTGCCAGAAAGTAGTCCACAGAATATCAAGGTTATGCATGCGGAAATGTAGAAGTTTCATCACTGTCCATGACTGAGTCATCCAGTATATCTAGTTCTGTAATTGTGTCTGGTAATATCCAGTGTGTGATAATAGTAAGGCCCTTTTATGGCTGTTTCCTGTATTTCCCATGCTACTGTTTTGGCAGTATGCCACAGCAGAAGATAATCAGCTGGGTTGTATTAGTAGATAAACAACCATATCATTTCAGTTGATACCTATTTGTTTGGATTTTATCAACTGTATGTGTAAGCCTGATAATATAATTATGATTCTATACTATTTAACACTCAAAAGTGGCCTAACTGTGTATTTCTTCTCGTGCTTTCTCTACTGTACAGCCACCTAATGTCTCTCTGGCTTCTCTCGCACATTCCCTCCCGCTCTCCCCCCTCCCATGCGGCCTCTGTCTTCTTTCATTACAGGGTAACTCCCTGGCTGTGGGCCCAGTGGGGCAGGGCTGTGGGGTAGCTCAGGAGATCAGGATCGCTTCAGAGGAGAGAAAGAACGTATCCCAAGGCCCAGCAGGTACAACAGCCCTGGAGCTACTGAATTTTTACAGTAACACACTGGCAAAGTCTGTGCTGTGTTAACCCATACGCTTGCATAATGATTATTCTGTGTGTCGCTACAGAAATTGAGAAAAGCCAGCCAGTGAACATCCCAGATGCAGCCAAAAGAAAGAAGAAGAAAAGAAATAGAGCAACAGACAGCTTCACAGGCACCTTTGATGGTAAATAAAGCAGATTTTATTATGGGATACGTTGGATTGTAAATAACATAGGGGACAAGATAACCCAAACGCATACTGCAGTCTCACACTTTGCATTTTCTTCAGATCTCTACAAACTAACGGATGAGGTGCTTGGTCAGGGCGCTTATGCTAAAGTTCAAGGATGTCTTAGTCTACAGAATGGACAGGAGTATGCTGTGAAGGTGAGAAAGATATAGGATATTTAGTTGGCAACACTCCACAAAATCTGACAAAGTAAACATTGAAAAATATTTGTTTTTAGTTTTTTCAATATAATTTTCTTCTTGATTTGTTATGATTGCGGATACTTTTTTTTTTGTCCAGAAATTTTAAGAACTTAATCTGCACTATATTGTTTTAAATATGTAGAAAATTGTGGAATTAATTTTAGATACTGTACTATAATATAATAGTAAAAGTAAATTGTGCAAGGTTGCAACCCATTAGAAAATTCTTCTAATATTTCTTTAGAAGTTTTTCAAAGTACCGGTATAAAAGAAAATAATAAACTCCATGCCACTTTTTTTATTTGCATTCTCGTAGGTTTGTTGAGCACACATACTCTTCTACAGCATCACTGTGTTTGGTTGAACTGAAAGATGAAACTAATTGAGCAAGAAAACAGAATGATAAATAATCCAAAGCCACCTTGTGTGCTTTTTAATACTGTTAAAAATAAAAGTTTTATTACCACTTTCTCTTCATGTAACTAATCATGATCTGTCTGCTCCGTTTCACAAAGATCATAGAGAAGAGTGCAGGGCACAGTCGCAGCAGAGTCTTCCGAGAAGTGGAGACTCTCTACCAGTGTCAAGGAAATAAGTGAGTGTATTTAGTATGAGAAATGTTACTTTGAACTAAAACGACACAGAATGAACTTGATTCTAATCATTGGGGGAATATCTTGATCCAGGAACATCTTGGAATTGATCCAGTTCTTTGAAGACGGCTCCTGCTTTTATTTGGTCTTTGAAAAGCTGCGTGGAGGTCAGCATAAATACGCAACTCTACAATAACACCATCTCATGACTCATTATTAAAAACAACACACACTGATTGCTTGAGGTGATTTGTCTTTTCTTCTTCAGGCTCCATTCTTACACATATCCAGAAACGAAAGCACTTTGATGAGCTGCAGGCCAGTAAGGTGGTCAGGGACATTTCCCAAGCTCTTGACTTTCTACATACAAAAGGTAGGTCACCATTCAAACAGCAAAGTCCAATGACAGTATTTGAAATTAAATTTAATACAGAATCTATATTTCTTTCTTTTTCTTTTCATTTTGTCATGGTGACTCATTTTGTCATGGTGACACTGTGCCTTTCTGCAGGCATTGCCCACAGAGACCTTAAGCCAGAGAACATCCTTTGTGAATACATTGATCGGGTAAGTGACTTTTAAAAGGAGAGGAATTAGTTTTTCCCTAGAGCAGGGGTGTCCAAACTACGGCCCGCGGGCCAACTGCGGCCCGCTTTTTATTGGCCCGCGGCCGATTTTAAAGATATAATGTAATATGGCCCTTTGAAAAAAAAAAATATATTTATTTATTTATTTATTTTTTTGCACTTCTTAGTTAACCCACTAGTGCAGGGTTGTCAAAACTGATTGATTGGCCCGTGGCACATTTTAAAAATATAATGTAATATGGCCTTTTTAAATAATTTAAATGCACTCATTATATTACAGAGAAATATGTCCCAAAAAAGAAAAAGATCACCAAGCCCATCCCAGAGGACCCTGCATAACATTTTATTTTAAATTAATATTATTAAAATCCATGTGTCCTTCTCCAATAGCTTCTAATTCATCTGACACAGTGTCTCCATTTTTTTTCATACAAAATTCTTCAGCTTTAGCCTCTTAATTTCCCTCTCAATGTGCACCAGATTCATGCATTTCACTTTAAAAACTTAAAAAAATCTCCCGGGGGGGGCATACTCCCGGACCCCCCTTGGAGGGGCGGGATCTCGGCTGGCTACTATTTTCACCCAGCTGGACATTGGACGCAAGAGCAGAAAACACTGGGTGTATCAATGGCATTTAACAAGAGGGGGAATGTATCTGTTTAATGTGCAAGTAAAGTGTTGCCGTGAAGAAGGATTACAATTTACGAAAACACTATGAAACTAAACATCAGAGCAGCTACATGTCCTGATAAATGTGTTAATTTTGCAAAGTGGCCCAGCCCTTTGTAGATTTTTCTGTATGTGGCCCTCAGTGAAAAAAGTTTGGACACCCCTGCACTAGAGGTATAGATCATAACAATGTACCAATGTCCTCCGTCCGTATTTCTACCCAGGTTTCCCCAGTAAAGATCTGCGATTTCGACTTGGGAAGCGGAGTGAAGCTCAGCAGTGCCTATACGCCCATAACCACTCCAGAGCTCACCACGCCGGTAAACAAGTGTAGTCCAGTCAAACAGAATGAATGGAATGGATAACCGCTACCTTGTCTTGTCCTTAACATTGTGTTTTTCCCCCCCCCGCTCTTTTAGTGTGGCTCAGCAGAGTACATGGCTCCAGAAGTAGTGGAGGTGTTTACTGACGAGGCGTCCTTCTACGACAAGCGCTGTGACCTTTGGAGTCTTGGGGTCATCCTGTACATCCTGCTGAGCGGCAGCCCCCCCTTCACCGGTCACTGTGGGACAGACTGTGGCTGGGACCGGGGAGAAACCTGCAGGATCTGCCAGGTATGCCTCAAGTTTTAAAATAGCTTAAAAACTATGAGCCAATGAGGGTCGAGCAACAGAAAATTAACTGGCTACTGTTTTAATAATGGATTAATTATAAAAAAGTTTTCCCAAGCATACAATTGTAAAAACAATTCACCGTATTGCCTCTGATCTTAAAGCCCAGAAATACATTTGGAATTAAGAATTTTAATTAATTTTTTTAAATGCACCTTTATGTATGAGCGGTCGGTATTAGGACGTAGAACACCAAATGCGACACCGAGTTCAATCGAAAGAAACAACTTCGATAAGTGTATGGGTTTTTTTAAATGTAGTTACAGTTACATAGTATTGATGTGAGAAAGTTTCGATCAGACAACATAATTCAAATCAATGGTTTCTTGTGAGGATGTTTTCGTCGTGTACAGCCAGAGCTTAGAGTACGAAAAGATACTTCTTCAGGAAGTCATTTTAAATAATTTACACAAAGCATCAACCACATGACACCATCTTTGTCATGTGATTGGTTTAGACTTAAACAATACGTACAGTCACGCACTATGTAAACAGGTTTCCTAAATAACAGTGTGTCTGAGGATGGGGGAGACAGTCTGAAGACAATAGGCTGGGTGTAGGTGTGGAATACACATAGTACGTGAAGAGGTGGGATTTGGAGATTTCTAAATGCAGACATTGTTAAAACAGCAACAAAAAGCTTAGGTTAAGCTTGATTTGGCTGCAGGTGCATCTATAGTGCTGGACGTCTATTGTTTCCATCTGTTGTCGCCTGATAATCACCCAAATCCAGTTCAAATGTTTAGTCTAGTAGAGCAGCATGTAGTCGTGAGCTGATCTCTACCATAATTAGTGACTGAAGGGTTGCGTCATGTTAGAAGAACCCCACTTACTGGTGCTCTAATGCTGCTCCAAATGTTGCTGCTTCATTGCAAACACACACATAATTTGACAGCAAAGTGTGTGATATTCTCTCCTCAGAGTCACCTGTTTGAGAGCATCCAGCAGGGCAAGTATGAATTTCCAGACAAGGACTGGGCTCACATCACAGAGGGGGCCAAGGATCTCATATCCAAACTGTTGGTACGGGACGCCACCCTGCGCCTCAGCGCTGCTCAGGTCCTCAAGCACCCTTGGGTGCAGGGGGTGAGTATCATTACATCTGTGCTCCAGAATAGTTTTGTGCTAGGTCCTCTGATATAGTCTGATCATTATCACTCATCAAGGGTTTTTGTACTTTATTAAAGATGTGATCTTATTTTTTCTTCCAACAGAACGCTCCAGAGAGAGGTCTTCCAACTCCTCGTGTTCTACAGAGGTACGACACACAGCTTGGAAATTCAAGTCTTATTGTATTTATGAGGTTTTATAAGGTACTACATAACTATAGTGTTGTTTCAAATGTACGGCAGAGGAAGTCAATTCAAATCAAAGCAATGGACTGAACGCAACTTAAGTCATTTTTGGTTTTGGAGCTTACTGTATGTGTTTGATGTTAAAAACATTTTTCTCAAATCTTCTTCCGTGTCCTTTTTTTCTCTACCAGGAACAGCAGCACCAAAGACCTGACCCAGTTTGCAGCAGAAGCCATCGCCTTTAACCGGCAGCTCTCCCAGCACGACGAGCAGCAGCAGGAGGATGTGAGCGTCATCGTTTGCTCCATGAGGCTTTCCCCTCCTTCCAACTCCAGACTGGCTCGCAGGAGGGCCCAGTCCATCGCCCTGCGCACCCAGGACTTTGCACCCGCATCGGACGACCTCGCTGCCTGAGGGACCGGTGCGCCAGTCCCCTGGTTATGTTTGCATTAGCTGCTGCCTGCTCCTTTCTGTGTGTTTTCACAGGGAGCCTCGAAAGGATGAGCCACACATTATCAGAAGTGACTAACTGTTCTTGGCGTAAAAAGCTCTTCCCATGGCCAGTAATCCTATCACCTCGAAAGAGTTTGAGCACCAAGGGGACAGATAATCCTTGCCTATACCACCATTTATTTTTAAATTGAAAACCTAGTTGAAGCTCCTGAGATTTATCCAGGAATTGTTTTTAAACTGCCTGAGTTTTAATCGCCCATTTTCATTTGAGAAGAGCTTTTGGTTTTTACTTTTACAGTTCGTATTCAGAGATTTAATTTATTTTCTATTCAAAGATGAAACAAGTTTCTGTTGACCCTAATGCAGCAGATACTGCTCTTTATGCCAGCAGTGTACAGTGAATATCTAATGCATACATATCAGTATCAACACAGCATCAGTTCAGCCCAGTTTCCCAGCTGTTGCTGTCCTATTGCAATGTTATCTAATTTTGATAAGGTTTCTATGTTTCTTGTCGTCCAACTGGGAATTGGTTAAAAATGAATTAATACTTAAATGTGTATGCTACTTATGCTTCTCAGTCAACTTGAGAGAACGGAAAAGCTATCTTTCTTTCTCTTTGTGTTTTGACGCATGTCTGTGTAATGTGTGTATGTGAGCGGATGTATGTGGTTTAATTATAAAACATGGACTACATTTAAAGGAGACTATCCACCTCTTAATATGGGCTTTTCTCCATTTAACCTATTTTAAGTCATTCTTGTCAAGACTACATCAAACCTAGAGAAAGTGCAGGAATGTGAACGGATCTTAAAGCTAAAGAAGACCTCTAAGCTACCTGTAGCACTTGTGTACTTTAAAATAAGGCTCCTATTTAGTTTGAAAGGGAGTAAATTGTATGGTAAATGGTCAGCGAGTTTGACACCTAACAGTAATATTGATCTTTTAAGGGGTTTTAACAGCTTTTTATTAGAGTCCACATTACCTCAGGCTCTTTTATTCTGCACCCCGTCTTTGCACGTTTTACACTGTACAAGTGTAACACCATCCCAAAACAACTTGCTGAGTATCTTAATGTCTTATTGGTTTGATATCTGATGTGAAATACTTGTGTTTTAAGTCTGAATGACCTGAAATGTGAGAATCGCTTTTGTTTTTGGTTGTACCAAGGTAGTGAGACCTGAAAAGGATTTGTGAATGGTTGATGTTACACTTTGTAGTAAGATAGAGGATTCCAAACTAGTGTTGAAAGGGTTTTATTTTTATACAAGCTTGTGTATGTTATTTAGTTTTGGTTCTGAACGTGCCAATGGAAGGAATAATGGTTTAACCATGCTAATACTTCTCTTCTATATTGTCTTGGGTTTGGCAAGTTGCTGATATGTCATTTTGGTGCTTTTTTTTAAAGAACTATTTTTATTTTTGTATTTGTTTCATTTATTAAATTTATCCTAACCACTTTATGTGTTACCCGCTAAACAAAATGATCACACTGTTGCTATGGACACCCCATCCCTATAGCAACCAAGGTCCTTCATAGGCTTAGAGCAAATACACACATTGGGAAACAACCACTTGCTATTTTAAAGCCCTCTCTCTCCCATTATGAATCATGAAAGGATCTGTTTCCCTCCCATTAGCTTGTAATAGCATCAAATGAGATACAGTAATTGTGCAATTATGGAGTCCCATTGAAATTTGTCAATGCTCTTTACAGTATGGGGTCCAATGCATAACGCTCACAATGCAGAGCATATTTTCATTTGTATGCTGTGTACTCAATAAAAACATTGTCTCCCATGTCTAATCTCTCTTGCATAATTTCAATTATTTTTTCCTTATCCTACTGTAAAATCTTAGTCAGATGTTATGAGTAAATTGTCTCTCTTCCATAAGAGAAGTAGCCTATGTGTAGGCCTATACAACTGGCTACTGATAACCTGAACCTGATCGTTTTTTGACCAAACAGCAAATGTAGGCTACTTAATCATATTTTAACCATTTTAATGTCAATGGGAACAAATATGTACATTTCTAACACAGAAAAGGGTTAATAACTTATTTTAAGAAACCAGTTGAAGAAGTAGGCTAACATACAAATCCACACGTTTTATATATCTGTGAGAAGTTGATTTGTCCTGTGCGCACGTGCAAAACTTCCATCGTTTATTTGTGCCCGGTTTGATCGAGAGTAGACTGCTTCTGGGCCCTGTAGCGCCCCCCGGTGGTTCATCTTCTTTATAACCTGTGGTGTGTAATAAAAAGCAGAGCGGCTCAGCAGCTCACTGTGCTGTCACCAGCCCGAGTGAGGATACACAGAGATCAGCTCTAAGCTCCTCTACTCCTGCTCAACACGTTGTAAGAACGAGCAGCGAACTGGATAATGGTTCTGATATAAGGTATGTGACACTGGGACTAGCCTATTACACAATAATGTTGCTGCATGGTCATGTTCAGGTTTTCTTTTCGGTGCAAATTGCCTGTAAATGTCTGACAGCATGGCCAGCAGTAGGAATATACAGTATGTGTGTGTGTGTGTGTGTGTGTGTGTGTGTGTGTGTGTGTGTGTGTGTGTGTGTGTGTGTGTGCGTGCGTACGCGCGTGTAATGATATCACCACATGCATTCAATGTGTTGCATTATGTATTGCTGTTTACCTTTGAATGAATTGTTTTGTAAAAAAAAAAAATCAAATGTCCCAAACATTTTCCTCTTCAGCCACTGCCCCTTCATCTCTCTTTCTCTGGGGTGATGAGTGCAGAGTTTGGTCGGTCATTGGATTTTCACTCCTTTGGGTCTCACGGAGGAAGCTCTCTGTGGAGGAGACATGATGGTGCCGCTTGAAAAAACCTTCAGACCATCAGGAGCTGCTTCTTCCAGGAATGTCCCTGAGCAGCAGCAGCAGCAGCAGCAGCGGTGGCGTCCCCAGAGCCTGCCCTCCCCGGCCCTGTGCTGTGCCTGTGGCCTGTGCATCATGCTGGCCGGCATCAACATCACCCTGGTGGGAGCGTTCGCCTTTGGCACCTTCGTCCCTACCAGCAACGTGCCCATCATCGTCGGGCCTCTCCTTCTACTGCTGGCCCTGGCCTTCTTCACAACCTGCTGTGTGATCAGCAGGAGGGCCCCCGCGGCCCACGCAGCAGCACATTTGGCCAAAGGAGGCTCCAAGTGGGGGCTGATGAGGATGAGGATGGGCACGGCCACGTTTGAGATGGAGACCAGCGAGCACACACTCCAGGACACTACGGCGGTTCAGTTCAGCCCCACCAACTCCCCCACCTCTTCCTCCTCCTCCTCCTCCCACAAGTCCTGCTCCAGCCAGGGGGCGGGCCACGCTGGTGCCGGCGGTGAGCTCCTCCACAGCAGCAGCAGCCTGCACATGTCAGAGATGTGTGATCTCGGGGTCACTGGAGATGCCCCAGAGACCTTGACCTGCTCTGATGGCAATGAGAGCGTTCTCACACAGATGCTGCCTGCTGCTCAGAACTCTTCTTCTCCCACTACATAGCATGGACTGGCTTCTGCAGTCTGGCTGTTTTGATTGCTTTATTGTGTCTCTGATTGTAGCTTATTCCAGAGTGTTATGTTATGTTGAATGTTTATTGCTCAGTTCTGGAATGTACAGTGCACCACTTCTTTGCTGAAACAGAAATAAGGAACCGTAGACAATTATACAATATTCCAAGTGCCTGCTTGTTTGTATACCTTGTTGTAAAAAGAAACATTCAGTAAAGGCAGATAAGCCATGCATTCATGTCTTATGGATTGACTGTTGACTGTGGTAAGTGTTCGTCACTTTGTGCGTTGGAAAAGAAGATGAGTGTGTTCAGCCGAGCTTCTCTGAGTCATTAAAGCTATTCCTGTCGAAGCCTCAATCTCAGACCGTTTTCACAAAATTTGAAAGCACGGTTTTATTGTCTTTTCATTGCCTCAGCCCTGCTGCAATATTCAGGAAAAAGTGCAAATTATTATTACTTAACTGAAGACGTAGGGCACCTATGTTTTGTAAATAAAGAGTCTCTTTCAAGTATAACCACATTATTAACATTGTGGATTTTAAAAATGAACAATAATCCATCAAAATCACAATTTGTGTATCATGGAAACAAAGCCACTGTGGAGATAATTCATTCGCTATCTGAGAAAATCCAGGGTCTGCAGTGCAAACATGGTCCATCCGAACATGTTGCCCATCACTTGGCATCTAACTCAACAGCTGCTGGCAAAGGCGAAAGCCCTGTTTACTCACCATTATACATCTGCTTTCCACAAACACAGCAAGACACACAGTGTGGTTCCCCGCAAACAGCTCAACCCCTGAAAAAAGATAACAGAGAGAGCAGCCACCGCCTGCTGTTATTGCTATTTTATGTGTTGATCAAGCCTTATGAAGGGCTGCATGGCAGGCAGGCAGTGTGGGTGTCTGTGGTTATCCTTGAGTCGGCAATACTAATTGCTTCTTTAAAGAGAATGACCTGTCTTAGCAACCTGAGCTCATTTGAACTAAACAATTAGGTCTCTGAAAGATCGCACAGTGAAATTAAGTTAAAGCACACAGTGGCAGGATAATGTAACTGAACAAATTTTAACATCAGCTGTATTTTAAAAAAATATATAAATATCCACTCTTCCCATATTAAAATTTTAGATAATTTACTCCTAATTTGAGTGTCACTTAAAGACTATGTGCATGAGACATGGTATTAAAAGTACAGTTGTAGCCTACCTCAGGGCTTTACCTCTCATAACCCCCATTGTTTACATTTACCAAACGTTACCATACAGTCACATTATGAGGCATGTCTTTACGTTTTCTACCAACAACAATACTCAATACAAAATGTGAATGCAATACTAAATGTAATCACTTTTCATCTCAGTAACTCAGGATAACCGCATTTATATATGTACCAGACATTCTGTGTAAAATCATGTGTTGAAGTCATTGAAGAAGAAGAGTCACCGAAGAAATATTTGGATGGACTTCAGAGCTATTTACTGTCCATCTATCCATCTGCTTTCTTGTAGATGCGGCTGCAAGAAGTCGTGTCACATGCACTTTGCTGTGTGTAGATTCGCACAAAAATCTACAAATTAATATAATTATAGGCTACAGTGAAATTGCAATGGTGCAATGAATATAAACAATGATAATCATATATTCCCGGATATTCATTATTTGATTCAAAGACAACATTACCCCTAAATAAAAGTTATGCCTATAACTAGTCTTGTGACTCCACCTTGTGGAGACAGCAGGGCATGTTAAAACCATAGATAGTACATAAAACTTATCATGAAGGACTACTGATAAAGCAATCAAGAAAACACGAGTTAATTATCTTGCAGCATGTTGCTTAAAAATTAGGATTTTTATCAAGACGGTAGTTTATCGGTTACGACATTTTATTTTAAGACACATTCTTTTTATTCCACTCATTTTGAGTAGGCCTAGGGCTATAGGCCATCAAACATGCCTTTATTTGATATTTTCATAATCTTTAAGTAAGAAGTGAATTGTATGTGTTAATATTCACGTGTTTTATATATAATGATATATTTAAATATATATAATATTTATATTAAAAATTATTATTTCCATATTTATACAACAGAAAATACATCTTTATGTCGCCACTACCGACCTCCGCCACCAGGGGGCAGTGTCGCCATTCACACGGTGTTTCAAAGTCCAGCGAAGACGGTGGCGTTCATTTGGAGATTTACTGGGTTTGTTTGGCTTTTTTATTATGTTAAATCATATTAAATTCGCATTTTAAACTTTTTCAAACATAACGCTCCAAAAGTGTCACATTTTAATGATGAAACATTTCGTCTATGTGTCCTATATCAGCCTTTCAAGAAAATACACATAGGCAGTTGCAGTTTATTAGGTAGGTCTACACTACTAGCTAAAACTAATGCTAACCTGCATGGAGGCTTTGCTGTCCAGTTTTTATTAGAAATAAATTTATCCTAATATGTTCAGGCGTTGAAGGAAACTTAGGTAATTTTAGAGTCTACAGTTTATTATAGCCTACTGTACTGAGTAGGCTTTCTACTCTCATTGATATAAAATTAAAATTATTAACAACTCATTATTATTGCATGGGCTTTTGTATTGTACTGAGCGTACTTATAAACTAGCAACCGAGAGTATAAGCCTAATTAAAGTTAAATGTGTTTTGTTTCTTGTATCTTTAAATACTCGTTTCAGCTTTTGTGCAGAATGATGTATGTGCAGAGTTTGATTCTAGAAGGTTGTTTTCACATTGATTTTATTCCAGTTTCTCTGAACTCACCTAAAATAAAGCCCTGATGTCTGTGTGCACTCAGGAGTGGAAACTTGAAACCTCCGGTGAATAAAGTAAACTGAGAATGGACTTGTATACATCCATGAATGAAAATAGTTGCATATTCATCTTACAATGTTAGAAATACATTAAACACACATTATTATTATTATTAAAAGCTTAAAGCTTAAAAGTTTAAGTTCTAAACGGGAATATTCCAAAAAAATAAAAACGATAGAATTAACTACATTATTTTCATTTCACAAAAAAGTTAGCTGCTTTATAATCAAGTTCAATATATCATGATAAGTTCAACTATCTTTAAGTGGTCCTCCTCAAGGCAATGCAAGTTGTGCTTATATCCACATTTTTGGATGGTTGGATTGCTTGTCTCAAATGTTTTTCCCGCTCCAGCAGCCCAAAGTGTGTGGACCTTGAATGCATCACGGCCTCAAAACGCACTATTTCAAAGTGCCCGGCCCGGCCGCGCTGTCCTTGGGCCCTCCTCCTGCCTGCAGCTCAATGTGTTTCAGAGGGACGCAGTCATCGTCTCTCAACCGCTGCCTGAAAACTACATTTCCCACAGGTAATACACGGCGTTTCCCAGATAACCCAGAGATAGAACAATAGCAAGGTTACAGTGTCTTTGACCCCCTATGTGAACATTGTCATCACCAGGTGAGTGACCCCATGTCTTTCTATGTACAATGAACCTCCCATACACTCTCCCCAGCATCTAGTCAAAGCCATTTGTCTTCCGTTCCAACTCTGTTGTCGAGTAGAGCAGTCGTTTAATATCCTGCCTCTTGGATGAAGTGCCATTAATTTTATCCTTCTCTTGAGTTTGCAAAGTGTCCCTCTTAAACCGCAGCCCCGGCTTGATCTAATTCCTAATGACTGTTGTGAGTGCTGACTCTGCTATTGTTGAACAAACGATATCTCTGTCCTGTCGGAATAATCCTAATCTATTTCAAAGGAAGGGGTCGTATTGAAATGACTATAGGGGGAGGATATTTCCGTCTCGTGATAAATGTGCAAATGTCCACCAAAGCTGAATCAGACACCACATTTTAATGGCCTGATCGCACGTTCATTTCTCGCCTCATTCTCTGGCAGCCCTGCTCCCTCCTCTTTTAATGCGGAGCTGGTCATATTTTGTCCCAGATTAGTATAGACACCAGCTGACAGTTGCCTCTGCTCAAGGTATTTAGAAGACATAATTCATTCATAGATCTAGAAGTGCTCCCATTTGTCATCCCCGTTTTTTTTTTTTCATGCTCAGCTTCTCCGCAGTAGCTCTTTCCTCTGGGGTGGGGGGTTTGTGTGTCAAGGGAGATGAGGGCCGGGGCAGTTTTCAGCTGATGTATTAGCTGGCATATGCAAGCAATGAATTATCAAGGAGGAAAAGGAGTCAATTATCCACTCCTAAAGAGGGGCCGGTGCCTGTGTGGCCTAGGGGCCCCTTTCCATATTTACCAAATCATTTCACAGAAAAAAGGTACGCTGGGAGACGTGGGAAGGAGACAATGAGCAGACAGCGCGCACGCAGGCAGGCAGGAAGGCACGCACACACACGCACACGCACACACACACACACACACACACACACACACACACACATACCCTCTCCAGCTCAACTTTGCCCCCTCTCGCCACTTTTCTCCCTGCACATGCTCAGTCAGTGCTGCCTCTTTGGTTAACAAGGACAGGCACTCGCGTGTTTGGATCTGTATGGTAATAATCCATTTTATACACGCCGAACTCCTCACAAACTGATTTCGGGCTGAGCTGGAATAGCCGCGCCGTGACCGTCAGCCATTTTGCCCATGTCCCAATTCTCTCCCAGGACTCCCCCTTTCAAATCAAAATGGGCCCCCTGATTGACTTTGCCGCTCCGACTAATAGAGTGGATATGGTAAATGAAATACCCAGCACTTTCATTCCAAAGTCTCTTACCCCCTGTGTCCCCAGTCACTTTGCCTTGACATATTTTTCAGAGATTGAGCGTTCTGTTTTTTGATGAGGACAGGCTGAGGCGAGGAGCATGCAATGGCGGCATTGACGTTGGCAGCAGTGATGCCTCAGAGCAGCCGGGACCCTCGGACATTGGAGCGGCCAAAGCTGGCGGGCTCTCTGGTGACTGACAGGGGGCTGACACTTAGGGAAATGAGGTCGTTAGACAGCATTATGAGTGGGCTGATAGCTCAGTAATGGGTTTTAAGTTTGGAATTTAACACAGAAGCCCACCGGGGATGGGTGTGATGATGTGCTGGCGGACAGGTGGGCTCCTACAGCATTAAAGACGGCAACTCTCTCGGGCACCGACTGGCGTGAAGAGGCTTGGTTGAGGCAGGTGGAAAAGGGGATGAGGAAAAAAATGGGAGGAGAGGAGAAACGTTCTAAAAATATATAGAACATCAGACAGTGATTCTCTTTAACACAACAAAATCAAGAAGAGAGTTTCAGCAGATGAGTGACTTTTGTTTTTGGCCCTGCCCTTCACTTAAAGAGCTTTCTGATTTCAATGTCCACACACTTGTGTGACCACGAGGGGAAACATGATCTCCTCCTTCCACACGATTGTTCGTCCAAGACTGTTTTAAAATCTTTTATGGCTGGATTTCAAAAGGTACTGATTCCTAAAACAATGAATATTTTCACACCCTTTTGTTATGTCTCGGAAGGTTTATAATTTTGCACGCTGTATGCACACAGCTTCCTCTCGAGCTGCCTTGAGTCTTAAGAAAAAGGGCGTCTAAATTTAGCACGCAACGATAAACTCTTAAGTTATAAGACATAGGCTAATGCGTAAGGGTGTTAAAACCAGTGGGATAGTTTAGTGGAGATTAAGGGACATATCAAAGACTTGTGTAAAGCTCCATCAAGAGCTGTGCGGTTGTTTGGTGGGCATCTGCACACAAAAAAAAAAAAGATGTGGAGGGTAGTGCAAGAGTGTCTCATAGAGCTCTGGCAGCCAGTTAGTGACTGATAGTGTCTCCACATCACTCCCATTACTCCTTTTGGCTGTGCTGTTGAAACAAATGGTCCACTTTACTGCTGCCAGGGACCCAGTAGCGAGTTCTGTTTAGGAGGAAGATTTAGAGAAAGGGCGTTATTATGGCCGTCCAGCGGACAAGCCAACTCACTGGAGAGCATGAAATGGATGGGGTTGGGTAGAACGATGGAGGTAATTTGATCCATTCCCCCGGACTTGAGTTTGGGGAGAGATGAATCACGTGTGGCCATCTCTGTGAGAGCGTTATGGAGGGGAACAAGAAGGGTCAGGTTTTCATGGCAGGATTTTTCAGTGTAGAGCTGATGAGGAGGGTTGGCAACACAAATCAAGTCGAGAGGCTTCACAATGTGTTTTTCAGCTCCATGTCCTGCAGGCATCTCTCTCACGGCACTCGAGAGAATAAACACCAAATTCAACCTCATCAGAACAGTCTGACTGGTCAAGGAGTGATTTCTGGTTTATTGGTTGTGTGTGTGTGTCTGTGTGTGTGTGTGTGTGTGTGTGTGTGTGTGTACAGTACTGGCAATCTCACTCCTGTTTATTTCTTGAGGTGTTGACTATCTTTCGCAATCCGCCTCTGCTGTAATCAGCATCTGTCAGGGAATTAATTATGCTCAAGTGAACATAAAACCTTTCTTTGGAGTTCTGACAAAACCGCTCCCCCAGAAAAAAAATAACAGCCCCTTTCACTAGCAGAGGTGTGGATGATCGCTGCAGCGGGCTTAAGTGACAGGTAAATTGCAGGTTAAGTGGAGAACACCGTCTTTTAACAAGATACACCAGGCTCCTGCAAATCCTCCTTAGTCTTTAATCTGAATACAAAAGGCAGGGGCGGGGGGGATTAAATCTGACCCCTCAATGTTCTGTTTGTTCCAGATTCCACTCGAGCGCCTGCTGCAGCCAGCACAAGAGCCCATAGGTTTGCATTTCCTTTTTGTGCCATGTGGCGCATTTAAAAAAAAAACAGCGGCCTGTTCGCAGGCTAACTTTCGCTTCACAAACGAAGGACTGGAGCCCGCCAGTTTATCCTGTCATATCCACTGTTAATCGAGTTTGAGCCCAAGATGTAGTTTGTATTATTTTTAGAGCAACTGTTTATGGAATTGTGGCCGAAACGCCAGAGCGCGGCGGCATAATTATCACAGTTCTGCTTGGGAGTAAAAAAAAACTAATCATGCTGTATTTAGCAAATAACTGCGGTTAGAAAGACGAGAAGGGGCCGGGGTTGAGGCAGGCGGTTAGGGCTTGCCGAAAGAAAAAAGGCGCTTTGGGTTGTCAACGTTTTAGAGGCTTACAGTCAAACCTATCCGGGCTCAGGAGAGAGGAGTCTGGGTGTTAGGCAGGCAGAATGACTCCTGATAGAAGGAGTTTGCGGCTCAAGTCGAGAGGAATCGTCTTGGCTCCCGGATGAGGCGAGCACTAATTGATTCTCTGAAGTTTCCTGTCGCAGAGCCCGATTACAGGTATGACCGGATTAAAAAAAAAAGGAGAGGGGAGAAAAAACAAGGGATCTGGAGGAGGGAAATGGTAAAAAATCAAAGAGAAAAGAAGATGAGGGCTGCCATGGACGGATCAGCATCGCTTATACCCGTTGATGTGCCTGCTTTTGTGTGTGTTTTGTTTGTGTGGGTGTGTGTGCGAGTCTACTGGTATGTTCATGTATACACACGCGTGCGCACACACAGAAAGACACACACACACACACACAGAAAAAACACACACACACACACACACACACAGTGCGGGTGTGTTTGATCTCTATACTCGGTGGCAATCATCAGGTCACATTGCAAGGCCCCTTTCACCGGTGTGTTGCACAGGAGCACATTGTGTTGTAGCAGCATGCTTCCCCTAATCACTCACTTCTGGTTAACACGTCTCAAAGCCAGAGGCATGTGTCTCGCCTGCCCATAACAGTCCATGATAAGATTGAGCACTGAGGCCGATGGGAGCCATAGTGAGGCGGACTCGTAAGAGGGAAGCCTCTAGGAGAAGGAGAGTTAGGACGCATATCTAGACCTAAGCTGTCATACGTGCTGCTGTAATGGCTTGTTTAGTGGCAAAGTCCAATCTAGGGCCCCAGAGAGCCATTATTCCGGGAGTATCGATCGGGCCCTGAGGCCACCACAGCTCGGGCCCCTGTCCCTGATCCTGTTCAGTAATAAGCGTACTCATGTCAAGGTGGTAATTATCATTGATCTGTAGCTGCGGTGACAGGGCAGCGGGCCCCTTGCAGTGATTCATACCCGGCATGGAGCTACTGGACTTGAGGCACCAAATCACCAATGTCACAGATGCATGCAGCTTTTGGTGGCACTGATACCCATACCCAATACTTGGAACAAAGGAGTCGAGTAGCTGTGTCGAAGTGTTTGGGTTTTTGCATCTACTTTCCAGGTGTCAGTTTTGAACACATCTACAGAGGAATCTTCCTTGGCATGTTGTCCCAAAACCAGAACTCAGAACCTTTTTAGGACAAACTCTTTTATTTTCCGTAGATAATGAAGGAGCCCGGACAAAGTTCAATAAACTTTACTTTCTTCCCAAAAGTGCTCCTTCCGTCTCTTCACCTGTTAATGTTGTTCCTCCTCCTCTTCCTGTCCTTCCCCTGTGCTGGCCAGGATGCCCCCGTCTCTCCCCAGGTTATATGCAGGGAGATCTATCACTGTTGATCTACCTCTGTTTTGTAACCTGCAGCCCAGTGAGACAGGCAAAGCACAATGCAAGGACAAAATGATATTGTACATGCTTTGTTATGTTTGAAAACATTGGAGCTCTGATTGAACCTAATTGTACTACATGCTCAATGGTAAACCACCCTCTTGCATAGGAGTGACAGAGGCAAGTGAGGACGGGGAAGCGGTAAGAGTCAGTTAGGCAGCAGAGAGACACACACAGAGAAATAGAGAGATGGCGGGGGTATCAAGGCAGGCAATCAGTTTTCTTTTTGTGAGCACCAGAGCGGGACCTGTGTCACCTGCAGACCAAACCCCATTTCCTCTGATTAAGTCCTTTGAAATATTCCATTTGTCAGTGTCACAGCCCTGGCGTGTTGCCGCGTCGAGCAGCCAGCCATGTCTGTTGACTGTGTCATTCTACAATTTACATCAGCCACTGACAACATCATCATGTCCCTAATGTCCCCTTGGCTTGCTCTTGCTCTAGCTCAAACCCTAACTCTTTATTTCTCTGTGTATTTTTTTCCCTTTTTTTTCTCTGAAGCACCATTCGCCTGCCTGCGTCGTCTGGATCACAGCTACACGAAAACCATCAATTGTTGTCTGGTACCATTCGGGATTACTCGTTCAGAGTGAAACCCAAAATGTTTGCTGGAATCTGTGGTATGGGGACTATCGCTCTGTGCCCAAACCTTATGGAAGTTTTACTCTTCAAAGTATTTGCTTTATCTAATCTAATCTATATGTGTCTGGAGTATCAACAGCTAACATCACTCAGGCCTCAAACTCTCATGCTTGTGATCTAACCCCATTAGCAGCCAATGTCTTTTCAGGAGCAGAGCCGGCATGGTTCAGAGAGGATGGAAATTTCACTCTCCCCTCTATCATTTTCCCTATCATTACTCCATTCACTGCCATTTCTCTCCGTCCAGAGTCCCGAGAGGGAACTGGAGGGGCTGAAAAGGAGGGCATTGTGCACTCTCTGCCCAACTTTAATATGTGTGGAACAGAAAAGAGAGAGGGGATGTTTATACATTATTTGGGGTCTATTATAAAGCCTCTATCATATTCTCCCTCTTCCGTTCATTCCCTCACTCTCCTGACAGGTAGCGGGCGGGCTGGCTTGATGACTAGACTCAATCACCTGTGACAGTTTTGATTTGATGTCACTCTCTGGGTCGCTCTATTTGTTTGAGCAGTTAAGAGGTAATTGTGTGACATTGTCGGTGGAAGACGTGCTTTGGCGGCGCACCCGCTGAACCGAGGGGGACGAGACGAGGGAGTGTGGCAATAATAAATGAGGGCTATTTTCCCCAGTATTCCCAGACTGCGTGCATGTGTGTGACAGTGGATGTGTGTATCGCTGATGGGGGGAACAAGAAGGGGTGATGAGCCCCTCTACCCTGGGGGAATTCAACTGTGAGATGCACATTGAGGTCACACCCACTCTTATCATCACTTTCTCTGGCCTGAGCAGAACAGTTTTTGTGCGAGTTTTGCTTTTCTCTCAGTCAAAGCTGAGTTTAGGTGTCACTGTGAGCCAACAGAACGTTGACAAGTGATGAAATATTTTTCATACCGATTTGAATGATGATTTTAACATCATTGTTAATCCTAAAGACGACCTATACTAATTTGCACAAACATATTTGTATGTGCATGTGCATCATTTTGTATGGTAAACAGAAATAATATGGACACATATTTTGATAATACCAGCTATCTGTTTCAGATTCAGTTGTGTAGTTGATGCATTCTTGTTGTTTTTTATTTTCTTATTGAAATGTATTCGATTTTTAAAAACCTAAAACCTAATACATGAGGTATGATTCTAGCAAAATAACTCCAAAGATAGGGGGATAGATAAAGATCATTGATATTGTCTCCAATGATATTACAACATGAAGCACATGCATTAGGACCTTATAAGGCCAATCACCTATTAAGGCAGCTGTTTTCATTTAGATAAGCTCTAAAAACCACACTCTCTACACTTTCTGCCAAGCACAAAAAAAGCACACACACAAGACAAGGTTAATGATCCATAAATGTCCTTGATAGTAATGAACTTGTAATTAATGCTGATGTTTCTCTGTGTTTAATGAATGTGTAAATAGGCAACAGTTTTCCATTTTTTATCCTCAAAGTGATGACACTATGTAAATGTTGTCTTTACAGCTTGATTTGCACTGCTCGCAAGTGGCCAGAAAAATTCAGTTTTTGCAGGTTTTAGGTTGATTGGGATTGTCTTGTAGAGTTCCTCCCCCTTAAAATAACTTCCAACTTTGCCTAGAGCTCATCAGCTTCACATTCTTGGACGTGATCCTCACTCGAAGTGTGACGAATGGAGACTCTCCCCACAAAGCAACACAATAAGTCACTTAGATCAATTATGGAGAGAGGCACACACTTTGTGTTGACATGCACATAACTGAAGAGTTTTGGCTGTTTATTTTACCTTTACATACCCGTGGATTTTCTATTTCCCACTAAGTTAACTGTCACCTTTTAGTTTTTTTTGTTCAAGTTTACTGTACATAGTAGCAACAGAAACGGAACATATTTTTAGAAAGTGAATCTGATAACGATTGTGGCTACTGCACAACCGCATTGGCAGTAAGGCAGTAAGTCCTTTTGTATTCACTGAGTCCTCAACTCTTTCCTGGCTTTGAGTGCCAGAGATAATCTAGAATCCTCCCTTTCTTATGTAGAAGAAGAAGAAAAAAATCGTGGCAGATGATTGCATATCAGAGAGCTCTTAGCTTGACTCTCCCTTCCCCCCTCTCTCTGTCTGGGTCCATATCCTCACAGAATGGAGGAGGTCATTTTAAGGGGGAATTGGAGGTTGACCTCATCCCCAAAAAATCAAGCGAAATCTAACCCAATCGTCTTTTTTTGCTCTGACCACTGTGCAGCATCACGTCTGTGGCATTTAAGGTGCCAGCAAAAAGGCTTTCTTACTCTGCACATTGAGCTCATCCATTTGTTTGTTATCTCGATCCAGGATTTGGAGAGATACAAAGCTGATTAAACAACAAAAGCATATGGGAAGATAAAGAACACTTAGGTAATGGGTTTAGCCTGCCTGTTTAGCACACCAAACTCATCCCCTTTTCTCTCGGCTCAAAATGCATTTGTTATTCTTCTCTTAGTCTTGATCCAGAAGAGGGGGGGGGGGGGAGAAACAAGAAAGAGAGTCACAGAAAAAAAGAGGGAGATGAAGAAGAGAAAGAAGAGAAGGCTTTTAGTGACAATATTGTGAGAGAGTCAGTAGAGTCTGGGGAACCTGAAGTAGGGAAGTGCAGCAGGAAGCAGTAATGCCATTGGCGCCTGCTGCTTGTATTTCATTTCTGTTTTGATGCTTTATTTCTAATGTTCTCACTCAACTTCTAATACCTATTATGTGGTCGTTAAGAAGATGGACAGATGATAAACAGTTTGTGAATAAAAGCAGTAAAGCTGGTATAGACAACAAGAGATGTTGGAGAAGGTTTCATGTTCATTGTCACTGAGAAAGTGTCCCTTTATTTGTGAGATTCATATTATGCAGAAGAAGAGGATATTAACTGCAATGGCCTCCAAGTTAAAGAAAGGTAAACTGAATCACTAGTGGAATAGATTTCGTTAGCATTTCCATCAGTCTGTTCAGGAGATTAACAAGAATTTAATCTTTATTTAAATACATTTAGTTAATGGTTGAAATATTTGCCTAATAGTTTAAGTATCCATCCTTTATGTGTTCATTGGGTGGCACGTAAACCAATACAGAGCTGTTAGAGCCAGCCTTACGCTCCCCTGGTGAACCTGGTTAAAAGCAATCTCAGGGCTTAGCAGTCACTCTGATAATAACACCTCACAGAGGTCAGTGAGCAATGAGGAGGGCTTGGTGAAAACATATTTACTCACCTCCTGCTGCTTTCCCCTCATGGAAAGAAGCCATGAGAAAGGTGCTTACTTAGACGAGATAAAGAGCAAGATGAGAGGCAGCGGACTTGGATTAGGGAAGGGAGACGATCATGGCCAGAAAAGGCAGGGAAGAGGGGGGAGGGGGGGGGGGGACAGCGAGGCCGGGAAACGGTGTCTGGGCTGGTTGGATATGGTGGGAATATTAATCTGGGTTTAGTGTGAGCAGGACCCCACAAACGGCTCAAGCAAACAGAGCTTAGGCAAGGCCAAGCCTCGGAGAAAGTCCTAAATCTTCACATTAGCTCCCCGCGTTTCTTCTGCTGAACCCGTAAGCTCTTTTTCTAAAGGACAGCACAAACAAACCAAACCCCCCCAATAGTGCCTCTTGCAGGTCCTACACTTCCTCTCTCACAAGCAGACGCACACACTCTCAAAAATCAAGACAGCTTTGAGTATTGAGATTGCAGGAAAATTATAAATCCAGGGCCCTATAGTGGATAGGGAGAGATTAGATGGGTGCCCCTCTTAAAGCGCAGGATGCCTCCCAATTGTGTTGCTCATTCTCCGGTGTGCCCTACTTCTGTGTCAGGGAAGAAATGGAGAGCAAAGAGAAACACTTTGAGGGTTGGAAGAGCTGGTGTCATGATAACCTTGGCAATCCATGGAGAAAAAAACCTCTCCAACTAAATGTTGTGTGTGTGATTTCTAGTGCTGGAACTTTCCAGGATTCAACCCCCCTGACAGGTTACATCCATGTAATGAAAGCATTTTCATTGGATTCTTTGGGAATATTTCAATAAATGTAAATAGATCAGTTCATCAGGAAACATTTGCAAATCAGTGCTCCCTGTTAAACAAGCATTTCCTAAACATTCCATCTATATACAGTAACTACGCAATCAGTCAACAATACCAAACTCATTATCTCATTAGTAGATTATAAATCAACAGCAGGATGTGATAGAGGAGGAGGGATGTGGAGGCAGAAGAGTAATGCATCTAACAGCCCCGGTGCCTAAAGAGGGTATCAGACTGTCCTGTTAGTGGAGACGGGGGCTGCTGGGGGAAAGAGGGAGCGAATTGCTGAACCTCATCCCATCACCCGCAGCTTCCTGGCAGGGAGGGAACCAGCAAAAAGTGCCTTCTCACTGAGTTTCATTAACCTGACCACATGTGCCAAAAGCCCCTGTATTAGAGTTAATCAAACTGACACTGACACACTCACTGCAGTCTTCTGGGTCACCTGGGAAGCTCATCCAGGGGCCTGCTGCTTCCAATGTTGAAGGTGCACACTTAAAGTAGCCTATGCATATGCTTGCTTATGTGTAATCTCTCACACACACACACACACACACACACACACACACACACACACACACACACACACACACACACACACACACACACACACATTGCATCTCTCCTCTGCAGTCACAACTACATGGAATGTCATTTATAGTGTTCCAAATTCCAATTAACTGTGGAAGAGCGTTTGATGTGAAGGAAGTGTGTCCAGTAATATAAGCCTCATTGCTCAACTTTGTGATGGCATGAATGTGATTTAAACATCAAATGGAACCTTGAAGGGCCTTATTTGCCTTATTTAGATCCATATTTAAATCATTAGACTCAAGTAAAAATTTCCCAAAATCTCACATCTGAAAAAAAGGACAATTCTGTAAAATATTGTTTGCTCCCCAGAACTGCTTTGGTAGCTAGTTGTATACATTTTATATACCAACCTCATTATGTTGCTCAGTACTGTATATAGACATATTTATATTTTTCTTTCAAAGGTTTTTTTTATTAAATGTTAATAATAACAAAATTGTAGCACATAGAGTACACATTTTTTCCTCTTTTTCTCCCGAACATACCCCACCCACATCCCACCCTCACACCCAACAACACAAAACACACACCGCAAGAAACAAAAACAAACAATCAATCAATATGAAAAAAAAAAAAAAAAACACAAAGAAATAAAATTGAATCAAATAAAAAGGGGGGGGGGGGGGGTAGCTACTCTTCAATTAATGTGGTCGGTTTCTTAAAATAGTCTAGGGAGGGGCGCCATATTTTATGAAATTTAGTCTCAGATCCCTGGGTAGTGCAACAAATTTTTTCCAGATTCATACATGACATAATGTCTCTAATCCAATGTGAGTGGGAAGGAGGAGCAGGATCTTTCCACTTGAGAAGGATAGTCCTGCGAGCAAGTATTGAGGTGAAGGCCAGTACTCTCAGCTTCACTTTGGGTCAGCCCGAATTTGGTGCAATGCCAAAAATGGCAGTGAAAGGGTTTGGCTTAATTTGATGCTGAAGTACTTCAGAAATCGTTTGAAAAACTGATGTCCAGAACTCAGTCAAGGTGGGACACAACCAGTACATGTGAAAGAGTGATGCCGGTGCGCTCTTACAGCTATCACAGGTCGGGTCTACATCGGGGAACATACGAGCTAATTTGGTTTTAGATATGTGGATACGATGTACTACTTTAAATTGCACAAGAGCATGTCGGGCGCACATGGAGGTAGAGTGTATCCGATCCAGGACTGAATCCCACATGTGATCTGTGAAGGCAGAACCTAGGTCCTGCTCCCACAGGGTTCTTATAGCTGCTAATGAGGGGCTATGCAACTTCGAAATAAGGTTGAAAAACACAGAAATTGAGCCTTTTAATGTGGGGTTCACAGAAAGAAACAAATCAACATGATTGGCTGGCGGTTTATAAGGGAATTGGGGAATTAACTTCTGCGTAAAATGCCTGATTTGCAGAAATCGGAAAAAATGTGTCTTTTCGATACCAAAATGTTTTGTCAATTGGGAAAAACTAGCAAATAGATCATTAATAAATAAATCACCGATGCATTTTAAGCCTTTTTTATGCCAGATCTTGAATGCACCATCCACCGTCGAGGGAGTAAATAAATGATTAGCTGCAATTGGGCTGAAAAGTGAAAAATTCTGCATTCCAAAATTCTTCCTAAATTGTGTCCAGATTCGAAGGGAGTGCTTAATCACGGGGTTACTGTTGGGAATAGCCGAAGAGAGTGGAAGTGCGGCGCTTAAGAGGGCAGATAGAGACAATGGGCTAACAGCGCTGGACTCCATTGTTACCCATACTGGGGCTGAGTCGTCAAGGTGAAAATGCACCCAATACACTAAAGAACGGATATTAGCAGCCCAGTAATAGTATTGGAAATTAGGGAGGGCCATTCCGCCTGTTTGTTTTGGTCTTTGAAGAAATGCTTTCCGTAACCGAGGGTGTTTACCATTCCAAATATAATTTATCATTAAAGAGTCAAGGGCCTGAAAAAAGGATTTGGGGAGAGAGATGGGGAGACATTGGAATAGATATAGGAACTTTGGGAGTAATGTCATTTTAATTGAATTTATTCTGCCTATGAGAGAGAAAGCCAGAGGAGACCACTTCGATAATATTTGCTTCGCCTGATCCAATAATTTGAGGAAGTTCGATTTAAATAGGTTTTTAAAATTTCTGGTGAAACATACCCCAAGGTAACTCAGATGGTCTGTCACCACTTTGAGTGGGAGAGCTGTGTAATCAAGTTTAAGAGCTTCTTTATTAATCGGAAAGAGTTCACTCTTGCTCAAGTTAAGTTTATAGCCAGAAAACTGACTAAAGACCTCCAACACAGAAAGTGCCTCCGGTAAAGAGGTGGCTGGCTTGGCGACAAACAAAAGTAAGTCATCGGCGTATAATGATACCTTATGTTCAATTCCTCCTCTCCATATCCCCTGAATCTGTTTGTTACCTCTGATGGCAATCGCAAGTGGTTCGATTGCAATAGCAAAAAGGAGTGGGCTCAAAGGACAACCCTGCCGGGTCCCACGGTGCAGATCAAAACTACTTGAGTAACGGCTGTTTGTTAATACTGAGGCAGAAGGGCATGGATATAATAATTTAACCCAAGAAGTGAAAACAGGACCCAAACCGAATTTCTCAAGGGTGAAAAACAAATAATTCCATTCTACTCTATCAAATGCTTTTTCAGCATCCATAGAAGCGAGGCATTCTGATTCAATATTTCTGGGGGAATATAAAATGTTCATTAGCCGGCGGATATTATAAAATGATTGGCGTCCCTTTATAAACCCAGTTTGGTCGGGGGATATGATAGAGGGGAGAACATCCTCCAATCTGAGGGCGAGAATTTTAGCAAGTATCTTCACATCCGTATTCAATAGTGAAATTGGTCGGTATGATGCACAATCTAGAGGATCTTTATCCTTTTTTAACAACAGGGAAATACAGGCCTGGTAGAACGAAGGCGGGAGTTTACCAGAGTCAAATGAGTCTGAGAATACTGAACATAAAAAAGGCGATAATTCGGCTGAAAATTTCTTAAAAAAGTCAGATGGAAGTCCGTCTGGACCAGGAGATTTGCCTGATTGCATAGATGTTATTGCTGCAATAATTTCCCTCTGAGTAATAGGTGCCTCAAGGCTATGTCTCAGGTCTTGAGAAAGGGAAGGCATGTTTAGGTTACTGAAAAAGGTTTCCATCACCGCTGCGTCTACTGTACAATCAGAACTATACAAATTTGAATAGAATGTTTTGAACTTTTCGTTTATCGATTTCTGATCTGATGTTGTACACCCACTGTCTGTCCGTATTCCAGGGATGAGTTGCTTTGCTCTAAATCCGCGCAGTTGATTGGCCAGGAGTTTGCCAATCTTGTCACCATGCTCGTAAAAAGTACTTCTGCTCCTAAGCAACTGGTCAGCAACCTGACGAGAGGAAAGAAGGTTGAATTCTGTCTGAAGTTTTAAACGTTCTTTGTAAAGTTCAGATGAAGGTGAATTAGCATACTGTCTGTCTATGTTCAGAATCTGATCAGCAATTTCAGTTTGTTTCTTTTTTGTACACTTATTTTTGTATGCTGCAAATGATATAATTTCACCTCTCAAATAGGCTTTCAGGGCTTCCCAAATTGTTGCATTGGACACATCTGGTGTTTTATTTATACTCAAAAAAGTTTTAATATGTGTAGAGATGTGTGAAAGAAAACTCTCATCTGTGAGCAACAATGGATCCAGTCTCCACTGCCTTCTTGTATACTCAACGTCAGGGAAAGCCAGTTGAAGGAGCAGAGGAGCGTGATCAGAGATCACCATACTTTCATAACTGCATGACTTAAGGTCTGACATCAATGAATTATCAACAAAAAAGTAATCAATTCGGGTGTAAGTGTGGTGGACATGTGAAAAGAATGAATATTCTCTTCCTGTGGGGTATAAAAACCTGTATGGATCAGAGAGGCTATAATCAGCAAGAAATGATTTGATATAACCTGCAGATCTGCTAAGAGTGGCAGGTTTGGGGGAAGATCGATCTAAGACTGGATCTAGATAACAATTAAAATCCCCACCAAGAATAAGAGAATGGGAATTGAGATCGGGGAGTTGAGAAAAAAATCTCTTAAAGAATTCTACATCGTCGACATTAGGCGCGTAGACGTTGGCCAAGATGACTGACTTATTGTAAAGTTTGCCTGAAACAATAATAAAACGTCCATTTTTGTCTGATATAATGTTTGAGGACTCAAAAGGAATATTACTATCAATAAGGATAGCTGTGCCCCTGGCCTTAGCCCTGAAATTAGAATGAAAAAATTGTCCACGCCAGCATTTACTTAGTCGCCCATGGTCAGAGTCATGCAATTGGGTTTCTTGAAGGAAAACTATTCCAGCCCTGAGTCGTTTTAGGTGGGTTAAGACCTTACCCCTTTTCACTTGGTGATTAAGCCCCTTGACATTCCAACTAATTAAATTAAGATTTCCCTTCATCTAGCTCAGTTATAGTGAGAGTAAAAAGAGTTGCTCCAATAACAAAAAGAGTAGCAAAATACAGAGGAAAAAAAAAAAAAAACACAAAAAAAAACACACAAAAAAAGGAAAACACAGATAACTGAAAACACAGCAGGTGCTAACCCAACAGCTGAACCCCCAGTTGACACCACCCCATCCCACCCAGAACCCACCCCATATATTGCTCTCAACAGCAAACCCCGAAAGACCCTTACTAGTCTCACAACAAACATTCTAAGCCTTAACTTTCTAGCCTATATGCTAGCTTCCCACATAAGTCTTGTACAATTCACCCCATAACAGCTAGTAACACTATGAACAATCCAGCAAACTGTCAAAATGACAACACACTAAACAAACATACCGTGCTCAACCAACAAATTCGAAATACAAAAAAAAGGAACAAGGCGTGAGTTAGACAATCTGTCCAAATGGCAAAAAAATAAAAAATAAAGAACAGACACGCTTATCTAGCCGTTTTCAAATAGAGATACGAATAAATAAAAAAAAAGCGAGTGAGCTAGACAATACTCAAAATGACAAGCAACAAAAATGTCATGTTCACCCAGCTAATTAACTCATTGAAAGAAAAAAAGGAAAAAATAAAAATTGCGTATGGTACCTTCAGTCTAAGAGTTTGGCTGGGGATATGAAAAGAGCATTCGTCCACATTGTATACTCACAGCAGGCAATCGTATTTACTACGGACTCACACCCAGTGTAGATAAGTAGTTAGATGCTTCAGAGACGGACTGCAGCCACTTTCTCTCGCCGCTCTGGAGAGTAATGCGAAGCCTCGCTGGGAAGAGGAGAGAGGGACGAAGTCCGCGCTGAATTTGTTTGAACTCGACATCATTGAAAATGAGGGTCACCCCTCAATTGGTCTCTCGAGGATAAATAAAAGTTAAATGAAAATGAAAATGAAAAATAAAGCACAGCCATGACCCGCTTGTATTCAGCCCGCTGCTTCACGACCTCCGCGCTGTAGTCCTCGTAAAACCGGAGCTTGTGGCCGTGGTACTCCAGCTCGCCCTGTTTACGTGCCTCCTTCATGATCAGGTCTTTAGTCTGGTATCGGTGAAAACGGATAACGACTGATCGCGGCCTCTCATGCGGGCCCGGTTTGGGTGCCAGAGTGCGGTGAGCTCTGTCCAGCTCTGGGGGGGAAGAGAGAACTTGATCACCAAACACCTCGACGAGGAGCCCGGAGAAAAAGGCGGTGGGGCGCGCACCCTCAAGTGATTCTGGTAAGCCCACGATACGTACATTCTGTCTCCTGCTTCTCCCTTCCAAATCCGATAGTTTAGATTTCAACAGCGTGTTATCTTCTTGCAGTGAGGAGCACGTAGCCTCAAGTTGCTCCAGGCGTCCACAAACAGTTTCTGCATTCTCCTCGAGATCGGTTATACGTTTCCCCTGGCTTGAGACCACGGCCTGGATGCTGTCCAGCTTAGCGTCCATGCTGGCGAAAGATGATTTAAACTCGGCGGCTATCGCTGCTCTATGCTGTTCAAGCAGACCCGCAATGGAAGCCACTGAGCTAGCACCAACGTCCATGCTAACCACGCTGTCCGATGACATATTTGACTCTGCCGAATCTCTTCTTGCGTTTTTCTTGCTTCTGGGCATTTCTCCAAAACAGTATCAGTGTTACCGGCAACACAAGCACAAAAAAAATCGACGAGAATAGGGTTTAATCAGTTAGGTCTGAAATATCTTGTGGGAGCTATCGAGCGATCGTGCCTACTCCATGCTCTGTAACCCGGAAGTCCACATATTTATATTTTTATAGTCCAAAATCCCAGTTTAAATTCAGACAGCCTTTGATTCTGACCTAAAAAGAAATCCAGAAATTCTTGAGGAAAAAAACATAGCAAAACTTATTAAACATAATTTATTATACAATGTAACTCAAGTAAAATAGTCTAAAGATAACATTCGCGCAATTGACCATTTGAAAACATTTACAATGACATTGTTTTTTTATATGATGAACACATGCAACACATATTTTCACTATACATTATGTATGTATGTATATATATATATATATATATATATATATATAGAGAGAGAGAGAGAGAGAGAGAGAGAGAGAGAGACACACACACACACACAGTGTATATATATATATATATATATATATATATATATATATATATATATATATATATATATATATATATATATATATATAATTAGGCCTAATTATTGATAAATGAAAATATCTGCAAATAAGATTATTCAAAAATCGGCCCCATCCATTGACCTCACTTGGTAGACTTAGAGATCCTGTCAGATCTGGCTGCCCGGCTGTATATAATTTTGACAAGCATAAATAAACTAGAATTACTGCATGATTAGCCTAATACTCTACATACAGGAAAAGTAGCAGTTTAAACTTGACAGTGAGTGAGCATTTCTGTGGACAAGAATTACTAATGGAAAGGAGTAAAATGGGGTTTTAGTTATGTACAGTAGGAGGACTGGTTGTATTTAAGCCCCCTGCAAAGTCTCCCACTGGCAGCATTATCCGGCCTATGCACCTGTCAGACAACAGAACATGACGAAAAATATACCTTCATCAAAAGGAGCCTGGCAAATATTAAGACAATCTTCAAAAACATTAGAGACAGGGCGGCTCCATCCCTCTACCTGCTATAATTTCTTCCACATAAAACCGAGGAAATTACTCAATTTGACTCAGTTACAGTTTTTCTAAATAAATTTAAGACTTTTAGATTTTACACTCAGACATACGCATGCAGAGTCTGACAGGTCGCTCTGCTGGCTTCAGATGAGGCCCCTCAGGGTGTTGCAGAGGGTAACCAGGTGTCCACTGAGGCGCCCACTCAGTAGAACAACCTTCATCAAGGCAACGCCCTCGACAGATCAATCTTCCTGTGACACTTCATTTAGACTGCATTAATGTGGAATTAGGGCCCATTACGGCTATTGGCAGGGCCTGACAGTCCCTCAGCACAGTGATCCTCGCTTCCCAGGAGAGACCACTGCTGAATGGAGCAGATAAGGCTTTTTTTCTTTTGCCCCGCTACAGAGCTGCAGAAGTCATTAGATTTCCTTTCCTTTCATTCAACCCCGTCATCAGTATTGCTAATCAAATAAAGGAATGTGTAAGGGTTTTTCCTCTGCTTTTGCGCTCCAGCCCTTTTCAAAGGAATGAATCAAAGCCTTTTGAAGGGTAGATTTCAACTCCATTCACTTTATAGGTCCGCATTTGCAATACTTATAGGTCTGCCTTTTGAATGGCCACTTAATGATCTATTACCAGAATTGTAATAGATGCCTGGGTGCTTCAGGTTTAATCCAAACCACTGATGGACACTATTTAGAGATTTTTCAGAAGTCAGATCCACCACAGAAGACTTCAGTCTATAAGTCTATATATATTGCCTGGTCTGTGTTTGTATATTTTATATTCCAACAAAGGACTTAGAAGATAATAGAGAGAGATGCTGTGTGTTAGAGCATGACTTCTTCACACTTGCATGTGTTAAACAGGCATCTTCTACATTTGGAGCCCAATTTTAAGCTCTGTGAATGAGACTGTCCTTGTATACAGACACACTTGTATCTCCCTCACACGCTCAAATGCATATGTGCATGGTCATGCTCACTAAATTTCTGGGACATATTCTCAAATGACATTATATGATAGCATAACAGAGAAACGAAAGGAAAATCCGCTAAGGTGATACCGTCCGTTTCCACCATTTATCTGGGGATTCTTTCTGCTAGCACCCAAAGCAGTGAATCTGATTTGATATCGGCATTTGAGCCGGTAACCAGGGTCAGGGTGGATCCAGTCATGGGGTGGGAGTCAGGTCAGTTTTACTGTGTCAACCCGCCCCACTCCCCTCAACTGTTTCAGCGGAGTTCATGGGGAGGCCCCCCTCATGCATCCCTCACTGACCAGGCGGCTGAGAGGCACACAGATACCCCCTTAAGGAGCTTTGCTCTCTGGAGGAAACTTAATCTCCTTTTTTAACGCCATCCCAAGGCTCCTTGCAGGCCCTGAATAGAGCGGGGGAGGAGCCGGCTACAGAGTATCTTCGAGCCCACATGGCAGCCCAGCCCAAATCTGAATATCTGAGCCACGGTGGAGCTGAGAAGCTCCAGTGCCAGCATAGGAATTAGCCCTCCGATAGGCCATGCTAAATCCCCTGCCTCCTCCCCTCTGCCCCGCTTCCTCCTGTACTCTTGCAGTGACTCCCTCAATTCACCCACTGCTGCGCATGTTTGACAGGCTGTGACAGACAGACACAGAAAAGCAGAAACTGATTTTCATGAAAACGATACCTCTATTCAATCGAAAAGACCAATGGGATTCCAATTTATTTGTTGGAACTTTAAAAAGAATAGTTTGACATTTTGGGAAATTTACTTGAGTTCTTCTCTCTCAAAAGTGTTGGTGAGAAGACTGATAGCACTCATATATATAATCTGTCTGTTTCCGATTAATCTAAAGCCAGGAGGCAGCATGAATACTGAAAGTAGGGGGAAACAGCAAGTCTGGCTCTATCTGAAGGCAACACAATCTTTCTACCTGGACTGCGAATAGCAAGATAATTTACATGAAATCTTTGGAGACTCCATAAAGTTACAGCTCCCGGCCAAGAAACAGTTCACAACTTTTTACGCTTTTGGTTTACAGATTAAACAAACAGTCAATGACAAGCTTATTAGTGATATGTAAATGTCCTAGCCGGCTGTTTACCCCAGCATCCAGTCTCATAGATATGAGTGTTGTATCAATTATCTCATCAAAATCTTGACAAGCATTTTCTCTATGTCAAACTACTACCTAAGTACTAATTTGTCGATGTTGACAAATTACTTATCAGATCTTTCTTAGTGGTCAGAATCAACTGAGGAAAAATACCCGGTAAAATGTGTCACTTTCTCTCTCTCCCCCTCTTGACCAAAGGGCAGGGTAAATATTAACCCTGACAGACTTGTGTGAAAATCTCTGAGACATTTTATTTGGAAGGAGGTGTGACAGATTACCGAAGAATGGCGGATTCCTCAGTGGCAAGAGGTAGCGGCTCTCTTTACCCAAACACTTTGGGACCCGTGCTCTGACATGCTCCTTTAGCACCCTGTCAAGAGAGTATTCCCAAAGCAAACATAGCCCAGGCTTTCTCTCCACAAGGCAGGCCCTCATAAACTCCCTGAAAAGGACTTAGAGTGCTGAGGAGCCACAAGAAAACAAGATGTGGGGAAACCAAACAGACCTTACAAAGCCCTCGACATGGTGTCTTTAGTCAACTTAACAGGAGTATGGTGTTCACTTAGGGGAGTAAAAGGAAAGGCAAATTTCAGCTCCATTTTATCTCAGCAGGTCCAAACACAGACCAGTGCTGTTTTTCATGCTGAAAAGAGTCCAAGTGATGTCAACGAAGCATAGAAGGAAAATCGGAGGAGAACAGCCTGTTAAACCTGAGTCATTTATGGTCGTGGTGTGAGATTCTGTCACAGCCATGATAATACAGTCCACACACTGGCTTAAGAGAGACAAGAAGTATATGAGGAATTTGAAACTTGTGTATGTAATGTAAAAAGCCTGGACTGCTGTGGTCAACTCCAATAATCCAATATTAAAGTGCTTTAAACCTGCAATCTTTTTTGTACACTTGCAACAAGCTGTTAAAACAACATTGACATATAATCACTTACTTAATTTGATAGTCTAATTTTCAAACCTCGTTTAGCTCGGTTTTCGCTTTCACTCATCCTATCCATGTTCACCAGAGCGGTTCTTTGCTAACAATATTTTTACAAGTTTAATTCATACAGAGTATACTAACGTGCACTTCCACAAACAAACTCAATCATCATTACTGTGTGACAATGCTTGGCTTAAGCTGTGAATGTGGTGACTGACTCAAATTTCCTTTGGATGCTTTCCAAAGATGTATGTGCTTGTTCCTGAAACTGTTGCTAGAAACCTGTATCTTGACTTCACTTAAGATAGCTACTGATACCAGCTCTCATATACTCGCTGCCCGTGAACTTTCTGTGCATGCCAACTGCAGACTGTAGTACGGCGAAAGATACCAAGCAGAGGGTTTAGGGGCTCCGGGCTCAATTGATTTGTTCGGTTTCCAGTCAGACAGACTCCCGCTTGGTAGCCTGTGGATATTATTAGTAGCTGTTTGCAGACTTTATTTAGACCCCCCGCTGAGGTTTGGTTGATAATTAGATGACTTACAGTATGTGCCTGTTAGTGCTTTTGATTTAAATACTTTTTAAACACAATACTCACACTGGTACAGGTAAACACGTATTGTTTAAAAGTTCTCTCCTTCCAATAATCAATTGTTAATATATAAAAACGTTATTGGAAGAGCTTTTATGTATTGGATTCTGGAAATTATGATGTTGGGAACATGTATGGAGAGAAATAGCTGTTAAATTAATCCTGCCTCTTTGACCAAAGCAGGTGCAATTCTTAGATTTATTGATTGGGAGATTCCTGTACTGTACAGTAGTGTAATGAAACTTTTGACCCCCAGCTCCTGCACATATGTTAGTCCTAAAGATAACTGCTTCACACTTGTCTAACAATTGGCAGGAGACCTGACAGAGCTTGAGTGTGGGTGTGTGTGGGTGTGTGTGAATACAAGTAACTCCCCCTCCGTTGGCCCTCCTTGAGCCTTGGTCTGCGAATGCACAGAGGGACACACCTCTATTACCTCTGGAGCAAAAACTGGGTCAAATGGTTGAATCAATAATTAATTTACAGGTGGTGGTATAGAGTATTACAACGGTTCACCAGGTTGTACAGGCAGGGCGGTGACGAAGGGCGTAAAAAGTGGGTAAATGGAAACTGAGTTCTTAATTCAAAAAATGGATCCTAATGAGTGGAATCCTCTGGGGTTAAAAGGGATCACAATTTCTTCAATTGAAAAAGGGGGCCAAATGGATCATCCATTTATTCATCATCTGTGAAATCATCTTAATTGGAATTCAATTTAGCAGTGTGTGTGTGTGTATGTGTGTGTGTGTGTGTGTGTGCATGTTAATGTGACAGTATGTACAATCACAGGGCACTTTGGACCCTCTTTTAAATTTGCTGTGCCTGATGGGCTCTGAAATATATTTCTCTTGAGCTGCGAACAGACTTAGATACACTTGTCACATAATCAAATGTGAAATATAAAGTGCTGTATAGTGAAAGGGCCAGGACTTTATTCCAGGGGAAATAATTCACTTTTTTTTTCTCCTCTCTCCAGCCGGTAGCTTTCATGTCATTTAGATGAGTGGTTAATAAGGCAGAGCGTTAAGAGGATTATGATCTGGTTGGGCCATGGTGGCGGTGGTGGTGGACGGGGGGTGGGGGGTCACAGCATCTAAGGCAGTGGTGAGATGTTTGCGGTGGGGGGGGGGGGGGGGGGGGGCAGGGTGTTGGGGGCATATACTGGTACAATACTGGGCAGGAGGAGAGCGCCCTCCTCACTGTCAAGAATCATTTAGTCAGAACTAAGCACTTGAATAGGCCTGAGCTCTCCCAATAGGCCATATCTTCTTCCTGTTCTTTCGGGCTGGGGGGGATTTTCTTAAAGACTCCGTATCTCTCTCTTTCCGCGTTAATGAAGATCCTCAAAGCGGTCCAATGGGAGGAGTTGCAGGTTTTGGTGAGCCAATGAGGAGACGGTTAGCCCGTCTCCTGAATAAGGCAGCTTCATACTTTAGCCCTGGACTGTGAAGATTTGAGGGTACCTTGTGCTGGGAATCCAAAGATAGAGCTTAAGAAAAAGGGCTTTTGAAACACTTACACTTTGTGGCAGTCCAGAGAGGTTTGGCTTGAGCAGAAGGAAGATATTTGGTTAAAGTCTCTTACAGGTAGAGCGTTTCACCTGGGAATCATCCTCTTGATGTGTTCTTAGAGGAACTCTGAGGATGGATAGGACTTGAAGCAGTATCTCTGAGGAAGTAAATGTAACAAGAGAGCCACCTCTTTACTTAACAGTCCTACCGGCGCAGACACAGTCCCACCGCTGCCATTGGTTAGTGTGTCCTCCGATGCCTTCTCTGAGAGAGGCACTTCGCGTGAGCTCCAGAGAAGACACAAGCCTCCCCCACCACAACCCCCCACAACACAACCTCCCACCCCACCCCGCGACTCACAGCGCCCGGCACCAGGCTTCTTAAATGCATCTTTAATTCAGCAACTTTGAAGTGGCACTCCAGCAAATGCACTCAATCAATTATAAATGAAATAATCTCCTTATGATATTAAAGATTTTTAAAGTCTAAGAAATACTGGGAGATTAGGGAGCCCAAATCAGTTTTAGCGGTATCTAAAGTGACAGCAGGAGAATCATTGGAAGGAGCGGGTAGAAACTTAAAATGATTATGTAGATCTGTGTCACTGCCGAATGTTTCTGCAAATCCCTGCTGGATCTACCGCAACGAAGGAAACAGATTATTCCTGCCCTCATTTAAAGGGTCGGAGTTCTTAAGTGGCTTTTTAAAAGGAAACATTCATATATATTTACACATATATTTACAGCTACTCTCACCGCCTCTCCATTCCTACTCTTGAAGCTCTTCACCGCCATCGTTTACCCTCTGGGTCAGCCTGCGTTATCACATGTACATGAGCTCCCCTATTGTTCAATGGTTAAAGCTGTTGTTAAAGTTTTAGCTTATAGCTTCACTCTATCACTAATTCATCAAAATAAGGATGACTTTCAATAAAGAGTCCTTACATACTTTCCAATTGGTGTCATTAAACCTTGTATTTCATACGTTTGGTTTATTGAAGGTAAAAAAAAAAATGCTTTTCCTGTTTAATGTTAGGTCAAATTGTCTGAATTTATTTCATGCTTTTAGTGAGCATATTTATGCTTTAAATCATGTCATCATGCACCATTGATGCTTTTATTTTGAAATGCACAAATCTATTAAAAAAAGTTTGCATTCAGATCATGTTGGTGCCGCACATGCACGCTGTGTTGGGCTGTACAGACCTTGTATTTAGTTTTACCTATTTTCCACAGCAGCTGTTGTGTTTATCCCCTTCCACCATTACTCACAGCCGTACAAATTATGAATCAGTGCACATTTCTATCACGCTGGGGCTCATTCATCTTTGATTACACCTTTCAAATGATATAAATTAGGCCTATCCCACACTGTTAGCTTGATGGATTACAGGGGCCGATATGAAACACACTGATCAATATCATGGATTAGTTTTTGTGTTTCAAGGCTATGCGACTGTGAGAGGGAGTCTGCTTTTGCAAACATGCTCAGCTCTTATAACAACTCTGTCACATTTTAACTTTGTAGCTCCTTTCCACTGTGCTGTGCCAGGTTGTAACATCAAAACACCTATGCAATGCATGTATAGAAATGTCAAACCTTTCCAGTGGATCACTTACACTTTCAAACTAGCAAAAGTCGGTTAATTTTAGCTGACACTTAAGCTTATGAGAAGGCAGAAATCAATGGAGAGCCACACATCTTACTTACTTGCAAATAGTAAAACAAACTGTATCAGTGACATGCATGTTATTGTGCACCAAGGGATTTTATGAACTGTTTTATAGAAGATTAAATACAGAGCATTGCACACTGATGTATTACATCCTTTTCAACTTTAAAAAATATATCCTTTTTCAGATATGCAATATGTTATAATGCTGGCATCTTCTATCTGTGTAAAGCATACTGATGAATATTTTTATATCAAGCAATAAATGGTTGTGTGTAATGCGAAAGGGCTCTCTCGTAGTGATGACCTGCTGTCTATCACCCAACACTACACTTCCACTCAGCTGTATGGCACTTTTTACCGTCTTTTAGCTCTCTGTATAGGTTTTACGACCCACAACTTTCTTAATTTTGGTTCACTCTCACATCTCCAACCTGCTTAACACAAAGTTAGCTACTAGCTGGTTAACATTACCCTGGAAATCCAGACTCGCCCCTAGCAAATTAAAATTTGCTCCGCAGTTTACTCTGGGCATGAACCATGGGAGCTCATTAATGGTTATACCGACTGACCAATCAAATCTTACTATCTTACATGGGTAACCTGATGACGACAGTTCTGCGCAGGGCCGCTGCTACGCTTTTGGGTGCCCTAAGCAGAAATTGTCAGTGATGCCAGAAGCTCGCGTCCGCAGGGCGCGAGCAAATTTTTTTTGCCCTTGCAAGATCTCTGCGACTGCTTTTTGGCACATTTGCCAGCATTTACTAACAGAAAGAACAGCTTAACTTGTGAAAAAACTGCCTTTGCAAAGGAATTGAGTGATAGGATCATAGACTGATTATGAGATAATGGGCCCCTGGGCTTACACTCTTAAAGGGCCCCCCACTTGTCCCTATCCAGTCAGGTACACTGAATTTTCTACACGGATACATACAATTAATGGCAAAAACATATTAAGGAAGTCAGTGTTTCCCACAGGATTTTGGGGTATTGTTGGAGGGACCCTGTACCTTGTTGGGGGGTGGGTGGAATTTTTTTTACCTTTTTTAAGTAAAATGCATCAATCTGGTGCACTTTGTGAGGAAATTTTAGAGACTAGAGAGATATCAAATCCTGAGATGCAGAAGGAACATTATTTTTCAGATTTTTCTTAAACAGGTAGCACTCTTTACTCTGCAACTGTAAAAACAGTAGATTGGTCTGCAGACCCATGTTCTATGATGGAGGGGCCCATTCCAACAGATAAAGGGTGGATATGAACAATTTAGAATTCACACATATAAAGTTTATTTGTGTATGTGTGAGGGGGCCTTCAACCCCCTTAGACAGAGCTACTAATGCTGTTGTTTTTAACTTGCTTTTGTATTTCTCCCCTACTAGTTGAGGGGCCCATGATGATTTCTATCTTGTTACATTTTAATGAGTATTTATATTTAGGCTATTCCTTTTTGGACCCTGTTATTGACATCAGTGACTGAGCTCTTTGACTATGCAACATGAAAAGTTACTATCAGTATCTCTGGCTAAGGGCCCCCCTGAGCCCTTGGGCCCCTGGGCCTGTGTCCGGTGTGCCTGTGCAGTAATCCACCCCTGGATAGGTTACACAATTAAGAAAAAACAACGATGGGCCTGTTCATAACTAATTTATATTTTTTTGTAATGTAATGATTATCATGAACTTTAAAAAAAAAAACTATTTTGGGGGGGCCCCGGACCATCTCATTTTCCTTTTTAATAAAAAAAAAAAATATATATATATATATATATATACTATATATATAATTTTTTTTTTTGGGGTGCCCCCCCCAGGAACTTGGTGCCCTACGCAGTCTGCGTACTCTGCGTATAGGGAGCGGCGGCCCTGGTTCTGCGCCTGCTCCGTCGATGTCGTGATAGTAAATAACAACAGCTGCGGATACTTTGTTTGAAACAGCTTTTGCCCCAACACTTAACGATTTGGACCTATGAACAGAAAAATTAAAAAATTAACAGAAGGCGCTACTCAAGTCTTTCATTAACAAGAAAGGTGTATTTTCTGTTTTGCTGACCGGATACGGCAAAAGTTTAATTCACCAGTTGGCCCCACTGGTCGCATAACGAATGGGACTCATGTCACCTTGTTCAATGCTCTGATTGGCCGTAGTCAGTCATAGTGGTATCCAATTGTGTGCAGTGGTATTTGAAATGCACGAGTAGGTACTGCCCCTCGAGTTGGGAAGGTCTATTGCTCGTCGCCAGACCCTACATTGTTCTAGATGTGGGTCTGGAATCCCAGGCTAGGTTAACATAGTCGAGCATTAAGCAACTACAGAACCATGTATTTCCCTCAGGAGATGGTGTTGACCAAAAACCGAAATATTAGTCTTACATTTGCAGGCGTAGCCAGTTACACACATTTATATAAATGCAAATGTTGTGTAATATCTGCTGGATGTGTACATAGGCAGGCAATGGTACAGGCATTGTTGGCATTTCAAAGCTTCTACCAGACCAGCTGACAATTTGACAGGAGGCGTGTTTGTTCTCTTTTAGCAGAGAGGGGTGAAAATAGCCAATTGAGAATGACATTAAGATTTATTTTACAAAAAAGAAGAAAGGTTTCGGGGAAAGCAAATGAAACTATAATGTGAGCATCAGCAACCTACTGAGGCATTTATCAAGCTTAATGAGAATGCTCCGTATGGACAAGGTACAGGTCAAGTGAATAAGCTTTTAAAAATCAATCTCAACCATTACTGTCTGTCTCGCTTGTGAGGGAGTCACGCTTGACTTGGCACACAATCATAAGGGGCAGATGCGGTGAGAGGCTGAGGAGGGAGAAGAGTGACAACTTCATGTTTAGGTAATTATCACCACTTCTGGCAAGAACTGAGGGGGCCCTCCTTAACTGCCTCATTGTTGTTGTTAAACAGTTTGCTCTGTAGATTGATGATGAAAGGGGAACATGCACCCACACCTCTCCTGGGACTGTGTGACATAATGTGTTTTGCAGCCCCTTGTGACCCTGCCAGCTGGGCAGTCTAAACACAACACACACACGGGTGAGATTGTATGGACTACCACAGGGGGCTGGCTATCAATACATTATTCATATCCATCTGACGGGACACACTCTGAGGGGAGGTGCACACACTCACACACACACACACACACACACACACACACACACACACACACACACACACACACACACACACACACACACACACACACACACACACACACACACACATATTCAAATTCAGCCACTTCATCATATCGGTGGCAGGGCTGAGAAGTCGTACATCCCTGTAGATGCCCTGGTCTTTTCCTGCACTGTCATCAGATTCCCCAGCTCTCCCCAGTGTGTTACTTCCTCATTCATATTCATGTAGAGTCAGATCTCTGCCAAAGGGCTCCTCTGTAGGGTGGGGTGCATGTGTGCGGCAGGACCCCCAAGGCAAAGAAAACACACATACGCACACAGTCAATACCAGTATGAAGCATATACAGCACACATTTCTGCAAAGGGACAAATGTGACAAATGTGTGTGCCTATGCAGATCAGTATTTTAAAAACGCCCTCTTTCTAGCGCCAACTAGGGTTGCAAAGGGGTGGAAAGTTTCCGGTAAATTTTGGGAATATTCAAAATTGGGAATTATAGGAATTTACTAAATAGCGGCAATTTAGATGATCTGTTCCATATCCAAACGTAAATCTAAACATATAAACATTATGTTTAGGCAGACATCCATGCAAAATAATATCATTAAAAAACATTACATTTGAACAGATTTATTTGTAAGTAGAACTTGATCAAGTTTTGATTTTTTATAAACAATCAATACTTTCACTGAACAACAAAAAGAAGATTAAAATATTACTCATCTTTCTGACCCAACCCATTCAATAAATAAAGTGTGATGGAGGAATGCATAGTGTATGTAGGGGGCGTGCCCTCAGTACCCATGCAGTAAGCAAGTGTACTATGTGTAATTTGCCAAGTGTACTTGCATGAAATCTGGTTGTTTTAGTCAAGATTATGCTAAAATATATTTTACCCAACTATATTTAAAATCACTGTTTAAGCCTCTGTAAACCTGGTCTAGTATAAATCAATATATGATATCAAGTTAGGTGTCTCAATAAGCTTTTAAAAAAATCTGATTTGAAATTAAATGTTTATAAATATTATAAAACTTAGTTGAAAAACTGCTTTTTACTGTCTAGAACGTTTGCCAGGACTGACATACCATAGTTAGAAGGATGTAGTGCATTTGGGTTGCTTTAAATTGAGTAAATTCCTGTTAATTCCCAAAATTCCCGTTAATTCCCATAAATTCCCGATAATTCCCATGGAAAGTTTCCAACTTTGAAAATTCCCAGAATTGTGCAACCCTAGCGCCAACACATGCTGTATTTGGACAAAGAAAATGTTTTCATATCCTGCAGAATCACACCCTCACATTAAATTATTTTTGTTCCACGACAGCAGGCAGCTAATCAGCACCCATTAGGAAGAGATAAATACACACAGATATCCATCGGTCGCTGGCTCTCTTGAACAGGCTCTCACTGGCCCCCTTGCTGCTGCTGTGTGCTGGGGGGGGGGGGGGGGGAGGGGGGATTATCTAACGAGAAGACAGCGGCTCTCACTCCCGGGTTCCTCCAGTCAGCAGCCATCTGACAGGCAGGACAGCTAGACTCTTTACATGGCCAGTTGGGCCCAGCAAGACTCCTCTTTAATCTTTATTCTCTCACATACGCAACTATTAATACACCACTCCCTTTCTCCTTTTCAGTATTAAGAATGATACAATTGTTACTTTGTTAGCCAAGCTACTCAACTACTTCTACTCAACTAGCCCAACATTGCATTAAGTGTTCTTTATTAGTCCCTGATTGGTGGGATCTGTGTGAGAATGTATCCAGGTTAAGTTGCAAACCGCAGCGTCCCGGCAGAGAGCTCCATGCCTTAAAGGCCTACTTCCCCCGGTTTGAATATGAAGGTGTATTGCATTCTGAGATCCTATGTAGTATAAATATGCAAAAAAAAATTAAATCGGTTCATCCTAGCCTGAGAAAAGGCAGAAAGAGTGTTTTTTTTAACCCTATATTTCTCCTTCTCGTGACATCACAGAAAGAGAAATATAGGGTTAAAAAAAAACTTTCTTTGTAAATATTACTGATGTCTTTTACTGTGACATCACAGTAATATTTACAAAGTACGTTTTTTTTTAACCGATTTCAATTTTTTTCGCACATTTATACTACATAGGATCTCAGAATTCAATACACCTTCATATTCAAACCGGTGAAGTAGGCCTTTAAGGCCAATTTCACACATTCATTTCATAAGCACTTATTTCCACAATGGCTTGTGTTCTCTGTAGAGGCTTCCACCACACTTTACCAGCCATTCTTATGGTACAATAATTAAGGGAAGTGTGATTTGTCTAGGGTAGAATTACTCTAAATGTCACTCAGACTCTATTCAGCATAAGAGTATGTTAAGATAACGTGTTCTACCTCCCACCAAAATTGATCTACAAACAAATTTAACATTCAAAAATTCAGTTGGGGGGGGGGGGGGGGGTCGCTTGTGGTGTAGTGGTTAGAGTGCCCGCATAGAGGCTCAGAAGCAGCAGACCACAGGTTCGGATCCGGCCCATGGTCGTTCTCTGAATGTCATTCCCCTCTCTTCCCCATTTCAACTCTATCTCTCCAAACTGTCAAATAAAAAAAAATGTAAACGTAAAAATGCCACACACAAAAAAAAAAAGTTTGCCGTATTGTGTTATCACACAACATGGACTAGGAGGCAATCTTTCCAAATAGTTTCTGGCTCATGGAAATGGTCATGTTGCTGTGTTTTCTATTTAGGCTGTGGTCAGTCAGAGGGTTAATGCTTGATGTCAGCCAGCCAAAGCCTTCTTAAAAAGGCTTTTTGCAGAACAAGGCATAAATCCAGATTATGAAACATCATAAAATCAACTCCTTATGCTCATTTTTATAAAACACTGCATAATAGAGCTTATGGGGGAAAAGCTTGACTTAACAGCTCCTGTGAGCTGTGCTCTTGCTGAGATGCATCCCCACAAGTTAGGAGTGAAGAGATGAAAACGGATACATGAAAGTTTAACTGTCGTTAACCAAGAATCAGTGGTGTTTTTCGTTCATGTCTGTTCTGTATGTGTGCACATGCGTGCAGACACACAGATGTGTTTGACTTCACTGCTGCTCATTTATCAGATATAAGGGAGAAAAAGCAGCACTTTCAGCGTTGTTTGAAACAGAGCTTCTGCTCAGCAGCCTTATTCTGATGAGACAGTGACTTAAGCTCAACAGTTGAGCCTCAATTCTCTAAATGTTTGAATCCAGATGACCCATAGATGCTTAAAAGCAGATTTAATAACAATAGCCAGATGTCGGATGTGGAGAGGTAGCTAGTGTAGGGAGGGAGCGGTTATCACACCGGCTTTTTTCCATTCTTTTAATCGTTAGAGGACTTAGAGCTGTTTCTAAGAGCTTCCAAATCAGATAGAACAGACAGAGAAAACCAACTTCTCCATGTAAGTGTGCGCTGCTTTGTGAGGCTGATATGGACCAGAGAGGATTACTCTTGGATGGGAGGCTGGCTTTGGAAGGACTATGAAGATGGAAATATAGACTTTCCCACTTTATAGGATCATGACAATCAAATAGTGGATGGAAGCCATTCGTGTATGCCATGCAAAGATTGTGAAGGGGAATACCACTGGCTTTCACAGTTTAATACACCTAAGACTTATTGATACGACTTTCCTTAGACTTGTTAGTCTATTGTGTTTTAGTAAACATTTCACACTGGTCTCTGGCAGTTGTTGTTTGTTTGCTATACGGTTAACGCCTATGTTGAGCCCCAACGCACAATTAATTGTATTCACATTTAGTGAAGTGATGTCAATTCTACCACGGGCAAAAGCTGATTTGGCTTTCAAAGTTCCAATTTAGTTCCAATAGAAATTATTCAAAAGAAAAAAAGGTTCTAGTCTTTGTGCTAAGCTAAGCAAACCGGCTGCATCAACACAACTGAATATACAGTAAGTGTGAGGAAATCCTAAATTGTATTCCACCTAAAACTAAAGTAATTTAAAGTCGCTAGTTTCAGTTTGTGTTAATTCTAGCGGCTCCTTTGGACACAAGCGATAGTGTTTTTACGATGCCAGGTTTTCCTTAGTGAGTGTAACTGGACAAAAGCATTAAGAAGAACGAAAAAAATATAGCATTCTTTTCACTGATGGTCACGTTTGCTTTTACATATAGATCATCAGAGGAAAAATTTGACTGTTTCCGAAATATTTTAAAGTTCCTCGTAGCTGCTCAAATCAAAATCCATTTTTACATCCAGGGTTTGTCTTTTGCTTGCTTGTTTTTCTAAACAGACATAGCAACAGACCTTCCGCCATTAACAGATGAAAGAAAACCACAGTCAGCCCGTCTGTGCGATGACTGTGTGACTCTACTCTAAGTTACTGATGGTCCCAGTTCCAACATTTTCCCTGGGTGATAGTTAATTACCCTGGATAAATCCACTGGCAATTTGTCAGGCTGTTCCAGTATGCCCCCCACCGAAACCAAACCACTTCCCTCCTCTCTTCTTCCTCTTTCTAAGCTCCTGTAATGAAACACTAATCACTTGGTCCCTGACGAGCATCCCAGGCCTATTATCTCTTAATTACCCCATTCACAGGGCATCAACACAGGCCAGCATGGGGCGTGCTGCTGTCAAACAAATATATTTAATAAAAAAATATATATGATGCTTATCAAATCAGTTTGTGCTCCATCATGTATACTACATTTGGAAAGCCTGAACTTTGTTGTGTGCGGACGAGGACAAGGTAGTGAATTATGTATGTCACCTTGCTTCTGTTCTGTTATACCTGAGAGGGCAAACGAGGCACAGAGAGCCCCCTGGCTGTTGTGGTTTATGTACATAGAGCCAGCGCGAACTGGCTTGTTCTCAATCTCTGGCCGCCCGGCTACAAATGGTCCTCTTGTGTTTTGGGCTGTGGCAGAAAATGGAGCCTGTAACTCACAGTCATTTGCAGATGTGACACTCGGGATTCGAAAAGCGAGTTGCCACAGAGAACAGATAGAAATTGGAATTGGCAGCAGACATGAAATGGGGTCAGGGGATATGTCCCTGAAACATATACATATACACACACCATACCTGTATACAGTATATATATACACACACAAACATGCACGCATGCACACACACACACACACACACACACACACACACACACACACATCGTACGAGCTACAGGTCCTCTAATTTACTCTGTAGTTTACAGAGTCTCTGAAACAGACTGAGAATAAAAAGCCTAATTTGTAGCTGTTATTCAGCGTCCTTAGAGGAATTCCCACACATGAAATTAAACAGATTCTCGCTGACTTGAGTCTTTTTTTTAAAGTAAATGCGGTTTTGGAGGCAGGTCGGGGTCATCCAGTCGGTGCGATGTTTTGGTGATTGTCTAAACTGTGTGTGTGAGGCAAAAAAAAGAAATTCCCATACTCCCTTTCCCTTATTGAGAAAAGAGCGTAGAATAGGTTCAAGATCACACAGTTGTGGCTTGTTTACATCAACCAAGTAAAACAAGGACCATTTTTTTTCATAGTGTCCGTAACTGACAGGTGCCCCCTGCCAAGTCCTCTTAAAAGTAAGAGTTTTTGAATTTAATCTCACTAATTTCGACATATCCCTCTAAGGATCTTAGAGCTTAACTTTAAAAAAGAAAAAAAGACCCTGTATGGCCCTTTCTGGGATCCTGGTGTCCGTTTTTTGTCAATCCTTTAGTGAAAGCCTGTCAAAAATGGTTAGCTTCTCCAGTGAAACTACTTCTTTGCATCTTAGCTCCAAGTCTTGCCCAGTGTCTGCACAATTTCTTTCTATCCACTTGTTTCTCTCCTTTTGTTTAGATAAAGCGAGGGATTAGGAAAGATTTGCCCCCATAAAGTAGTGGTTTGATGGGCTTTTATCCCACCATGTTGCTAAAGCTGTGTAGCCCCTGGATTAGGCCCTGACAATAGGAACCCTTGTGCTGGGCCGCAGCCTGAGGGGCACAACCAAAGACCGGCTCTGAGAAAGAGGGAGGAAACAAACCTGCCAACCTCGATATGTCAAGTCTGCCAGAGAAACCGTTCAGAGGAGCGGCCCTGGCTGCAGCATGGTGTGCTGTGTGTCTACAGGATCATTCCACGATAAACAATAGAGACCAACTATTAACTATAGTCAACAGCTTGTGGTGGGCCTGGCATATCGAGAATTACTGTCTCAGTACCAATTTCTGTGCTAATGTGAAAAGGTTTAAAGGCATTTAAAAGGGGACTCCATTGATTGTACACATCAAAGTCTGTTTACAGGTCTACTTGAGTACTATAGTTTATGTTAACACAATTTGCGTAAAGCATTTTGTGGCTCCAGAGGGAGCTCTGTAACGTCTAATAAATGTCCTCAAGTGATGTCACTCAAGTCATTAGCTGCTACTAACGTAAACACGCCTAAATCTCTGACAGAACTGTCAGCTTTTTGACAAGGAAGAAAAGTTTAATAAAAAAAAAAGATGGTGTCTCTGGTTCTACTGCATCATATAATGAGTAGGACAATTTAATAGGAAGGGAATCTGAATGGTTCTATTTCAAAGCTGCGACAAACAATAAAACATTTGTTTAATAAATGCATTTTAATGTTCAACTCCAAACTGCAGACAGACCAAGTTAGCTACTAGATCTGGTCAAAAAACTGATACATTTAAGAGCCAGATATTTCCCTCAGGAGTTGGTGGAGACCAAACCAGAGCAAAAATTAGAGCAAACATTTAACTTGTATTTGCCCAAAGTACAACTCCAACGTAATGCTAACTGCTCTGTTTCTTCTGGATGCATATATTGGCCATTGTATGCTAACATGTTTAATATTATATCTTTACATTGTTGATATTTTGTCTATTTTATGTACTTGTCCTTTTGGCATAATGGTAACTGATATCATACAAAAGTAAAGATAGACGGCGATTTGTCCATTAATATCAGTTACCCGACACATATAAGGTGAATGTCCAGCTAATACACAGCCTGAGGATTGCTAATGGCAAGTTGCTTTGTTACTGCAGTCACACAATTCCCAAGGAAGCAGTCAATTCTTAACCATACATCAAAATGATTAATTTCACCCAAATGAGCACAAGCTAACCTTGACTAAGAGCATGTGCCGGCCGGAGCAACTGCATTGAAATCTAATGTAGCTTATTCATGAAGTTAAAGAAAAAGTTAATGATAAAAGTTAATGGGCTCTGAAGGCTGAAGGCATCAACTTTCTCCTCGGTTTGATGCAAAATGCCACTCGGAGAAATATACGGCGCCATTTGAGGGGTAAAATTACAAACATTCATGCGCTATAAACCTGATTAAAAACTGAACATGAGTTATAAATCTCTGCAGCTTCCTTCGGCTGAGCTTTGATTCAGGCTGCCAAAGTCCTGATGCAGGGATAAAGTTTTGATATTTCGAGAAGCGGAGCGGAAGGGAGGATGATGGAGAGCAAAGACGATAACTCAGATCTGAGGAGAGGCTTTAACACGATAAAGCTTGAATGCAGCCAGAGTGCGGAGAACAATGAGTGCACCGATGAAATCCGCCGAAATCTGAGATGAATTCGGGGTTTGGAAAGTTAGCCTGGAGCGAGCGGCGCTGAGATCATGAAGGTGGTTCAGGATGAGAAGCGCTGTGAGGAGTGGTAAATAAAGCAAATGGTTCAAATCAAAACTAGTATACTTGTTCTGCAATACAACATCTAGAAATACTGTTTGTGCCTTTTTAAAGCTTTAAGAACTGCATGATTAGTCAATTAATCGATTGACAGAAACGTATATCAAAAAGATTAGTTTTAAGCCATTTTTCAAGCAAACATCACAAACATGTAGGCTACAGTGCCCAGCTTCTCAAGTGTGACAGTGTGCTGCTCTTCCCTGTTTATATATTTGCAATTAAATAATATTTGGGTTTTGTAAAAAAAAAAAGTATGTAGTGTCATCAGCTTGCTGTAGATGACTAATGGTTTCAACATTGTATGTCATTTGCAGACCAAAGGCTTAATGGACATACTGTGCAGATGAATCAATCGATTATCAACATAATACTTATAATGCATATAGTGGATATGTTGTACTTAAACACAGTGTAGGCTATTATAAAAAGATTTCAATAAAATGTTAAAGGTTACATTTCACATTTCCTCTATTATTTGTTGGACTTTAAACACAAAACCAAGCTAAAATGTTAGGAAACATTTAATAAGTTTTTCCTAAATTTAAATATTTTATAAATCGAATTACATTTTGAACGTTTCTAATGTCAGTGCAAAATAACTTGTCAACTCCATAAACAGTTAAGAATAGGCCTACTTCTTTCTTTATGCATTTTGATTATTATTCTAGAAGTCCTCATGCTGTTTACACTAGTTTAAGACTTCATTACACATATAAAAGTGGACATGTAAAACAAAATGTGTCCAAATTCGACTCTGAAAATGAAAAGTATGTGTGAACATATTCCGATTGAGTCTGCCGTCCACTCCATCCCTGCATGGTCAGGAGGGGCTGCTGCTCTACTGGCCTAATATCCCTCTAATAGCAGGCCCTCTTGACACTTGCATTAAAGCCCTCAGCCAGGCTGGACATGAGCCCGCATTAACTTCAGTAAAAAAAAAGCTGATTTGAGGAAGAGGCAGCTGAGGGGAATTCCTTCTCGCCTTAATTGCTTTAGAAACGGTTCCCACAAAGAGACACTGGACAGATTTACCTCCAGTTTAAGTTCTTATTTCAATCGGTTCACAAATTAATCCGATTTTTTTTCTCTCCTCTAGGCCCAAATGCTCCGCAGCTATGAGAAAAACATGAGGTCAGTAGAAAACAAACAAATGACTATTATCATTTGTATTATCATATTGATTGTTGGAATTCGCTCGGCCACATAAAACAACCATTTACGTATAGGCTACTGATTACTACCTGCAGTGTTGCCTGACAACATAATACACTCGACATGTAATTGTATTGCATTGATTATTTTAAATGTTTTCATATTGTAAAGGAACCCAATTTAAAGTGAAAAAGAGCGAGGGATAATAGCCTACCTGAACGCTATAAATTGAACTTTGGGTGAACGCGTCGAGGTAACCCGAGTGTCACGTTTTTTTTCTCACGCATTCTGTTGTTGGGAGAAGTTCTGCAAATGAATGTGGCCAAAGATCAAATTGAGTTTAGGAGTTTAACCCCCCCCCCCCCCCCCCCCTCACACCCACCCACCGCACCTTCCTCTTTCTCTCTCACCCGCACAAATTCAACCAAATATGCAAGCTTTACATTAAAGGGCTACTTTTCGCTGCCCTTAATTCCAACCTAAACGGGTTTTCTTCGGGAGAAGAAATCTTTTCTAAAAACCTTGAAGAAGAGAGGGGCATTATTGTTTTAATCCTCTTACCAGCAGTCATTTTAAGACTTTTTTTTTTTTTTTTTTTTTTGGAGGGTGAAATGGCGTCTTGTCTACCCAATCCTAACCTAAATCCCTCGGGGCCGGGGAGCTGCTGGAGGCAGCATGAAGCCCTGGCTGCTGCATCTCTTCATCTTAGCTGCATTTCCCACCAAACACGCAGTCACACCCAGGCTGGAGGAAAATCAAATTAAAACCCGGAATTAACCTGAGAAGTCACCGTGCACCAGTCACTGCAAAGGAGTAATAAAGGCCCTTACTTACCATTTTGCGCATATCATTTAATTAAAACATGAATTATAGACCCCTAATTTTTTCCCCAACCTAAATTCAAATATTTGATGGGTTGGAGTTTAATTTTAAAAGCTCAAAATGTTGACTGAAGATAGAGACATTTGTCAGTCCTTCAACAATCCATTTATCCAGACAAATGAACCAACAAATTATCATTTTATTTGTTAAGTAATTTAATAATATTTAACATGCGAGAAAAGCAGTACACTTACTTTGGTGTTTTTTTTTAACATAGCCTAAGGATATTAGCCTACGTTAAAAAGGCGTTTTTGTAAAAAAGAAAGAAGAAAAATAATAGAAATTATATCATGCCCTTTGATCATGCTGTAGCTCCTACTGCACAATGTCAAGATAATACAAATATCAAATAAATGCAATTTAAGTTCAAGACTGATACATAATTGCGAATACCTTAAAATGCATCTTGTGATGCTGAGATTTCAGTGGAACCTTTTCTTCAGTGTCAGCCCGCACCCTTATTAAAAACTAAAAATAACATCAGTGTGCTTGAAAACAATAGGCTAACTATAATAATCAATTAAATGAAAATTGAAAAAATATATAGCCTACAAAAACGTATATTTATTTTTTCTTCCTCAAAATAACAACAGTGGCGACGGCAGAGAAGTCGGCGCCTCGAATGCAGAAACATCTAGCCTGAAGTCAGAAGTGAGTGCAGTTGAGGAGGAGGGCGGGGGGACTTTGGTGGTGGTGGTGGTGGTGTAGGAGGAAAGCGATGTGATTGGCACAGAGCGTAGCCCCGGTGACCCCACCCGGAGCGCTTTAAAAGGCAGATAGATGGCAGCTCAGCATCCTCCCCACATCCACACACAGGCGAGCCGGAGCACGGAGCGGAGCCAGCGGGATATTCTCAGGATATCAAAGTGAATATAAATAAGACTAGAGACAAAACGACTGGAATGAAAGAATGAACAACCGCATGAGGATTTTAGAGACGAAGATTTGAGAGGAAAAGATTCGGAGATATTTGGCTTCAGACGCAGAGAGAAGAGAGGTAAGACAGTTGGACCGAAGTTGGACCATTGCAATGTTCCTTTTGCTGAATTAGTTCTGTAGCATCATGACAAGCTGTCATATTTTAAAACTGAAAAAGCTTGTTTTTTATGTTATTTGTGTGTGGGTTCTGTTGTCTTATAAACTCCATTAAGTCTTTGAAGAAAAATCGGTTTAAAGTTTAGTCCGTCGACCATCCGAGGTCTTCAACAAGACGCGTTATTGCAGTGCGGGAGTGTTTTGCTCAAATTAAGCGATTAAAAAGTTTTCGATTACAGTTTTGAGGTTGAAAATGATCGACAAATAGGCCTACATATTCTTATATGCGAACATTTACACGGTGTTTCATGCAGTTTCTATTTAAAAAAATCAGTTTAACATTGCAGATTTGTAAACTAATTGACTATAGGCTAAATTGTCCCCATTCATAGTCGCGTCTGAATGCTTTTGCATTGAGCTCAGGGCCCAGGGCAATCTTTAGTAGCCTAGATGCTCCATAATTCCACGCAAATTAGCATAATTAGGCCTAAATCAGAGCCCAAGGCTGTGTGACACTGTCCTGAAAGAACAGCCTTGTGTTGAATTTTTTAAGCTGCAGATTTGAAAAATCGAACAGATTACACGAATCCAGCCAAAGGCTTATTCTAGAATAATGCAATTAAATTGTCACTTGAAAAAAAAAATATTGCATTGGTCACACGGTTTTATCAAATAGGCCTAGGCTACACACACACACACACATACACACATTAGATTAACACACGTGTTCGCCATTCGTTCACTTGCCAGGACTAATGATAAATAAGTAGCCTGTAGTCCTATAGTTGATACCTTTTTGAACCCGCGTTAGACATGTGCCCAACCGGGGATCCCTCGCCAAAGACCTGTCATGCATCCCCATCGACCTCCAGGCGTCTGAAAATGACCTGGTAGGCCTACCCGCTACAGTTTGAAATAAACGGCCCCAACTCATCTGAAAGAGCTAAATAAATATTTTGTTGCACCTGCTGTCCTTTAACGGCGTTTCAGCGCGACGGAGCACATAGGCCTACAGGTTTTTGACGAAAAACTCGACGGACTGAAAATTGAATATTCATTGTAGATGGTGAAAAAACACAGCAATATGGTAAAAGTGAATTTAATTCGCTTATTTTATTTTGATGAATAGGCTATCTATAGCATTCTTTAATTATGTCTATGAGACTAGTATTATTAGACTATTAACCTATTATTAATAATAGCCTGATCTTTTTTTAGGGTGCAGGTTAGACCTATATCGGCTATTGAATGCTCTTGTAAACCAATTGTTGCTTACTATGAGCTAAGCAGAATTGTATGTTTCTTAAAATGGCCCTTTTAAACAGACCAAAAAATTAAAAAAAAAAATTTAAAGTGTCTTGACAGTTGTCCAGCACGTTATACAAAATTATTATAGGATTCTTTAGAGCTGTTGTAGTTGGCTCATGCTACATTTTATTTGAGTGAAAATATTTCTAGGCCTACAAGCCTTTTTTGGGACAGAGAAAGTTTTTGAAGCTAAATGTCCAGATCGATCTTAGTGAAACTTAAAATGTTTCAGTTATGTGCGGATTCGATTTATGAAACAATTGTGTTTCTATTTTTGAAAAACTTTGATCAGAAGGTATAGGCTAACTATAAAAGTATTTGTACAAAGTTACAAATCGAGATATTGGATTTTTTTCTGGAAGGTTGTTGAAATAATATGGACAAGTTTCAGCGGTGAACAAGAGTTTAACATTATTTTCCTTTTCATTTCGTTTGAACGTTATCCTACTGCACAATGCCTAAATTCACACACAAACAACTTCAGTCATTTCTTCAATTAAATTAAATTAAAACTCTTCAAAAATATTTGAAGTCAATCTCACGATTTTTTTGAACGAGATGAAGGAATCACTCAGCCTATCCTTTGATGCGCAGTGTGCTTAATAGCTAATTGTATTTCACCTGTTGCCATTTACGACTGTCAGTCTATACAAATAGATAGTTTTGTACGTTGAGAATAAATAAAAAGCAGACTGGTTTGTTCAGTAAAGAGGACTGACACTCACTGCAGCTTTCCCTTCTCTCTCCTGGCAGCTCGTCGGTCATGCAGCACTACGGGGTGAACGGCTACTCGCTCCACGCCATGAATTCACTGAGCGCCATGTACAACCTTCACCAGCAGGCGGCGCAACAGGCCCAGCACACGCCGGACTACAGGCCCTCAGTGCACGCGCTCACGCTCGCAGAGAGACTGGCTGGTAAGAACCAGTTGCTCATTTTGTCTTTCGAGAGCAAACACTGTCAACTGTCAAATTCAATGTTTGTTGATCTCTCTGTGCATATTAAGTGCCCGTTGATCTGAACTTCAATTAAACTGGTCCTGTTTCATTTTTCTCAACGGCTGCACATTTCAAGACATTATCCTCGAGGCCCGGTATGGCTCCCAGCACCGAAAGCAGCGGCGCAGTCGGACGGCCTTCACCGCCCAGCAGCTGGAGGCCCTGGAGAAAACTTTCCAGAAGACCCACTATCCTGATGTGGTGATGCGTGAACGTCTGGCCATGTGCACCAACCTGCCCGAGGCACGAGTTCAGGTAAATTCTTAAAAAACACGTGAAATGCATTTATCCTTAAAGTGTAACTTAACCCCCAAAACCACTTTTTTAGCTTACAACCAATTTATAAGGGAATTTAGTAGTGTTGTTGATTGTCCCACGTCAAATTCTTCATATTTCAGTACAAAGTATGTTTATTCAACATTATATGGTATAAATCTGCCTCGAGACGGCTTGTTCTGGTGGAAACATGGGTACTGCTTATGTATCTTGTTTCATCAAAAGTGATAATGGACTTACAATGTGAAGACAATTGCAAGTAATGTGCTATGGCTTAAAGTAGTCCTCTGTTTTGTTTACATTTGCAGAGCCAGCAGTTAGTTTACGAAACATATTTACTCTACATGTAATTCTTGGTCTTGAATAATTCTATAATCATAAATCTAAACAAAATGAATATGAGGCACCTGGAACCAAACATAAGACTCGAATAGGCTCGTCAACAAAGCTGTGTGTGGTCCTGCTGCTGTAAACAACAACAGTGAAACAGTAACTTTCCGGGTAGCTTTCTAACTTCCAACACTGTTCCAGGGTTCCAATTGCCCAGTAAGAAAAGCTTGTTTATTCCATTATGAGAATGTACCTTATCTAAAATCTTCATTTCTCTGACACACCTAAAAGTTACATAGTGTACCTTTTTAAGTTACTGTTCACTTAAGCAGGCATCTGATCTGTCTCTCTCCATCCAATCTGCCAGGTCTGGTTCAAGAACCGCCGGGCCAAGTTCCGCAAGAAGCAGCGCAGCCTTCAGAAAGAGCAGCTCCAGAAACAGAAGGAGGCTTCCGGAGGTGCTGAGGGCTCTACTGAGGAACCCAAGACTGACCTCACCACCACCACCACCACCACCACCACGGACAGCACTGCTACCACCCTGCCTACTGAGGCCAGCACCCCTCCACCTCCCTCGTCCTCTTCCTCCTCTCACTCGGAAACTCGTCCCCAGCCTGGAGAGATGAGCGTGGAAGTCAACGTGACATCCCCAGAGCCGTCGGACTGCGAGTCGGCAGCGGAAGATAACGCTGACAGAGAGGACCAAATGAGAGCGGAGGCCAGGCTGAAGACCAGGGAGGAGACCCGGGAGGGGGAGGGTGTAGCAGCACACCCGGGGGTTAGCTCCCCACACTGCAAACGTCTGAGCCCCACATCAGGTAATGAAAATATAGCTGCTGATGTCCGACTCTTATACTTTGATATAGCCTTTAATATTCCCCGGAGTGTATGTTGTTTTGAAGCACAGAAAGATGTTTTTAACTTAATTGGTATTTAAATGGTGAACTTAAAGATATAGTGCGTAACTATTTCACATAAATGAATGTGGGTTACATTCAAGCCAATCGCTAAACAAAAGTTGATTAAGCCTTTTTTCAGGTCCACAAAACTCTCTGTATTTCTCAGTATGGCAGCGTTTTCAAATGCAGGAGCTCAGAAAATAAAATACCAAGAAGCGGCCAATTTTTTTTTACAATTGTTGATTCTACTGACAAGAAAAAACCTAGACATACAGCAGAAGGAATAAAATCCATGAGCGATCGCCTAAGGCTTACCTTATGTAGATGCGCTGACAGAGCTGTTGTAATTACACAGAATTATTCGTGGGGGTGGGGGGGCAGAAATTATGCACTATAGCTTTAAGCATTTCATTCATTTAAAACAGGATAAACAAAAAACAACAAACAAAAAATGTTCTCTATGCAAGACAGGTCAACATACTAAAAGTCATCCTCTCTCTCCCTGTCTCTCAGACTCTCCCTTGAGCTCCCCCAACCTGCCTTCTTCCAGCAGCGGTTTGCCCCAGAGCAACTCCTACGCCTCGTCTCCTCTCAGCCTCTTCCGGCTGCAGGAGCAGTTTCGACAGCACATGGTCGCCACCAACAACGCCATGGTGCACTACCCGTCCTTTGACATGAGCACGCCGCCCTCTCTTCCCTACCTGGGCATGAACGTCAACATGCCGCCCCCTCTGAGCTCGCTGCCCTGCCAGTCCTACTACCAGAGCCTGTCGCAGGCCCAGCAGGTGTGGAACAACCCGCTGATGCAGAGCCCGCCCGGCAGCAGCCTCCCCACAAGCCTCAACAGCAAGACCACCAGCATCGAGAACCTCCGTCTGAGGGCCAAGCAGCACGCAGCCTCCCTGGGATTGGACACGCTCCCCAACTGAAGCGCAGGCTGCTCAGGCAATCATCAGGGCCGTGGCTGTGTGTGAAGTATGGGGTTACCGTCCACAGGAAGTGACTAGTCTGGGCCCGTTTTCAATTTCTTCTTGACCTCTCAGCTTTTAGCAGCTCTGTGTATTCAACCAAAACTCTTTCTAAAAAATCTAATATATCCCCAGATTTAAACATCAGCTATTTTGGCATTGAACGATCATTTCAAAGTCCTCTGTTCAAAATATGTGATCTTGTTTCATGTAATTTACCTGAACAGCTAAGAATATTTGGTTTGCATTTATATATTTAAAATTTTAAAACCATAGCATCATGACAAACACTGGAAACAACATTCTTTAAGCACACATGAAAACAGACACTTTAGGCGACCTCTCAGTTTGGGGCCCTGGGCTGTTGACACAGGACCCCCACAGTGGGCATGCAGCTCAGCGCTGGTAGCACTCCAGAACATGAAGACCATCTCTGCTGTACAGACTTAAAAGACATTAAGATTATATCAAGAACTCAGTGGACTTCATGAAAGAAATCCCACCTGGACTGCAGTTGCGACTGAAGATCACATCCTGCCACTGAATCTTTGCTTGTATTCGGCTGCTCCTGGTCAACAGCATAAGCCAATGTTGCTAGAGCTAGCTTCGCTATGATTTCAGTCGTCTTCTGTGAAGGAGAGGCAGCAAGTCTTGAACTACAGAGTTGTCATTCTGTTGTCAGATAAGATATTTAAATATTTTATAATTCCCACTGAGCGTGAACTATGTAGCATGCACCCCTCTGAAGCATGGCTTACGGCAGCCAAAAAACATAAAATTAAGTCATATCCAAACTGATATCTGAAATAAGGCTCAAATCACTCAATATAATACTCTAGCCAACTGTATTTATTTGCAGATGACACATGACTCTCCTTGTTTAGAGTCACTGCACTCAGCTAGGCCTGCAAGAACCCATTGAGCGTTGTAAATATCTCATCTGCCTGGCTTAATAAGGAGTAATGCCATTTCTCCCTTTGTGCGAAGAATCTGAGAGGGAGCGTTTATTTTTCAATTGTGGCTTTAAGCAAAGGACCTACGGGCAGATATGAAATAAGTGGAGGAGGCCCAGTGCCAAATAAACATGAACCAAGCTGACATTTTTGTTTACTAGTGACTGAACTCAACAGTCATGTGTTTTTTTGTTGGCCACTGGCTTAAGCAGCAAGATGCACAGCCCATTTCTCTATATGTATTATATCACTGTAGATTCAAGAAATGTATTTCTCGGTTGTTTAAAATGTAAGTAATTTATCTGTTTAATGCAAAGGAATAAATCACACGTAAGAATGTTCTCAGTGTCATCGGTTGGGATATAATATACAATGTAAAAATGTGTTTGTGCTAATTCAAATTACCTAATTTTGCCATTTTTCCAAAGAAGTAACACACAGTGGGAAACATATTTTGTTCAAGGGCCCATCATTTGGCTATATGAGTGAGCAGCAACACGGTTAAAGGTGGAGTCAGTGAATCTGGACAGAGCATGTTGTCAAAACATTTATTTTGTTCAAATCAGTGATTAGTATCTCCTCGGCTCTGTAAACAGGCATGTTGCTAGCTATGGTTGGCCCCCTTTGTTTACATATACCCTTTCTTTACACACCAGTTTACAGAGCCTAGGCTGTGTCTCAACACAAGATATTTTTTCAGATTACACACAGTAAGGACAGGTATCAGGATCGAGAGGAGATATTCACTGATTTTGAAAAAAAAAGTGGTTTTGTAAACAAGCGTACTCGAGAATCGCAGCCCCACCTTTAATGAATGTCTTCTTTATAGCAGTTTTGAATTTGCAGTCTTTTTTTTGTGAATTTTTGAATCTTTGTTTGCTAAAAAATATTCTGGAGTTCTCGAGTGAGAAGTTGGCAACAGGCGAGGGGTTAGATTAGTCTAGTCTTCCTCTTTGGATGATGGCTGTCAGCTCTGAGAGGGGCCGACCTAAAAATGAATCTTAATACACAGTTTTGATTTCAACACGAATTACCCGAAACCCTTTAGAGTGAAAAAAAAATTAAGTTTGGTTAATATGTTTCGCCGAAGACACCTCAATGCACCGTAAATAATTTAGACACAGGAGGTCCACTATCCTTTATGGTAAGGTTTACACGGCACATAGGGGAGAACCTGCCACTTGTTCACCCGGTGCAGGATAACTAATCCTAAATGAAGTGTCAGACTCTAAAGAGCCTCCAATCCACCACCCACCCACCTACCCTTCACTCTCCTCCTCTCTCTGTCTACTCCCCTCTGCCGCCTCCCCCCTCCCTGTCAGCTGAGGTTTGGCTCCACCGAAACAGAACGCTTTGCCATAAGAAGATTACCTTCGGGTTGGGATATCGATGGATTAAGTAAGAATAGAATGAGATAAAATAGGACTGAAAAGGTTCTGGGAGTCAGCAAAGTTCATACACCTGTTTTTTTCCCGCTTTTTTCAGTCCATGACCATAAAGATTATATCACTGTCGGACTGAAAAAAAGGGAGGGGAGAGTTGTGGCTGGTTTAGTACAGGGCATGTTAAAGTGCATAAAAATAATATTTGACGCTGCAAATACCATTCTTTAAAAAAAAATGCCCTAGGTTTTTTTGTTTTTTCCCCCCGGGGATACTTATATGTGGTCAATTTGAATGAACCTTTGGGTTTTGTGTGTTCGTGAAGATCATATAGGTGTAAGTTAATAGGAACTCTGTGTTTGAGTGTGTGTGTGTATGTGTGTCTATGGCAGCTAAGCCTCTGAAGGTTTCCAGGAGCTCTTTGATGTGTATCTGGGCAATGCGCTATTAGAGGGATTTTCCTAGTTGACAGCTCAGAGAATGTGTGGAGGAATTGCGATGCCAGTGGGCTAAAAGAATGCTGGAAACAGGATTAGGATCATATTCTGGCAGCTCCCGTCACTTCATCAATAGGCTAAGGTTTCCTCAGTGACAGCCCTCCTTCTCTGCCTGGCTAAAACCTTTAGTGGGACCATAAAAGGGGGTGAGAGAGGGTAAAAAACAATGATTGAATGGTGTGCTATGATTTCTGTGCTGGGGTTTTTGCACTGAGGGCTTTGTGTTGGGAGGTCTGAGGGAGGCGGCGTTGATTTGGAAGGAGGGGTAGGTCGTGGGGATAAGGAAAAAGGGGTCTGTTTTTGGCGGAAGGGGGGTGACTCTGTTCTTTCTTGGAAGTTTTTACACCCAAATCCCCATTGGCAGAGCATGTGGATGGGGTTTTACACTGATGCTAGCGGACAGGGACAGCCGCTTGGTGTCCCCCCGGGGGATGACAGCAGCAGGTGGGGAGGGGATGTGAGAATGCTGCTTCCGGAATCTTCAGGATCCACTGTGTTACATGCCTTATCAGTGTTCTCAAAAGAGACCCCTGACCCTGAGGGATGGAACATCCACCTAGATATGTTAGTGTCACATACACACGATAGAAAAACAACGCATTAAAATAAATGACTTGATCCTGCTATAGCTTAATCCTACGTCATAGATCAACACTGCTGTCCAATAAAAAATTCCCAATCCCGCTGTAGTAAATACTCACTAAAGCAACAAATGTGTATTCATCCTCTGCTGAAAACAGCTTCAACAAAAGCACAATTTCCTCCTGTTTTGAGTAATATTGGCTAAACACCACAGTGGCCATCTGTCTTGGAGATGAGTGCAACAGGCAGATACAAATATTAAATATTGCCAGCCCTAGATTTTAAATGTATCGGCCCTGGGACATGTAAAGTGTAAGTAATTTTTTTCAATGACGGTTACATTCAAGCCATTACCAAATGAGTTGACACAATGTTGATTGAAGCGTATCAGCTCGACAACTGCATTTCTCAGTATGGCAGCATTTACAAACTGGTGTCACCCCCCGACAGTAGCGCAGGGGATCCCAAAGGGACAAGAAATATGTAAGTTATTGATTCCACTGTTAAGAAAAACCTGCACATACAGCAAAAGGTATAACATCCATCCTTGATCACCGAAGTCTTACCTCAATGTGTGGAGAGTGTTGTTGTAATTACTCAGGAATCCTTATGGGGGTGACAGAGGTTACACACCATAGCACTAAGTTCAAGCAAAAAAGAGATACTTTGTACCGCATTTAACCTCAAACTACTTGCCATCTGCAGGCCCTGAGCAGGTAAGCAACTCATATGGAAAAGCATTTTATATTTTTCGGGATTTTTAAACTTTTCACATGAATTTTAGATATTTAACATATCACATGAAACCCATTTCATGTGATAAAATTGACATTGCTACATGTGATATTTCAAATGTGTAGAGGAAAGATATGGATTCCACACATTTTACCTATCAAAATATATTTCACATGAGGAAATATGAATATCACATGGGCCTCTTTGAAACGTACAAATTATACTTAATGCAATCAAACAGAATTTTAATAGACCATCTCAAGCAGAACACATCTTCAATCTCAAAATTATAATTTATTTTTTCAACCTTCTTGCTGTTGCACTTTGGATCAGCCTTTTTTTTTCACTAAATATCACTCATCGTGTTCAGGTGAGTCATTAACGCTCCAAGCTTAACATTGTGAGAGGATTTTGAGGCGCACAGTCTGTGGTTGGGTCTGAGTCTGCGTTGCTGAATAGTTCTTGACTGGGCTTATAGGGTGGTCTCTCTCTGCCTCCATGTTGGACCAGCTGTCTCCATGCTGCCACCAAAACCCTGTGCGCCAAGAAGAGTGTAACTCCACACTTTGCTCACACATGTGAAACAATACTTTCACAATACCACAGGAGTTTGATTGTTGGCGACAAGTTATATAATGCCAGGAATTACAGACTAGCATGCAAATGCTAAATCCTCCTCTCTTTCTCCTGAGAAGTGGATGAGACGGACTATATCTGCAGGCATCACTCTGGCTCTCCAGCTTTGTGCTACAGAGACGCTCTCCTTTCTCCCCCTGACTTGGGTGATAATCCTGACACGCACTGTCTGCATTTTTTACTGTACGTGTTTAAGCGCATTTGCAGAGCATTTATCTCTCCAATGTAAACCAATTTGGCTATAAGGGCCTTGGGCCAAGCAAGGCGCCGGAGGGAAGAATGGAAAACTCAGACCTAGCAGATGTGCAGGGAAGGGAGGATGGGAGAGCTGGCGAGGACGCGGGGGTTTGTCGAACAACTGAATGCAGCAGAAAAAAGGGAAAGCGGAACCGTGGGCGAGAAAAAAAGAGTGTCCCTTGTCCGAAGGGTAAGCTTTTGAAACTTGGGATAGGGGCCCTTTAAAGCCGATAGAACGTGGATCACTGAATTGTTGAGTCACAGAATCTGAGAAAATCATACGCCGCTCCCAGTTAATCCTGTCATAGTGAAATCGTTGGGCATACTTTAGGGATCCCAGCATCTTCTGAAGAAATTTGGAGCCTGCTGTATTGACAAGAGCTGCTGTTTGATACCGCCTATACACCTGTATCAGCTGTCTGTTAATCTGCCTTCCCCCTCCTCCCACTATTCCTCCTCAGCATGTTATATGCTGGTAGTAATGGCTGATGAAATGGACCAAAGACCTAAAAGCTGCCAATCTCGCTGCTTCTTGATGTCTCCTGTAAGTGGCTCTGGTTACAGGCCAAACTTGTCACTTTTAACATCTGAAAGGCAGGAGCCCTGCTGTGTCCAACATTACTACCTGCAATTCAGCGCAGCCATAAAGACTATGGGCTCCTTGGTCCCTGAAATGGGACATTAAGACAGAATCATCCTAGTTTAGTTGGGGCGATATCAAGGTGTTTCATTTGCTGGCACACAGGCGGGGTCTGAATGTGTTTGGATGGCTTTTAAAGTACCTGATCTTATAGCCTAAGGTTCCAGTAAATGAGGTGTTTGCTGCTCTTATCAATGAGACGTTACATGAAAAGCATACCTCGGCCTGCCCGGGCTGTTTGATGGCTCTGCTGTATGATTACTACAGGCTGAGCTTTGGCCACATGCCCTCCGCAACTAACTTCTCAAACTCTTTCATTATTCCGTCTAACTTTTATTGCACTAGCTGCTGTTAACTCCTGGAGATTTTTTTTTATCACGCAACTTGCCAGTCAATGGTAGACAAGGCATGGTAGACAAGGCATTCTTAAATTCACTTTACAAGGAGCCAACTGATCTCATGTTGAAATCACTGATATAACTTTAACCGCTTTAACTTGCTTCAGCACTGACATGAATTATGAAGAGTTTGATGTGATTATAACAAATATGCAGAGCTTTCATCTGTAGTTGAATGACAGCTGCCATTGCAGAAAATATCTAAATTAATGTTATTTTTGATCTTTTGCGTTAGTGTTGCACATGCACCATTCACTTTCCCAAATATGCAGTGAGTGCACAAACAGAACCATGCACAAATCCAACCCCTTTCCGTTTCTCCTGTGATCACTGAACCCATTTAAATATTTGGCTATGGCAAACTGTCCTCTTGAAAAAATAGTTAAGTAGTGAGGAGAGATGTCAGGTTAGCTTAGATTTCACATTACCAGTTGTCTTGCTGCAAGGAGATTTTTTTTCATTAATCAGGGAGAGTTAACGTTAATCAACAATTTAATAAAATGTGAATGATCTGTTAGCTGAAATGTATTAATGGTAATTTTCCCTGAAAGGCCCTAACAACTTGAGTCTCACATTTACAATACAGTCTTAAATGTATAACGTGTTTAAAAAAGTGAAATATGTGGTATATGCTGGTATTTTGTCAATGAATTAGGGTAATGTAAGGATGTAATGGAAAAATGTGTGCAAATCATCTATTTTTCCATTTAAATATTGCCATTTTTCTTACACTGCTCTATTTGGTAAACTGAGAAATATTATTATTTTGCACAACCACTTTTATCATGTGTGATGTTTTAAACGTGCTACAGTATAAAACATGACATTTAAATTGAATTTAATGTGTGTAACACAATACACACCGCCGCATTGTAATTGGTAAAATGTATTTAATGCGCCAATTCAAAGGCTGACTTTGTGCATGTGTTTGTCATTGCTTCTGTCTCAGATCCTGAGGGATTTATGAACAATGTCAAGTTCCCTCTGAAGACCTGAGTCTCTTCACTGCCTCTTAAAGCTTAATGCTCCCTGACTGAGTGGCACAGCGAGAGCCACACACTCGCTCTCTATGTGCCACAGATAATGCTAAGAACAACCTCTCAATTCCAGCTCTCCTCCTCGCCTGATGTGCCCTCCTTCCTCTACCGCACGCACATGGCCGTTTCCATTCAATGAGACCGCGGTGCAGACGTAGGGTGATTGTAATGGAAAACACTAACATTGTCCCTAATGGTTTCCCATCGCAGGAGAGTTTTAAAACATATGTTAATTTATGTAAACCCAAACAGAAACACATATTTACAATAGCACAGGGTAATCACAATATGACGACATGGTGCTCTGGCCTTGTAGATGGAGGCGCCATGTGTCATTAGTCACCTTTATCTCTTTTTCCGTTTCCCTGTTATGGCATCGGTGCAACACTCACAATATGAATGAAAATGATCTGCGCTCATCTATGGCACCGTGATGGAGAGAGAGAGAAAAAGGTAGAGAAAGGTGTAACATGCCTTACAGGTGCTCTACACTTTATAATGAAATATTCAACAACAAAACAGTGGTAGTTTTATGCTGTAAATAAATCAAAAACTGCAGATCACAAAAATGTATCAAGGCTGATGACAGATGAGCAGAGGAATGCACAGATATTCATACTGGTAAACACATTTCAACATTTCTATTGTGGAGACAAATAACAGCAGTGGTAGCCTACTTCCTTGAGAAATCAGTTACTTTATTTTCATTCTCAGTCGTCATATCACAGAAAGGTGCCAGTTCCCTTTTTTAAGAGACAAAAATGATTAAAAAGACAATTTGAATTTATATCTTGATTATAAATCCTGATTCTCAATCTTTTCCCTCACATGTTGTTATGGTGCCTTTTTTTGTGATGAGAATGTAATTTTCTTTTCAAGCTATATTGAGTGAAATATTGAACAATAACTAGTCAAAACAAAGACATGGCTTATTTCACTCATACCAATGTCCTTACAGTACAGTACAAGACTAATTCAATTTAAAAATGTCTCAATTAATGAATTAAACGGGTACAAAAAAGGTGTGAACTTTTTCACTCAGTAAATATTATTATTGCCTTTAAAGTTTTAAAAGCTAACATTTGCGATCTCTTAAATATTTAATAGTTAATATCAAAAATTCAAAGAGCAGAAAGTACGTTATGTCAAAGTGTCCCTGACACTGAACCCTTAATTGCTCCAGATGGTTCAGACAGCACCTTGCATGGAAGTTACTGCCATCGGTGTATGGATGTGTGTGTGAATGTGATAAGAAATGTAAAGCGATTTGGGGCCGAGAAAATCGGCTGAAGCCAAGTCCATTTACCATTTTTCCTTGCAGAATCAATTTTAAGTATGTTAACTTTTACTCATATTTCATTATGTTTTAATGTGATTTACAGGTGTTGCATTTGGTGCAGTTATTTCTACTTAGAGATAACCTTTGTCATTGAGGTCTTCAGAGACAAGCCTATTATTTAGTTTTTTAATGTATTTTTTTATTATTATTCTTTTGGACAATTTCACACAATATAGAATTATCTCTTTCACATCATACTTTGTGTTGTCCGAAGGGTGACGGAAGAAGCCAAAGGCTTATCAGGTCCCGCCCCCATTTTCATCAGATTCAGATTCAGATTCACAGATACACATTTACTGTTACAAAAAAAACAAAAAAAAAAAAACACACAATTTTGTTTTTGATGATTTTGCAATTTTTTTTTGTTAAGCAGCTGCAGTCCAATACACAGTCAATTTTCATTCTCATTATTCATTGACCTTGCACAACTGACATGCTTTCCATTTTCCCAATGAATTTTAATTACTCATCGTTATCCTCTTTCCACTGTAGCCATTTTTACGATGTCTCCTTTGATATCAGCGATGTCTCCTTTGATATCAGCGATTTCTCCTTTGATAGCTGTGATGTCTCCTTTGATAGATGCAAAACCGGATACATTTTTTGCTATCTCCTCCCCAACAGCAGTAATAGCCTGTTTTGTGCCAGCGAAGATGTATACATATTTGACATCCTCAATGTCCAATGCAGCCAGGCAAACTACTTTCCATTCTTTCCAGCTATCCTGTGCGTAACCGGACAGGAAGGTGCCATCTGGACACGGTACCTCTCCAGCTCCTGCTTTTCTGGTTGAAAACACGCGGTCAATGGCATTTAGAGACCAATTTAGCAGTTCCATGATCAATGTACTTACTTCAGCTTTTAAGATCCGTTCTGCTCAGTTCTGATTTTCTGTGACAATGCAGAGTTTGTTTTGATTGAAAAAATGTTGTGCTTTCCAAAGTATAGAAATACTCCTGGCTATTTTGCCCCTTAGATGGCTAACTTGTGGTTTCCAACTTAACTTATCATCAATTATTACCCCTAGGACTTTGTGTTGCTTGACCCTTTCAATATCTATCCCATTTACCTGGATTTTCACAGAAACATCTGCTGCTCTCCTAACAAACATCATAAATTAATTTTTTTCTAAATTTAGTGATAACTTTTGCTTTATTAAAAGCAAACTGAACCTGAACACCCTGAAGTTAGCAGCCCCTCCAGGCTTTACTTCTTGCTCTGTTTAACCAGTTGTTCCACTTCTTTCATGAAGCGCAGACAGAGCTCATCCTGCCACGGCATGGCGACACACTGAACCCCCACGGGCAGACCCACGCCTCCAGACACGGCCTGAACACAAACACAGCATCCAGTCAGTCATCAGTTGGCAACCTGAGCCACCATAGTCCTCTGACTCCACCTAGTGATACACTGTGGAACTACTGTTTAAATTGAGACACTAAAATGGCCTGAAACTGAAAAGTCAAATTAAAATAACAGAAAAAAAAAAAAATCACAACAAAGTTTAATTAAATGACTAAGGAGATAAAGAACAATGACAAAAAGACCCCCGTAAAAAAAAAGGTGCAATACAGTTCTTGTTTGGCCAGCCAACTCCCCTGACCTAAACCTCGTATAGAATATATTGGGTATTGTCAAAAAGGATGATGAGAGACACAAGACCCGACAATAGAGACGGGCTAAAGGCCGCTATCAAAGCAACCTGGGCTTCCAAAACACCTCAGAAGTGCCACGGGACTAATCGCCTCAAGGCCATGCCACATTAATGCAATAATCATGCAAAATAAAAACCCCCCATCAAGTATGGAGTGGATGATTGACCATACTTTTCAGAAGGTCTTGTATTATAAATCCTTTCTTTGATGAGACAATACAGTCTCTTAATATTTGGCATAAGTCTCACTGACACATGTTTATTACCTGTTTGAAGAGCTCTTCCCAGTGGTCCTTGTAAATGCCCTTAATGTTCCTAAATTCCTCTTCATCATCTGCCGTCACCGTGGAAACAGGAACAACACCGGCAGGGAAGTTGAGGAGATTGTAAAGCATCGTGTAAGAGAGAATATCTAAAGGGAGGGAAAATAGAAACAGGTTATTCAGTGTGTTACACTGGGCGTTATAGTTTAAAGACCGCTATTCTACAGTAAATATAAGTATGATAAGGAAAGGTGCATAGCTAAAGATGGACACTAATATACCTAGTAGCCTACCTCTCTCTTATCATTCACAATGCCCTTTGAGGGTATCACACAAACAACTGTTTAGGGTACCGTACGTGTAATCTTGCCGCAGTACATGAAGTTGAAGGCTGGTCCAAACGCAGGGCACAGCAGCACGTCTATGTTGCATCTTCTCCACTCTGCTATTGTTTCATCAATGTAGTCCTAATGAAACACAAGAGGATTTATTTTCAACTGTATGCATTCATCCTGTACATGTACAAGCACCATAGCCTGACAGTTGACAGTACCTCCACAGCAGCATGCTGCTTCCACAGATCCTGAACAGATCTAAAGACAAGGCAGAGAAACAATCAGTAGGTTTTAGCATTTGGGTCATTGAAACTTCAAGCACAAACTGTCAACTTAAAAATGACTGTCTCACCCAACTCCACATATAGCACTGAGGATTCCAGAAACACGAGGAAACTGCAAAAGACAATCATTACATAGAACAAACTTTAAGTACTGAATGACACAGTAACTGTTTTAATAAACAACTGGCACTTTTAATTAATTCATTTCCAAAGAGATATCACACTCCAGGTCCTTGAGGAAGAATTTAATTTTCTAAAGTCTGTATTTACACATAGCCGTCACAGAAAGAGAGAACTCACCAGGGGCTTAATGAGGAATGAGAGAGTTTTCTTCAACCACTTAGGAAGATAGTAAGGGAAAACCTGTGCTCTGAGGCAGGGGTCCAAAGGGTCCCTCTCCCTAACACGGAAACAATAAGGGATCATTGGCACAAATCCAGCACCTCAAAATATTAGATTGTTACATAAAACCAATCAAAAAAGGGATTTATAATAGAGAAATGTTGATCTTCTGAAAATAATGTTTATTCATACAAAACAACAATTCATTAATCCATAAATGATTGACTCACTCTAAAATGTAAAACATTTATCACACTATCAGGAGAAAAATATGTTGCTTGCTCCATCATGTAATAAGTTACATTTTAGCCAAAAAGTTATTGAGTTTAGGGCTCAGTATTTTGCTACATTAATATCGACTAGTTAATACAAGTAATGTTGAGAGGAACCCACGGTAAATGTGTGTGTATCAAATTTCATGGCAGTCCATTTAAGTAATAATATCGATTTAATAATAAAATACATTTTATTCAAAATCACAAAACCTCACTGTGGTGCTAGAGGAAAGGCCAGGAGCAGGCCTTTTCTGAACACCAAGGATATAAACACAGAAATCCTTCAGATAGTTGTTTATAAATTTATGCATCAGCATAATACACACAGACAAAGATTAAATAACTGGCATCTTAAAAGGGAGCTCCAACTCACAGTTTTTGAAGCAGGCTGGTAGCTCCGTCTGCTAAGACGCCCTTTACTATCAGTTCGGTGACAACATGACTGACCTTCAGTGGACTGTAAGGCACCAACTATAGGCACCAATGACAGAAACAAAAAAAAATAGCTCATCACATATCGTTAGTGGCCGTAGATCTAATAGTGTGTGTGTGTGTGTGTGTGTGTGTGTGTGTGTGTGTGTGTGTGTGTGTGTGTGTGTGTGTGTGTGTGTGTGTGTGTGTGTGTGTGTGTGTGTGTGTGTGTGTGTGTCAGTAGTATTGTGGTCTTACAGTGTGCCCTGCTTGCTCTAACAGAGCTTTCACCTCCCTGACGCCTCGGGACATGCTTGAAGAAGGTTGTGCGTAGCCATCGTTTTCAAGGTAACCAATCCTCAGAGGTTTGGAGCTCTGGTAGACCTAAAGGACAAGAGACATTTTCATTCAGTCAGATTAGTATGGAGACATTAGAGTGGAAAAGCACATAAATAGATAACATTTTTTGAAAAATAAATCAAATATTTTTTTGGATAGGAGATTGAGGCTTTTTTATGAAAATGAGCTGTAGGTTTAAGTAGTGGTTTTAAACATGCCTGAGCTTTATCTGCTCACAGTCATATAAAAATCCTCCTGGTCAGGATCAGTGTGTGCAAAAACATTCAGTGCTCTGCTGTCAGATCTAAGACCTTTTTTAGAAGCATGATGAATGATAAATAAATACAAACAAACATGCATACAAATGTGTCTTTATGTTTGCCCTGCACATTACGTGAGTGAACCCAACTCATTGTCGTCACAGCAGAGAATACACCTCCCCCCTGGGTGAAGATTATGGTTCAGACAACCGCCAGCAAACATCAAGAGTTTACCATGGTTCCTTTCCTCACTATATACAAAGAGGAGACTATATCTTGAACAAGAATTACGCCAATATTTCTGTTGTCTTTAAGTGTGGACTATTAGAGCTTAAAAAAAATTCTGACAGATAACTGGTGTCAAAGTAAATGCATCTTTGATCTAGATGTCAGTGTGATTTGGTTCCAGTTTCATCCCAAAGTTATAGCTGAGGTAGAGGTCTTTCACACCAAAAACAAACAAAAAAAATGTCTTAATGGACATGGCTTTGTAATATTGAAACAAAAAAGGGCCCGTTTTTTTTGGAGTGGACTCACCTGCACATTGAAAGGTATGGGTGGAACAGTGGGGTCCAAGGAAAACAGGTGGTCGCAGAGCAGAGCCTTCATACACAAAGCCAGACTGTCCACATCCCTCGCCATGGGCCCACAGGTTGACAGCACTTAATTTCATTTAAGGAAACAGGAGAAAAGGTAAACAAATTATTATTTTTTTTTTCACACCACACACATATTCCCCAATGATGATACAACTGTAACCTACCTGATTTTTGCCCTCGATAAATAGGGACTATACCCTGTGAACTGACCAAAGACATAAAGAAGTCAAACATCTGAACAAAAGCAAAGTGTACGGCAGTGTCATAACTTTACAATGTTTTTGAACCATAAAAAAAGTCAGGAACACACACCTTAGACGCCCAGAAGTTGGCTTAAAGCCACAGATCCCACAGAATGAGGAAGGAATACGGATGCTCCCCCCGATATCGGTGCCTATTCCGAGCACGGAGCCCCCTGCCGCGATGAGAGCCCCCTCCCCTCCGGACGAACCTCCGGAGGTCTTCTGGAGGTTATGTGGGTTCACAGTCTGCCCATAGATTGGGTTACTGCAGTCATAACTGGAGGACAGGCAATAAAATAAAAAGTAAACAAGCATTACCAAACCTTTGAACGTATTAAAATCATGTGTTTCATTGTGGGGATTATATCGAGAAATGATTTACTTCAGAAGGCATTGGGGTATGTTGGTTTTCACAAAGGGAATAGCTCCTTGTCTCTTGAGAACCTCAACAATCACGCTGTCCTTCAGGGCGGGCATGTCCAAATTAACAGTCACACCACAAGACGAGTCATGGTTCTTGTGTTTTTGTGAAAGCAGACAAAGAGAGCAGTGTTAAAAAAGAGCATGTCAAAGTCGTAAAGCTAAGCTGTTTTGAGACTGCCATAATACATTTACGAGGGCATACATGTAGGTAAATACTTAACCACGCAGTACCTTGTATGACACGTTGTCTTTGATGCTAACTGGAACTCCATACAAGAGACCTTCCTTGTTGGAGGCAAGTGTTTTGAGCTGTTCCAAACTCTCTAACAAAACACCAGTGCAACAGTTTAGCTTTCTGTTCACGTGCAGAGCCTGTGGAGAAAAAAGAAGGACAGCAACACAGACCGGTTCTTACAAATGGCTGGTTTTGTAAAACAGGAAAATCTTATGTTGATCTTTTATTTATTGGGTTTGCATGTGGGTGACTACTTTAGATCACTTCATCATGTTTGTTTTTTCTGTATTGTTATGGAATAAAGGTGTTATGTTGGGTACCAAACCTTTTCCATGTAAGAGTAGAACACATCATCGGGGCTCAGCGAGCCTTCCTGCAGTTGCTTTGTCAACTCAGACAGCGACAGTGTCAAGATGAGAGCAGAGTCAGTCAGTGGATACTGGAAGACACACACACACACACACACACACACTCTCTCTCTATTACCATCTGCTGATTATTGTCTTCATGAATCAATGAATAGTTTAAAAAGAAATGTGAAATGATGAGAAACAGAAGGAAACAACCGTCTGCACAGCTGGAACCACTATATTTTGGGAAATTTGGTTTGAAATAAGACAACATTTGATGATCAAAATAGTTGTCATTGTCAGTCAGTCAGCCGATGAGGCAGTTCTTTTCCCACTGTGTGGATTTTGACTTGGGGGAGGGGGGTGGGGTTAGAAAACAGGTGTAACCAGAAAAATGGCTACATATCAAATGTCACGTGTATGGCAGTGTGGCACTGAGCCAGCAATGCACAATACAATAATCTCAACTCTCAAATTCTAACCTGGGCTTTTTGATTGTGTTGCTTTTCTTATTTCAAAATGTTAAATTCAGACCGCTCAATTCTAGCCTTGGACAATAAATCTATAAACCCAGGATTTGGATTAATCCTTTTAACATTAGTAAACGTTTTTATTGTTTTCCCCTTACTTTGAACTGAAAGCGTCAAAAGGACTCTGTTCTCCCTAGCTGCTGTATCGTCTACCTCAACCCCTATTCCCTAATGTCTTTGTTCAACCTGCTTTGGCAGGTTCATTTTACCTTCCCACAGTCCCACATAAGAGTAGGCAAACAACCATTAACACGTGTCAAGGCAGACATGCTGAGGAAAAGCAAATACTTAGTTACTACGACTTGACTAAATTTGAAGCTTAAAGCGTCTCAGAAAGTTATAGCGCACGTTCATTCATTATTTCAACTTTAAATTATCTAGGCTACGAGAGATCATTGTGACCCTAATTTCCAATGACGTCAAGCTAGTGAGTAGCCTATGTGATTGGGCGAGTTAATACGACAAATGATGCCATTCATTCATAAGTGGAGCCCGCCCCTATCCTCCGAACTCACAGCGTCCTTGTACTGGCGCACGGCCTGCTCCGCCCGCTGCAGGCTCTCATCCCTCCGGTTCCTGGCTCTCTGGATCTTTGCCTTCGTCTCGCGGTGGCTGTTGACTTTCCGCACCAGCACCGCCAAAGCCCCTACACCACAGACTGCCCCTGCGAGCAACGCGGCCGTCCGGTTGGCAAGCTCCACTCCCTCGAGAAACTCTTTTACTTTGTCCATGGCTACCCTCGTTCGTCCTCTTCACGCTCCGAACACAAGCGCGACGGTCGGTTTACTCGTGTTACAGCGTCCGGCTGAGGTGTGATGCACAGCAGGTTTGAGAGGTTGTCATATTTATAGTAGTCGGCTAGTGGGCGCGGTTTGATAACATACACCTCGTGAAGCCCTTCCACCTCAACTAAACGGTCGCTGCCTGTAGTAGGCTATAGTTTTGCACAACAATAGCCTACCATTTGTAAGGTAGAGGGCGCCAGTGCTACCTTATTTCTAATAAATAAAGCCTAGGCTACTCCATGCTCCTCTGTGGACAGGGGTAACACAATAAGGGTATATGCGGCCTACATCAATTAACTGACAATAATGCTTGATTAGCCGAATTTCGAATTAACCAACTGTTTATAGCTTCTGTTAATTAATGTACCTTTATTGTAAAGTGTTACCGTGGAGAGGCACGGTGCTTTTTAAAATTATTTTATGATAAATCCTTTAAAAGAATAGGCTTATAATAGCAGTTTTACAGGACACACTACAACCTGTCCAGTGGGTTGGCAGTGCACCTTTTGATCAGTTAGTATTCAGATCCTTAACATAAGTAAAAAGTAATAACATACTGTATAACATACGATTTGTTAACATTTTGCATTCAAAATGTTCCAATATACTCAGCAGGTAAAATTGTCTTTGTCAGTGTTTTACGGTTATATGGGCCTTTTACGTTTCTGCAATATGAATTTTGGTTGTTGCATTTTACTGCTGTAGAAGGTTGAGCTCATTTTAATGTATTCATATACAGTTGGGAAGTTTAATTTATGTAACACTAACGCATTATTTTCAATAAGACCATCACGTTTGTATCTCTAAGTAAAAAATAAAATAAAAAATCCCAGTTTTCGGTGTGTCATTGCACTTTCCTGCTGATCCTAATAGTTGAAATAGCTCATCATTTAGCCTTGTTTGAAACCTATTTGTTTTTGTTATCTATCAATAGTAATCAAATGAACTTGACACAATATCTTTAATTTTTTCACATGAGCACATACAGTGTCGTATACATATACAGCCGATCCACATATGGATGGATTTAAAAGTATGTTCTCCTCGTAATGCAATATTTGAAGAAAAACAACAGCCAGTGGACGCAACAATCAGGAAGGACTTCATTTGACTGAATGGAACAGTTTGTGTGACACCTAGAGGGGACATAAGAATAAAACACATTTTATTATTTATTTGATGCGAGAATTTTTTTTTATCTGAAATCTGTTAAGTAGTCTGCTTAAAATAAAAATAAGAGATACACAACCCAAAATGTTTTATGACAAATTAATATGCATCAACATGCAAATCTGGCTGAAACAAACAAGTGCCCAAATGACAGAGCTTAGAATGAGGCAGTTCACCAACCGTTGCTAATTTTAGGTGTATTTTTTTAAATATTTCATACAACCAGCAAATGTCACACACTTACACAGTGGTCCCGTGCATGCAGGAAGTCGAAGAGTTCCTCGGTACAATCCTCATTGGTTGAAGACCGAGAGCCAACTCTGCTCTCGCACTTCTCCAGGAGCTCGCGATTGTGAACACAGTGCTCGGACTCCTCACACTTCTGTCGCATCAGTTCCAGAGGATCCTGAAACCAGACACGCAGCATTAACGAGAACACATACCTCGCTGAGTGTCCTTAAACAAGAGACACATTCAGATGATCAGCGCTACACTCCGTTTGCCCTCTCCGTATCAAACGGGATACAACCTAATATTCAAAATATGTAAACACCAAGTACATCCTCAAAAATGACCATAAAGTAGTACCTGATTAACTGGTAACCGAGTGTAGACAGAGATTCAGAGGGGATATTCTCAGTGGATAGTGGACTTTAATCACAAAATAGACAAAAATCACAGCTGTAGAAACTTCCAACCTTAGAAGCCTCCCTCGATAAAACAATGGCACAGAGGAACATTTAAGGTTTTTCCAATGGAACATCTCAGCACTTTTTTTAAATATAGCGGCAATGTTTTATATAATATATGGCAACCCATTCTTGATTAATTTCCTACTGATCTTGTTGATCAATTGCAGAAAGGGCACATGCACCTTGTCTTAGACTTGTGACAGGACTAATACAAACAATAATGTATATATGATATGGCCAAATGTGTGTTGATGTAAACTATGTACATTAATACACTTTTGTAATTTGGTAAGATCTGTGGTCTCTGGTTCGTTGTTTATATAAAAAGGGCTTAAGATTGTAAGTTGACGATTTTTTATAGAATGTCTTTATGTATGGGAAGGCCTGAAACGACCCTAAGTCCGGGTTATAGTTTGTCATGTGAGTTGATATCTAAAGATCTAAACAACTTGTACACTGTTATTCAAGAGTCTAGTAAAACAGTGGAAGGAAAATACGCTAGTTCCCTGTCCTTTTAATATAGATTACTTCAAGCTTCTTCAACAAATATTCCTTTCCCTGCTTCACAATTTGATGTATTAAGTAATCTCACAATAATACATCGACATATCTTTAATTCTGATGTGGCTCTCCAAAGTACATACCACCATATCTTCCTCCTCCTCTTCTTCTTCCTCCTCCTCTTCCTGAAACAGATATGACCAAATCAATGAAATCCTTCACTTCACTTCCAGCAATCAGAAAGTAGTTAGCTACCATTTAGGGGGAAAACACACATTCTACAATTGACAACACGATATTACCAATAACATACTAGTGTGTTATTAAGATACTTGTGCATTAGCTTCAACATGTTTCTGAAAAGCGAAGGAAATGTTACCGTCGCTAATGCTAACGTAAGCTAGCTGTTAGCTGTGTTGTGTTAGTTCGCTAGCTAAAATGACTAAACGTTACTGGCGCGGTATTGTCGTGTTAAATCTGTAAAGGCTACTGACCTCTTCGGGCTCTCCGTTTGTGATCATCTTCTCCTCGAAAACCATAATTTCTGTTGCTCTTGTCCTTAAATGACCGGCTGTCAAGTCTCTGGTGTTGGAGGACAACGCAGGTCACACGCGTAAAAGACAGCGAAAACAAACCACAGCTTCCGGTCTCTAGAATTTCACAACAAAGCTCCAGTCCACCAGTTTGTGTGGTTGAAACCAAACTCGCGTTGTAGGGGTCGTCAGATATGAAAATAAAATAATTATCATTGACATTGAGCAACATTTTTTTTATTAAAATATATTGAAGCCGTGCTTCAAAACCATAGTAATGACTAAATGTGTAGGCCTATACTTTTTGAAACAAGGTGCTGCCTATATTTAATTAGGCTAAATATAGGCAGCACCGTTTCAAAACTGGCCTAGGCTACTCGTATTACGACCATAGGGCAAAATGTTCTGATTCTTTGACTAGCCTAATTGTGCCCACTGAGAACATCTGATTAGATTAGCTATGAGTGAAAATAACCCAACATTTTAGCCTGCAGTTTTAATGATTGTTTTTTAAATACTATCTATGGTTTTAACACTAAAAGTTGCCTTTGTTTTGAAATCACGTAACAAATATTACATGTTTGGTTTTTATCATGACTGTATACTTACCTAGGCCTATATTAGGTTTGTATAAGTCACTTAACTTTGGCAGACAAATTTGGGATTGTATGTGACTTCCTCGCTTATAATGAAGCTCCATACCAATTTTATGTTTTGAAAAGTAGCACTACACAACTACAATGGGAAATTGGAAGGTCATATGGTCACGACCCCTGTGTCCACATATAGCATTTTCCTAACCCTACTTTAACTTTTCTGTAGGCCTACTTTTGGCCTGGGGATGTTTTCATGAGTAGGCATTTCCCCCTAAATTGAGGTAAATCTCAATGCTACAGCAAACAATAATATTTGCTTCTGATGTTGTTGTAGCATCAGTTTTTTTGGAGTTGCTTTCCTGTATCAACCTAACAACAGTGGCTGTCTTTTTGTCTGAAGTCTGATAAGATTACCTTATGTACACAAAAAATGTCATTCCCTGATAATGTTATAGTGACTTATTAACAGCAGTGGGGGTCAGAGCAGAGCCGGCCCAAGCCTTCAGGGGGCCCTAAGCGAAATATGATTAGGGTGCCCCTCTCCAATGTTAGCGCCGCTGAAACTATAGATCTTTGTTAAATATCATTCACACACAGTGTTTGCCGCTAGTGCCTCCACTGTGCGGCTGTGCCAAAATATTAGACTGCCGAGATTCAGACCCTCCTAGAGGGGTCCGGGGGTTTGCCCCCCCGGGAGATTTTTTTAACCTTTTTACAGTGAAATGCATGAATCTGGTGCACTTTGAGAGGAAAATTAAGAGGCTAAATCCGAGAAATTTTGTGTGAACAAATAATTTGGAGACACTGGGTCAGATGAATTAGAAGCTATTGAAGAAGGACACATGGATTTTCCATAAAAATATTAATATAAAATAAAATATTATGGAGGGTCCTCTGGGTTGGGCTTGGAGCTCTTTTTCTTTTCCCGGACATATTTCTCTGTAATATAATGAATTCATTTAAATGCAGTGAGAGGAACAAAGCAGAAGAACTCTGTTGTCCAGCTACTGTATCTTTTTTTCCACAGACGAGGCTGAAATAGGCTATAGACTATACACAGTGCATGGGCAACTGAGGGCAGCCCCATTTCCAATTGTTTTTAAATAAACTCAATACACACTGAGCATGGATGTGAACGTGACATGATCAGATCATTTCGGATTACCTCCCAGATGAACTGATTACATTTTTAGGCTATTAATTATCTAGACCAAAACATTTTATTCCTTTTTTTGAATGATAACTCACATTTGCATAATATGATGTTAATATCAAACACACAAACTTAAAAAAAAAAAAAAAAAAAAAAAAAAAAAAAATTGAGGGGGCCCCCCTGGTGGTCGGGGGCCCTAAGCGACCGCTTAGGTCGCTTATGCCTCTGGCCGGCTCTGGGTCAGAGTCCAATATCCGGGAGCCATTCATGTTCTCAGAGGAGAGAAAAGGGTGTATAGCATTGTAGGAGTTCGGCAACACATAAGCCGTTGGTCTCAAAGGATAATCAGGGGAAACAAAGGCATCAGATATACAGGCTTAAGCCATTGTTTGAAGAATGGATTCAATATTATCTGCAGTTGGGTCCTATGTGACCTGGGATGTCAAAGGTCTGCTGATCTTCGTGGTAGTTTTCATCCTCACCGCAGATTATGTAAAGAACCGTCAGCCGGCCAGTTTCCCTCCAGGACCTCGGGCATTCCCTATCGTGGGCAACTTATTCAGTGTGGACTACAAAAGGACCCATGAATATATGACGCAGGTAGATGAAACATTGCAAATGATGTACCATTAAAATTTGCAATGTGACACTAGTTCTTTGTGTTATCTGTTATATGAATGTTCTTCCTCCTGTTTCAAATCCACTCACAGTTGGCAGGGGAATATGGAAATGTGTACAGCTTGCGGATGGGTCAGACGTGGATGGTGGTGTTAAACGGATTGGAGATTCTGAAAGAAGGTTTGGTCAATCAGGGAGAAGGCCTGGCAGACCGCCCAGACTCCCCTCTGCAGATGGACGTAGGCCATGGACTAGGTGAGAGGTTGAAACGCACTAAGATAAAGACAGTTGTCAACTCACTGAGATATTATTGAGATAATTATGTATTGAATGTACTGTATTATACATTCTTTATATTTGTAACTTTAGAAGTAACAAAAATATGTGAAATAAAATTCCTAAATTTTTGAGCTTTAAAAAAAATTCACTTTAGGTGTAATTACCAGTAGTGGGAACCTATGGAAGCAGCAGAGGCGTTTTGCACTTTCAACTCTCAAATACTTTGGATTTGGCAAAAAGTCCCTTGAACCTATCATCTTGGATGAATTTACACATTGTGCAAATGTCTTCAATGACTATAAAGGTAAATAGTAAACACACAATAACATATTTAGAATGAACTGAATCCAAAATACACATAATTTTTCTTCTTCTTCTGTTTAATTTTGGAGGTAAGCCATTTAAACCCCATCTCATCCTCAACTACGTTGTTTCCAACATCATCTGCTCCCTGGTTTTTGGTCATCGCTTTGAGTACGGTAATGAGAAGTTCCTGCAACTGATGAAGTGGTTTGACCAAGGTCTCGAAATTGAAGGCTCCTTTTGGGCACAGGTACGGTATTTAAACGCTTTTGTGACTACTAACGAAATCATATTGCATTGCTGTGTGCCATTGTTGTTCAGTACAACTGTGCACTGCACATATATTAATTGTATAGAGTATGAAAATAGCGCAGGTGGAAAATGCACCAGAGACGATTTGTATATGGGATTTCACTAAGATTGCTATTGTCACTGTTGCCCCCTTGACTTGGTGGTAGCCAAGAGGGTGTGTAATAAATCCTGTTGCTGTTGTTTGAGAAACAAGAGACACGAAGCAACACTTTCATTAGTCTCGATCGCAGGATTTATTCTGCGGTGCCGTGCCCCCGTGGTATTAATGATCCCCTCTAGTGGCTTGGTGAGTCATTATAGAGAAAGCTGACATTGTAAAATTAGATTATTTAGTCAAAAACAAACAAAATAAAGGGGTGTATACTTTTATCTAATTAAACCTTCTTTAATATTTTTTACTGATGCATCACATGTATTTATATTTTGAACCCTTTGCACACAATGAAGAACTACTTTTTTTAACCCATTACATCACAAATAGAAAATCTTTTGCTGAAATGCCATATAAATATTTTATTTTTCTGCTCTGCTCCAGCTCTACAACTCATTCCCTATACCGATGAGATATTTGCCAGGGCCACATCAGACAGTGAAGCAAATCTGGAAAGATACAATGGAATTCATAGGAGAAGAGCTTAAGGAACACAAACAAAACTGGGATGCCTCAGACCCAAGAGACTACATCGACTGCTACCTGAAGGAGATTGAGATGGTGACTTTTTCAGAACTACTTATTGTTCAATTGTCGTTGACATGATGTTTGTGTGTGGCACCACTCCTTGCTCTCCTTATAAAGGGCAATGACTAGACATCCACATTGGCCTTGGCCTCTGCCTTACAGCGCTATCTTTCAAGGATTTATCTCCAACAGCATGTACGGTTTCTAAATCTAACAATAAAATAATAATGATAAGATGCTGTAAGAACAATAACACTGAATTTAAATATCTTAAATTATATCTTCAATACATTTTAAGATGCAAGGTCCAGTACAAAAAAAAGAGTTTGAGCTTACAAGAAATACTAATTTCATTGGCCTTAGAAAAAGTTACTGACCCTGGCTTTATTATTGCTGACACGTATTAATGTTGTGGCATTTTATATATCCTTTAAGACTAAGGGGCAGGCTGACAGTACTTTTGATGAGGAAAACCTGGTTATGTGTGTCTTGGATCTGTTTGTGGCTGGCTCTGAGACCACATCCACCACCCTGCGCTGGGCTTTCCTCTACATGGCAAAGTACCCCGAGATCCAGGGTAAGATTGAGCCACTGATCGAAACCTGTAACTTTTAACTATAATGAGGCTGTGTTTTATTGTGCTTCATCTCTCCATGATACTTTAATGTGTTACAACCATTTAAATTTAAACATTTTAACTTCTGTCTGTTTCCCCTCCTTTTTGCACAGAACAAGTCCAGGCTGAGATAGACCGAGAGATCGGACAGTCCAGACAGCCGTCTATGGAAGACCGTGCAAACCTGCCCTTCACTGACGCTGTCCTCCATGAGATCCAGAGGATGGGCAACATAGCTCCTATCAGCCTGCCTCACGTTACTAACAGGGACATGAAGCTGGGAGGCTACACAATCCCAAAGGTATATTCTTGATGAATATGACAATTTTAAAGCAACATTAAGTAATGTTACGTAACATGTTGTGACATTTTGAATTCCAATTATGGTTCCTATCACCAGGGAGTTACAATAATTCCCAATTTGACCTCGGTGCTGTTCGACAAGGACGAGTGGGAGACGCCCTTCACCTTCAACCCAAAGCACTTTTTAAACAAAGAGGGCAAGTTTGTGAAGAAAGCGGCTTTCATCCCTTTCTCTGCTGGTGAGGAGCAACACTATCACTTGTCATATTAGTGACTTTACCTGTTTATAGGAGCCTGTCCCAGCATAGATTGGGATCCAATAGGGATCACACAATGATTGCAGATTGACCCAGAGGAAACGTTCATGATCAGGAAGAGTACAAAGACAAGAGACAGAGGCCAGGCTATAATGTATATCTACATCCTCTTTGCGTTGTGTTCCCAGTTATAATTGACTGGAAGTATAAACACATTTGGAATCTCTCATGGGAGGCACCTGATGTTCAGGCCTGTCTGGTGAATTTTGTTTTGGCTGTACAGAGATAGTCAACTTTTTTCGTCATAAATAATTTTCACTGTACAGTAGGGGAGAGTGGCCTAAGTTGTGCATTTTGGAAGTTGTTCCACCCCTTGTTTCTAGAAAACCGTGGAAGAAATTGGAAATGTGACCACATATTTAAGAAGAGCCATCCATTTGACTCATCCTGTAAAGAAGGGAGACACAAGGAATAAGATATAAGCACATTTAAGCTAAAAAAAAATGTGTTTTGCCTTTCAAAGTAACATTTCCATGATCAAGGTTTTTTGATTATTGTGTCTGAACAATTATAGACAAGTTTGAAAACATTTGACACATGTTTTAGTGCTTTGGTATGCTACATTTTGAGTCTATACAGTTAGCACGATGTCAGCCCTAAACTGCTGCATCATGCTTATTATCCAAAATTCTGGGGATGGGGTGATTTGTGCCAAAGGGCCTGGGTGAGTTATAAGTAAGTAAGTAAGTAAGTCAAATGTATTTATAAAAGCACACAGACAGTTTGCACTGTCCAAAGTGCTGTACATAGTGCATTCAGTAGGTAAACAATGAAGGTAAAATAACAATAACCAAAATAAAAGACGTAAAGCCCATACATCCACATAAACACAGATAGTAGTGCAGACTAGGTAAGATAGTTAATGGGGAGGAAACACCAGGGTGTACATATGGGTTTTGAGCCTTGATTTAAAGGCAGAAATGTAGGGGAATCACATTTGTCAGGTGGCAGTTGGTTCCACAAGCACGGAGCAACTAGTGCAAAGTACATTTCTGATACGCTGGTCACCAAAAGAAAGTGATTGTCTACAGTAGCTCAGAAGAGAGTGACATCTCAATTCCACTTAACGACACCACTGATGAGAGTTCAGATGGCCAGAAAGATGATGATGGTGACTTTGTCATTGTGAGCTTTGCAGGTAAAACCATTAGATCTGCTAGGCCTTGTTTAAGAAAATTGTCCTTCAATCTTTGTCAACTATTTACTTTATTTACTTTAAATAAACCTTAAATAAGTAATTGTCTAATGGATTTGTCTTGCATTACAGTTTATGAGATATATAGCAATGGCACAATTCACCCCATGGTATTCTCTCCAACCGCACAACTTACACCACACCGGGGGCAAGTTGTGCATCAAGACAACTTTTTTTCCGAAAGCTATATTTCTTCAACAGTTTATTCCAGATCCAAAGTTTTTATTGCCAGGGATGCACAACACCCTGAAATATATGTACATATTTGAGTTGGAGACTTTACTGTCAAGGCCTTACTTTAAAGTCACTTTGAGTGAAAAGTTGCACAACTTAGGCCACTCTCCCCTATATCAGGAGGGAGGTGCTAAAATAAAGTAAGAAGTGTTCATTATTAATTTGTTTATACCAGCATGGCCAAGTCTGACTAATTATTTTAGTGAACCTGTGACCCTTTTTTCGTGTTCTTATAAAAGGCTTTTTTTTTTGTCTCAGGCAAGCGTGTGTGTCTTGGGGAGAACCTGGCCAGGATGGAGCTTTTCCTCTTCTACACTTCCTTCATGCAGCATTTCAACTTCTCCATGCCTGCTGGGGTGAAGCCTGATATGGACTACCGTTTTGGCATCACTCTGGCACCGGCGCATCAGTATGAAATATGTGCAACCCCACGCTGAAGAGGGTAGCTCCGACATAGAAAATACCTAAAAAAAGCAGCAGTCTTTTTTTCTGTTGTTACAACTTAAGCTTATCAGAATCACTTAATTCTGTGTAAGTGTAAAGTGTTTACATGAATCTAACTAGGTGAGACAGAGTGCAGTATAGGCATATTACAAGAAAGATTCAAACATCTCATTTCAGTTCTTGTGTGTTGCCTCTTAATGTTTCACCATGAGGAGCCTTTAAACATCAATGTTTATCTGCCCTTCCTCTCTGGACACTGGACTTTGTAGCCCACTCTGTAGGCCTGCGGGAAGTAGACTCGTGCTTGGTTAAGCCTGTGAACACAACCACAAAGCACACTCGTCAAATTACACACTGATATCAGTGATTCTTGAGAACCGGGACAAAAGGCCGTCTTCCATATGTAACTGCTGTTATCTTTAAAAATAAAAATATTTAAAATTGTAGATGTTATTAGGGATTAAGAATAGAATGTCTGGAGCACAATTTAATTAAACTTAAATTTAATCTTATCATTATTATGTCAAATATATGACACTTGTTATCTTCTCACGACGTCCAAAACAGTATGTCCACAGAGAGGGTTTCAATCTTTCATATGCAATAAAACCTATTAAAAATGTACTTTAATGATTAAATCGTGCTATTTTCATCATAAGCAACCCTAAATAATCTCTCTATTAATAAAAACAGTTTTTCTTCAACACATTCATGTTTTATATATTTTCAAAGTGGTGGGACACTTTTTGTCACCATCGTCAGACAATCCATTAAAATGTAAGAAAATCAGCCAAAATAAGGGGCACTATGAAGGACCTCTTGTCACATTCTACCTCTGCAGAGTACATTAGAGTCAGACAGGCTCTGATAAGTGTTGTAGTTTTAGAATATTTTACAATCCAAATCTTGAAAGTCATGCGACACAACCATGATATGTCAACACCGATTTACAATTTCTGAAGAAGTTATTTGAAATGTTTCGATAATTTTATATTCCTGAAGTAGTTCATACTAGCACCAATCATCAACAGAAAAAACTAATGGCTAACTAGATTAATTCCATTTGTTTTGTTTAAGAAACGTTAAATATGTCAACACCGTCAGATGTCAACTCCATCAGATTTCCTGTCTGACGGTGGTGACAGGCCAATGACGGAGTTGACATTCAATGTGAAGGCATCATATTTGGGTGGTTTTCAAGTTATTATAATTATATTAAATACTGTATTTATGGAAACTCTCACAATCTTCTTTTGTCATGGATGATTCTTAAAAAAGTACAGGATGATATACAAAATGAGGCGATTTGGTCTGAGTCTTTTAGAGCAAGTCTGATTGAAAGACTGTAATGTGAATCTTGAATTAACGCTCAACCAATAATATGCTGTTATAAAATCACTGTTATTGATTATTCTACGTATTATTTGGTTATCTGGGTTTTTGACACCACCGTCCGATATGTCGAATTCATAAGATATACTTGTCACAGTCTATTACACAGTTCAACTGAAGAACATAGAGGAAAATCGATTTAAAATATCTATAGTCATATACATTTTGAAAATATTTTTTGTGGCCTCTGTCAGTCTTGGTGAATACTTGTGATCACAACTCTTCTCATGGGTCTAGCATAAATTGAGGGAAAATGAATTTGTGTTTTTGGTGTCTGACGGTGTTGACACAAAATAAGGAATGGCAATAATAATAATAATAATTTGAATTTATATAGCGCCTTTCAAGGTACCCAAGGTCGCTTCACAAAAAAGGGGGGGAAGTACAGTGTTTGTGTACACAGGGGGATGTGGGCGGGTTAGAGGTCATAGGCCTCTGAGAAGAGGTGTGCCTTCAGGAGCTTCTTGAAGGACTCCACTGAAGTGGCACAGCGGATATGGAGGGGGAGCAGATTCCACAGAGTGGGGGCAGACGCACAAAAGGCCCTGTCCCCAAAGGTCTTGAGTCTGGTGCGGGGGGTTGCCAGCTGGTCCTTAGCAGAGGACCTGAGGGACCGCAGGGGGGTGTAAGGATGGAGGAGGTCAGAGAGGTAACGGGGGGCCAGAGCATGCAGGGACTTGTAGGTGAGTAGGAGGATTTTGAACTTGATTCGGGACTTAACTGGTAACAAGTGGAGCTGCATCAGGGTGGGGGTGATGTGCTGCCAGGGCTTAGTGCCAGTTAAAACCCTGGCAGCTGAGTTCTGAACATATTGCAGTCGGTCCAAGGTTTTTGGAGGGGAGACCTGTGAGGATGGCATTACAGTAGTCCAGACGGGTGGAGATGAAGCAGTGGATAAGGGTTTCAGTGACTGAGTCTGAGAGTGAGGGTCGGAGTCTTGCGATGTTTCTCATGTGGTAGAATGCAGATTTTGTGACATTGTTGATATGGGACTGAAATGACAGGGTGGGGTCAAGGATGACACCCAGGTTGCGGACTACGGAGGATGGGGTGATAGAGCAGTCATCCACTTCCAGAAGCAGATCCCCAACCTTCCTGAGCAGTGACTTGGGGGCCACGACCATGAGCTCAGTTTTATTGCTGTTCAATTTGAGTAGGTTAGAGGTCATCCAGGTTTTCAGTTCTTGCAGACAGTTGATGAGTGGAGCCGGTGGAAGCTGAGTTGAGGGTTTGGTGCTGATGTATAGTTGGGTATCATCAGCATAGCAGTGAAAACTGAGACCGTGATGACGAATGATTTGACCAAGGGGGAGCATGTAAATGGTGAATAGTAGAGGGCCGAGCACAGATCCCTGGGGAACACCATGGTTGACTGGTGCCATGGTGGAGGTGGCATTGTTCAAGGTGACATATGGTTGGCGGTTGGAGAGGTAGGACTGAAACCAGGAGAGGGCTGAGCCACTGAGCCCGATGAGCCCAGCAAGACGGGTGAGGAGGATGGAATGGGATACTGTGTCAAAGGCTGCTGAGAGATCGAGGAGGATAAGAATGAGGCCATTGTCGGCGGCAGTGAGGAGGTCGTTAGTGATTTTAATGAGGGCAGTCTCGGTACTATGGTGAATTCTGAAGCCAGACTGAAGGGGTTCAAAGAGCTCATGGTGGGCCATGTGGTGTTGGAGCTGGGAAGCCACTGCTCTTTCCAGGATTTTACTTAGGAAAGGAAGGTTGGAGATCGGGCGAAAGTTGTTGGGGTCGTCAGGGTCCAGACCGGGCTTTTTCAGGGTGGGAATGACTGCTGCAGTTTTGAAGCCTGCGGCAAGGTTGTATCAAAGTGTAGCTCAGTAGCTTAGTATACATATGTTGGATACATACATGTAATTTAATTTGCCTAAACATAGGGTTTGTGTTTTGTCCCACTTCTCAAGAATCACTGATATAACGTCTCTCATAATCATCGTCCACAAATAATAATAATAATGGATTTGGATTTATATAGCGCTTTTCAAGGCACTCAAAGACGCTTTACAGGGTTCCAGGTTCCATTCATTCACACACAGTCATACTGGTGGTGATAAACTACCATAGTAGCCACAGCTGCCCTGGGGCAGACTGACGGAAGCGTGGCTGCCATTCAGCGCCTACGGCCCCTCCGACCACCACCTCAAACATACAGCAGTCATACACATTCACACGAGGCAAGGTGGGTGAAGTGTCTTGCCCAAGGACACAACAACCATGACACTACTAAAAATGCTACTGTAACTCATGTTCAATCTGTTTAAGTAAGTACATAGGCCCATGGAGGAACAGGGGACTGGAAAGTTTTAGAAGGTAAATTTATTAAAACTGCAAACAGATAAAAAGAACTTCATCAACTACTGTATTGAAATGTAGAGGATCTAATAACAGGAATGCAAACAGGTGAGGGGTCAAAAAAGTGAGTACATACCGGCCACTTGTTGGGCGCACGTGTCGACACGACATACGTTTATCGTAATGTCTGCACACAAACAGCAAGGCAGCAATACCAAACACATACAGCAGCATTGTGTGCATGGCGGTACAAAATAAAGGCAAGTAGCCTAGGTCTGCTACATACCCACCCGCACTCTCAGGTCTTCATCCTCCATTCGGCTCACTGCGCCGTAGCAGTTATTGATTGATTTTCTAGTAGCAGTTTGGTTTTTCTGTTGATGATAGGTGCTAGTATGAACTACTTCAGGAAAACAAAATTATCGAAACATTTCATATAACTTCTTCAGAAATTGTAAGTCGGTGTTGACGTATCATGGTTGTGACGCAGGACTTTCAAGATTTGTAATGTAAAATATTCTAAAACTACAACCCGTTACAAAAATCATTCTCCCACCCATAAAAAAATAATGGACTGTTCCATATGCTATATGTAACATGAGAAGACATGTTAGAGGCCTTTTGAACAACAGCAGCAGAAAGAGGCAAGTTGCCACCACCTTTAACAACTATATTTCAGTAATTTAAATGTTGATATTGTTGTCGTCAAGCTCAACAAATCAATCCCGTTACATGAAATAAAGATAGAAAACAATAACTTGTGAAAATTATATTTGTTATTTTAAATAAATGTATGATTTCTTATCTCATGCATGCCATGTGTGCTTTCCTGTTATTCACCACATGCAGAGCAGCAGCCATCATGAGCAAAAAACACCTCACAACCCTATTACTGTGAGATTGTGTTTTGACACTTTGATCGTGAAGTTATCTATTTATTAAAATGAATTATTATAATTGTTTTTACCACGTGCATGTTGAATGTAATTTGAGTCTAAAAGAAACTCCAATCTGTATGTCCCCTTCAACCCCGTTACCATTTTCAACCCCGTTACCCTATATTTTCAACCTCGTCACGCCTGCATTTATGGTATTTATTCCTTTTAGCTTGTAAAAAATATGTACTGTTTGTTTAACTATGTCTGAAATATTTAGGGCAATCATAAGAATATTGATTTTAGTTAAAAATATGAAGTAAAACCACATCTTTGATAAAAAATTGTGTGATCGCTGTCACAAAAAGTGCTCATTTCATACTTAAGTATTGCTGAAAAGTGACATATGCAAATATTGCATTGGTGTGAGGGACATCTGAATAGTACAAAAATGTAGATTTTATTAAGAATACATTTTATAATCATATTCAGACAGGTGCCACAGTGTCCATAACGGGGTTGAAAAAAAATGAGTGCCTATAACATACAATAATGGCCAATAAATGGCAATAATTAAAGGTCTTTGATACGTGAGATGGGGAAAATATCTGTTTCTCATGGTTAAATATGTCCTTGATGTTGTGCGATGTTCAGAAAAGTAATACATTTTGGTCAAAAATTTAAAAATGTCAAAGTCCAAATCGGACCGGATTCATGGAATGACTCAGTTGTTACAGGGAGGGTCACACACAGCTGGAAAGACAAGGACGATTAATAAGCTTTATTTCATGTTTGTAACCCCTCATAGAAACCAGGATTAAAGCAGTTCCCTCTGCAAGACTTCTCATGACGATGGACATGTCAGATGATTTATGTTTTACTCACGCTGGCACTTGGTGAGGTCGTCGGCCCGTACTAGATAGCCTTCCCTGCAGGTGCAGTTGAACCCGCCGGCATGGTTCACACACAGCTGCTCACACCAGGGCTGGACTGGCCATCGGGCGTACCGGGCAATGCCCGGTGGGCCGGCAGGCATTTTGGGCCGGGCCGGGTGCATAAAAAAAAAAAAAAAAAAAAAAAAAAAAAATTGAAAATCTTTTTTTTTTTTTTCTTTTTTTTTTTTGGACCCTGGGCTGTGTGACTCGGCCCGGTCAAGTCACACAGCCGAGGGCCGAGGTCCCTTTCCACTCGGGAGTGCCATGGACATGAACATGTGCGTGCAGGCTGTCAACTTCACCTGAAAGTTAAATAAAACTTTGTCCCAGCACTCCCAGGCCATTATGAGTGGTTCTAGGCTGGGCCTGGCCCTATGACACACACAGCAGAGGGCCGCCCATTCAGAGGCTGCATTGAATTATATTATCACGCATTCAACTTCTACTCGGTAATTGTGAGCATCTGACGATGGTCAGTTACGTTCAGGGCCGTCGGACTGCGGACAGGCTTGGGGGGCCCAAGGCAGAGGGGGGCTGCACCCAAAAAAATTAAAACGTATTTTTTAATTTTTTTTACTGGCTCAATACAGGCCCCTGATCTTTGAAGGCCCAGAAAAAATGTATTTAGGGAAAAAAACAGATATCAGGGGCCTTTCATTCGTCAGTACATTTTTGTTATTTTTTAAATAACATTGTTCGGGTCTACGAAGATCAAATGCCTATATTGGGCCATTAAAAAATACAAACGAAGGGAAAAAATTCCCGAAGCTTACTGGATTTTTTTAAACATGTACATTTCTTCTTTCTGCTTTTTGGTTCTGTGTCTATAAATTATTCCAGAAAATAGTACTAAATAGCTTAAATAGGAAACAGTTGATTTAGCCTTAGTTTTCTCCTCAAAGTGCACCAGATTGATGAATTTTACTTTAACATTTAAAAAAAAATCTTCCGGGGGAGCTCCCCCGGACCCCCCTAGAAGGTTCAGGGTCCACGACACAGTCTCCCAAATTCCTGTGAGAAACACTGTGTGTGTGCATGTTTATTAAGAGTCATTAGACCAGGGGTTGTGTTCAAGTACGCGTAATGATTTGGTCATTCATCAATAGTAACATTGTGTTGTTATCTGGCTCAGAGAGGGACCAGTCACTCATACGTTTTGGACTATAGACAAACATAGCTTTTACATGTTTGTATTGTAAGACCGCCTCTCAGAGGGCCCATCAGGACTTCCTGTATAGGGGCCCAGAATTTGGTGCAACGCCCCTGCCTCCGCATATCGTATAAATAATCATGGTGGGCTGCCATGGCCAAAAATGCCAGGGCCGATTTTTTGTCCCAGTCCAGCCCTGGCTCACACCCTCCATTTGTGAAGTCCTCACACTTGTTCACATCTAATGACACGAGACAATGGGATGGATAAACAGGTGTACTTTTTAAAAACAGCAAAGCAATACGTTAAAAAAGTATTTTCATTTGCTGTTTGGGCTGAGCGACCAGAGAAACTTGGCTGTGTGAGCCAATCGCCTTCTTTTTGAATTAAGCCGTTTTTACATATCCAGCTCTTTGTTGTTTAGATCTGACTACAGCGATGAATATTTACAAAATAATTCTGGGGTAATCTTAGGGTTGTTTGTGTGAAGTGATGCAATTTATTTTCTGCATAGGGGAGAACGGGGGAATGTGAGCCATCGGGTAATGTGAGACACCCTTTGTATCTAGGCAATGGAACACATTTTTGGTCATGTGAGATATATGTTTTCAAGCCCCTCTCATTTCCCCTTGGCCATGAAAGAGAGGACCTCATGGTGATGTTGTAAGCATGTTTTTTTCACAAAAATGTATTTTTTGCATGTAAAAGTAAATTTTCTTGCTGTCAACTTAATCGATTGTTGTGCCAAAGCAAATTGCTTCAGGTAGAAAAACTTCTATCATACATGTTGATGAACTACCAACATATGAAACCATGTGATGATGATTATCCTGATTTGCTGAGAGAGGCAGTTTTTTCTCAAATTGTGGCAGTTGGGTAAAGTGAGACAAATGCTGTGGGGTAAAGTGAGACAGTGTATTTGCCCTCTTTTAATGAATCCGTTATATTTGAGGTAGCAAGGAGACTAGTTTGAATAAGACAAAAGACAATGTGGTCTGGAGGTGTGGGTTGATGGTTGAAGGGGTGTCAGCGAGGGCATGGTTTGGCACGTATGTATGTGGGGGACAGGAGAGTGACCTTTAACACCAATAGACTCTAAGTAGTGTGTCTTTATTCAATGAATGATACCAATAAAACAAATGCAGAAAAATATTAATCAAAGACTCAAAAGATGGAAAATGACAGCTGGGTCTAGTCCTGTGTTCTGAGTCCCAGGCTGTTCTAGCTGGTTCTGATTGTTCTTTGCTCTGACCCCCAAACACTAGCTGGCTCTAAGGGTCCTGTGTTCTGACCCCAGACTGTGTTTTAATCTAACTGATTCTATCTGTCATTTGAAAGTGAATTATTGAATATGAATTATATTGTGTATTTGATCAGAGTTAATTTCAAGTGTTTAGAAAATGTTTTTCTTAATTGATTCTGTTACTCGTCCGACATTAGTTTTGGAATATTTGGTTTTCAAGCTAGCTGTCAGGATGGTAACTGTTACAACATTTGTTGTTATGGTAGTTTCAGAGTGGAAAAAGTAAGTGGATCAGTTTACCCCCTTGATTTCTCTGGTCTGTCTCAATTTACCCCACAGCTGGGGTAAACTGAGACACAAGACAACTTTTTTTTAAAACAATCATATTTTCACTGCCCTTTTTCATGAATAAATTCTGCTATTGCCCTTTTCTAGGAAACATCCTGAATTAATGGGATATGTGTAAATTTGACTGATAAATCATTTTAGCTCCCTTAGAGGGAAGCAAATGTAAAAAGTGTCTCACATTACCCCGTTCTCCCCTACATTTTTTTTAAAAGATATATTTTTGGCATGTTTATGCTTTATTGATAGTGCAGAGAAACAGAGGTGAAATGGGGCAGAGAGGGGAGGGACATGCAGAGAACGACCGGGGGCGGGAATCGAACCCGGTTCTGCTGCTGGGCCCGGCCCAGGGGGGGACGCCCTACCAACTGAGCTAAGGGCGCCCCCACATATGACTTCTTTTGATTTCCAGGTCAAAACCTTTTGCAAAACAAAATATATACAGAGCAATCGGGTCCCACAGTGTGATCAGAACAGAGCTTAGCTGGTGGAAGAGTGAGTAAAATAAATTCTCGCCCTCACAGCTCATCAGGTCCTCGCCCAACTTCCAGCCAGCTCGACAGCCACACTGGACCTGGTCCTCCAGCCTCACAGAGCATATGTGGTCGCAGCCACCATTTCTCAGGTTGCAAGATGTGACATGTGTTTTGGGTCAGAAAGTAATTATTTAACATTTAATAAAACTGATTAGATCAATGTTTTTTCAAAGCAGAGCCAGACAGATTGGCTGATTGCTAGGAAAGATTCATAGGTAATTTTTTAGAAGGAGAGGTTCTGCTATTATTTGTCTAATTTTAAAAGCAAACTGAATATGTTAATTGTTTTGGGCTGTTGGAGGGGCAAAACCAGACATTAGATGACACCACAATAGCAGAGTCTCTCTTTAATTTTAATTCTCTCATTTATTCTCGTGACTGTAAGAAACATTTCCATGCAGGAGGTGGTATCAGGTCATTAGTAGTTTGCTATCTATTTGTCTGAAGTCCGATAAGATTACCTTATGTACAAGCTATAGGGGAGAGTGGGGGGAGCTGTGCCACTTTTTACTCAAAGTGACTTTAAAGTGAGGCCTTGACAGTAATGTCTCCAACTAAAATATGTATGTATATTTCAGGATGTGGTGCATCCCCGGCAACAATAACTTTGGATCTGAAATAAACTGTTTAAGAAATATAGCTTTCGGAAAAAAAGTTGTCTTGTGGCACAAGTTGTGCCTTTGGAAAGAATACCATGGGGTTAAATGTGCCATTGATATATATCTCATGAACTGTAATGCAAGACAAATCCATTAGACAATTACTTATTTAAGGTTCATTTAAAGTAAATATTTTACAAAGATTGAAGGTCAATTTTCTTAAACAAGGCCTAGTAGATCTAATGGTTTTACCTGCAAAGATCACAATGACAAAGTCACCATCATCATCTTTCTGGCCATCTGAACTCTCATCAGTGGTGTCGTTAAGTGGAATGGAGATGTCAGTCTCTTCTGAGCTACTGTAGACAATCACTTTCTTTTGGTGACCAGCGTATACAGTCATGCCAATGGCACAACTCTCAGAAATTTACTTTGCACTAGCTGCTCCGCGCTTGTAGAACCAACTGTCACCTGGCATATGTAATTCCCCCTCCATTTCTGCCTTTAAATCAAGGCTCAAAACCCATCTGTACACCCTGGTTTTTCCTCCCCATTAACTATCTTACCTCTGCACTACTGTCTTTGTTTATACGTGGATGTCTGGGCTTTATGTCTTTTTTTTGTTATTGTTATTTTACCTTCATTTTTTACCTACTAAAGGCACTATGTACAGCACTTTAGACAGTGCAAACTGTTATAAATGTGCTTTTATAAATACATTTTACTTACTTACTTACTTACTTACTCACTTATAACTCACCCCAGGCCCTTTGGCACAAATCACCCCAACCCCAGAATTTTGGATAATTAGCATGATGCAGCAGTTTAGGGCTGACATCGTGCTAACTATATAGACACAAAGTGTAGCATACTAAAACATGTGTCACATGTTTTCTAACGTGGCTATAATTGTTCAGACACAATAATAAAAATCATGGAAATTTTACTTAGAAGGCAAAAAACATTTTTTTGCGCTTAAATGTGCTTATATCTTATTCCATGTGTCTCCCTTATTTACAGGATGAGTCAAATGGATGGCTCTTCTTAAATATGTGGTCACTTTTCCAATTTCTTCTATCGTTTTTTTAGAAACAAGGGGTGGCACTACTTCCCCACTGGCACAACTCAATCCACTCTCCCCTACAACATATTACATTCCCTGAACACAGTGACTTATTAACAGTAGTGGGGGTCAGAGTCCAATACAATCAGTTTATCTTTGCTGTATGAGAGCCATTTATCCCTCACAGGAGGCATTGTTGGAGTTCGGCAACACATAAACTGTTGGTCTCAAAGGATAATCAGGGGAAACAAAGGCATCAGATATACAGGCTTAAGCCATTGTTTGAAGAATGGATTCAATCTTATCTGCAGTTGGGTCCTATGTGACCTGGGATGTCAAAGGTCTGCTGATCTTCATGGTAGTTTTCCTCCTCACCGCAGATTATGTAAAGAACCGTCGGCCGGCCAGCTTCCCTCCAGGACCTCGGGCATTCCCTATTGTGGGCAACCTATTCAGTGTGGACTACAAAAGGACCCATGAATATATGACGCAGGTAGATGAAACATTGCAAATGATGTACCATTAAAGATTGCAATAGGACACTAGTTCTTTGTGTTATCTGTTATATGAAATAACATGTTTTCCCTCCTTTTTCAAATCCACTCACAGTTGGCAGGGGAATATGGAAATGTGTACAGCTTGCGGATGGGTCAGACGTGGATGGTGGTGTTAAACGGATTGGAAGTTCTGAAAGAAGGTTTGGTCAATCAGGGAGAAGGCCTGGCAGACCGCCCAGACTCCCCTCTGCAGCAGGACGTAGCCCATGGACTAGGTGAGAGGTTGAAACACACTAAAATAAAGACAGTTGTCAACTCACTGAGATATTGTTGAGAGGATTATGGATTGAATGTACTGCATTATACATTCTTTATATTTGTAATGTTAGAATTTACACAAATATGTGAAAATAATATTCCAACATTTTTGAGCTTAAAAAAAAAAAACCCATCAGGTGTCATTTCCAGTAGTGGGAACCTATGGAAGCAGCAGAGGCGTTTTGCACTTTCAACTCTCAAATACTTTGGATTTGGCAAAAAGTCCCTTGAACCTATCATCTTGGATGAATTTACACATTGTGCAAATTTCTTCAATGACTATAAAGGTAAATAGTAAACACACAGTAACATATTTAGAATTAACTGAATCTAAAATACATACAGTATAACACGTTTTCTGTTTAATTTTGGAGGTAAGCCATTCAAACCTCATCTCATCCTCAACTACGTTGTTTCCAACATCATCTGCTCCCTGGTTTTTGGCCATCGCTTTGAGTACGGTAATGAGAAGTTCCTGAAACTGATGAAGTGGTTTGACCAAGGTCTCCAAATTGAAGGCTCCTTTTGGGGACAGGTACGGTATTTAAAAGCTTTTAGGACTACTAATGAAATCATATTGCATTGCTGTGTGTCATTGTTGTTCAGTACAACTGGGCACAGATATTAATTGTATTGATTAAGCACACAGCGCAAGTGGAAAATGCACAAGAGAAGATTCGTGTATGGGATTTGACTAAGATTCCAATTGTCACAAATAGAAAATCTTTTGCTGAAATGCCATATATAAATATGTTATTTTTCTGCTCTGCTCCAGCTCTACAACTCATTCCCTATACCGATGAGATATTTGCCAGGGCCACATCAGACATTGAAGCAAATCTGGAAAGATACAATGGAATTCATAGGAGAAGAGCTTAAGGAACACAAACAAAACTGGGATGCCTCAGACCCAAGAGACTACATTGACTGCTACTTGAAGGAGATTGAGATGGTGACTTTTTCAGAACTACTTATCGTTCAATTGTTGTTGACATGATGTTTGTGTGTGGCACCACTCCTTGATCTCCTTATAAAGGGCAATGACTAGACATCCACATTGGCCTTGGCCTCTGCCTTACAGCGCTATCTTTCAAGGATTTATCTCCAACAGCATGTACGGTTTCTAAATCTAACAATAAAATAATAATGATAAGATGCTGTAAGAACAATAACACTGAATTTAAATATCTTAAATTATATCTTCAATACATTTTAAGATGTAAGGTCCAGTACAAAAAAAAAGAGTTTAAGCTTACAAGAAATACTCATTTCATTCAAATATTAAGTTCCCCATACAAAAGACAATGACCCTGGCTAGAATATTGCTGACATGTACTGTATTAATGTTGCAGCATTTTTTTAGATACATGTATTTGTATATATCCTCTAAGACTAAGGGGCAGGCTGACAGTACTTTTGATGAGGAAAACCTGGTTATGTGTGCCTTGGATCTGTTTGTGGCTGGCTCTGAGACCACATCCACCACCCTGCGCTGGGCTTTCCTCTACATGGCAAAGTACCCCGAGATCCAGGGTAAGATTGAGCCACTGATCGAAAGCTATATCTGTTAATTATAATGAGGCTAACCCTAATGTGTTACAACCATTTAAATTAAAATGTTTAACTTCTGTCTTTTTCCCCCCCTTTTTGCCCAGAACAAGTCCAGGCTGAGATAGACCGAGAGATCGGACAGTCCAGACAGCCATCTATGGAAGACCGTGCAAACCTGCCCTTCACTGACGCTGTCCTCCATGAGATCCAGAGGATGAGCAACATAGTTCCTATCAGCCTGCCTCACGTTACTAACAGGGACATGAAGCTGGGAGGCTACACAATCCCAAAGGTATATTCTTGATGAATATGACAATTTTCAAGTAACATTTACTAATGTTACGTAACATGTTGTGACATTTTGAATTCCAATTATGGTTCCTATCACCAGGGAGTTACAGTAATTCCAAATTTGACTTCGGTGCTGTTCGACAAGGACGAGTGGGAGACGCCCTTCACCTTCAACCCAAAGCACTTTTTAAACAAAGAGGGCAAGTTTGTGAAGAAAGCGGCTTTCATCCCTTTCTCTGCTGGTGAGGAGCAACACTATCACTTGTCATATTAGTGACTTTACCCGTCTATAGGAGCCTGTCCCAGCATAGATTGGGATTCAATAAGGGTCTTTGGTAACACTTTACAATAAGGGTACATTAATTAACTGTTAGTTAATGCCAAGTTAATGCTATTAATGGTTAGTTTATGCATAGTTAATGCCTATTAAGCATTGAGTAGGCTAAGTGTTAATGCTTAGTTATTGACGGTTAGTTAATGCTTCATTAACTAATGATTTGTTAAGCATAAACTAAGCATAACAGTTACTTAATGCTTAGTTTATGTTTATTAAGCATTTACTAAGCATTTATTAACAGTTAGGAAATGCTTAGTAAATGCTTATCAAGCCTTAATTAAGCATTAACTAACAGTTAATTAATGTACCTTTATTGTAAAGTGTTACCGGGACCCGGTAGTTTTTTAATCACACAATTGATTGCAGATTTACCCAGAGGAAACGTTCATGATCAGGAAGAGTACGAAGACAGGCAGTATATCTACATCCACTGTGCATTGCGTTTTCAGTAATAATTGACACATTCAGAATCTCTAATGGAAGGCTCCTGATGTTCAGGCCTGTCTGGTGAATTTTGTTTTGGCTGTACAGAGATAGTCAACTTTTTTCGTCATAAATCATTTTCACTGTACAGTATATCAGGAGGGAGGTGCTAAAATAAAGTAAGAAGTGTTCATTATTACTTTGTTTATACCAGCATGGCCAAGTCTGACTAATTATTTTAGTGAACCTGTGACCCTTTTTTCGTGTTCTTATAAAAGTTTTTTTTTTTTTGTCTCAGGCAAGCGTGTGTGTCTTGGGGAGAACCTGGCCAGGATGGAGCTTTTCCTCTTCTACACTTCCTTCATGCAGCATTTCAACTTCTCCATGCCTGCTGGGGTGAAGCCTGATATGGACTACCGTTTTGGCGTCACTCTGGCACCGGCGCATCAGTATGAAATATGCGCGACCCCACGCTAAGTGGAGCTATGACATAGAAAATACTTCAAAAAAAGCAACAGTATTTTTTCTGTTCTCATCACTTAATCTTATCAGAATCAGAATAACTTAATTCTGTGTAAGTGTAAAATGTTTACATGAATCTAACTAGGTGAGACGGTGCAGTGTATGCCTATTACAAGAAAGGTTCAAAGCATGCACTCCTTTTTATCTACGTTAAAAAGTAGAAAAAATAAAGTAAAATAGGCCTACAATAATTGAGTACACATTCAATTTCATAAATATGCTGATTAAGTTAGTTAGTTTGCAGTTTTTGCTTTATTATTATTATTATTATTATTATTATTATTATTATTATTATTATTATTATTATTATTATTATTATTATTGTGTTTTAAGTGGGCTTCAAAACATGATTGTCAAACCTGCTTCTTTGAGGCTACTTTTTTCTTTTTTATTAGACAACTTTGATTTTTTTTACCAAGGTGACATGAAGCTCATGGCCAAATGCTTACATGGCATGATAGCGAAAAATATGTAAAATCACAAAATGTCATCTTAAGTACAGAAATGTTATGATATGATTAAACACTAAATATCAAACTGTCATAGCAATGACAATGAAGCAACTTTTTACTTTCGGAATTACCCTGGATTCTAACAGGCGCCTGCAATATTCAAAGATTTCTGTTAAATACTAAACTTTCTTCAATAAAAAATTAAAATGTGTGCTACACCAAAAAGGCACAACTGACCCACAAGGTAGGAGATGAAAAAAAATCACATTTTAGTAAGAGCAAAACTGCCTTAATGGGTTGTAGGCCAGTTGCTGCTTTTAAGATATTTAAACTGACAAAAGGGACTGGATTAGAATAATCAATCATCTGGTAAAAGTATAGCGAGTCAGTCAAATATTAACAGAATTTAGTAAAAAAGTCAAACATGGAACCTTTAATAGGCCTACCCTTTCAGCTACCACTAACACTAAAGCATATTTCTAACGACTTGAAAACAACACATGATTGTGTACAAAAATGAGAGTAGAGATACATAGGCTACACAGCACACAAATAAACAGCCTTCAAGATAAAGCCTTGGTCCCGCTTTCTCATCATAGAGGTCTGATTCAAGGGTGAGACTGCCCTCAGGGAAGCCGCAGCTCCCACGCTCTGGGTCAGCTAAATCTCATTTTATGATTCACAGCTCGTCTCATTTCAGTTCTCGTGTGTTGCCTCGTAATGTTTCACCAACATCAACATTTATCTGCCCTTCCTCTCCGGACACTGGACTTTGTAGCCCACTCTGTAGGCCTGCAGGTAGACTCGTGCTTGGTTAAGCCTGTAAACACAACAACAAAGCACACTCATTATAATTACACACTGATATAACGTTTGTAAAAAAAATCATCGTCCACAAATGCTACTGTAACTCGTGTTCAACCTGTACATATGGAGTAGGTGACTGGAAAGTTTTAGAAAGTCAATTTATTACCATTGCAAACAGATAAAAACAAATTCGTCAACGACTTTATTTAAATGTAGAGGATGGAAAAACTAACCTGTATTTAGTGCAAAGCTGAACTCCCAGGGGTCCACAGCGGTCAACGTAGCTCTCCCTAACCGCTTTTCGTACGGCTCGAGCCATACTGACCACAGTGGTGACTACGGGGCACGTCCTAAGACACATGCAAACACAAATACACATCAATATAGGAGAACAAGTAATAAGAAGTTGTATCATATGATACCTATGGTGGAAAACGTTATTACATGATGTCAATGATTCTGTCATACAGGAGTCTATTGTGTCAGACATAAATCATTTGTTCTTCTTCTTCTTCTGCAAAAACTATATCGTTGGGATTCGTGATAATTATCACCACATTAGGTGTTAATGTAGGTTATTTTGTTCTTTGGTCTTTTTTTTTAGCAAATTACTTGCCACTATTGTGGAAAGCAAAATTTAAAAGAAGATCCCAATTAATTTTACAGTGCCACTTATTGTAATGATTAGTCTGACCTGTTGTTGACACTTACAGTTTTTCACAGCGCAGGCCTGCAGTGCCCTCTGGACAGGTACAGGTGTTGTGAGGACTGCATGTGGCCCCGTGCTGACATGGTGGTACACAGGGGGTGGTCACCGCTGCAGACACAGCACACCCAAGGGTATTATTGCAAAGCGAAGGCATAGAATCTTTTTTTCACACACACATTACACTCATACACACACACACACACACACACACACATACTTACCTGTTTCACAAATATTTCCGGTAAATCCTTTGGCACAGTGACACCTGTTGAGGCCCACACACTTTCCACCGTTCTTACAAGGTTTCTGACACATGATGGGCTCTAAGAGATGACAAAAGATTAAACAGGAATGTATTCAACAATTATCACACTAAATACAGCTCAGCTCTACAACATAACCACACAACAACGTAGGTGTGGTTACTTACCTTAAAAGGGGAAAACAATTTGAATTTGGCCATCAGTGTTACTTAGTATTTAGAGAATACAGTGACCTGGAGCAGCTCATCTGCACACTGGACAATTTTTTAAATAAGCAATTTAACCTTGGGAGGGTAAATAATTTCAAATTGATAATAGAATAATTCCAGATCCCCATTTTAAGGCTAAACATAATTTTTTTTAAATAACAACTTTTGACTTCACTATAAGCTATTGGTGTTGAACATTTTATTTGAAAATTTGGGCTGTAAAACGAGAAAGCGAGAAACTATTATTATTATGACAATAGAGCGCTTTACCCGCCTTTCAATTTTTTTCAGTTTCGAGGTTTTTAAAGGACGTAAGACACAAGAGTAAACTGTATTCCACAAAAAAGCAAGGCATCACAAAAGAAAGTAAAAAAGATTCTTGGGACCTCTTGTTTAAGGTCCCAAAGCCAATGTTTCAATTATTGTCCTAAGATATGATTAAACACATGAATATACATAACTAATTTGACATTTTCCATGTGTTTTGGGGTTGATGAAGTAAATTCTTAGCTCACATTTTGATGATTTTTAGAGAGTAAAGTGAAGTTAACCTTTTATCATATACCTATTCCAATCTACAGTACATCATTTTTAGTTTATTATTCTGTTTCCTGTTTGGTGTAAATTAGTTGTAAGTAGGGAACAATTCTGTTGACCTTTACTTTGACGATGATTTGCTTGTGACAATTATATTTACTGTATAAATGTAACTGTTTTGAAACATGGGTTGAATATGGATCCTGTATGTAGAGCCTTGTGAATCTGATATTTTAGTCAAATAACAAGGGCTATAGTCCGATACAGGGAGTCTAATCTCACCTATCTGGCAACGAGTTCCTTGCCATCCACCAACACATGTGCATTTGTTGACATCCACACATCTCCCCCCGTTCTGACACGCAGGAGTGCACAGGGCTGCAAAACACGCAAACACACAGATGAAGAGACACAGAGGTAGTAGTCCAGGTGATGGAAAATGACATTTGGAGGTAACGTGCAATCTAAAAAAAATAAAAAATGATGGCTGCACTTGTGTGTTTCCATTCCATTATGATACAGCCCATACTTTACCATGGCAGTGCTGCTTACAAGCATGGAGGCAGGGTACTAGACCTCCTTACCCCCACACCCCGTTACGAGCATGCCTGGTCTAAAGCTGAGAACACACCGGGCGCGTTGGCGCTTTGGGCCAAAGCGACCAACGCGCCCGATCTGGCGCGTGGTCATTTTGTGTCAAAAAATGGTCCAACGCGCCCAAAAGCAACGCGCCTACGTCATGGCCTACGTAGATGAGCCCGCACGAAACTTATTTCCCCCCGCTTTTTCTATTGCTGATCAACCATGGCTGAGATAATCCCCATCGCTGCGCTCTATCTTTTGTGGGAGTCCGAGGAACGGAGCTACGCAGCTAGTCTCCCCCGATATATTTATTCCCCTAATCAACCATGGCTGCGATCAGATCCGACCCGACACAACAGCGTTCATGTCCACACAAAAACAACACCTACACGGCCAACAATTGTGCCAAAAAACAAATAAACAGCAAGTGAACGGAACAAATAGCCTTAAAACAGCATTGCAGATTCACGCCACTCGGAAATGAACACAAACAGCAAGGCAGCACCATACCAAACACATTTACAGCAGCATTGTGCACAGGGCAGTAGAAAATAAAGGCAAGTAGCCTACATTACCTGGCTGTGACGGGACCGTGGCTGGCGTAGATAGCCTATAGGGCAGGCATAAACACCGGTGCTTCGCTGTACTCGTTGTGAAAGTTCCCCGGATTTAGCCGTTATGTTTGGGTTCATTATATGGAGGTGGTGGCCGCACACAGCCGGGTGAGTTAGCTAACGCTATCCGACCGGTGCTAACTTGGTTTATCGGCTTAAGCACAGCCACACATATTCACTGAATTAACCAGGAAGCCCATTCTCCTGGCTCACTTTCCCCACCCGAGCGGCTTCATATCACCAGCCAGCCGCATTAACTCCACGGTGTTTATACAGTCTCGCACACACAGCGGTGATTATTTGCTCCTGGTTCACTTTCCCCACGTCTTGTAACCCCGAGCTGCTTCATACAGCACCAGGCAGCCAGCCGTAAATACATTTCCTACTCGGTGTTTGCCTCTGTGTTGTCACGGTCTCGCACACACAGCGGTGATTATTTGCGCCTCCATTTTGTCTCAGATTTTTCTGTCCTCCGGCTCTCTGCCAGTGACGTAGGGTCAAGCTCACCGCTGATTGGCCAACGCGGCTAAACGTCACGCGCCGGAGCGTTGAAAGTTCAATATTTTCATCTTTTTTTTGAAGCTTTGCCGGCGCGGTGACGCTTTTTGACGCTTTGCCGGCGCGGTGACGCTTTGGCAACGCGCCCAAAGTGCCCAAAGCAACGCTTTGCCGCGGCCAACGGATCCTCGCGCCCCAACCAATGGTTCCCTATGCAAAAATAGGATTTTTCAACGCGCCCACCACACCCAACGCGCCCGGTGTGTTCTCACCTTAACGGATGCCAGATGTGTTGGTTGGGGTTGTTACTCACGCAAGAGGCACTGCCGGCCGGTGTAGTCGGAGGGACACTGGCAGGTCTCAGGCCCCACACAGCGACCGCCGTTAGCACAGGGCAACTCACACACCGCTGGGAGAAACACGGTCAAATAAAGATACATGAAGAAAAGTTGATGTCACAGAATAAATAGAGATGAGAATGGCAAAAGTTGAAAGGAAATCCAACTAGTTTGATGTGAGATACATCTTTTTTCTTTTTACACAGGTTTCAGTGGTCCGTAAATTATTATTATTATTATTTAATTAGGAGAAACGCATTGAGATTAAAAATCTATTTTTCAAGGGATACCTGGAAATCATTCTTTTCATATACAGGTTTCAAAGCGAGGGAAATCTTTTCCTTTTCACACAGGTTTCCGTAAAAAAACACAGAAGACGCGTTATGAAGACAGAGATCTCGAGTAGTAAAATGAATAGCAAAGGAGCACAATGCGCCTGAGCATGTACTCTTATATAGGTATGAATTTGCCAACACAAAATAGGAGTATAAGCTTAGCACAGTGCAGAAAATCATATTTTTCTAAGGGTGATTTTTTCTTCCTGTAATTGGTCATTATTTTTAACAGTCTACTCTATGTTTGCTCAATTTAACACTAATCCACCCCATGCTGAGCGTTCATGGACACTGTCTATACAGCGCTATCTTGAATTAAAAGTGAGGGGTCTTCATTGAGGTTTATGTCAGAGTACCTGTGTGGCAGCCTGCCCTGCTCCAGCCAGGAGGACACAGACAATTGTTCCAGCGCATACAGGTCCCTCCATGGGCACAGGGCGGGGAGCACATGGCTGAAATACACAACCAAAGCAGATCAGACAAAATAAACACATCCAATCGGCCTACCTGCAGCAATTTTCAACAATTTACCCCACTATACTGACTTCCATTCAGCTCAACTTTAAAATCAAGTACAATATAGTCGTAAACTTCAAACATATATTTGATTAGATAGCTATTTCTTTGTCATGTATGTTATCCATGTACATCAGAACAGTCTAGATATTTTACCTGAGCAGCCCAGTCCAGGGTAGCCGGGAGGACAGTCACAGTTGTTGGGGGCCACACACACTCCATAATTGTTACAGGGAGGTTCACACACAGCTGGAAAGACAAGGAAGTATCATTTCATGTTTTGTACCCCTCATAGAAACCAGGATATTTCTCATGGCGGACACGTCAGATGATTGATGTTTTACTCACGCTGGCACTTGGTGAGGTCGTCGGTCCGTACTAGATAGCCTTCCCTACAGGTGCAGTTGAACCCGCCGGGATGGTTCACACACAGCTGCTCACACCCTCCATTTGTGAAGTCCTCACACTCGTTCACGTCTAATGACACGAGACAATGGGATGGATAAACAGGCGTACTTTTTAAAAACAGCAAAGCAACCTGTAAATCAGTCTTTCCATTTGCTTTTGGAGCTGAGCGACCATGGGAAACTTGGCTGCGGGAGCTAATCGCTTCCTCTTTGAATGAAGCCTTTTTTACATATCCAGCTCTTAGTTGTTGTCAATCTGACTACAGCAATGAATATTTACAAAATAATTCTGAGGGAACCTTAGGGCTGTTTGTTTCTCCTGATAGGGGAGTCTGAGGTGATGGAATTTATTTTCTGCATACATATGACTTCATTTGACTTGATTTCCAGGTAAAAACTGCATATACACAGTGTGATCAGAACTAAGCATAGCTGGTGGAAGAGTGAGTGAAAGTGTCTCACCCTCACAGCTCCTCAGGTCCTCGCCCAACTTCCAGCCCGCTCGACAGCCACACTGGACCTGGCCCTCCGCCCTCACAGAGCATATGTGGTCGCAGCCACCATTTCTCAGGTTGCAAGATGTGACATCTGTTTTAGGTCAATAAGTAATTATTTTAAACATTTAATAAAACTGATTAGATCAATGTTTTTTTACTAAGCAGAGCCAGACAGATTGGCTGATTGCTAGGAAAGATTCATCGGTCACTTTTTAGAAGGACATATTCTGCTTTTATTTGTCTAATTTCAAAAGCAAACTGAATATGTTAATTGTTTTGGGCTGTTGGAGGGGCAAAACAAAACATTTGATGACACCACAACAGGCCTATATTATAACCAAGTTTCTCTTTCTAAATAGCAAAAATAGTTTGTAGAGCTTTTAAACAACTATCTACAATTTAACATTATCTGATCAAAAGAGAGACACCCGGGAAAGGTACACCCCGGGTAGTCATAAGATTGTAATTATGTCTATTCTGTGCCCAAAAGACCGCTGTATGTGGAATATTTCTGTGATATTTAGGATGAATGAAAATCTAAGTTATAAGACAATTGAAGAACAATTGTCATTCTATTGGGGAAAACTTTCAATAGATGCAAATTCTTATATAATTTTGATGTAAAATCAGACAAGAACCACATTTAATGACAAACGTACTGCTGCACTTGAGGTTGTCAGTGTCGAGTATAAGAGGTGCAGGGCAGTGGCATGTGTGTCCTCCTGGAGAGTTGCTGCAGGTGTGAGAGCAGCCACCATTCTGGAGTTTGCATTCGTCAATGTCTGAGCGCAAACACACACACACACACACACACACACACACACACACACACACACACACACACACACACACACACACACACACACACACACACACACACACACACACACACATAATGGAAAAGTGAGATTTGTTTGTAACAGCCTCCTTATAGACTGAAATGAGTAAGTAAAATAAGAGTGACTGACCCACACAGGTGTTGCCATCAATGTGCAGCTGGTAGCCGGGCCTGCAGGAGCACTGGAAAGAGCCCTGAGTGTTGATGCAAATGTGTTTACAGCTTCCATTTAGCACCAAGCACTCATCCACATCTGGGGGGGATGAGAGAGGTTTAGCTACATGTTGTTATGATGATGAAATTGCTCATTCAGAATGAAGACCAAACACTATTTGGATTTGGATTTTTTTAATCACTTTTCTCAACAAGCTTGGAGGGCTGGATGAGAGGGGTTTGCTACAGAGGACAAGATAACAAGAGGCGGCTTGTTTGGCTCAAGGGACCAAAACTTTGGCATTGGTTTTTGAGGATTGGCTTTTGATATAATGCTCTGAGGAGATACGATCCCTTTGATGCCCTCTATTGAGTAGCTGCAGGATGACTTTGAAGTCCCCTTCGCCATGGTGCACGTTGGGGGATTCCAGCTCGTTTTGAAAGCAGAAACACTAGTCTGTAAATGATTTCACAGGCTGCAAAAGTCACTTTAATTGCATGTGATGTATCTGCTGTGATAGTTGTACTTTTTAAAGGACTGTGCCTTCACACAGCCCATTTGGGTAGGATCCCAATTCTACAGCCTCCAGAGTGGCCGATGCTCAGGAGTAGGGACGGGTCTCCCACAATCAAGTTGTCCACTTTTTCCCTGTTTGCTGCTACACTACTATGTTTCCTGGCCTGTTACCACTGCTGTCACCCTTCATAAACTTTACAACATATACCTTTAAAGTAAATGCCATTTTAAAAACTCTATCAAATATCTTGGCTAATCTATGTTAGTACATAAAGTTATTTCAGCTGGCGACACTTCTGTGATGGTGAGTAATCTTCATTTATGTGCCTGGCTTTGGCCCCCTCTAGCCTTATATGCGGCATACATCATCTCATCCAACTCGAGGCAAGTTGACAAGCATATTTCTCAAAATGTCGAACTATTCCGTTCATCACATAAACACTCTCTTATTTAGTATTTTAAACCTCTTTAAATGTGAAGCAAGGACCCAAGATAATCCCATGTCTGAGGTCGCTGTGCACCCTGTTCCCGAAGCTGCGTTGTACCTGTGCAGTTGTGTTCATCCGGGTCCAGCTGGAAACCTGAGGCACACTGGCATCTGTACCCTCCTGGTTCATTGGAGCACTTGTGTTCACAGTCGCCGTTGTTTATAGTGCACTCGTCAATGTCTGTAAACAAGGACAATCCTGAAGGGCCAGGGTCTGGTGGGTGTTGTGTGCACAAGTGCTACTGGCACATGCAACTATTGTATGCATCAAACAAGAATCACTGGCGGACACTTAAGAGACACTGAAGTGGCAAGCAAATTTGGAAAACACACACACACACACACACACACACACACACACACACACACACACACTGTTGTGGGTACCCACCAAAACAAGAGTGTCCATCTCCATTAAAGCCCTGGTAGCATTGGCAGAAATATGAGCCAATAATGTTGCCACAGCGAGCGTTGCTGTCACACCCGTGACCGCTTAGTGCACACTCGTTCTCATCTGGAAAGGGAGAAGACACGGATGTTTAAAAAACAAAAACAAATCCAAGACTGTTCATTTCCATTCAACAAACATCATTCTGCCACTTGGGATGGTTTTAATGGAAAGGCATAACAGCTCATATTAAAACATGCACACACCAGGTCTACACGAAACAGAGTTTTCCATGGAGGGACATCAGGACTAATTACTTACCTTCGCAGTGTGTGCCGTTTCCCCGGTAACCTGGTTGACAAACACACTTGTAGCTCCCGAGCGTGTTCTCACACACACCCTGACCATCACACACCGCAGGACCCTCCGCACATTCATCCACATCTGGGACAGAGAAAGAGAACGCTGTGGACACATGACTTTGACTGCTCTGATTTAAAAGCACCTGATGTCTGTTCAAACCCCAACCTCACTTAATTTGACAGCAACAATCATTTGTGTAAAATGTAACCAAACCTCAATCATGTCCCTATATTAGTTATAAGCCGTTTGAAACAGTGTCCGTGAAACACAGTGTGAAGCTTTGGTATTAATTCAAGTCAATATTTTCTGTGCCCAAAACTCCACACCCCTGTGGGGGACATTGTGCTTGTGATCTGGTTTGTACCTTGACACAATAAAAGCCTTCCAAAGTAAGCAGCATGTGTTCAGCACAGAAAGCATCACATACCTTGACACACAGTGTAGTCTGCACACACAGGACCTGAGACAGGAAGAGCAGAAACACAGAAGGGAGGTGTACTTAAAGAAAACAACTGGAGTATTTAAGAGGACAAGAGAGGAAATGAGTCATTAAAGAAGAGGTAAACGAGGGCAGAGAGAGCTGGGAAAACAAAAACACAGAGTAATAAAGCCGGCAGGCAGCAAAGCAGCTGAATTTAGCTTTCTTCCCATGTGAAGCGTTGCTTCCTGTCAGCAGTTATTAAGTCTACTTAAGCGAAGTATGTGAAACTCACAACAGTAGATCAAGTCTGGACATCCGTCTTATGCGGCTGTGGTGAGGCCTAGCGACAAACTCACCAACACAAGCGGGGGGCTCTGCTCTGAAGCCTGGCTGGCACTGGCACACAAAGCTGCCCGGAGTGTTCACACACACGTTTCCCAGCTCGCGCCGACACAGCTCCTGCAAGCTGCACTCGTCCACATCTACAGAGGGGAGAAAACCCCAGGACTATAAATAGGCAGCTTTCACGTGTGTTTGTATCAGTGTCACAGAGTTATTTCCACAATAATGGCCAGTAAGTCCTCTCAAAGTAATTCATTTTACATAGACTCCTCATTCCAGACCGATGCACCAGATGTCATCATCAGCCTCACCTACACAGTTCTGTCCATTCACAGCCATTTCATATCCTGAGGGGCACGAACAGTTGAAGGAGCCGGGCGTGTTTTTGCACTCTGCATCACCCCGACAGGCCTCCAGGCCAGTTACTGCAGCCAGAGCACACTCGTCTACATCTGTGGAAGCCGAAAGGAACACATGCATGATGACCATACTACACAGAGTATGAGTGGAAGTGATAATCCCTACTGAAACTCTCTTTCCAACTTGCTCTTGTTCACATACAGTACACTCTCTCTGGCTATCTCTCTCTCTCTCTCTCACACTCACACTCACACACACGCACGCACACACACACACACACACACACACACGCGCACACACACACACACACACACGCACACACACACACACACACACACACACACACACACACACACACACACACACACACACACACACACACACACACACACACACACACACACACAAATAGATGCTAACGAACCCTGACACCCTCCAGTTACCATCCTCAGGTAACCACGGAGACAGCTACATGAGTAAGAGCCGAGGCTGTTAGTGCAGCTGGCATGGGGTCCACACGGTCCTGGCCCCTCTCCTTTACACTCGTCCACATCTGTCCATTAGAAACAAGGGACATGTCGTAAGCGTCCTCTCATTGACATCGTACAGCTCACACAAGGTCATGCTACTTGCTCAAACGTAAAACCACATTTCCCATGAATGCCCTGACATTAATGTAATCTCCTGTTTCCCTGTAGAGCAGTAAATGTTGTGCTTTGTACAGCTGTGCGTTCCTCCTGAATATCTGCCCTTTCTCACCGTGACACCCTGCGTCTCCCTCCAGAGTGAAGCCCACAGGGCAGGTACACTTGTCCCCATCCTGCACCATGCCAGTGGGACAGCCACGGCCTGTGCTGTTGTTATCCAGCATCACCTGGTTCTCTGGACACCAAGCAGGAGCCACAGTGGAGCTGGGGGGAACCTTAGTAGTCGAGGGAGCTGCTAAAATGTGAAAGGTCAGTTTTTGGAGAAACTGTAGGGCACGTGAGAAGAAAACAGCAGCAAAAAGCCCCAAAGAAAACTCACATGTGGTTGTTGGCGTAGTGTCGCTGAGATTTCCGATGGCATTCTCCGTGACCTGGTTCTAAAACAGTAGAGAGCGACAGACTGAGTTTAGTTGCTGCCGTGGCAAACTGGACAGACACTTAAATGTCATTAGTGGCTCGGAGGGTTTTTTTTCTTGGTCACTAGCCTGGATCTTGGTGAGCTCCCCCTCTGTGCCTTTCAGGACCTCATTTTGACTCTGATCAGGGCTGCTCAGGGGTTCGGCCACAGTCAAGACCAGCAGCAGGGCAGAGAAGAGAGTTCCAGGGTGAGTCATCACCTGAGGGTGTGTGTGTGTGTGTGTGTGTGTGTGGAGAGGGGGAGGACGAAAAAATACAGTTTGGAGAGGTGAGTGAGGAATAAAGCCAATGAATTACTATAGAAGCCGAATGCATTTGTAGTTAAAGGTTAAGTCAGCGATTCTCGAGAACGCTTGTTGTCAAAAACACTTTTTGTCAAAATCAGTGAATATCTCCTCTGTAGCGGATCGTGAAGAGATATTGACAAAAAGTTATTTTGACAAGTGTTCTCCAGAATCTCTGATCCCACATTTACAGCTTTAATGCCAACTTCTGCCACCCCTATCATGAATTCTGAGTAATTACAAAAACACTGTTGGCGCATCTACCTGAGGTAGCCTAAGCCTTTGACAATTGCACATGGATTTTATTCCTTCTGCTTTATGTTTTTTTCTTAGCAGTACAATCAACAACTGAAACATTTTGTTGCCGCTTCTTGAGCTCCTGTGCAGCGTCAGGGGGTCACCAGTTTGTGAACGCTGCCATACAGAGAAATACAGTGAGTTTTGTGGAGCTGATCATTTAGCAATGGCTTTAATGAACCTGACATTAATGTATATGAAAAGTTTCGCAATATAGCTTTAAATTAGTCTCGTTTGAACTGTGTGGAGCAGTCAGAGCAGCCATGTAGTGCATGTCTTGGCATGCAATACAACACAGGATTTGTAAGAGCACCCTGTTATTAAGTTAACATCAACCCCCCTGGGTTGTCTGCATAGAACAAAAGAAACGTACAGCAGCAGCAATAGGCTACAGCAAGCGTGTTTTACATCAAGTCTTCTGAATTCTGATCGACTTTAATAGGCTATATGATGATAAGAAACGCTTTTTTGTATAGAAAAATTGCGCGACAAGAAACTGAAGAGCCATAAAGAGTGCATTTGTAGTCAGTTGCAGTAGTGATGATGCGGTACATAAGCAGAGAACAAACTTTTTTAGCGCTTTGGTCGACTTACTCACTCGCATTTCTTAACGTCCTTTGCGTCACCAGGAGATAGACGGAGCCAGCGTAATCCAGATGCCAAAACGGGCTTCCAGTTCCAATCCTCTCCAGATGCGGACTCGCGCAGCTTCAAGGCAGTGTGTGTGTGTGGTTATGGGGGGGGGGGGGGGGGGGGGGGGGGAGGGCTGCCTGTACTCCACATCCTGTCCAGGAATTATGCTCTTCCCATTCCTCAAATCCCAAACCACCGCTTAATAGGAAACAGCACACGGGCCTGCAGGCTGCTGCAAGATGCCCCTGCTTTGAACCCCTGACAGGGAGGTCATAAACCAGTCATCCAGGGAATATGGGGAGGTCAAAGAGACTTCACAAGGGAGTCCATTAGAACATGAAGGGGGTTAACCCTGAAAGGTGTAAAACAAGACATTCCCATGTCACAAAATATCGTTAAAGATATTTACTACTCTTGGGCACTCAAGTTCAAAGAGTAGGCCTAATATGGGGCTCATTTTGTGATCCTTTCATGCACTTTTGAAATTTCAATGGTGCTCCATTTGTGACAGAGATGACTGAGATATATCTGCTTATTACAGCCTGAATTCGTGTTGTAAGCATTTGAGGTTTTCGGTGATAGACCAAGGGACAACATATTTTTTTATAATATTTGGGGTGAAACTTCCCATAAGAAAGCGGGGACTATGAAGTCATAAGAATTTGTTTCCTAAATTGCTATCCTGATTTCATAAACTAGGGTTATCGTTCTCTATAAAGCCATTCTGTAAAAACGTCCCTTCATATTTCTACAAATGTTTTATTTAATAGAGTTTGTCTTGCCTTCATTATTTCAGATCACAGGACATACTGTTTGTTGACTGAGTATTCTGATGTGGGGACTGAGGTTGGAAAGAGGGTTTCCATTTTTGGAATCTGCAAGATGCTTATAACAAAAGATGTTTGATATTCCACTAGCTGTGACATTTGAAATGTCGGTAATCTTTCATATGCAGGGGACTAATGTAAACCTCATGTCAATACGGACTATGATATGAAGAGTTTAACCGCGTACTGATGGCTTTAATGGTTTTTCCCATTAGAGAGATTAGAATTCATCAAACAGCTGCTGATGTTACTCCTCTCCACAATGACGCAAACTATGCACACACTAGACCTAGTTTAACAGCTATCTAAATAGTCAAACTGGTAATATAACATACTGTTAGCCGTTGATGTCGAAAATGTGCATTTAAAGCTATAGTGCGTAACTCATGTCCCCACCATGATGAATTCTTAGTACCTAGAACAACACTATCGGCACATCTTCATGATGTAAGCCTTCAATAACTGAAACATTCCGTTGGTGCTTATTGAGCTCCATCTTTGTTTATATGAAAAAGTTACGCACTATAGCTTTAAGCATGTAGATACTTCTTTATTGCATAATTCTAAATATGTGTTGCTTTAATATAAAGAATAAAATGACACATTTTAGGCAATTACTTAGGGCACAATTTATGAAACTTCACAAGATACTTTCAAGCTGTTTTTTTATGAACTAAATTACATAGCCTCATTACGATACAAATTATGAACAGTCCCTAAAAAACCTTTCTGAATGTGTCCACTATGAAGATTGTGTGTGAATTACATAAGGACACAATAATTTCCATGGCTTTAACTTTAAACACTGATGCGTAGCTGCCAGCTTTGATGTTTCTCATTTTATGAAAGAGGTTGCAGGGATAATGCAGCTGATAAAAAAAATTTTCACAAGGCATTAAAACATCACAAGAAAGCCAGCAACATCCAAGTGCAACAACACAGAGGTGACAAGAAGAACAACAGTCTGACAGCAACAAATGTATACATTCAGATTAAGGCAAATGTTTCATGTACATCAAAAATAAAGCGGGGTCACAAGAGGATATTGGATGGTGCAGTGATGGTGACCTTGAATTATCAGGTTACAACACATTGAAAATATACAAATACTAATCCATATTTCTCTCATAAAAAAGAAGAGATCTATGGGAATCATACATCCAGTTTCAACATTCTTTAAGTGTGTGTGTGTGTGTGTGTGTGTGTGTGTGTGTGTGTGTGTGTGTGTGTGTGTGTGTGTGTGTGTGTGTGTGTGTGTGTGTTTCATGCAGTTGCATGGTATGCATGATGATGTACAGTTTATGTACTCATAATAAAAGCACTGAGAATATTTACTATGACAAAGTTTCTGTTAATTTTTTCCATTGGAGATGGAAGGTGGAGATGCAGAGATTTGGCTATATACAGTAAGAGACAACTACATGACATGACAGAACCCAACACGCTGCGTGAGGCTTTAACCTTTGAAGAATGCAGTGTGAAAAGTTTTTTTTAACAGTGTGCCATTGAAGTTCAAAAGTGTGCATGTTTTCATTCCAAAAAAAAAAGGAAACACAATAGCAGCTAAAGTCACTGTGTATAGCAGCACCAGCACACTTTTAGATTATTGAATTAAGTTGCACCCAATGGTTGCACCTCACAGCATCAGTATCAATAGAGGCATTTCAATTTTACCTTAATCTTCACTGTAAATTAATGAATAGAAAAACAAGCAAATGAATGAAATATTTATTATTTCCATGAGCTGCATAAGTAATAAAGGTCAATCAATGTGTCCCCCAGTCTGAACGGATTGCACAATAATAAGGAAGTCGTTAATATTAATCCATTTTGATTTTAATGTGAGCGGGCTGAGTGAATCATTTGTGTGACATTCCTGTAATTTCAGTTCACCTCAGTCCCTCTATGCTGGCTGAAAGAGTACAGCCAGTAAAACTATCCATCATTGAGTTTAGAATTAAAACATACACACTCAGGCTTCAGCGGTGCATGGGCTGCAGACAACAGCACATTTGAGACGAAGAAGCAGAAGACATGTAGGACAGGATTTGAAGGCATGTCTGGACACCACTAGAAAGGTGTGTCCATCTGGCTCCCCTTTGCAGCAGGTGACACCACACCATAGCTCCGCTCTTGCCACCTCAGCCACTGCATGTGGACCTCTTGCTGGACCTGCCAAACACACACATACACGTGCAAGAAAGAATAACATGCCACATTTGCTTAGTTCTTTATGTCATTGGTTTATCATAAAACATGATCCTTCCTATTTAATATGTGAATGAAAGCTGCAATATAATATCCTTAAAGGTATAGTGCGTAACTTATGTAGTCCCCATGAGTAATTCTGAGTAATATCAAGAACACTGCCGGTTCCATTTACACGAGGTAAACTTTCAGTGATCGCCCATGGATTTTATTCTCCTGCGTGTTTTTCCTTAGCAGCAGAATCAACAACTGAAACATTTCGTGGGAGCTTCTTGTGATTTTTCTGAGCACCTGCACCATCTATGCTGAGAAATACAGAGAGAGCATTGTGGTGTTGATAGGCTTTATCAAATGTGTGTCAACTCGTTTGGCACTGGCTTGAATGTAATTGTTTATTTATATGAAAAATTACGCACTATAGCTTTTAGAAAATTAGTAGTATTTAACCCAACTCAGAATGTGTTTGATTTCGCCTGCCATTAGTCTTGGTGGTTACATAAGTGCTCGACCTTGTGCATTGAGAGGAAGAGAAGTGTAAAAGTATTTAATGATTTTAAGCCTTGGCGGTTAGCTGAATATGTTATAGTAAATGCGGCATGCGGAGTGTTGCGGCTTGTACTGACCTCTTGATTGAGAAAGCAATAGAGAATCGCAACAAGAAGTCCCTGTGAGAGAGATGGGTTTTAATCATTCACATTTAAGGAGTAGACCTGTCCTGCATCATTACTAAAGGTTGGTTGCTCATGTGAAGATAGTTTTTACAGATGGACGGACACAAGAGAAAGCAGGCAGTTTGAGGAGTTTCAAAGCTAGGTCAGGAAAAATCTATTATGTTTAGCTACTACAGCTGGAGAAAAAGCGGGAAAAAAATTGCTTCGGATTTATAGCTCAGTAATACACTGCTGTGAGCCATGTGTAATTTAAAGGAGAATGCTATGAACTCTGATGCCCTTCCTTTTATCTTTATACTAAAACATGCAGAACATAAATGGTCTTGCCTGTTTCATCTCTTTTATAAACAAAGCCTGTATTACACCTACAGTACATGTTTTTAGGCAATTTTGTTGCTATTATGCTCCGGTCTTATTTCAAACATCCGTGCCTTTCCCTCTAATTAAAGGCCTTTACTGTAAAGCATGTAAAGTTGGGCTTCAAAATGACTTTATCAAATAAGACTTTGTTATTAAATGTTACTGTTAATTGAAATGCTTTGATGATCCTTTTAGTTTAAATTGTGTTGTTCAAGGGATACTGTAAGTTCATCATTTAGTCCCCTTCTACGATCCAGATATAAATATGTCAACAATCATTGCCATGAAATTATACATTCATGTCCTCATCAAGATGAACTTTATAATGGCGCTTTTCCACCGCAAATGTAGCTCGACTCGACTCAACTCGACTCGACTCAACTTGGTTTGGTAGCAGCACGGGTCGTTTTCCACCGCAAATAGTACCTGCTGAACGTGGGCGGGGTCGTCGTAAGGGGCTGAAAGCCTACTCCGGAGCAAATTAGCAGAGCAGAAATTGCGAGCAGTTGTTGCACTATTAACTGAATCAACCGCCAAAAACACGGATGAAAAATGTTTAAGAAATACCCCCCTTGTATCTGTTTGCTAAAAGAAGTAGAAGAATATTGCTACGGGCCATTAAAAGGGATGGTTGTTGTCCCGATGTGTGACTGCCACACAGTCAGCTGTAGGGATGCGTCACGTACATCCCTATGCACGTAAACACGGGCATGATAAAGTTGACTGTTTAGTGCTTGTTTCAGGATACGTGTTTTCAAATGCAAGCCGTGTCTCAGCCTGAATATTTTATTGAGGTAATCAGTTCAGTCCGAGGCTTGTAATGTAATCGCTCGCTCTGTCCCAGCTGGCTACTATTAGCCTAGCTGCTAGCTGCCCTACATGTCTCCTCTCGTATGATAAGTAGCTTCCCCAACAACCAACACTGGGTGAGCTTAGCGAATATATGGAAAATAAATTCAGATCTGTGATGCAAATCAAATGAAAGAGAGCCATAGAAGGCTGCACGCGGCGTAAATACACTCAAAAGTCCCGGAGAGTTGGGGAGAATAAACAACAGAATGAAGCCGGTAGTCTCTGGCCACTGATTGGCCAGACAATAGTCTCTGGCCAATCAGTGGCCGGCCGTCTGCCGACGTCACCTTTTAGCATCAGCTCAGCTCGCTTGGAACCTAGAGCGAGGCGATACCAAAAAAGCAGCCGCTACGTGGTACCAGGTACCATGAAATTGCGGTGGGAAAGCCAAAAATGCGAGTTGAGTCGAGTCGAGTCGAGCTGATACCATGCGGTGGAAAAGCGCCATTACTTTGGTTGACTTTTACTCTAGCACCATGATCGGGTAATCATTTTTACTTTATACAGCCCACAGAGTTGTGAGCCTGTAAATCTTTCCATAATTCAACACATTTGAAAAAAAAATGTAATGACTGCATCGAAAAAACAAAGACAATAACCCAAACAACTTTAAATTGTAGACTCGTAATGTTAAGAATTCATCTATTCAAGTCTTAATTATATGCACTTAATTTGATAAATAGGATTTACTGCCATGTCCACTGATCAGGCAAACAATGAAGGTTTATAACAAGATATACAACTCTAAAGAGATTACATTCTGGGTATGGGTTGAATTGCTGTTAGAACATTGAGAGTGGATGTAGATGTGATGCTTGTACCTGAAAGGATCCCATGCAGAGCTCGATACAGAGGCGCAGGTTAACATTGAAGTAGTCCGGCAGAAAATTGAAGAACATGTAGTGGGAACCAAACAAAGGGATGAGGAGGAGGGTAGATTTAGCCAGGCGTCTGTTGTAGCACACAAAGAAAGAAACAAGCTGCAGGAGGTATAGCGACATACAGGGAGCCATTTAGTGCGTGTGTTATCTGAATGCTGCCGCCGATAGCATAATGCAAGAAGACAAGCTTAGCATCAGATTTAAATCGAAGAGGACGCTTGTGTGTGCATACAGCCTCTATATACAGCCTTTGTTTATAAGTGGAGAGGTAGTAGCAGGTGCACGATTCAAAGTGAGGACATTAAAAGGTGATTGCAGTGGTAGTTTTTTTTTAATTGTATGTGGAGCCAGTACAATTAAGTCCGGCATCGATTAAGTTACCTTTAGTATGTCTATAAGATCTGGGTATGCATGCTTTTCCCTGAACACATTCAGCCAATTTGTGAGCCTATTTCATCTATTTTCAATTAAACTTTTGATAAGAAATTCGGAAGGTAGACATGGCCAGACTGACTAGATTGATCTTCAATAGTGTATTGACAGTTCACACATAACTGGCATATTTCCATCAAAGTGTGTGCATATCAGAGTGAAAAAGTATTAACGAGATTGAAAAGTATGTGAGCATGTGTCGATCCAACAGAAGACAAAGAAGTCACACAGACAGACACAATTTGAAAACATCTAAGCCAGTGCAATTAAAAGATGAACATTTGATCAAAGTACAATCCAGCAATCCTTAAGAATACTTTGAAATTGTTGTTTTTAAATGGACCTCTTCATCCGTATTCACCTTCATTCAAAATGCAGCAAGGACAAAGGCAGAACAACATACTGTAGACGCATCACTGCTCACTGAGTTCAACCACTCGTACTGTTGGTCTGTCTGCTGCTAAAGGATTACCTGTACTGAGAGGAGTTATTGAACTGGATCAGTCGAGGATTGAGCTTCTGTATTAGGATTCTGATGATGTTCATGAAGAGCAAAAAATTGACCTGTGGATAGAAAAGGCAAGAATGGAAAATGAAGGGGAAAAAAATGTCCAGCTTCAATGAGAGACAAAGCCTTGACAGGTACCAAATGCCACTAACATCAATGTGATAATTGAATGTCATGGCAACAAAATGGGGGAAGCAAGCATATATGTAATTGCCCCGGACTGGTGTGAAAGCAGTATTTGAAAATATATTCCAATGTGCACAAACGATGTTTTTCATTTCTCAAATAATTTCCCTACAAGAGACTGTCTCTTGACAAGAAAGTAAAAAGACAATCCGCACAGCAATCTGTAATCTGCTATAGGTCCATAATTAACAGTCGGTTGATTTGTTGGGAGCATTTACCGAGATAGACACAACAATCGGTCCCTTGATGATCCACCAATAGGGCGAGTCCTCGTTGTTGTCCCAACATCTGCATAGGACGACATTTTGAAACTTGCACTTTATTCAGTTTGCAGACGTTCTTTTAAGGTGGGATGTATAATGTGTTGAACTTACTTATTGAAAAATCAACTCATAACAAACAACAAATGGTATAATAAAATAATTTTACTAAGACAGGGTGCTACACTTTGTCTGTAATTGCTTCAGCCCTTATTGTACTTCTGATTGGATATAAGAAAGAGTCTTGTGGAGATGGAAGTGGTGCTGGAAGTTTATACAAACTCTGTGTCCTCAAAGCACGTCCTGGATCCAGTCCACAGCAGGGTGAAGAGCACAGGTACACCTTTGGAAAGGCAGACCTCATGTCAATACCACATGATCGATATACACTGAGTTTGTTAAGTCATAAACAGACAGCTAGCAGGGTCAGTGCTGAATGTCAGCTTTTCTAATATCTGCACTGATCCGTTCAGCAAGATGTCAAAATGACATATTTTGGAGGCGGTTTACATGTTATCAATTTATTGCTTTACTACCACTGGGACTAATTCATCGATACTCATTGCACTTGGGAAGTTGAGTGGCAATGACCCCTTCAATTAAATCTTTCATGGTGTTAAGAAATTAACCAACACATTTCTTTGTAGAAACATTTGACTTTGGCGATGAGTCGATGCAACTGAGTCTAGAGAGTTTCTGACTCAAATAAATGAAAAAAATTAAGTAAAAAGTTGGGGGATGTTGGCTGATGGAGATCTGTGTTCTTCTGGCTGTCCCTAAAGAGAGCTGAACTGCAATACATACTGAACTTCAGTTCAATAGGTTTGAAATCACTGGCACAATAATTTACAGTTGGCACTCAAAACTCCATCCGTGGCGTACAGAATTTATAAAAAAAAAAACAAGATATTTGAATTACAGTTTTTCTCAGTCGCTTTGGTGCTTTTCTCACATCACTATTAACATTTACACAGCAGTTAGTGCATTTCTCAAAACAATTAGTGCAAACTGCAAAACCTAGTGGATAACCTGCAAAAGTACGTCACTTGCTCAAAATGGATAGTCTATTCCTCAAAAGCAAGTATTCATGTCAATGAAACTGCCAGTGTCATCAAAATTAGAAGTCTTGACACCATTGTTTATGAACAAGATAGTCAAATTGCTTTGTCATGTTTTCATTATGACAGTTTATTCTCTCAGTGTTTTCCAATGCAAAAAAAAGGTCAGAACTCGGTGACACTACCTGAAAATGCTCAAGACAGCACTATAAACTACTTGTACAGCCATTTGAAAACTACAGTAAAGTTACACATTGCTGTAGTTACGGGAGAAAGTGAGTACAAGACACTGAATACGTATGTTTCACATTTTTACTGTATAAGCTCTTTGCAATTCTACAGCATTGTGCAAAAGAAAAATACACGTCAGTCACTTATTTAGAACAAACATAAAAAAACACCCTTTTGGTAGAGCTGTGCACAAATGTGAACAATATAACAGGACATATTGTAACTGAACATATATAGGTAAATCATTCTGGCACATCCAGACGTTCCTGTCTGTCTGGCCACATATTTTCATCTACATCACAACGGATATTATCCCTTGCAATGCAGCGAGGAAAGTCATTGGTTACAACTAATACTTCACACACCTCCTCGTGAGTGAAAGCTGAAGTTCACCTGAGAGCAATTGTTCAATTTAGGAGACATTTCCAGGAAAAATTATAAAGAAAGGTATAAAATTTGCTGGACAGAATTTGATAACTAGTTCAACAATTTTGTATGTAATGACTCAAGCAATGAAATGAAGACTATTAGTTTTATTGGGAACAACTATTCAGCATCCATAAGTATAGTTCATTTTGACTGACATGATATAAGCAAATGACAATGTTATAAAACAGCAGAGAATTGTTTGAAAGCAACTGACACATGTCCAAAAGCATTTGCAATTTGTTCAGAGGAAGGAGAAATTGCTACTATGATGTGCTCAAATGACTAAATGTTGCGGAGGTTGAACTAATAGTTATGAGAATTTTCATTCTGATCTGAGAAAAGCACCAAAGCAACTGAGAAAAACTGTAAATTGAAAGTCAGTCACAATTTGGAATTTCTGTGAGTGACACTGGCTGAGACACTTTGAAACTGATGCTGATCTGACTTCTGAGTGGTGATTTGTGTGTTTGCTACAAATATTTAAGAAGGACTGCACTTCATTTGTCCGTATTCTTGTAAGTAAATAATATTTGTATGTACAGTATATGATGCTGTATTTTAAAATGCGGTTTATCTCAGATAATGATATGAAACAGAATTTGCAGTTCGGCATGACCAGCACATGTCAAGGTTTCTTACCCCATCCCAGCACACCGAAGCCCCAGAGGCATCGGCGGCTGTGATAGAAGGAGGAAAGCAGCAGGGAATTGAGGTAGAGCGCCTCCACCAAGAGCCAGAAAAAATTTGCCATTACACAGTAGTGACAGAAGACCACAGAGGCCTTACAGGCAAACTAGACAGAAAAGACAGGAAGCAAAAGGAGGACGCCAGTGAATTGTAAGGGAGAGATTAGTAGGGATTACAGGAGGTGCAGAGGCATAAACATGCGATAAGAGCAACAGTGAAAATCTACCAATGGGAATTTCTTAATACAAGTACAAGCAAGAACCACTGGTCCTCGACGTCATTATCCTACCGTGGAAAGGGTGCAGTGGTTGGTGTCGTCACTGGAGAACAGAGTAGCGTCCTTTGTGAAAACCGCCACGGCTTTCAGGATAAATGTGATGAAGAGCTGGATGTGAATGAAGTTCCTGGCACAACGCAGTCTCCTGTTGAAAATATCAGGTGACAAGTAGTACGCACATGTAATAAATGTAAACGTCAGTCTTGCCTAATGCACGAAAAAGATCAAAGGTGGATTATTCAAGAAGTTATAATGGTAAATGGTAAATGGACTCCTCTTATATAGCGCTTTTCCCTGGTTTTTCACAAACTCAAAGCGCTTTACATAATAAGTTACACGTTATTATAGGCTACTCCCATCTTTAGTAATTGCTAAAATGCCTTGGTTTCCATGGTTTTTGGCAGCCAGTTAGCATAGTAAGATGTCAGTTTAGGCCAAAAGGGAAACCAAACCAGTTAGAAATATATTGAAATCATTCAAAATATAGAGAGAGGAAAAACAATCAATACATAATTTTAAAAAGAGATGGAAGTTGTGTGGCATCATTTCAATGTGATTTCATGATTAAAAAGACTAGATTTATAAAACTGCAGCTACACAGAGAAAAACCAGAAACCAATAATGAAGAGGTTTTATTCTCCCACTTCTCTTAATCGATTGAACGTGGGTGAGAGACCCTCTACTTCATGTCAATCAGTTGCTAAGGTCCACTCCAAAATGGGTGTTGAATAGAAGGAATACATTGATTTTATAACAGACTGACATTCTTATTTGGGGTTTCAGGCACTAAAATGACTTCATACAACAGCTTCACTCTTCATCTTTTAAATAAAAGTATAGATATTCTGGGAAATAAGCATATGCTTCTCTGGCAAAAGTTAGATGACAAGATCAATAGGCCTATGCTACAAGAATGGCCTGCATGCAAGATTGGCCTGCTAGTTGGTGGCCAAAAAATTAAGGCCTACATAACACCCCATACAACCACTATCTAGCATTTTTTTTACATGTCCGTTTGTGTATGCTGATTCTCCCCCCCTGCTAGTCTATATGCTAACCTGAACTAATCACCTGCTATGTCTTGAGTTATATCAATCATTATAAACTAGCATAATTTAAACTTTGAAACATTTAAATTGTAAAGCTTTGTATTATACCCAGGTCTAACATCACCTTAAAATCTTTTTTACACCTCTTGTTGCTTGACACAGTGGTGAATTCATTTGCCTTAAGTTCACCAAAATGCACTGGTAACCATTTTAACTTTTCTTACCCCCTGGGCAGCTAGAACTAATGTTATCGGTTCCTACCTGAAGAGCAACAGGATAAACACAGCAACCGCGAGCACCGCTAGAGAGATGCTGTAGCCAATGGTGTATATCAACTTCACTGTGGCGAAGTACGACTGCTCTGTCTGAAACCAAGACCAGAAAGAATATATTGTATAAAAGGATGTTACACTCAAATGTCGAAGCTTTTAAAAAAATGCTACAAGGCTCCACCATGGATGCAATGTCTAAAAATGCCGAAAAGCTCAAGACTCAAATCTATTGAGGAGATAACGGAGGGATACCATTAAAAAAGCTTTCCCCACATTTTGAGGCTAATGGCAGTATGGCTGGACCAAGCAGACTACCAAATAGACTCCAAAAAGTACAGGAAAAAGTTACTTAATTACAGTGACATCAGAACTTGTAATAAGCCAGTGACTCTCCACCCATGCCCTTTTCTTTAACTATGCTTTGTGTTGCGCCAAAGGTAGTCCTCCTAAAAAAGGGTTATTCTGTCTTTGTGAAACAAGATAATTTCAGCTATTACCTGATGGGCGGCATTTCAATTCATTTAATTACGTGAACAATTATTTTCACATCAGATGCATTGATATTTGAATAGATTTTATTTTCTGTTCTCCAGAGGCCGCTAATCCAGTCTTCAACTACCCAAAAAGAAACAAAATCAGGTGTATGGGCAATAGTTTGACTTGATAACAGTGTGACCGACTCTACAAAAAGGGTTGAACCTCTTTTAACGTGGTCCGTCTGTCTTTGCTCGTGTAGCTTATTTAGTCTAATGATTTTTTTAAGTTGTAACCTAAACCTCTGCAATATCAATCCAAAGTTAGTTTTCTAACTCTTACCTCGGGAATGTCATCATCCACACTGCAGGCGATGTGGTGCAGTGGGAATGGTCTGGACCAACCTCCACTTGTGCAGTTACGACTCACTGAACCTGAGTTGGTTGGTTGGATGGATGGATGGATGGATGGATGGATGGATGGATGGATGGATGGATGGATGGATGGATGGATGGATGGATGGATGGATGGATGGATGGATGGATGGATGGATGGATGGATGGATGGATGGATGGATGGATGGATGGATGGATAGATAGATAGATAGATAGATAGATAGATAGATAGATAGATAGATAGATAGATAGATAGATAGATAGATAGATAGATAGATAGATAGATAGATAGATAGATAGATAGATAGATAGATAGATAGATAGATAGATAGATAGATAGATAGATAGATAGATAGATTTTACGTTAAGCTAACAGCTAGTGGTTGAAAACCAAAAAAGTCTGCCGTTCCATGTTATTAAACCCATATTTCATAGATGTATTGTAATTTTGCATAGTATTTTCAATTTAACAACATAACCAACCACAATGTTATCTCTCAATGCATTTCTTGCTTGCTCATTTGTATTGGGATCACAATCTGTACACATCACCAAACCTGCTAATTTACTTGATTCGATCAAGTTAATTAGTTTGCAGTCTCCTGTGACAATCTCGCAATGTTTGCACAAGTAAATTCGCAAAACGTAATGACTGATAAATGACTGACCAAAATAATATACAAAAATACTTTTTGCTTTCATCAGAACAACAATTTAACGTTGACCCACTGGTGAACATCAGCTGTTCTCATCATTATCACAGCTTGAACTGGCTACTCAGTGCCCTCTTTCAACCTCAAGTAGAAATACTTAATCCTCAAGTCACCTGTGTTGTTTTTGAAGAGGGAGAAGACCGCAGGGCAAGGTCTTTGGACTGTCTCCCCGACGACTGCCGGAGGCCAGCAGATTACTGCATCCCAGAATGGCCCACAACCTTTTCCAGAGGAGGTTTAGGAGCAAAGAAAAAGGTTACAAAACGTTGTGTGTGTCTGCAAAGAGATATTTACTATCTACGAGAACACACATTTAAACTGTTATACACAGACGTCAAGCCAAAAATGCACAGTTTAAATATACTGTATAATCATGGAGATACAGTGGAGGTAAATTGGGTGTACCATTCCCAATACCCCAACAACATTTTCTGAAGCCCTTAACATCTGCTTTTTTCTGTAAATTGTATTAAGACAAGAATGAGGAAGTACTGTAGATCTCCAACCAAGCCCTTCATCTAGAGACAGATAACATACATAAATCCTTATGTAACTACTATCCTTTATGGTCTCTCCTCCACTAGATGCGTCGCAGTAGTAGATCACCCAGTGCGTTTTGGTTCTGCAGTGTCGACGCCTTGACAAATCTGCTCTGACAACTGATGATTCTCTGCAAGCCATTTCTTCCGGCTTAGACTCTTGTACATAATGGGAACATTTGCAGTATATTCATATCGCAAAACCAGCCACACTTGCATATATGCACTACTGCTGCGGGTTAGATGAGTGATTTTTTACTGGGAAAACACACCTTCTGTGCTTCTGTTGCCCTGCTCTGCGATGTACTGAAGGCAGTTACGCTCCTCTCTCTCCAGCTGAAATATGAACTCACATTCAGGATGCAGGCTGGACAAAGCCTAAAAAGAGGAAAGGCAGAATACGGTTAAGGGATTCTCTTTTAGACAGACTCTTTACAGCAGGTTTTCTCAAAGTTTTGATAGCTGAGGGCCAATTTAGGAACCCACTAATTTGTGTCTTCTGTATTTATTTATGGTGGACATGTTAAGGAAAAGACAACTAGCTCCCATTTACACACATCTAATGGAATATAAATCAGTAAGGCATTGAGGCATTCTGTATTGCATTCAAATATTTATTCTACTTTATTGTTCAAAACTTTCTGCACTTTGACACCTTTTGGAGTGTTTTTTTGTAGGACTCACTCATGATGCAGCAGCAGTGTTAACTATTATGACACTATACATTGAAAATATACAAGGTGGGCTTTCAGCAGTCAACTACGCAGATAGTTCCATGGCTATCAGCAGCTAGCTAACGTTAGCTTATTAGCTCAACTTTTGGCAAAAGAGTTAGAAACCAGATAATGTTAGCATCCATCCTTAGACACTTGACCTAATACACCTTGAAGGTGAGAAAGTGCATCGTATTGGGCTTGAAAAGCTCACTATCTAACAACTTACATTGGGACCACTACACTGCCTGCTGCACTGCGGGAGGCTGACCAGCCGTCTGCAACGAGAGGCAGAGACCAGAGACCAGCCGAAATTCGCAAGTTTAAGATGGTACGGTCCACTGTAGGGGTGTTATTATTAATAATTGGGGAATGAATATAAATTAAGAGGGATATTTAAGTGTTTCGACCCCTGTACTGTTTTACTGTTACCGGGACGCACCCCCTCCGTGCGTTTCAATTAAAATTGATAAAAAAAATATATAGGCTATATAGCCTATAGCTAGGGGAGAACGGGGTCATCTGAGCAAAAATGATTTATCACTCAAATTTACACATTTCCCATTAATTCAGGATGTTTCCTAGAAATGGGCATTAGCAGAATTTTTTCAAGACAAAGGGCAGTGAAAATAGGATTGTTTAAAAAAAAGTTGTCATGTGGCTCACTTTACCCCAGCTGTGGGGTAAACTGATCCACTTACTTTTTCCACTCTGAAACTACCATAACAACACATATTGTAACAGTAAGAATCCTGAAAGCTAGCCACACATTCCAGAACTAATGTCGGACTAGTAAAAGAATGATGGGGTTCGGTCAAGGGACTCTTACGATCCTGCAATTGAGAATTACAGCACTATCATACCATTCCGCCTCCCTCCAATGCCCCACCCCCTCATTCCCATCCCCGGTGTTTTATTTTTTTGTTGTTGAAGAAACTCTATTTACACAAGCAGACTTAAGGTGCGAAGACACCAAACGCGTTGGGTGCGGTGGCGGCGTTAAAAAATCCTATTTTTGCATAGGGAACCATTGGTTTAGGCGCGATGATGCGTTAGCCGCGTAAAGCGGTGCGTTGGGCGCGGTAGCCGCGTTACCAAAGCGTCACCGCACCATCGCACCAACGCACGGAGTTCAAAAAATGGAACTTTTTCTGCTCCAACGCGTGACGTTTAGCCGCGTTAGCCAATCAGCATTGGAGAATGACCCGACGTCACGGACATCGGCATGGTGGGAGGACAGTGTAGGCTACTGCACACAGAGGCTGAGAACACAGAGGAGGAAAATGTATAATTGCGGGCGACTGGTGTTGCATGAAGCCGCTCGGGAACGTGGAGAAAGTGAGCCAGGAGAATGGGCTTCCTGGTTAATTCAGTGAATATGTGCGGCTGTGCTTAGAGGAGTGGGTTTTATCCGCTCTTTATTTTCCTTCTTTCAAAGGCACAGCCGCATATAGATTGCGGGAAAAGAACAAAGGCTTAAACTCCGCTCGTGAGGAGATCGTTAGAACAGCTGTTGCGACCCGCGAATCGCAGCCGTTAATAACATGCAAACTATATTATAACAGCGATCAGGACTGCATGTACTCACACACGGGTGATTCACATTTAACAGATAAACACGTTTCCATGTGGAATGATCGCTTACTGCGGCAACTTGCATGCTCACACATCTGACCGAGGGAGAAGAAAAAGGAAACATACTAAACAGGCTCTCTGGCCGACTGACGTCACGGCCCTAACTGACAGCTATCCACACTGAACAAAACACATCTTAACACACTGTAAGAAATAACAACACTGTAACTTATGAACGTTGGGGCCTTTTCTACATTGGTCGCTACTCGCTACTGTTTGCCGTGGAATCAAAACAAACCCTCTAGTTGAGAATGCGCAATAGAGAAGCAGTCGGCAAACAGACAGGTCTGTCGGCCAATCAAATAGTTCGGTCCGAATAATATCATTGGTTGAAGTTTTCACAAAATATTATGAGATTGAAATCATTGTTTGTTTTTACTCCTGGTGGGTCTGTCTTGCATTTTAGAGGGTCATTACCTTATTAATACCATTTTAACCTAATCCAAAAAAAGTGTAAAAATGCAACAAAGGTAAGAGTAGCTTTAAGCAAAGCAAATTTTCTAAACACTTGAAAGTAACTCTGAACAAAATCAAATACAACATATTATAATTCAAAAGGTTTTAATAAGATTCAAATTAAAGATAGAACCAGTTAGATTAGAACACAGTGTGGGGGTCAGAACACAGGACCCTTAGAGCCAGCTTGTGTCTGGGGGTCAAAGCATAGGAAAATCAGAACCAGCGAGAACAGCCTGGGACTCAGAACACAGGAGAAGACCCAACTGGATTATAACATCAGCCTGTCATACTCTACAACTAGGCCTACTCTACATTCCAGCCATGAAGGTTACAGGGAAAGATGAGAAGGTGCTCTTTCCGTGTGGTTGCCCCAGGTCGTCTTCTTGGTGTATTTCCTTGGCATGATGGCTTTTCTACAATGTGTATGACATTAAAATAAAACATATGTCATGTAATATTACATTAAAATATGTTCAAGACTAAACTTAACTTGTGCCTCATCATCCAGCATTTGGCTCAATTTCCCCCACCACCACAATTTGAGAAAAAACTACCTCTCTTAGCATTTCAGGCTAATCTTTAGCTAATATCATCACATGGTTTTTATATGTTGGTAGTTCATCACCACGTATGATAGAAGTTTTTCTATGTGAATACATTTGCTTTGGCACAACAGTTGTTTAAGTTGACAGCAAGAAAATTTACTTTTACATGCAAAATACCTATTTTGGTGAAAAAAACATGCTTACCACAGCACCATGAGGTCTTCTCTTTCAGGGCCATGGGGAAATGATAGGGGCTTGAAAACATATATCTCACATGACCACAAATGTTTTCCGTTGCCTAGATACAGGGGGTGGCTCACATTACCCGATGCCTCAGATTCCCCCGTTCTCCCCTATATATTTTTTTATAATTCATAATTCAATGCGGGCCGCCAGATATGTTTCGGGCCGCACTTTGAGAACCACTGCTTTACAGTCTGTTTCACGAAGAGGACACAAAAGCCATGCACTCAATCTATAAATACATGAAAAAGGCATTTCAAACGTATGAAGAATCTTGTGAATTCTTAAAGGTCAGCGAATCATTTCGCCCTTTATAACCTTCCTTAAGCCGGAATTGCTTTCATACTGAAATGGTAACCTTTTGTTCAAACACCCATTTTTCTGGGGGGCGCTCGTTGTGGAGCAGTGGTCAGATTTTCTGAAGATGTGTTGTTATATAGTGCAGACAGCGGAGAAGCTTGGAAAAACCATTAAATTAAAGTCTGTTTCATAATAACAGATGACTGTACAGGCCTCCAACCACTTCACTTCATCCATTTGTCTGACCCTTCTCATACCTCCAATTCCAAAAAAAACAAAAAAAAAACAGAATAATCTGATTTGCATTTGATTGACATTTATCTCAGGCTGAAACAAATCAGACCTTTTTCTTTTTTTCTTTTTTTTTAGAAATAAGACCCTGTGAAGACGAGATTGGAGGGAAAACATGGTGGAAGTACAAACCTAAAGAGGATAGGAATGCGATGACTGTGGCTGTAAATCAAAACTGTGAATGCGCTGGATAATGCACGTATAGCTAATAATTTATACTCAGTATGTGTCAGTGATATAGCTGCTATATAAAATAGGTTATAGAGAGGTTGTAAAGTTAAAAAATATGTATATCAAAACTTGGGTGAAAATGCGCAAACATCCCTGTGTAATGCTGCCAATTATGCAGTCTTGAAAGTAATGTGTTTTTTTTGCGGGTAATGTGCTGGATGTTGCTGGGAGCTGTAGAGAAACTGTGCTTTGATCATCTAAAGGACGCATTCCTTGGGTATTTAAGCGAGGTATGGATATGAAACGCTTGTGTTTGGCAGAATGGGTGATGTCCATTGTTCAGAAGGGTTTTAAGGTTGTCAGGAACAAAATCAACATTACGCTGCCATTTGACAGCTGTCATTGTCAAACTGAGGTCAACACAAGATCTCAAGTATATAAAAAAAGTTTCATCGACTAATGGCTGGCAAAAGTAATATTATATCCTTTTTAGTTTTATATACAATCTTAATTGTAATTTAAACATTTAACAGATGATGTCTCTGTACTGACTTTTAATGGTTGGTGGTGGTGAGTGGAGTATAAATCGGCCACTCTGGGTTAAATTCAAGTGACATATCTGTCTTTTTCTCATGCTGCTGAAGAACTTAAGTGGCCCTGAATGAAAAGGTTGAAGCAGCATGCTGGGTCTTTGTGTGTGTGTGTGTGTGTGTGTGTGTGTGTGTGTGTGTGTGTGTGTGTGTGTGTGTGTGTGTGTGTGTGTGTGTGTGTGTGTGTGTGCGTGTCCTGATAAAATGTCATCCATCCATGGTACTGTTACTGAAGTGCAGCATATCTGCTTACTTTTTATTTACCCATACGATTTTCCATCGTATAATATATGATGTAATCATATAGCACCTTGATATTAGATCTTTGTTGAATAGGTAAGTGATAAACATGACATTTACTCATGTTTGTTGTACAGCTTTTATGATGTTCTTTTCTTCCCTGGTGTTGAGAATTTTTGCTGCTGCTATTTGAGTCTTTGCCTTTGGTTTTAGAAGAAGCACACCCGGTCGCAGACATTGCCTTAACAGGGTCATCTCTATTATTGTTAAGCATTTTGCACCTTTGTCTTTGATTCAGCTCACTTCCATCTGAGCAACTAAAACTCATACGAAAATAAGCTTTAGAGGCCAAATTCCTCTGGGACTACAGAACCTCCCTCTGGAGAACTCCTTACGTGCCCCCCCCCCCCCCCCCCCCCCCCCCTCACACTCACCACATTTCAGAATGTCATGCAATAGTATGCACTGCTTGTTTGTTATCAACATTGCCATTAAAAAAAAGATCTATGAGTTTCTCTGAGGGGCGAAAAAAACAGCAACATCTGCCCACCAACAAACCCGCCTGGAGCAATTTCATGAAATGACATGACTGAGCACGCTTTGCATAGATATAGCTTTTTTATTAGCACAATGTTGCACGTTGATTTGAGCTGAGTGGGTGTATGATGTCATCAGAAAACATTGGATTTTAACCACTGCTGTGGTTTAAACCAAGTCTGCCTTCAAAGTTCTCCCCAATTATTTCTGAAAAACTTTAAGCCAAAATGCTGCAGGTGCAATCAGACATATAAATATATATCCAGAAGCAAACACTGATTTGTACCAAAACTCTTGGTTTTCTGTTTCTCCAACGCAATAACTCCCCTCAGCCCTTTCTCCTAATTGTGTGCCTGTCAACTTGTTCACCATCACACACATACACACGCACTAGCAAAAATAATGTGATTCTTAGAAGAAAAATAGTGACAGTATTTGTGCAGACACCAACAAACCACTTTATTTACTTTTTTTGTGTGTCGAAAACACCTAAACACGATACAGTAAACTACCTGGAATTGAGCACAATCCTCCTGTCAATTGTTGGACAGAAAAAAATGTCTCCCTTCATTTTCTTCGAGCAAGTAGGAAAAATAGGCTAGCTCTCAGCACCATCTCCCTCTATCAATGAGGTATGAACATGTTGCAAATCACGGCCAGTGCTCTTTGTTCCTAATGCAATGCTAATAATCTGATGAGAGGTGTTATTGTGCAATTTACCCAGCAATTACTGAGCTCTTCCTGTTCAAAGGCAGGGATGGATGCAGGGGGGGGAATGATTTACTTTGCCTCCTGCAGAGTAATTGAACTTAGACAATCCGAACTTGTGGTAAGTGTGCTTCAAGGGGGACATGCATCCAGATTTAGCGCAATGTTGTCCTCGACTTAACTGTGGTTGTGTTCTCACAATGCATTCAACACACGGCCAGAGTTATTTACATTTTAAGCAGAAGGACATTAGCATTCAGCTTACCATAACGCACACTATATAAAAGCATCTGTTGAATGGCACAATGTGTGTTTGATGTGGGTCATGTACTACACATGGCTTTCCTGTTTATATGCAAGGGAATGCCGTGAAGACATTCTGTTTCTGAGAAGAAGCAAGTAAAGCTTTTGAAATGCAGGGGGTAGAAAACAAAGCTAGAGTTGAGCTTGGCTGGTTACGAGCAGCTAGGGTGCATGTATTATTCACCTGCATTATGGGATAAAGGGAGATGCTGCCTTTACAGCCTCTGGAAACCTAGTCTGAAATAGTAAAAACTCAATATATGATATCAAAGTTCGGTGTCTCAATAAGCTTTTATAAAAATCTTATTGAAAATACATTTTTATAAATATTATAAAACTTTTTTACTGTCTAGACCGTTTGACAGGACTATGTGGGGTTGGCTCTATCAAACGGTCTGAATGGCAAGATTCATTATTTTTATAGAAAGTTTGGGCAGAAAACTGCTTTGATTGGTTCAAAATACTTATTGTGTGATAAGAAATAGAACATAGCCCGCCTCATCTAAACAGAATGTATCAACGTTTCTCTTTAATATCTTTCATTTGCATTGATAAACATACCTAACTATTTTCAGATGCTTACTATCATGTAACCAACACCTCAAATTACAGTTAGAAGGATTTTGTGGATCTGGGTTTACAGGGGGCTTTAAAAGACAGATAGAGCTATAGGGAGAGAAATTGGTGGGGTGGGATGGGGCACATATGGTAAGTCTGAATATGAGCCATGCGACTAAACCTAAAGCCAAAGGCCCCTTTACTTTGCCAGGTTAGTGTGCAGACTGCTGTCCAAATGTTCTGTGAGGTGAAGCCCATTATCCACCAACTACCCAAAAAGGGGCCACTGGATTGGGCTCACTTTGCAGATGTTGCCTTCTATTTTCCACTGCGAATGAGGTGCACTTTTATGCTGCCACGGCAGTATGGTGCGGTGTAAAAATATAAAACCTGTTTAGTCAATGAGAGAGAGAGAGAGAGAGAGAGAGAGAGAGAGAGAGAGAGGAAGAGAGAGCACAAACAGAGCTGGCCTCTGAAATATGATGGGATTGTTTTACATATTGGGAAATATGCTTATTTGCTATTTGCTGACAGTTAAATGAGAAGAGTGATGCCACTTTTGTATCTGCATGCTTCATATTCAGCTGGGCACAGCAACTGGTTAGCCTGACTATCTAAAGTTGAATAGACCCAGTCATATAGCCCACTGATGAATAGGCTATATCTTGTTCTTTTAACCCATAAAAAAGTTGTGTCCTTTTAATTCCAGTCTTTATTGTCTTGCTGGATTCAAAGGTACATGAGGGTGGTATTGATCTATTCTACTCTAACCTTGGTAAAAAAAATAAACATTATTAGAATGACCCATTTCCCAAAATGTATTTGTTGCAATGTAAAGGAAATTCTCTTTTTTTCCCTTATGTTAAAATGTGTGTGTGAATGTGTTGGGGGGGGGGGGGGGGGGGTGCTTGATAGACCCGGGTTGTTCATTATAATTTGTTGAAGTCCTGAATAGTGTGAAATAATAGAATAAAGTAGAACACGGTGATGAGTGTCTGCCCTGTTCCCATTCTCTCTCTGCCTGCTGATCATCAAACCACCTGCATGCTTATCATGTTTATATTTCATTTTGGAAATCAGTGAGGAGAGCATGTATTAATAACCAAACAAAGCTGTTTTTAGCAAGGAATGTTGTGAGTGTCATATTGTATGTGCATGTGTTTGCTTCCTCAGATGACTGGATGTAAATTGCACAAACACTGTAGGCAATAGTAATTTCAGGTTGTGATCTCAGCAAACAAAGCTTATTTAAGCTATTTCACTTTTCAGATTTTGATTAAGTGAATTCATCAGCTTGTCCAATTTGCGTAAGCATCTGGATGTGGTTGTGTAATTGAAAATGTTTAAATTTTCATGGAGGATACACATGAAATAAATTGACCATTTCCTTTGCAAATATGCAAACCCTTTAAATAAATGTACACAGATGTATTTTGCAAATTATACTTTCTTCACATTTGAATGCAGAAACACAATACATATATCACACTCACATATCAGCATCGCTCTTATAAAACTTATATACTTGTACCAAAGGCTTTACTCATCATCACACACACAGACCCATTTTTAAAGTGTAAATTATACCGAGTACCAAATACTGATCAAGGAGGTATCAGAAAACAATAACAGTACATCAGTTAATCATTGTTTTCCTATTAGCAATAGGCTACATCCAGCAGACCCGGTTTGAATCCGACCAGTGGTATGTTCTCTGCATGTCCTCCCCTCTTTGACCCATTTCTGTCTGTCCAAATCTGTCTAATAAAGCGAAAAATGCCCCACAATATCTTTAAAGCAATAGGCTACATCTGTAGACACTTTTTTTGATTAATTGAATAATCATTTAGTCTATTAAGTGTCCAGAAATAGTGAAACATTTCCATACCAGTTTCCCAGCCCACTATGTCCAATTCAAATTATTGTTACGATATTAAAAATGATAATAATAATAATAATAATAATAATAATAATAATAATAATAATAATAATAATAATAATACTAATAATAATAATAATAATAATAATAATAATAATAATAATAATAATAATAATAATAATAATAATAATAATAATAATAATAATAATAGTAATAATAAATAACCCAAATGTATTCAGTTGATTAGAATGGAACAAAAACTACTCAAATGTGGACCCAAAATGGAAGTAAACATTCATAAATGTATAACTACTTACACTCCATATGCACACATACAGCACACACATCCATATTCATGTCACACAAAGTAAACATCCAGAACATTAAAGCACATTCTCGGGTTAGGCAACTTATTCACATTATTTCAGTGCAAATATCCAATACTTCTGGCTTCAGATGCGTCTGCTGATCCACTCCTGCAGTGTATGTTATGATGATGCAACGCGTTAATTTTAAGAAAATGACTTTGGACCTGTGTGAATATTAACCAAACATCTGCATAATAGGTGCCTGCAGACAGATGCCGGGCGCGCGCATTCTCGCGCACACGCCTGTCGTGTTTTGATTACAGCAAAGCTCACTGAACATCAATTTTGTACATCGAGGTGTAGCCTATGTTTAACTCTCATTAATAGTTATCGCAGATAACTGTTCATTTCTGTAAAATACCCTAAAAGACTAATGAAAAAACTTTAAGTTTTCTAGGCATGACAAAAGACATTTTCTCTGACCAAGGTGAAGTAAAAGTGAATCACTTACAGTTGGAGCCAAAGACAGAATGAGACAAATCCCTCTGATATGGAGACAGGACATGTTGTCGGTCCAGTGTCCTCCGCTCTTCTCAATGAAACGGCATCGCAGATTGGGATGCTGAGCCCCCGTCTCCCTCCAGGTGTACAAACGATATGTCAAGGCCGCAATGATAAGAGTGTAACACTTCTTGAATATATTTCCAGAATAAAACAATACCTCACAATCTATCGGTAAGTAGCTCTGACAAAAACTATTCCGACATATTTGTAAGGCCAAGTAATAAAAACTGCCTTCCTTACCATAATGAACAAGGGATATAGTTTAAGTACTCACGTGTTGCCGAATGTGAAGAGACATGTTTTGCTTTTATTTTGAAGGCGAAAGTCACTTCCTATAGTTTGCATCCATTCTGTAACTTTATTGCCAAAGATCTATACATCAAATTGTTTTGCCAGTACATATTTTGGGTCGTTTTGACTTGACAGTGTGAATGTCATGAACCAAGATTAACCAACAATCAGTTTAGCAAAATAATGCTTATAACTCTTTGACTTTGAAGGGTGGGAATGGTTTTGTCACATAGCCTCCAAATCTTTTTAGTTTATCTGTCTGAAACCGAATGCTTACCTTAGTTCACCCTATGCGAAATAGGCCAATTGTGAGAATAATCAATGAACCCTTGCAAATGTCTTTAATACCAAAGATAGGCCAGCTCATATAGTTTATCATCCCTGACAAAGAAGGCTTTAACGTTTTTGAAGAGTACTTTTCCATAACAATCAATACAATGTCTGTCAGTTTACCCTTTAGCTGGTGCATGCAATTCTCGTCGGACCGGGAGAACTCATCATAACGGCAACTGAGCGGGCTTCTGCTCCTCAATTACGGGTGTGAAGGGAAGTGTTAACATCTTGCAATCAATCCCTCTGCTCCCTTACTGTGTCGCCAAACACACGCACACGCACACGCGCGCACACACGCGCGCACATACGCGCGCGCGCACACACACACACACACACACACACACACATTAAGTGCCTTGCAAAAGTATTCATACCATACCCCTTTATTTTATTTTTACATTTTGTCACGTTACAACCACACACATAGGGGAGAGTGGCCTAAGTTGTGCCACTTTTTACTCAAAGTGACTTTAAAGTGAGGCCTTGACCATGGACGTCGATTTGGCTAAACAAGTGGGGGGGACAAACAGGCATTCTGGAGTGCATTTTCAAAAGTGGGGGGGACAATGAGGAAACATCTTTTTTTCTCTTTAGTGCAGGTAAGGAACGGTTCTGAAAGACGGCATACCCGCTCACTAATGAATACAATGTATACAAAACACTGATGTCTGACACATTTGATGAAAAAAGCATTTTCAAAAAGCAGCGGACATATGAGCCACTAGCTGCTCCCCGTAGCCCAACCAAACATGACGTAAACAAAAGGAGCTTGGGAAGGTAGTTCCGACTGAGCACATCGAGCCGAAGCACGGCTGGACTGTCGCACAACAATATTACTCCGCCTCGGTCTCCATGGCAACCTAGCTAGTAGCATAGCCATGATCAGCTTCAATTACTTCTTGATAAACAACCAGTGACGTGCGGTGAGGTCAGTGAGTGGGTAGGCACTGAGTTCTGAAAGCCAGATTTCTCTAAACCTATATATTGTTAAATCAAAAACAATAAACAACAAACAGGCACGCACGACCGATTTCAAATAAATTCCTCCCTTTCTTTCTTTCTTTCTCTCTCACTCACTCACTCACTCACTCACTCACTCACTCACTCACTCACTCACACACACACACACACAGACGGGACGTATATGAAATGTCACGACGGTGACTTCAGGTTTGCCCGTAGCCTACTGTAGTTTGGTCTAAATGATTAAACATCGCATCCATCGACTTAACGGACCCGTCCCTCACACCGAGGGCCGAAAAAACGTAAGGCAACAAGTCAAACCTTTGCCGATTCAAACTACCGGTACTACTTCTATTCAACTTAAAAATAAAAGACAGCATTCATCATTATGTAGGACTACAGCATAACTGATGGCAACTCCACTCCATAAACGTTATCTTAATAGATAAAGTACCAGTAGCATATGCCCCATGGACCTGTCCAGCATCAGAATGTAACCATTTGCCATCACATTGCAGAGCTTAGGTTTGTCCGTCAGTAACAATGAAAACACAACTGCTCAATTGAATATAAAATGCAGAATGGATTGCACTCGGTATCAATTCATCCAACTTTATTATTAAATAAACCCCAAAAAAGTTTCTGACTCACCAATCTGACTCCCTGGCTGTAGAAATAAGCAAGACGATAGTAATCCAGTGACAGTCTGACTGACAGCACAGCTAGCTAGCATCCTTCCGTTCATGTAGGCTACCTGTCCGTTTGAAATGCTCGAACATTGTTTGTCCCTGTTGCTGCTGTACACCGTCCAAGGCTGGCGCAGGCCTTTCTCTTGCTATTCATTCTGTTCCTTTTTAAATTATAATCCAATTTGTTAAAATTCCTCCAGTCTGAAATATCTGCGGGCACGGCAGCTGCAATGTTGACTTAAAAATCCGCGGGGGTAATGCGACGTGAATGAGCATAGCCAACGTAATGACGTTGGCCTAAGCTGCGTAAATGTCTAGTAATATCTCGATTTTAATTGGTCCATGAATGATATGTAATGTAAAGGCTTATGTGGCATACCATTTACGTAAAAAAGGCACAAAGAATTATGCTTATTTGCGTACATGTTAAATAATACAGAATCAAGTTTTTCCCCTTGCCGTCCACAATGAATAGGCGCAAAGGCACTGATTCTTTGCCGTACACAATGAATGGGAAACAGCAAAGGCACAATATTTTTTTGGCATAACTTACTAACTGCCACGTTTCGAATCAAAACGTCTACACTTTTTTAAAGTAATCGCGGATTACATGTAAAGATCGAAATAATTAACAGTAACAGTAATAATACAAATATAAGTTTATTAAATAAAAAAAATATTTTATTTTATTTTATTTTTATTTTTTTGCACACGGCGCCAGGGCCTACCCTGACCGCACGTAACTGTAAACAACATCGTCAGTATCCATGTGCCGCGACACAAGCTGCTGTTAGTGTCCGCTACATTAACAGTCATTAGTGGGCATAGAGGATGGTAATCCCTACAGTTTACACTTCACAACGGGACACTTAAAGTCACTCGCCATTGTCTCTCTGCTGCTGATTGAAATGCATCAGTCTTCTCTGGTGTGCAAACTAGCGGAGACTTCGGAGCATGTTTTCTCTGGTGTGCAAACTAGTGTGTGTGTGTGTGTGAGAGAGAGAGAGAGAGAGAGAGAGAGAGAGAGAGAGAGAGAGAGAGAGAGAGAGAGAGAGAGAGAGAGAGAGAGAGAGAGACCTTGACGCTGTGTTTTAATACGGCTGGACGCACTCCATGTCCGGCTTAAAAAGTGGGGGGGACAAAATGAGTCTTGACGAAAAGTGGGGGGTACATGTACCCCCCATACCCCCCGTAATCGACGTCTATGGCCTTGACAGTTATGTCTCCAACTCAAATGTGTACATACCTATATTTCAGGATGTTGTGCATCCCTGGCAATAAAAACTTTGGGTCTGAAATAGACTGTTTAAGAAATATAGCTTTCGGAAAAAAAGTTGTCTTGTGGCACAACTTGCCCCCGGTGTGGTGTAAGTTGTGCCACAAGAGAGAATACCATGGGGTAAATTGTGCCAAAGATATATATCTCATAAACTGTAATGCAAGACAAATTCATAAGACAATTACTTATTTAAGGTTTATTTAAAGTAAATAAAGTAAATATTTTACAAAGATTGAAGGTACATTTTCTTAAACAAGGCTTAGCAGATCTAGGTGGTTTTACCTGCAAAGCTCACAATGATAAAGTCACCATCATCATCTTTCTGGCCATCTGAACTCTTGTCAGTGGTGTCGTTAAGTGGTATGGAGATGTCAGTCTCTTCTGAGCTACTGTAGACTTTTTGGTGACCGGCGTATACAGTCATGCCACTGGCACCACTCTCAGAAATGTACTTTGCACTAGTTGCTGGTGGAACCAACTGCCACCTGACAAATGTGATTCCCCCTCCATTTCTGCCTTTAAATCAAGGCTCAAAACCCATTTGTACACCCTGGCTTTTCGTCCCCATTAACTATCTTACCTCTGCACTACTATCTTTGTTTATATGTGGATGTATGGGCTTTATGTCTTTTATTTTTGTTATTGTTATTTTACCTTCATTGTTTACCTACTGAATGCACTATGTACAGCACTTTGGACAGTGCAAACTGTCATGAATGCGCTTTTATAAATACATTTTACTTACTTACTTATAACTCACCTAGGCCCTTCGGCACAAATAACCCCAACCCCAGAATTTTGGATAATAAGCATGATGCAGCAGTTTAGGGCTGACATCGGGCTAACTGTATAGACTCAAAGTGTAGCATACTAAAGCACTAAACCATGTGTCAAATGTTTTCAAACTTGTCTATAATTGTTCAGACACAATAATCAAAAAACCTTTATCATGGAAATTTTACTTTGAAAGGCAAAAAACTGTTTTTTGAGCTTAAATGTGCTTATATCTTATTCCTTGTGTCTCCCTTCTTTACAGGATGAGTCAAATGGATGGCTCTTCTTACTTCTTAAATATGTGGTCACATTTCCAATTTCTTCCACGGTTTTCTAGAAACAAGGGGTGGCACAACTTCCCCACCGGCACAACTTAGGCCACTCTCCCCTACATTTATTTTATTGTGATTTCATGTGATAGACCAACACAAAGTGGCCCATAATTGTGAAGTGGAATGAAAATGAAACATGGTTTTCAATTTTTTTTATAAATAAAAAACTGAAAAGTGTGGCGTGCAAAAGTATTCAGCCCCCGAGTCAATTACAACTGCAAGTCTTTGGGGGTATGTCTTTACCAGCTTTTCACATATACAGACTGACATTTTTGCCCATTCTTCTTTGAAAAATAGCTCAAGCTTTGGCTCCATGGGTATGAATACTTTTGCAAGGCACTGTACATACACACACACACAAAATATGGCATTGTGTTATGTTTTGTGGAAATCAGGCAGGATTACAGTCAAACTGAAAGGAGTGACAGATGAAATATATGACCATGGAATATGACAGGAAATCTGTCTGATTAGTTTTGTTCCTATAGTTAATCATTTCGATACGTTCTCTCTCCGAAACATTTATTATTTTCAAATTGTTAAACTGTGCATTCTGCAATTTGTCAATTTTGTAGAATGAACAGTTGATTTTTTTAAATGTTTTTGTAAACAAAAGCTTCTGTTCTAGGTCTTCAAATTACAACTACTTCAATTGTAAATCAATCTGAGAATAAATTTCTCATTCATATTTGTTTCTATAAAACATCACTAAATAGACCAGTGAACAATGTCCATTTTAATTCCTAAGTTGCATTTTTGACTGAAAAGCTTCTGACATAAACATATAGTGAGAAAAAAAAATATTAGAGTATTATAGGCTATTTCTGTGGCTAATGTGCAATGTTGCATGTAGTGAAATATTAAATATTCCTTATTGTAAAATGGTGGACAGACCATGTTGTATGCTATTTTTTTGATCATTAATAGCTTTGCCCTTCAGACAAACCCGTATTCATAACCAGACACAGATTTGCAGATGTCGGAGTCAATATCATGGTCCATTTTATTCATGTTTACTTGCTGTTTGTTGTGATTCATGCGCAATTATACTTTTAGAAAAAGTTGAAAAATCCATCCCTGCGTGAATTCTTTGACAAAGAGAATGTAAACTTGACAGATTCAATATTGTTTGTAACAATTCATAACAATTATTATCACAAAGTGCAGCTCTGTAGAGGCTTTGCATAGAAATTGCATACATTTGAAACCAATCACAAATATAAAAGAGATCTGACAGTGAAACTCAGACATATCTCTACAAAAGCAGCACGGAGATGAGACTTGCTTCATTAAGTGAATGGTTGTATCCAAAAGTGTTTCTTATTGCTTTGCTTTTAAATAAAAATAAAAATAAAAATAAACAGCACACAATATTCAAACATATCTAAACCCAAGAAAAAAGATTCAGATGAAATCAAAACTGAAGATAGTGTGCATATTGTGATTTAAATGTCACTTAAGTGTCAACTCAAGTGTTTGTACAATGGCATTCATTCATACCAAGTGTCATCACTTAAGAAGTTAACTATTCAGGTAAAAAAAGCAAAACTCCCTGGCAATAAGAGTTAATAGGCACTTTGAAAGTACAGTAGCTCATTAGCCGACAGTCATTAATGTACTTTAACTGAAGGGCATTGTAATGCATTCTTAGATCCTGGATGAAGAAAGCTGGTTTGTAGTTTCCCTTACACAGAATGTAAGAGAGATGGTAGTTTCTTTCTTTTTGTTTTCAAAAAACATACATTTAGAACCTTCAATCATTCCTGAGTTTTGCACAAAGTGCCAAAACTTTGTTATAAAAAGAAACTGTCTTTTTCAAGGCCAGTCACTAGTACTACTGCTTTAACTCCTTCCTGCACTGTCAAAGTGCAAACATAGTGTTTTTGTCGTTGTAGTTTAGTTTTTTGCCATTAGATTTGAAATATTGCACAACAACTGAAACATTTTTTAACTGGCCATGATTTAGTAAATTTCCCAAATCTTTACTAGTTATTCATAAACAACTTTTTGTAGATAAAATGTATCATCTGACAACACACTTCTCTTTTTTAAAAGTAGCAGCCTATTTGGGAAAAATTAGGCCAAAATAAAACTGGTAAAAATTACAGAAAGAAATAACAAATTACACATTTCTCAAACTGAGAAACCTAATAAGACTAAAATAATAAGATAACTAAATAAAAGTACACATGCTATTTGGTTTATATTTTAAAAGAAAAAACATGCTAACATTTGCATAAACCTTTTCTCTCTCTGCTTCTTTCCAAAAGCCTCCATCATCTTGTTGACAACACTTCACTTAGGCTCCAGTTAGACAGGAGCCTTCCTCGAAACATTTACACCATTGACTTAAATAATACAGATAACATTTTCAAAACACAAAATACTTGGGTAAAACAAGTTGTGGGAAGAAAAGAGGAAGAAAAGGCCAAATTACTTCGAAACAGTCGTTGAATTGCCATCTCTCCAGTCTCCCTTTAGCTACTACAATGACATCATTGTGATGTCTTTGTGATATCATGCAGAGGCCTCTGCGGTAGTGTGCATCCAGCTTCAAGGAAAGTCGCTTCCGTCATAGATTATGGGCTTCTCCATGGTCAGATTGTAGAATACTTTTTTGGAGATAAACCTGTTGGAAGAAGGTTTAAGATCAAAGGACTGCTAATCTCATTATATGAATTGATACACTGAAGCACAATATGAAGCTGGTTTATAGGCCAAGCTCACGCACATGCGCACACACACACACGCAAACACAAACCCGCACGCTGGCTTCAGACGCGTCTGCTGATCCACTCCCGTAGTGTATTTTATGATGCAACGCGTTAATTTGAAGAAAATGACTTTGGACCTGAGTGAATATTAACCAAACATCTGCATAATACAGATGTTGTGTTTTGATTACAGCAAAGCTCACTGAACATTGATTTTGTACATTGAGGTGTAGCCTATGTTTAACTCTCATTAGTAGTCATCGCAGAGAACTATTAATTTCTGTAAAATACTCAAAGCCTAATGCACGCACGTGCATGCACACGCACACACACGCATGCACACACAGACACAGACAGACACACACAGACACACACACACACACACACACACACACACACACACACACACACACACACACACACACACACACACACTGACAGGATAAGATGGAGATAGAAAATAAAGAGTTGAAGCATTGCTGTAATTCACGAGCTCCTCCGCTGAGAGGAAGAGGTGATCTCATGCTGCCTCATACCGAGAGAAGGAGTTGTCAAAGATGAATGTGTAGAGGCCGGGGTGTCGCACTTTCAGTTGTCCCTGAATCGTCTCTTTGTGGGAATTGCAGCGAGTCAGAGGAATGAGGACCTGAGAAAAGAACAGAAACATTGGGCAGAAGTGAAAGGTGAAAGATTTCCAGCCAACGACACCACCCAAGCCTGGTGCAACTTTAATACTCTACAGTAGTCTTATCTTTATGTTACTGATGGACAGCAAGAATACAGTCATCGTATAAGCTGCTGTGTTTTTTTCCTCAGTCAGTACAAGTTGAGGGGGTGGGATTTGTCGATGGTTGGGGCAATGTGGTCAATGTCTAACAATTGAAAAGGAATCCCTTGAGCCTTACAACGTTCTCCAATATTGAATAGGCATTGCCATTGGCATGTGAAATTCCTGTGGCGGAAGCAAGATGACTCAACGGTGGCTACTCTTTATTGCCTTTTTTTGCTGTATACAGTAGGTGTATGGGTTGCCAGGGGGTTCTTGGGTCTCACAAACACATACACATACAAAATGCACAAACAACGAGCGTATACAGTATCTACCTTTGACTGTTCCACCTGAGTGTCGGGGGAATCCCTGTACACCACGCTGAAGGAGATGCTCTTTGGCTCTGAGGAGAACACCCAGCCGATGGTTGGCCCGCAGTCACCCACGGCCACAGTGATCACACTGTAACAGCTGGACTTGACAAAGAGTTCCCTGGAGCTGTCGCCAAACTGTGAAATATCATCAGTGCTGAGAGCAACCGCCACCCTGCAACAACAACCCAGCGAATGTCAAAGAGTTATACTCATACATGGACGCACACACACACACACACACACACACACACACACACACATACAGACACACACAGACACACACACACACACGCTAACACGTTAAGTAGAGCCTATGTCAAAACTCACGTGATTTCTCCTGATTTGAGAAGGTTGATTTCTGAATCCTGAACAGTGGGAACGTGCTCCTCTGGGTCATCGGGGGTCAAATCTCCAGTGCCTCTACAAAAAAAAATCAGACACAGGACACACACAGAACAAGTCATGTGTCTTGAATGTAGTTCATTCTCCAGTTGCCTAAGGCTTCATCACAGTAAAAGCTTTTCTTTGCTATAATGAATCGACTACAGAGAGTATCCTGGTCTAGCCGATGTAGGTAAAGCTATCTTTCAGAAGGTTTCGGTCATAGACGTGCACCATGACTCGTGCATATTCAAAGATCGTACTAGTGTTTGTAAGATTTATCCCATTTACTTAATTTCAAATGCATTAGGGCCAGGACACACCAGTACGACTACCCGAAAATGGAGACTGCCGATTCAGGGAGCTCCAGTTTTCCCGTCGCGGCCGAAAAAGTGCAAAGAACACACCAAACCGACTGCTGACTTTCCGTACGCTCTGCGCTTGCGCGGGACGTAATGTCTCCATGACAGCAGGCGGCGCTAATCTGTATTGTGGTCCGAAAAAATACGGAAGCCGGAAATGATGGGACGGCTCTCTAGACCATAAACATAGATAGAAATACGTATTTATATTTATGGACCATAAAGAGCACCATTTTTAGCAGAGAGTGTCGAGCATGGTGTCGAGCAGTCAACAAGGGTTGATGCATGTGAGTACTCGCTGAACGAAACAAACAAACACATTAAAACGATGGCTAACTGTTGTTAGCTGTTTGTGCTACCCGCCTCATTTCCGGGCTTCACTGATTCGCTAGCCCTCCACAAATCAAATTGCTCCAACTGAAAGACTGCCCGACGACATCTACGACGACCGATTTCACGGCACACACCACAGATTCGTGTCCCCGCCCCCTTCCGACTCTACGACGGCGATTATCGGGCCGGTGTGTCCTGGCCTTTAGGCTCTAAGATGATATCAATGAATCTCTAAACACAATCTAATGAATCTAACACAAGGTAATTTAATGTGATGGTCATCTTCCTTCCACATGAATTATGCTACAGCCTCTCACCACTACCGGTTCCCCTTTATTCGTACCCTGAGGCTGATCTGTTTTTGAAAGGTCAGTAAACAGGCAGAATTGACACATTGTTCCTTCTTTCCACCTTTGAAAGTGCTGAGGTAAACAAAAGAAACATGAAGCTTAATTGCTGGGCTTCTTTATAAAAAACAAAAATATTTGAAACATTTAGAAATTCCAAATGAAACCATTGTACAGTATATATATATATTTGTTTTAAACAATCCTCCAACCATCCTATATAGAGGGTGTGGGATTGATTTTTTTCTTTGTGATATGCACTGACTAGCCGACATGACACCAGCACAGTTCTTGACTGACTGTCCCTCTTATTTGTCCCCAGAGAAATATAACACTCACATATCAAGTGCTCCTGGAGGCTGTCTGTCGTGCTCTCCATCCAGGGAGCCTGCTGTGGTCTGGGAGGTGGTGTCACTGTCATAGACGCCGTTCACTTCCTCTTCTGTGATGATGTCGAAAACCCCATCCTCAGATCTGTTGCTGGGGTCTGAAACTGGGAGGAACAAGAATGCAGGAATTGTTGCTCACTTCTGAATACACAGTATATAAAAAACAAACTGCTGTATAGGCAAATCAATTCTTAAAATTCCTGTTTGCTTATTAGCCATTAGCTTATGAGGCTATCCTTTCTTTAATTGAAAAGCAAAAACAGCTTCTTCACAGAATGGAAATGTCACCCACTTCCCCTTATTGTGTGTTCAATGGAGAACTCCCTGGAAATAGTTTCTGTCTTTTGTTCCTCATTGTACCAAATTAAATCTTTTAACTTCTGCTTCCCAGTTAGCATACAGTAAAAGAAGCCAAAGTGACAGAAGACAGTAAAAAAAACAAAAAAACAACACATTTGAACAAAGGTGTACGTGTCTCAAGTTAGCAGGTATCAGTTAGCATGTGATTTTGTTAGCATGCAGCTGGCCTCATTACCTGTTACCCTGGGAGTGGGTTTGTATGGGGCTGGTTCAGGGGGAGGCTGAGGTCCAGCACCCGGTGGAGGAGGCTGAGCATCTGAAGGACTCAGCTCGGCCTCTGTGAACCTCTCCACCACCGCACTATGCTGAGTGTAACAGTCCCTGCAGCAGCGCTCCTTCTTCCCACTGTGCTTGGTCATCGCAAAGTTGTTGCTGCAGTAGTAGCAGAAGATGCGACCGCAAAGCCTAAAAAATGATATATGTAAGAAAAAAATTAATTGGTCTTCATCCATTATAGACGGAATATTTTGTAACCAATATATATTTCTGGGCTCATGAGTTATGACAAAAGGGGCAAAGGTGTCAGGTGATAATGTATGAAAATCTATCAATGAAAGGAGTGTCAGTGTAAAGGAGGCCCCAGTGCCCACTCAAACGCCCACCTGCAATGATGTCTGCGCAGCCACCAGGTGAACTGGCCCTGGCAGCCGAGGCAGTGCGTGGCCTCTTTATCCATCAACCACCAGCACTCTTCTGCCCGCAGTTTCTGCTCAAACTCCAAAGCGTCTGACTTCTGCCATAGAGCGTCTTTGTCCCTGATGTAATGCACAAAAAAGAGAAACACATGGAAGTTTAGTGTCACTTCATGCCGTCCTATGTTTTTTTCTCAGTCCCTTTGGTACATTTCTCAAAATTCCACATTATTTAGTCACTTGTGCACATCATGAAAGCAATTTCTCATTCTTTTGAACAAATCGCAAAATGCTATGGAACATTTAAGCCAAGGTTTATGTACAATCATATGTTCCTTTTCAAATGCTTATGTCCTGTTAAACAAAATGTATTTTACTAGCATCTGCTGAACAGTCTCACCCATTCAGACATTTGTTCATTGCTTAAGTCATTACATGCAAATTGGTTCAACATGTCATTCTGATGGGTGGCACTTACCTTACTGAATACAACTTAACTTATTTTTAGAAATGTGTTGTTTTGGGGGTTAAAACATATAATGCTAAATGTTTCAATTCATTTTATTCAACTACACTTTAATGTAACGTGTATTGGAGACTGGCGCTGAATAACTTAGCTGCAGTTACAATAAAGATCAATGAATAAAAACTTAAGAACAGAGATCAATAAAGAAATCAATAAGATAAACGTCAATAAATAGAGAAGAATAAAAAAAATAACAACATTTCAGATACAAGTGCATATCAATGAGAGCCACACACATAGACGAGAAACGCTATTGCACAACGGAATGGATCAGATAAAACTCTCTGTGCTTGTCCATGTACAGCCTGCTCATATATGGGCTGCAGGGAGAGGCTTCCAGTCCTCCCCATCGCCTTCATGGAAGACTGTACAAGACGAGCAAGTTGAGATCTTAACTTCACAGAGAGATTACCATACTATGCTGATATGCCATACCTGATAAAAAAGAATCTATTATTTTCTGATTCACACCAAACACTCTGAGTCTACGTAAACGAGAACACGACCTGAGCATTCAAAGTGAACAGGTTATACCTGGATAACCAAGATAGCTGAAGGAAGGAATCCACCTGGTTAATCTTTTCACCATGAATACACAATGGATAGTCTGATACCCCACTGGCCGACGGTCAAACACAATCTCTTCGGTTTACTTTACATTTATAATAAGGTGTTGGGCATAATACTCCTGAACAAATATTTGCACATGGTTAAAAAATTAGTAGGGGTCTGTGTGCTGATACGACTACGCTGAGGATGGCAGTGTCATCAGACAATTTAAAAATAAAATTTCCAAAGTGGCTGTGGGTGCAATAATTTGTGTAGAAAGTAAAAAAAAAGACTGGTGAGCTGACACTGCCTTGATGTGCGCCTGTACTGATTGGTTTGGAGTCAGAGAGTTGTTAACCCTGACCTTCTGGGTTTTATTTCTTAAAAAGGAATAAAACCACTTAAAAATAAAAGGATATACATTCATCTAATTCATTCTCTTGATCAGCACATGAGGCTGACAAGGTTTAAAAACAGTTTTGGAGGCAAATGCAAGCCCATACTTCACCAACCCAGTGATGACATCTGTGGTTTGTATGGTATTCACTTTTAACTAATTTAGCATTGGACTGAACTGTCATGTGTTCTATACTTGACAATAGAAGTGGCTTTATTGCATAATAATGCAAAAGGAGAAAACACTTAAATTGTGTGGTTGGGCACATCCCAAAGGATTTAATTGAATCAGTAGTGCATTAGTGTTTTTCTTACCGAGTATGAAAGCTTTTGAGACAACATTAGTTCTACAATGCAGTGAGTGAATGATGCACAATAATCTGCTGTTCCTTTGGCAGGCCTGTTCTCAGTTAATCATGTCAGCGTTGAAAGAAGCCTTTGCCCCCTGATGCTGCTCCGCACGTCCTAATATTCCCTGTGGCAGAAACAGATGCCATATACCTTAGAAGCTCGATGAGCCGCTCTTCCAGAATGGTCTTGGTTCTGTTGAGGTCATCGATCTCTGCACTCATCTTCAGGTGCTGGTTTTGTCTGTCAGCCTCTGTTGTGTCGAGATTCTGCCTCAATTCCTGGCAGGCCTTTTGCACAGCCGAGCGTTCTTCCTCAGCACTGAAAAGAGCATGTGCGCAGGAGAGTGACTAGGTAGCTCTTTGCATCAAAAGATGAAATGCAAAAAGTATCAGGGGTCGTAAACGCACCTTGTTACTGCACCTCTCAGCTGCTGAATCTCACTCTCGCTCTCACGGATGGCCGTTTCTGTCTTTGTGATGTGGGCATCTTTCTCGCCACTGAGCTGCAAATACTGCTCATTCACAGCCTTTATGAAACATTGTAAGAGCACATTTAAAAATGGCCATCAGGAACAGCATTTTGTTCTCCATAGATATATAAAAAAAATTGTATTTGTTCTTCAATTGGGCTCAGTTCTACTTATGTAATGTTAATCATTTTAAGGAAACAAATTGATTTTAGTTTGTATCTCGCACTAGGGGGACATATACGTAGAAACAGACCATTCAGTGGAATACAATAACAGCATTTGGAGCGATCAAGCCTCGATTAAATCATCACAAAAACAATCAAATCCAATTATATAGATCTATAAACTCAGAGACAAGAAACATGATCATAAAGCATTTCTATTGAGCTATTGAGGAGAAAACTACAGTGATTTTAAATATATTCTACCTCCTGCAAACAAAGGAAACTGCTCAAGCAATCAAGGTAACTCATTATAAAAAAAAAACAGAGGACAGGAAGCCTGTATTCCGTATAATATTCTTCTGCTAACGAGTACTTAAACAATCTGCCTTTTATCATGTCCCATGTGGTGTGTATAGCTTCCTTTTCTGAAATTACATAACACATGATGATGATGATGATGATGATGATAATGATGATGGTGATGGTATATTATTAGATAAACCTTTCCCCTGTACTCTCCAGAGATTAAAGAAAACATTATACCACCATCATGGATCTACCTATCATGTAACAAGGAATCACTCTATATGATATTTAAAGACACATACCTCTAGTTCAGACCCTTTGGCCTGCAAGGTGGACACATTCTTCAGCGCCCCTTTCAGCTCGGCTTTCACCTTGTCCAGCTGCTCATTCACACTCTGTAATATAAGAGCAACACAGTAGAAGGGAATGAAATGGAGTCTAGAGCACATTGATGCGTTCAGCTAAATGCTAATATGATTACAATAAAACGTTCACATGCTGATCAGATATAAAGTTTATCTTGTTCACCTACTTAATAACACTCAAACATGTGCTCATTAGCACTAAACACAAAGCACAGCTAAGTCAGAAAGAATTTCATTAGTTTTGCAGGCATTTGATCTTAAACCAAAGTAGTGGACACATTTAAACTTTGGCCTGATGATGGCACTAGATGAAAAGTCAGAGAATCACCAAAGTTATTATAATGAATCCTGAGAGGACTGTATGTATTACAATCTAGTAGTTGCTTGAGACACTGCACACTGAACCACCAATGCCAACCTGGTGGTGGCGCTAAAGGAAAAGTCAGGGAATAATCCTTGAAGGAACGGCCATCCGACTCCTAAGTGCCACTGCCCACCCTCCCCCTCTGACCTGTCTCCCCACTCAGTGAGCTATGGTCTGTCGTTACCTGTAACACTTGAACTTTTGCACTTTGGCACTTCTTTATGTATTATATTATTAATTATTTACTTTTTTTGCATTATGATGTCTTGTCTTGTCTTGCACCTGTCTTGTTGTAAACTGTGCTCCACTGTACCAAATCAAATTCCTTACATGTTTGACATGTCATGGCAATAAAGTCTTCTGATTCTGATTCTGAATGCATTTTCAAAATCTAACAGCAATCCATCGCATAGTTATAGTTATATCGATATTTCAGTCTGGACCAAAATTATGGATTGACACTCCAAGTATGTTGGGTAAGCCAACTCCACCTCCTTCTGCTAGCTTGAGTAAGCCTGGCAAAGCTAAAAGCAGTAGCAGTTGCTAGGTGCAAGTTCATCGTAGCATGTTACGATTGCAGTAAGAGCGTGACCGTGATCCAACCCAATTGCAGGAGGTTAACCATAACGCAATGGATTATGGGCTGCCTGTATTGGGCGATTGTTGAGATGTACACAGGTCAACAGTTGTAAAGTGAGTGGGAGAGGACTGAGACTGGCTTGGACTTTTGCACAAGTCCAATGTTTGCTTAACATCTGGGCTGAATAAATTCCACAAAAATAATGACGTTATGTAGTAATTTGAGAACAACTGGAGGAGAAGGGAGAACAGTGTTTCCTGAAACACATTTCCTGCATATGAGTGGGTGTCAACTTGTGTGTTTGTATTGTCAAGTGCCTGACCAATAAGAAAAAAACTTCCATAAGTACTTTTTTGGGCCTGCTACTTCGTACACGGCCCTCAGCAAATAATTGAATTTTTATTTTTATTTTGTCTGCCTAATTTTGTGCAGTGTGAAACCAAACTAGACTAAATAGAAAATTAAGAAAGTATCAATTTCATTCTGATTCAGACCAGCCAAGTGGAATCTATTACTGAAAGCGTGCAAACAGGTTCTTACTGACTCACTTTCATCTGGACCTGATGATTCATGCTCTCAGAACTCAGTTGGAACTTGACGGCCTTAGCCTCCTCTCGGCTAGAGTCCTCGACGCTCTGCATTTTTCTCTGGGACGTCTTCAGCTGCTCCTGGAGCTCTGAGATAGTGTCTGGGAGTTTCTCCTTCCGTGTCAGCTCCTCTCTCAGCTTGGCGTTCTCCAGCCGTAGTTCTGCCATGCTCTCTTCTAGTCGCTCAGCCTCTTTCTCAAGCTCTCCAATCCTGGCACCGTCCCCTTCCAAGTGCTCCACGGCCTCCTCGTTTTCTGCACTAAGCTTGCAGATGGTTATCCCCATCTCTGCCATCTCCGTGTTGGCCCTATGTAGCCCCTCCCGTGTCTCATTGTTCTCCAAGCCCAGCCGCTCATTCTCTGCCTTGAGAGCCGAAAGCTCTTCGCGGATGGCGGCCGCGGAGATGGCCAATTCGGCGTGGGCGGCTACCTCTCTGTCGCGCTGCACAATCAGCGCCTCCTCTTTGTTTTTGTAGTCCATTAGCTCTGTGGCATGCCCGTGATTCAGGGCTTCGTTCTGGACTTTAAGGTTCTCGGTCAAGCTCCTGAGCTCATCTCTTTGGGCCTCCGTCACCTCCAGCTGCGCTTGCGATTTAAGCTTCCCTTCCTCTGACCTCTGCGCCTGCACCCTCAGGTCCAGGATCTCCGCCTGAAGCCTGGACACGTCTTTCACACTCACCTCCAACTGGCCCTCCACCAACGTCAGTTTGCCCGTCACCTCCTGGCTCTCCTTTGCCTGGGCCGTGCTCCTCTCCCGCTGAGATTTCTTCATGGCCTTCTTCTCGGAGGTAATCCTTTCGATCGTCTCTGTCTGTTTGGCGCAGGCTGCTTCGGCATCGGCCTTGGAGATCTCAAGCTCCTTCTCCCTGGCCTGCGTGGCTTTCAACGTGGACTGCAGCTCAACCATGTCCTTCTCCTTACGCCCCAGCTGGTCCTCTTTGGCTTGTAGCTGTTCTCGGAGGCTCGCTTCGTTCTTGCGTGAAGCTCCAAGGCTCCTCTCCAACTCTCCTATCTGCCCGTGGACACCCTTCAGGTCGCCTTGCATGCGGTTCAGAGCCGCTTTCACGTTGGCCTGCTCATTTCGCAAACTCTGGTTCTCCTGCTCAAGGCGATTGGACGCAGCCTCCGAGAGCTTGGCGGCCATGGCGGCTTGCTGCAGGCTCTCGTCCAGCTTGCGGTTTTCCTCACGCAGACGCTTGTCTTTCTCATCCACCGTCAGCTTGGTGTCGTCCAGCTGGTCGCGAATCTGTTTCTCTGAAGCCCTGAGAGCGGCTAATTCGGCTTCGAGCGCGTTCCTGTTGTCGGCCATCTCCTTCTTCAGCTCCTCGTTTCTCTTCCCCGTGGTCAGCAGTTTCTCATTGAGTTCCATTAGATTGGTGCACTGCGTCTTATAGTCCTCCACCTTGCTGGCTTGTTCCTTGACGTTACCCTCCAGCTCGGCGAGGTTAGTGGTCAGTGTGTCCCTCTCCGCAGTCAGGTTTTGGGTCTTGGCTTCTAGCTGTTGTAGTGTCTCGCAACCGGAGGTCAACTCTGCCTCTTTCCTCTTTAGCTGCTCCTTAAGGGCAGTCACTTCTGTTCCCATCGACTTTAAGACGCCAGCATTTTTCTTCAGCGTTTCATCTTTCTCTTGCTGCGCCCTCCTCTTCACCTCCTCTGCCTCTTCCTCCTTCTCCTCTAGAGACCTTTGGAAGTCCTGCAGCTGCCTTTGGAGGTTGCTCGACTCCTTCTCTCGCACCGTCAAGGCCCCATGCAGCTTCTCCAGGGCGGCGCACTGGTCCACCACTTTCGCCTCCAACTCGGCCTTCTCCTCAGACGCGGATGTCATCAACGCCCCCAGTTTTGTTTCGCTGTCCTTCGCGGCTGCCTCCTTGACTCTCAGCTCCTCCTTTAGCCTCTCTGCTTGTCTCTTCTTCTCCTCCAACTCAGCCACAGCTTCAATCTTCCCTTTCTCCGCCTCTTTCAACCTGTCCAGCAACTCGTGTATCTTTTGAGCCGAATCGTAGTAACTGGCCGCCTGCTGGCCCTTCTCGTTCACGACCCCGTCCAACTTGGACAGGAGATCCACATTCTTTCTCTCGGCGGCCGACAGCCTTTCCTGGAGCAGTTGTTGTTCGGCGTCCCTGGCTTTTTCCCCAGTCCTGAGTGCTTCCACCTCTCTGGACAGGGCCTCCTCTCTCCCTTGCAGAGCCTTGAATTCTCCCTGTAAGCCCAGCTGCTTCTCTTGGGCATCGAGGGACACATCAAGCTGCCTCTGGAGCTCCACAACCACCGTCCTGAGCTCAGCAGCCTCCTCGCCCAGCAGCTGCACCTTGTCCAGGAGGCCTCGCTGCTTCAGCTCCGACTGGTCCAGCTCCAGGCGAAGCTCGTCCACTGCGCTGCCGTCTTCTGTGCAGGCAGGCAGAGACTCGTTAAGGTCATTGAGCAGACCCTGGCCATAGTCAGGACTAGAGGGGAACTCTAGGGGCGCGTGCTAGGTGTTTTTAAGGGTTTCCAGCAGGAGATGGGAAGGAAAGAGAGAATAAAGTGATGAACTTCATTTAATCTTTTTTTTTCTTTTTTTTCTTTTATTCTGATAAAATGACAGGATGTGATTTGAGAAGTACTACAAGTACCTGGGAGTAGGAACTGGCCAAACTGCTTATACTAGAACTACGACTGGGTGCTTTCCACATGTGGCCAGGTGAGTTTGCACTTCCCAGTGTCCTCCTGTTGATCAGCAAAGAAATTGGACACTGTAAACATTGGTAAATGCACGCATCTTGATGAGACAAACAAAGGTTCCAAAGGAATGGTTGTACTCAGAAGGAAAACAATTATCTAATAATTTCTTGATGTTTATTTAGATATCTGATCGACACATTCTGTAGTTTTTACATCCTTGCAATGTTTTCATGATTCTTCTTGTTTGTTACCTGGCGAACGTGGGCCAGGAGGCATCCAGGTCATGACCTCTGGAAGCCACATCAAACTGAAGCTCATTGAGTTCATACAGGTGATTGACTATGTCCACACTAAGGTGGGGCTTCAAGAAGGGGCTTCTTGCATAGTACCAGTCACTGCAGGAGGAGAGATTAGAGAATAGAAAACAGTAGAACACAGTAGAATTACAAGAAACAACAAAAGTGGCAACCAAAAAAAAAAAATGTAACCAGTTACTTCTTACTATTAAGACTACTCTCTGAGTGGTCCCAATGTAACATAAATTGAACATGATGTAAAACACCAAACCATAATAATAACATTTGGTTGTCAAAAGGCACATAAGGAAATTAAATATACATCTGTCACCAAACATGCCCTGCTTATTTCTGGTAAAGGACTTCCATTGTCTCTACTCAACTCTACCAAAACAAACACCATTCTATTCTTTAAATCACTTTACTTGCACTTCAAAAAAACTTTTTTATTAAACCTTTATTTATACAGGTCATCTCATTAAGACATACAGTCCCCTTCTCAAGAGAGACCTGTTAGACAACAACAGTACAACGTAAAGTTACAGACAGGACATTTAGTTCAGAGTCATATTATCTGCATGAGAAAAATGTAATACATATAACTTTCCCTTGTGCTTTGACAGAGTTACCTGGTGACTCTCTGGTTCATCAGACACTGCTGTAGGGTGTCAGCCAATCGCTGATGTACAAGGGAGTATCGGATAAATGCTCGTCCCTTCCCCAGAGATGTCTTCAGCTGTTAAAGCAAAAGAAGATGTTGTTTGAACTAGTGTTTACTTGCCATATGTCAAAGAATACAAACTTATTGACAATTCAATTCTTAATGTAAATTAATATTTAAATCTCAACCACAACATAACTGTTCAAGGCAATGCTATAAACATTCATTTAAGAGCTATTTTAAATGCAACACTAATTTGTAATTTTTTCTACCATCTACATAAGGCATACTAGATAATTCTGGGGAATGTTTGTTGACAAATCACTCAAGACACTCAAAATCAGTGAATATCTCCTCACAATCTGCTACCTGACCCTGTTATGGGCGGAGATATACAAAGATTTTGTCAACATTCTCCAGAATTACCTAGTATGCCTTTAAATAAGAATAATTAAACAATATGTCGCTAATATGTTACAGTTTAAGGATGTAATAACAGATTTCTTGGATGTGCTTTGGGTGTCATGTGTTAGAAACACTGATTTCTAAACAGTAAAATATTTTTTTTGTTACGATAATATTAATAATCACTATTTTACCAGTGTTATATTATTTGTGTCATTGTAAACAACAACTAAAGCAACAACAACAAATAAATCGTCATACCTCAGTGATGGATTTGACAAAGCGGATCCCATCATTGGCTCCTTTGATTTTAGCTAGGCAATCAGTGAAGTAATCCCAATAATCCTTCCTTGTACCAAGAAATGTGGTCTTCTCCTTCTGGTCAAACTGAAGGATGAATATATTTATAGATACAGAAACATACAAAAAATTAGTTTTAGCAAAACATGAGAACGAAAAGAAGCAGCAATCTGAAGAGTTGTTTCCCAAAGCTTCCATCCATATTGGAACAAATAATATGTTTTAATCATCAGATATTTAAAGTTCCCAATTTTTTTCAAAGGTGCAGATATCACATATTTATATAATCATTACTTTTCATTTCTTTCACATCTAACTTGAGCTGGCATGACAAAAAAAAAAAAAAGAAAAGCAAAATCCCACCTGGAGCAGGTACTCCAGTTTGTAGGAAAATTTGTGCAGGCTGGTACTATCATCTGTGATTGGCTCCCCACTCTCCCTGTACTCCTTTGCAAGCTCTGCAACTGCCTCTGAAATTCAGATTTAATAACAGGGTTATTACAAACAGGTGGCATGTGGATTTCTGAAAACATATCTAAAATGCAAAAGACGTGCTTAAAAATATTTTTCAGGCAAAGATTGAAAGGAACGGCTTGTTTTCACTAAAATAATGTATTAGGGCAGGGAAGACGCAGAAAAGCAGACAACTAAAAAAGAAGAAAATTGTTTCATAATTTTTTAAATAACCTTAAGTCAAACGGAGATCAAAATAAATGCCAAATGATATTGCTGTAATAGTTTCACCTTTTGGTTACACACTCACACACAAACAGCCCTAATGATGAGTCTTTTTCTTTCTTTTTCTAATTCCACCCTCTCCAAGCACAGCCAGTCTGTAAATCAACCCACTTGCCTCGTATCCAACGCAAAAACTGGAAGGACACCTGTAACGGGTGCACTCTCAGTAAGTGCTCTCTGTCTTGCTGCATGCCGACAGAGGCTTCCACCGCACCCTTACCACAGGGACATGAGGTCAGATGCACGTTTGTTCCAAAATGATTTGATGACCAGAAGAGGTCAGGAAGTTTCAAGCGTAAAGGCCTGTACTTAGATTTAACAATGAGACTAAGGCCATTACATCATGACAAAACCTTTCTGACTTGTCTTTCTCCTCTGTTCAGTCGCACCGTGTCAGCCAATAACGTCCCGCAGCCAATCTATTCACATGCACGAACAGACACACACGAACAGACACACAAAGCTGGCGTACCATGCAGATCTCTGATAATCCTCTGGAGTTGGCTCTCCCCGACCGTGGGCCCAGTAGCCATGGCCCCACCGCTGTCTCCCTGGCAACCAGGGGTCACAGGGTCACATCCAGTCTGCTGAATCAGAGAATCAAAAGCAGTCAGGAACAAAAGATGGGCATGAATGCTCCAACATACTCTATTATCTCCACACATTTGCACGCTTGATACGCACAAGAGCACATTAATGAGAGTTCTTGCCTAATTCTGTGCAGATAACATAGCTTAGACCTGAAAGTACGTCTGAAAGAATTACAATGGTCGGTCACATATGCAACATGATCCAATACTTTATAATCAGTTAAATAATATGTATGATAAATTAAATTTGCACTTTACACATCTTTCCACTACTTATGTGAGGAGGGTAACATTCACACTGAGGGAGTATCTATTGCAGTTTTTTTGTGTAGGTGCCAATGGTACTACTTGAGTAAGCTATGTGCTACGGAAGTAAACAAAGGTTACAATACACAACACAGTAAGTTGCATGACGTCAATAACTGTATTATAAGTGGTTTATAATGTGGCAAATGAGAACACAGCCACAGCCTATATTTGAGCACATACGCAGGCGTACTGTCGTAACGTCAGCTATAGCTTTATGTTTTAGTTTGACGTCAGATTTACTAAGTAGGTTAACCTGAATAGGCATTGATACCATCAAGAACAGTCACTTAATGTTTAACCTACTAACTATCGGGTCTATTACTATTACTTTTACAATCTTACTTCTGGAACATCGACAAACAACAGACAAGAGAAGACAGCTGGCAGCTCTAGCGTTCCTTTAGTTGCTTTTGTATGTTATATTTAGCTGTGACACAGTGGTCTCCCCTGACAGACATTTTGAAAACGACCGTGACATCACCGGGAAACGATAACTTTGATAATCTCAAATGTTTCTAGATAGTTGCAGGTGAAGTAATAGGAAAAGAAAAACAACTTTGACATACTTTTAGAGATATGACTCAATTCCATAACAACAAACCCAGACGATTTATGAGAGCACACAAACTTGCTGAAAGTCTGGCGGTTGACGATGTGCCATCCAATGACAAACAGTCACGTCGCCCTCGCACCTATGAGTAAGGGTTTGGTAGGCGGGACCTAGAAACTGTCTGGTTCGGTTGTTGTAGCAGAGTAAACAGAGGTGTCATGTGACCAATGACGCTTATAAATGGCTCTTCGTTTTTTGACAGCAGGAAATTATGAAACAGGGAAAAAAAGACAGCAGGAAATTAAGATAATAAATTCAGATTGTATTGTAAGGAAGGGTATGACAGACTTTGATAAGCTTATAAAGTATAGGATATGGAATGAATGACAGTAAAATAGCCTGACATTTGATTTGATTACACCCGTATTAGGCCTTTTATTCAATGTAAGTGAAGTTTAATTTCTTAAAGGGATACTCATGTGATACCATTGATTGAGTGTTGGCCTAATGCTCAGCGTGGGAATCCATTGTGTGATATTTTCTGTGGCAGTGGAAGAGCTTTATATATTCTAAAAGAAAACACCTGCAATCCTAATTCGACCCTGCAGACTACAAATTCTATAAAGCCAGGCCTGGAATTTTAGAGGCATCATGGGCATTTGCCAGGCAGGGAGGGTCCATTGACAAAGGAGCATTTGGGTCTCTGCTGATCATTTTTTTAACCTTAAAAAAACTAAGCAGAACTAAGCATGCCAGAACTTTTCAAAAGTACCACGGTAAATTGCAGGGGTATTCCTTAAACGTTAATTTCTTAATTATACACTTTCATCTGGAGTGGTTTGAAGTGTCCATCCATCCAAAGCACATGCATCCCAATTCAACATACAGTAGCCTACATGACCACTGGTGTTAATGAAAAACAGGAACCATCATGAAACTACAGTATTAAAGCCACTGCTTTTCCAGCTCTTTGTTGAGTTGACAGAAGGCGTCAGACACAGTACAACACACCCCATCAAGCAGGAGGTAGGTACATTTCGAACTGTACAATTTATTATGCTTTCATAAAAAAATCCCACCTTAACATGTCATTACCAAGAGTCATTGTAAAATATATTTATCATAATAACTATTATTACCTTTCCTGTCTCTGTTTACCTGCATTTGAATATTAGGCATATATTTTCATTTCATTTCATTTTTCTTTTTTTGTCTTTTTTTAAATACAATTTTTTTAGGTTCCAGTTAAGCAGCGATGCATAATTATTCCAACGACAGCATGTATGACTACAAGGAGGACTATGAGGATGAAGTCTGTGAAAAACAGGAGGTGGTCCAATTGTTATCCATCGCCATTCCTATTTTCTTCTCCGTGGTGATCGTGCTGAGCCTCACCGGAAACATCCTCGTCCTTGTTATTCTCGCTTTGTACGAAAACCTCAAGTCTCTCACCAACATCTTCATCCTGAACCTGGCCATCTCTGACCTTATCTTCACCACCGGGCTTCCCTTCAGGGCAATTTATTACACCTGGGGATGGGTGTTTTCAGAGATCCTGTGCAAGATCGTGACTTTTGTCTTCTTCACTGGATTTTACAGCAGCATCCTCTTCCTGACCCTCATGACCATCTACAGGTATGTGGCTGTGGTCCACCCTCTCTCTGACTTGAGCACACAGAGACCCATAACAGGGTTTTTTGTGTCTCTCTTGCTGTGGATGATCAGCATTGGAGCAGCCATGCCTTCCTTGCTCTACAGCTCCCTCGTCCCAATCCCCCACAACGGTAAACATTCCCTGGGCTGTGAATATGACACTCCTCTGTGGAGAAACATTAGTGTCTTCCAACAGAATATTTTCTTCTTGGTGTCTTTTGCAGTGATGGCTTTCTGCTACATTCAAATACTAGGGAGAATCACAAGAACGAGATCCCACACAAAGAATAGAGCAGTGAAGTTAGTCTTCTGTATCGTAGCCGTCTTCTTCCTCGGCTGGGTACCGTACAATGTGGTCAGCTTCCTAAAGGTTTTGTCTGACAATTTGGTTGCTCCGTTTGAAGAATGTGAGGCAAGCAACCAGCTTTACTATGCATTCTATGTGTGCCGGCTCATTGCCTACTCCAACTGCTGCCTGAACCCCATCTTTTATGCATTTGTTGGTGTGAAGTTTAGGAGACATTTAAAGTCAATGCTCCATCGAATTTTCATTCGCCAAAGTCCAGTCCAAGAACAACAGAGAATGCAAAACTTCTCACGGGGATCAATGTACTAGTTGCTGTTGTCCAGTGTGCATTTGTAGAAATTGATTTAAATTGAATACAAACATAGGAACTGATTCAGATGTTGCCATTTGTAGCAACACTGAATTCAAAATCAGACTTCTGAGGTTAACTGCTGCGTACGCGTGTCTGTGTTAAAAAGTTTTTCATAATATGTTTGGATTCTTTTTATGGTAATTTCTTTCATTTTTTTTACCTTGTGGCTTATGATTTTGTGGTTGTGTGTTTGTTATGGTCTTATTTTTAACTTTTTATAAAAATAAAATAAAAACTATGTATAATATTTCCATTTCTTCATCCTTCTGTGCAATAAAAAACAACACAACAACACGTTTTTTTGTGGGGGGGAGGGGGTCTGCCATGGTTGAGTTGGAATGTAATGTACAAGTGCATCTAAAGTACCAGATAAAATGTGCATTGTCAGAAAATGTGTATTTACAACAATCTGCATGGTTTTGTATACTGTAAAATAAAGAAAAATATAATAAAGATTTTCAATACAGCAACGTGTGAAACCTAATTGATAAAGCATAAAACACAAACTCAAACCAATTTAGATATAACTATAGGGCATACAAATGTCAAACTATATTTTAATATTCAGTGCTGTATGTAGGAGTGAGTCAGATCCTACACAACTGTCTTTTAGGCAATGGACCCTCTTCTGGTTGCATAAAGTATTGCTGGTTTGCATTTGAACACTCAGCCATTGCCTTACCCTCCAATATGAAAACACCTTTTGAAGAGAAGTTCCCCAGTGATCAGGGAGTTCATTATTATTCTTACAATTGGCACTTCGGAATCATTGTTACTAGCATAGAGTGGCCAAAAGGGATCATACTAATATATTGCTGTTAACAATTCTAAATTGAAATACCATTACAATATGCCGGGGCTGATGATTTCAGGTGACTGATAAGAGCTCATGCATATGTTTCCATTATTTCAAAGGGAATCTTGAATTGATGTTTTCAACACGAATTTAAGGAACCTGCAAGCAGCTTGGAAACAAACCACGAGGAATATGTGAGGTGAATCCAATCAGAGATGGAGTGGAACTGTATTTAAGTTTGTTGTCATTTTAACTGGGCGTGTCCAGCTGTATACTGAGATTGATCTCTGAAATTTCCTCATTCAGTCAGCTGTGTAGTTGCACTGCTCTCTAGCACATGCTGCATGCCTGACTGTCCGAGGAGGAGGATCTCTTTCTCAAAGACATTCCAAAGGTTTTTATTATTTAAATTGTTCTTAAACAGCCTCAAACAGCAGATTTGCCTTGTTTTCATTTTGAGTCTGAGGTGTGACATAAAGCAGAGCCGGCAAATTCAACTAATGGTTTCATGGTGTAAGGCATGAACAAATACTTTGTTTAAAGGCAAGAAAAGAAAAGTTTTACTATCATTGTATCAGAGAGAGCTCTAGAAATGTTTGCTATTTTACTTGTAGGCTTGAGCTCTTCTATTTTCCGCAAGAGATTCATATACACACCTCTTATTTTGAGTGACTCTGAGTGTGGGAGAGTCCTTGTGTTGTCTCTGTATTTGAGCAAGATGCATTGGCAGCCAAACCATGGCTATACGGTTAAGGAGCTGACTTAAATCAGACGGTGTTAAAATCCATATTGGGTGAACAATGTGAGGATCGTTGCTTTGTTTGTTGTCTTAACTATTCAAAAATCGGGGGACTGTAAAATAATGTCAAAACCCCAAAACACCTTTAATACCCTACTGTAACACTTTGAACTAAAGCAGGAGTAGAGGGAGCATAACAACTGAAAAATGTGTGTGAACATTTATGATAAGAAAGTATGTAACCGCTGACTTTCACTGTTAGTGATCCTTAATACATGTTTATAAAGAAGGCTGATAAAGACATGCTCACATTTGTTTGAGGGTATTTACGGATGGCATTGCACACTTTTGTTTTCCAGATGTGGTTGTGGATTTCGATTGGCCTCGGCATCATCACAGAAATGCAGGGGTTTTCAAGTGGTAACTTCCCACAGTCGTGTCAATCAATGTCCCCTGTGCATCTTTCTTTTCTGCCTCAGAAAACTGAATCCCCTTTTGCGGTTGATTACCAACATGGCAAGAAGGGAGAGCCAATCACAGGTAAAGTGACTTGGACACTTTTTCCTGGAAGCTTGTTTGTCCCTACCAATTGTTGTTGCAGTGGTCATTTTATTTTAAATGCAAGGTTGTTATACTTTTCCTGTAATTTTGCTGTGAGCCCACCTTTGACCTCTTGAATTTTCAAACCATTTTCCAGTTTTTCTCCGGAGCAACCAATCCATATACTTCAGGGGATTTATGTTGGAGGCTCGACAGAAACACAAGTTAGATGGCCCACCTGTTGGAAAATTCATCATACTTGATCCTACCAGAACGCAACTCCTGGAGTGCAATGGTTCAGAAGTAAGTACCCGCCCTAATATCCTCATTATTAGAGGTATCAATGTATTTAATGGTCAAACTGAATGTTCATAACTTCAAGTCTATTTAAAATTGATAATTAAAATGGGCATGAAATAGAAATGTAATGTCAAAGGTTTGTCACTCTCCTCAGGGCTCGGCCGTTAGTCATATAAACAATCAAGGAAAGAATTTGACCAGGGTTAACTGGACAGCGCAGGTAGACGAGCAAGACATAATTTTCCGGTATGTGTACCCTTTCACTGATCCTCAACTTCAAGAATAAAACTGGGCTGCTCTAGTTTCATTTCTTATTACACTACGGAGCAAAGGTATGTACATGTGTGTCTGTATGCTATGTTTCAGAGCCACGTTTGTTCAGAGTTTTACTACATTCTGGGAAAAAGTGGATGTGGAGGTCACTTTACCTCAACCAACCACACCACCACTACCACAAACTACTTCACCAAGTACTACTACAAGTACTGAGCCAAGAACTACACAGCCAATTACTACAGAGGAGCCTACAACTACAAGCACTACGACACAGCCAAGAACTACAAGTACTACAAAACCAAATATTACAGAGCCAAGTACCACAAGTACTACAAGGACTACAAAACAAACTACCAAAATGCCTATTTTAGGTGATGCAGGGCCAAGCCGTTCCCGTTTATCCAACCTAACGGTAAATTCAGATGTGGACACAGGTGGAGTTGATTTTTGTTTTTTGTTTTGACAAATCCAAGCAGGAATATATTAACGTTACCAGAGTACCATTAACGTCAATTTGCAAAATTCCTTATTGTTTCTCTTTATTTATCCTCAGCTATCAATAGGTACAACACTGATGGTTTTCGACATTGTTTTGGTTACAGGGAAAATGGTAAGGTGGTCATTGTGATCTCATGTTACACAGTAAATGCCATTCCACAAAAGTCCTACCAAAGATGTAGCATGACGAGACACAGTTATCAAAAAAAGATAAACATATATACAAGAGGATACATTTCTTTCTTAATAATATGTTCATGATAAATATATTTTTTTAAATCATTCACTCCATCTCTCTTTAGGAACTGCCCAATATAGTCATGACCACTCTCATCAACACCCATCACTCGTGTTTAAATAAAGTAAGTCAGTTACTGTTTCTAGAGCTCTTCATCCCACATTCTTTGCTTCCTGTGATTACTAGGCCACTGTATACAGATAGTAAATTGCAGAATTTAAAAACATCAAAAAGAAAATATATCAGAAAAATTTGCCCACCGTAAATATGCGAAAAAATGGTTTAGTTATTGTAAAAAAATATGAAGGAACTTTAATGTTATATGTTCTATTTAGTTGGTGGTAGTCATTTATATTTTCTTTTTATTGTTGGCATTTTATCTTTTTAACATAAAAGTATCTAGGAGCAAGCATTGCAAATCAGTATGAGCTATAGTGCTAAATGGCATTCATAGGCTAAATCAGTGTCCGTTCCTTATGTATAAATGCCTTTAAAAACGCTAACTAAATTCTCATAATTCAGACTGTTGAATACATATAAAGACAATTAAAGGTGCATCTTATTTCTTCTGTAGCTGTCAAAGATGTTTTGCTGTCTGCATTTCGCTGCAGAAATAGCGGCCATGACCTTTTTTTGTGTGGATGGTTCTTGTAGGCCTAATGTGAGTAAAAATAATTGGTGTACAAAATTTACCACATATCTATCAACATTTCTGAGTTTAAATATGTGTATATATGTCTTAATCTGTGTCTCCCTCTGTTTGTGAATGATTAGGTTGCTCTTGTAGCTCTTGTTAGTGTGGTGATAGCAGTCAATTTCATAGAGCTGGTAATCATCTTTCTGCCCATTGGACCCAGTCACGAATTGCAAGTTCAACTCCTCTTCTTCATCTTGAATATTTTAATAGACCCTTACATTGACACTTTGTACACAGCTGTATTTCCCCCCTCTTTTGTTCTCTTAAAGAAAGGAGATCCTTGACGTTGCAGCCAAAGTGTGTTCTGTCATTCATGAGATCTTTACAAGTAAGGAGATTCACCAGATGTTAATCTCTACAATATAATAGTGAACTTCACTACATTGATTTAACTCTGTGAGAAGTTTAATATACTTACATTTATTAATTAAAAAAATTAAATGTATGTATTTGCATTTCTTAAGTTTTTAGATACTTTGAAATTTCAAGGAATATGCATATTTGCATCCTTGCTGAGAGTTAAGACTAATCCAAAGACTCGAAATGAGGGAACAGCTAGCCAGCTGGCTCTGTCCAATAACATTTTTTCTGCCCAGCAGCACCTCTAAAACTCAATGTCGCAGCTTGCATCTCTTCAGATTGTTGCAATTATCTGCATGTTGCTCTGATTTAATATCCAAATTTGTTTTACACAGTTGCTGTCATCTTTGTTGGTGTTTTGGAGATTGAGGACAGCAGAAAGGACAGGAAAGAGTCTTGGCTTCTGAAAGTGATGGTCGCCTACACATTGTGGATCCTATTGTCTGTAGTTTGGGCCATTGTAATAGGTATTCAGAGAAAAACAATACTGGGGAGAAGCAAAATAGGTAAATTACATGTCAGTAGACTACTCTTTGAATATGCGGTTTGCGTAACATGCAGTATGGACACTAATGAAGACAAACATAATTTTGGTCTTTATTTTCTGTTACAGGAGATTCAAAAAGTAATTTCAGGCGGAAGCATCAAAGAGAAGAAAAGGTGAGAGTCTTTCTAGACTCCACATGGCAACATACTGTGTTGATAACAATATGTATTGGCATGAAAGCTATCATAAGAATTTGCAGTAAAAATGCAAAAATGAGATTTTCACCACTCTACCTCTGAATTTCAGCAAATGCTCAGTTTGGCTGCTGTCTCAGTAAACCTCATCGTTGGAACCATGTCATTTTCAGCTGCAGTAATTGTTGGGATATTTGAGTAAAAAATGAAACGTGCATGATGATTAAGAGTTTTTTTTTAAAATGTTACACAATTTGGTTTTGGTTTGTCTAACTTTCTTTTATTATTGTAGGTTTTGTAAGGATAATAAAAATGCATTTTGTCATTGTGAAATTGTGTTTTCCGCCTCAAGCGTAATCTCAAAATAACAATCAAGCCACACAATTTGAAAATGCTGGACAGCATACCATACCTGAGTGGATAAAGTTTAATTTAAAATCAGGATTTTGTTTATCATTTTCCGACAAAGTCAATCAGGTCACTTCTTATCAGAGCCAAGTGTGTAATAAAGGTGGAACTGCAAATAGGACTCACTCATGGCATAAACTTCCTCCTGTGTTTAATGGGTCATTAAGTCTGACTCAGCCTACAGTTGCTTACAACAGGAGCATCTGAGGTCATAATAATGATCATAGTTCAGTGTGAGAGAGTATGATGTGTCATATTGATCGGTATGAAATAAGAGATATAAAGTTTTACCATAAGCTCTCCTGTAAAGGTTATATCAGAGTTTATTCACAAGGAAAACAAACAACAACACAATAGTCCTCCGGACTGAAATACCAAAACAACAGTGAAACTGTTAACTGTGACTTTCCATCCTTAGCAATATTTTGGTGGCAGCAAGCTTCAGCTGTGTCCACTCTCTGGTAGATGACTAAACCAGATGTCAAACCTCAACATTTGTAAGTGCAAATAAACACTTAGCTAATGATTGAACCTGCTGTAACTTCCTTGTTTCTCGGCACAACACTGAAGTCACTCATGTCTGATCTTAACATTTGTTTTCGTATTCAGATAAGTGATGTAAACTATGCAGTGTCTGTTAAAACTAATGTATGGTTGGAACTTCCTGGTCACAAAGCCAAATACTATGCAGTACACATGTTTTGGCACCTTTACCTTGACTATCAGTCTATCACATATGTACTTCTTATCAGAAAGGGCAGGTGAATATGATTGGTTTTATTAAAACTGGAAAAGTCCAAGCGCTCTCCAATTGTGTGTTTCAAAGTCAACTGTCATTCTTCTCTTATACTGCTCAAGAAACAAAACACATGGACAGGGAGCACAAAGGTGGATAAACATTTAACTCTGTATGATCAAAATAACCTTTATTGAAAATGTTCATGTAGTCATATCAGCAAAACGGGGGGAAACAAATCACCGCAGAATGACAATACAAGAGACAAAAGAAAGGGGTTGTATCACATGAAAGAAACTTTTCTGTAAATCCTACATTTTAATTTGCACAAATGTATATGAAAAGAAACCTTGTTTGGGTTCTGATATTGACAAGATACTCATCTATTGTCTGATGAGTCTTTTATCAAATATAGTCCAATCTTCTCAGCGTTTGAGCGTTTAAGGCACATTTTTGTGACTTGTTGAATAGTTAAAAAAAGTCATACAAATCACTAAGTGAGAAGAACCTATATGACAACATTGTAAGTACTCAGTGGTATAGGGACAACAGGCGCAAAGAACAAACCTTTTTGTATCCAATATATATACACATATCAAAAATATTCCAAATCTAGGAAAGACACAAGATATCACAAATATACACATTCACAAAAAAACAGGAATAAAAAATATTTACCTTAATAAAAGCCAGTATATATATATATATGTTTGAGTTAAAGCAAAATCACAATTTTTTTTAGTGCAAAAAACAAATTAAATTATGTACACAAGAATTTAAGGAAGGGACACACATCTCCAAGGTCTACATCTAAAAGAAATATACAGTAATCCAGCAATTGTCGGGGTGATTTAACACAGAACAAAACGAATTTCCACCAACAAAAAAAAACACTCTTTTAATGGTTCCAAAGAAAGATGTTAAATGTCTGTTAAAAACTGTTAAACAAAGTGTTGTTGATAGAGATCAATGTCACAGAACAAGGAATAAAACAAGTCAAATGATTTAATGTATGCTAAAGCTGCATGAGAACAAGTATTTCACTTAACTTTGGAAGTGGAATGATGGGTGCAACACCACTGTTACATCCTTGTGTAAAAGCCTGTTCCTAAATTAATATGTGCGAATAAAATAATAATAAAACACAACAACAAAAAACTCAGTGCTGGACATCTTGTGAGCAGGTAAACTGGATCAACAGTGGACTGCAGCATGAACACAATCTCTCTGACAGAGAGATTTATACAACCCTCAAACATTTTCAGTCAGAGATATAAATGTGAAGTATAATCGCACGCATGTTACATTTGAATGTCCCTTCTCTAAAATGTGCAGAGAAAAAGGATGGTCCAAAGTCTAATCATGAGCACCCTCTCTGCTCGACATCCTTCTCAGACACTACGGGCAAGATAAGGTGGGAGATGCGGCTCCACAGTCCACCGTACTTGTCGCTGTCCATCGCATCGAAGCCAGCTTGTTCGCCAGAGCCCACCAGCCTTTCCTTGACATAGTCTTGCACCATCTCGTCCACATCCTTCAGACTATGCCCAGCCACCACCTCGTCTTGAGGCAGTAGCACGGTAAACAATAAAAACACCTGCTTGTAGGCGGCGTTCTCGTGGTCGCAGTAGCGGTAAAATATGAGGGTCGAGCCTGGCGGCAGCTCCTCGAAGCGGTGAATGACGGCCACAGGTTTGTCTCCCTCGAAGGCTGCCTGCAGCTGGCCGTCGATGTCCAGCTTGACCTGGTCGCTGTCCTGGCTGGCTTTGCTGGCTCCGTCGATGTGGAGGACGGAGGCGTTGAGGGCCGAGGAGAAGGAGGAGGCCAGACCCCGGGCCAGGCAGTGCAGCGTCTTCTCTGCTCTGAGCCCGGCGGTCAGGATGATGCTGACCGGCTCTGTGGGCTGTGCTGTTCTGAGGTGCCTCTCCAGGTGAATCTTGCTTCTCTTCCACAACTCAGGCCGCTGACTGGGGAACTGGGTCTCAAGGAGAGACAACTGATCTGCAAACAGTTCAGAGTTTAAAACCCCGGTTGGATGCTCTGTCCCAGTCCATCGCTGCACAAGGGTTGTCTTGTACGGCAGCAAGCAGACAGCAGCACTCAGCAGCGCCAGCAGCACCAGAACAAAAAAATACCATAAATACCGCAGGAATCCTGGAAAAGACCACAAGTCAAAATTCAAATGTAGTATAGCAAGTCATGTCAAACAAATATCTTTGGCTGTTGAAACAATTCAAATGACGATAGCTCACCTCTAGAGGAAGGTCCAACCGTTTTCTTCATCACTTAAAAAAAAAGAAAGAAAAACCCCCATTAAATAATTGTCAATTATGTCACAGCTACATTAGGTGTAATTCAGTCAAAGGGGCAATACCTTGTTTTTTGCGCAGAACAGTCACTTTTGGTTTAGGAATGTTATTCTCATATTGTTGCTTTGGGTAGGACTTCTCCGACGCTGGATACCCACGGTTTCTAACTGTCGGTTTATAAGCTGTTGGTATATCTGAGGCAGGATTTTCCATATAACAAAAAACAGATCATTTTTATGAGATGTAACTCCAGCTTCAATCAATGCAATTTTCTTCAATATATTTGTATTGAAAAGGTCTACAATACCTGAGCGTTTTACAATGGCCTTCATCCTCCTCTTGTAATCCTCCATGCTGGTGATCTTAGTTTCCGGCAGGTCATGACTGTTCAGCAGTGGTCTGTTTTGTGTGGCAGACTTGTTTTTGGCTTCAGGTCCTTTTGTTGAAGGGTTGGAAACAAACAAGCAAGATTAGAACAACTGTATTCATGCTCCCTTGATGTAATAATTGCAATGCAGAATGAAGCTATGGCTGTTTACTACCTCTCTTGCTTTTCATCTGATCTCCATCTTCAGCTATAGCAGAATGGGGTCGACAGCGGTCACCGAGCACAACACGTGGGGATAATTTCACATCTTCAAGGACATCTGATTCATACAGAGAGAAACACTTTAGAATATCAAAAACTGCTATAAACCTCCTGTGATTGTTTCCAATGGTGACGATAAGCCCCATGAATCAAATTTCAATGATTTTCAAGTTACCAGAGTTCACGTGCAAATAAGACACCTCATTTGTCATGTAAGAGCACCTGCATGCATTAGATAGTACATTACAAACAAACTCACCCATAGAAAGCACACTGGTTCCTTCCTTTTGCTTTGATTTCTAGTAGTAACATTGTATTATTTTAAAAAAATGACATGATTAGTGTTGGAACAATTAATTTAGTCATCGGTTAGTGGATTCTATGAACATTTGCTTTCAATTTTGATGATCAGATTAATTAAGAGTAATTGTAGGTCATTTATCAAGCATAGGTGTCTCATGTGTAAGAATTAGCTGCCTTACTTGAGTTTTTTATATTTGCCAATGATAAACATCTCAATTTTGGATTATTGATTGCGTAGAACAAGCAACATTAACATCTCCCTTCGTGCTCAGGAAAGAGTGTCACCATGGCTGTGGGCTTGGTTTGCCCATTGAATAATTTTGAAGAGTTTAAAGGATATTTTGATGATTATTGGGATACTTTGTTGAATCACAATTGTTTTGAACAAGAATATGATGACATAAACATTGTATGCAGTTTTATACAGTCGAGTCAGGCCTAGTCTTTACCTTGAAATTGTTTTGGTTGATGAGTGTCCTGTGAGGGATCCGGCGTTTCATCCATTTCCTGGAGTTCATCTGTCTCCATATCAACAGCAGACTCTGGGACCTCCACCTCACTCCCATCACCATGGCCGCCCACTCCCTCAGTCTCTTGCCGGCTCTTCTTGCTTGGGGACTCTGTTAAATGGACAATAGTTGTTTTAGAGTGGAGCAGAGTTTGAGTTATCTCTTGTTGTAGACAGGCAAATGATGGGAGCCCCCTACTACCTCCATCCTCTGAACCATTCTCTGAATCTCTGGAACCGTTGACGGCAGGAACAGGAGCTTGCTTTACCAACGGATTTCTGGTCCTCTTTATTGGAGGACGTGGGGTCGGTTCAGAACCAACTGCTAAAAAGAATGTGAATGAGTGTCCTTAATCACAGTTACGTTTGACTACATAAAATAAACAATAAACACCTTGCATGTAACGTAAAGCACATTTCATAATAAAGACTCATTAAAGCTAGATAACGGCAAAAAAAGAAAACATTTTATTAAAGGTGGGATTTGTTAAAACTTTGAGTTAGCTAAAGTCAGCTAGCTTCCAGGTCTAAGCTAGCTACTTGTCATAATAGTAAATCTGCTCACCTTTACCCGATGAATGCCTCGCCGAACGTCTCAAAGGGCGAGGCGGGTCATTTTCAGACTCATTGGAACTCATTTCTGAATAGCTACAACTCGGTAAAATAAAACAAAACACAAATTAAATAATACGACGAAGCATCGCATCCACAATCAGGCATGCAGCTCACTTCCCACAATTTGACAGGACGCTGATGTCCGGATGTGTGTCCTACCGAGTTTACTTATCACCATAGAAACACGAATTCGCGATCTGAAGGTTCCGCGCGTGTAGCTGTCAGACAAGTAACTGAAACAACAAGGAAGCGCGCCTTGTGTTTATCAGATTATTTTATCCGATGCCGACGTGATTGGGGACGCATTTGGTAAGTAATAGTTTATAGAAACACCCGTTTAAAAAATACCTTAATGTATTTACACGAAGACAGTTCTTACATACTAAAATCATGTACTATTATGCTACCTATCGGCTAAAGTAGCATCTCTCAGCCGACTAGCTTAGCTTACTTGTCTGCACTTGTCTTTCCCTTTACCTGCTAGCAAATGAAGCTTACCAACAGTTTACGTATGAAACGTGTTTAATCAACTATCCAAGTAACTAACTAACAGATGCACCTGTTCATCTGTTGATAGGCCAGATCAAGATACGCAGTTTTACGTCACTTAGGACTTTGCACTTGTGACATGGTCGAAACCTTTTATATACTATCTATGGTCGAGACGAGAGCCTTTAGGAAACGAATGAAAGTGCCTGGATCTTAACGTAAACATGTCTATTTCTGTATTTAAATATTGTTTAGCTTTCAATCATCCAATGAACCGTCTTCAGTAAAGTGCCCCCGTCCTAAGACATGGCAGATCAACCTACAGATAGCCCCCATCAGCCCCCAGCAGGTACTTGCACAGCTATGATATCAGTTGTGAAATGGACCACTATCTGTATTATTGAATTACAGCTGTGGTTTATGTGTTTGATATGCAATTACTGACTTTCTAGCAGATGAAGTCATGGACCAAGAAACAGAGTCCACATATGTCTCAGCTAGCGACGAGCACAGACGGGAAGACGCTCTGAATGTAGAACAGCAAGAAGGTAAAATAAATACTCAAGCAAGGTCAACGGTAATCCGTTCAATATTTTGTTTTCCAATGTGTTTCTGCGTGTACTGTACTAATCAAATGCTGTCTCCGTCTTGCCATAAAACATTTCAGCTACAACCGGAGACACTATAAACGAAAATGGTGTAGACACAGAGCAGCAGGCTGGCGAAAAAGGTAAATTGAATAATATAAGTGAATCATGTCCATCAAATAGTCAAGGCCAAAAAGAATCTGGATTTCTTTAACCAGTAATTTATTAATTGTGATAATATATGTATATACTTCCCTTCCTCTCAATCTTAATCTGTTTGGCACGGGCGGCAGTGGCGAAGTGGGTAGGGAGATCGCCTCTGGAGTGCAGGGTCGGAGGTTCGATCCCCCGTCTCCTCGCCACATGTCGAAGTGTCCCTGAGCAAGACACTGAACCCCAAATTGCTCCCGATGGTTCAGAGAGTGCCTTGCATGGCAGCTACTGCCATCGGTGTATGAATGGGTGAATGTGGTAAGATATGTAAAGCGCTTTGGGGCTGAGAAAATCGGCTAGAAGGCGCTATATAAGTCAAGTCCATTTACCATTTTACCATTTGTGTGTTTTTTACTATGTGCTTAAATAGACACCCACTGCTGTGCTCATTCAGTAGTTTGTGAGCGTTCTTATCTATCTTGTTACGTGTCAACCACAATTGTCCTTGTAAACTTATTGCGAATGATCTTTTCAGGCGAGGAAATAACAAATGACCTTAAATTACACTTGATATCTGTTGTTTTCTACAGAGAGTGTTTCGGATGAAGTGAAGTCGGTGATTCTTGCTGATGAATCTTCTTCACCTGATAAGGAAGTGAAAAACAGCCCACCTCAGGCTGATGATCTAAGTCATGGTGAATACAAGAGTGAAACACCAATAAGTGAGAAGCCGCCAGGCAAAGGTGAGGAGATTTCCAGTGAGTGTTCCTATCAAAGCGGTCTGACAAGAGACTCAGAATTTTTTTTTCTCCATTCTATTCAAACAAGAGTCAGGGCTATTATTTTTGACTTATTTTGGAAAAGCTTTCAGCTTGTAATAGGTGTTATTCGTCTCAGTTTTCAGTAATGTAAATATTCTCTATCGGGGTCATAACTTCTCACAAGGATTCCTTGTGAGGTTTCCATCATGCCTTTAAATTCACCAATATAACATCAACTCCTATTCAGATATTGATCTAGCTGCGACCAACTCAATGGGTTAAAAATTACAGTACCCAAATACGTACCCACTTCCATGCACAGTACACAGTCTGTTTAAACAAAAAACGGGAATTTCATACTGAAAAAACTATCAAAAATAGGATTTAAATTTTATTCAGACCTATCAAAATAATAATCATAACCAAAAAGCTTTTTTTCTAATTAATCCACAAATAAACAGATTAAAATAAAAAGCATGTTAGAACATATATTCCATTAACAAACACTTATCTCCACAGCTCAATAATGAATGTTTATTAACTCACTTCCCCTCCTGACCCTGTGTACTGTCGTACACTCCCATGTACTTATATACAACTTGTTATGCCAATGCAATCCCATTGCCATTGCAAACTGGGGAAGTGCTGTCCTCATGTTTATTTCAACATACCAAAAGGACTTCCCATGTTTTTTGGCTAACTCATACTGTTGAAGCCTCATTTTAGCTTCTGTTGGTCTTTAGAAGCAGTATCAGTAGTAATGGCGGGGGGCATGCTTTGTCTAGGCGGCTGCCTTAACTATAATGCACTGGGGGAAACCCTTCTGTTGAATGAGTTAAGTCCCCCTTCACCTTTATTGAAATACTTAAAAGGAATGTGAGAAATGGAACTCATCACGGCCAGTATGGACTACAGGATTATTTACAGACGTATACACTGAGACGTAGAACTGTCTCAGTGTACAAGTAAACACATGCATATTTAAAAAGTTGTGAACCTTATCTTTAATACTGTGAAATTAAAAAATCCAGCACTCATTGCACCGGAGATTTTCTTTAAATGGAACTGTAGAGACACTGATGTTTTCAAAGTTAAACTATTGTAATTTTACCAGGAGAGCTCCACGCTGGGGAGAAGGAAGAACAAGAAACTCCACCAACCGTGGATGAAAATGAGGCTGACCAGTTGGATGGACCCGAAGCTAGCCTCAATGAAAAAACCCTAGACAATGACCACACCAACACTGAAGCTGTTAAAGGTCAGTCTGACTTTTCTGAATTTTTTTCCCCCATCTAGTTCTCTGCATTTGGGCACTCCATTGTAACACACCAAGCAGTTGTTTTCTTTGAACATTGTCTTCTTAACTTAACGTTTGACCTGACATTCAAATGATGTAGTCTGTGTTCTAGTTCTCATTGTGACACGTCTCAGTGCTGCCACAGTAATTAACCTTGATCAGTGTCTCCAACTATGCCCTGTTGGGTCTTTGAATTGAAGGGAATTTTACCTGGGAAGTCCATAAGATATAATTGAATAAGAAGTTTAATAATAGCTGTGGGAACCCCGTTTTTAAACTTTTACATACTTTTTTTCCACCTTTTGGTCAGGCGATGGAAGCTGCCCGAAGGAGAGCGAAAAGGAGGCAGAGGGGGACACAACCTTCCTAGAGAGAGAAACGCCACAGGAAACCACAGTTGAGGAAAAGACAGATAAACAGAGAGATATTGAGACCATTGGTCCGGAGCCTACAGTTCCAGTGGCTACTGGAATTATTGGAGGTAATCTTGTTACTTTTTCCATAAAAGTGATTCTGGGGAACTTTTGTTGTTGAAATCACTTTTTGTCAAAATCAGTGAATATCTCCTCACGATCTGTACCTGTTCAGAATCAGAATCAGAAAGGATTTTATTGCCAAGAAGGGTTTTACACCAACAAGGAATTTTTCTTGGTGAATAAGGTGCATATATTAAGACAATAAACAATGAACGAACAGTGACTATCGTATATACAATATAGCACAATATATAAACAAGCAGAGACACAAGTGATAACTTAGAATAGTATAAAATAGAATAAAATAAAATAAAATAAAAACTAAGGTAAAGATACTTAAAATTTGTAAACATTTACAATTGAGTCAGTGTCAGTGTCAGTCAGTGGGGGAGGCGGTCTCTGGACCTGTTAAGGATCCCCACTGAAGAGGGGAAGAAACTGTTTAAGGGGCGGGAGGTTTTGGTCCTGATGGACCGCAGCCTCCTGCCCGAGGGGAGAGACTCATAAAGTCTGTGACCAGGATGGGACGGGTCGGCCATAATCCTGCCTGCCCGCCTCAGAGCCCTGGAGCTGTGCAGGTTCATACTGGTTCGTACCTGTTCGTGCTGAAAACAAATAACTGTTAATACTCAGCCTAGGCTCTGTAAACGGGTACGTAGCTACGGTGGGTCCTATTTCTTCACATATCCTTTGTTCACATATCCGTTTACATGGCCTAGGCTCTGTCAAATATATTGTCAAAAAGTGATTTTGACAACAAGCTTTCCCCAGAATCTGGCTCCACCTTTTTAAGTTCTGTCTACTCTTGTTTCTTTTTTAATATGCATACAAGCTCAATAAATGATTGTTGTAAAACTTTGAACTCAGTTGGCAGTCTAGACCTTATTGTCTCATTGATTGTCATGAAAATAAAAAATAAATGCACGCTCATGTATGTTCTGTATTACTTGATCCCTGTTATACATAACTAATGAATTACTTATAAAGTACTGGTTTTAGACAACACATATGTCAATCTCTCCTTTAGGAAGTTCAAGATACCTGATGGCAGTGGGTTTAGCGGTCGTGTGCGTCGCCATCCTGGTCCAGCATCTCTGCCAGCCCGTGCCTCCACCTCAGAAAAAGGACTTGCGGCAGGTGGACATCTTCCAGGAACAGATGGGTAAAGTGAAGAGCCGCTTCCCCAAACAGCGCGTGGAGCTCTGGCACAGGAGCAAGATTCACCTGGAGAGGCACCTCAGAACAGCACAGCCCACAGAGCCGGTCAGCATCATCCTGACCGCTGGGCTCAGAGCAGAGAAGACGCTGCACTGCCTGGCTCGGGGTCTGGCCTCCTCCTTCTCCTTGGCCCTCAACGCCTCCGTCCTCCACATCGACGGAGCCAGCAAAGCCAGCCAGGACAGCGACCAGGTCAAGCTGGACATCGACGGCCAGCTGCAGGCAGCCTTCGAGGGAGACAAACCTGTGGCCGTCATTCACCGCTTCGAGGAGCTGCCCCCGAGCTCAACCCTAATTTTTTACCGCTATTGCGACCACGAGAACGCCGCCTACAAGAGGACTTTTCTCATCTTCACCGTGCTGCTGGGGGAAGAGGTGGACATTCCCGCCAAGTATCGTTTGAGCACCGTGGAGGAGATGGTGGACGACCAGCTAAAGTTGAAGTTCCTCTCAGATGGCCACCCCGTGTCTTTTGACAGAATGGACCTGGACAAGTACAGTGGACTGTGGAGCCGCATCTCTCACCTCATCCTGCCTGTCGCAGCAGAGGAGAGGATAGAACGCAAAGGATGCTAGCAGGGACATAAATAATGTTTCTCTGGTTTGAACTTTTAATATTAAGCACTAGTAAACTCAATCGCCAACTGATCAGATATCTCACTTGAAGGCTGCAGTCATACAGAAGGTTAATAGCAGACCCAAAGGTTTCTTACATATACTACGCTCGCTACAGAAGAGAGTGTTTTAAGAAGAAATGGGGCATTTAAGATTATTGAGATTATTCCATGTGATATTCTTTATAATTCCTGTGGACATTCATCATGGAACTATGTTGGACACAAAAAGCTTTGGTGCTTTATCGCTTTGTTCCAACTAGAATTTTAAACCAATTGCGAAATGAAAAGGGTTTAAACTGAACGATTTGTGGATGTTACTGTATGTGGGGAATTTTGATGATACAGTAACTGCAATTTGTGAATATTTTAAAAGTAATTTAATGCAAAATGTTATTGTTTTCCTATGGACTGTCTTAGGGATCAAAAAGGGTAACAAGGCAGGACTATTTTCAAGAATCACAACACAAGCTTTATTATTTTTATATAATAAATATAAAAAAAAAAAATATATATAACACCTTCACGGCACCATGTGCCTTAACTGAACTTCTTATGATCCATTTTCTATGATACATGTACATATGTCACACTACAGGAAGACATCTAATAAAAACAAGTGTATAAATAAACGTGCCTTAAAGTAGAAATAAACTAATAAGTTCCCATGCTTTATGTGTTGTCTTTGGAGTGAACTCTAGGGGGCAGCAAAACCATGGCTTAAACTGCGGTATCAAATCAATATGCAACAGGTTGCTTTGTATTTCACCTCGAAATGTGATTCAGTACATTTTAATTGCTTGAATATTTAAAAAATCAATAATAAACTGATGCTTTAAGACATGTTTTTAACACTGGTGAATAATGATAATGGCACATTTTTGATGTGGTAGCCTACTACACATAGGAGGACTATTTGAGAAGTTGTCTGAAGCAGTTCAACTCCTCCTTGCCGGTGTAATCAGGTCCGCCTCCTGTCAGGCTGCAGCACCAGATGGCGGCTGCTCTCACAGAGCGCACAGCTTCTCCACACTCACAGTCAACCGGCGTTCACTGTGACAATAAAAAAGATGACTTGGCGCCATGAAGCTTAATCTCGCTATTTGGATACACCTATCTCTTTTTGGAGCCAGAAGCAGGCTATGATATTTTCTTGGCAGCTAAATTACTAGGTGACAGGCTGTGCCTGTTTGCAAGAATATTTCTCTTTTCAGTGCTCTGTGAGCCTCACAACATGTATAAATTATGTCTTGTCGTGATGGGCTGTGCGTTTTTTCCACGGGGCTTTGCAGCGCCAAAGACCCGGGGTGAAGATCCCATGTTGACGTTTGAAATTGATGCAGTACCAAATGACAAGCTGCAAGAGGAGAAAGATGGCCTGGACAGCATCATCTCTAAGGTAGGAGGAAATCTCCCTTTTCACTTCTTTACTTCATATATTTTTTTTCTGGACATTTTATGATTCTGTTCGTACAATGCAAACGTGTTTGATTGAGCGTGGTGGAAAACACATCCGTCCTCTTCTCTTTGTAGCTGCTGGGTGATTATGACAAAGTGAAAGCCCTCTCGGAAGGAACTGACTGTCGGTGTAAATGTGTTGTCAGACCCCTGAGCAGGAGCGCCTGCCGGCGGATAGAAGAGGGGAGCGCCACTGCGCAGGATTTCTACACTGTGGAGACTATCACATCTGGACCAGAGTGCAAGTGCGCCTGCATCGCTCCTCCGTCAGCGGTCAACCCATGCGAGGGGGAGTTCAGGCTGAAAAAACTTAGGGAAGCTGGAAGAACGGATGTCAAGGTGGGATGTTATCCTGTCTTTTTCTTCATGCATACCAGAGCCACCGGTACACACAAGTCTCCGTGCACCTGAGCAAACGGTGGCTGTCTTGCGGATCTGCTGATTAATAGAGGGGCCTGGATCATGGATTTTTTTATCAAAGGAAGTGATAGTCGATAGATAATTGTGTTGTTAAACCCTTTTGACGGAATCCACTTGATCATTCTAGTTGTCCACCATCCTTGAGCTGCTGGAAGGCTCCCTTTATGGCATGGATCTACTGAAGCTGCAGTCCATTACCAATAAGCTCCGGGATCACATGGAACACATTGAAAAGGTAGCCTACAGGATTTCTATTTTATTCTTAAAATAAGAATATTAATGCAAACATGTTAACACAAACACAAACTATTTGTAGCATGTGTGTTTCTACTGGTGGCTTATCTATGGGCCATCAATTAGGGGTTGGACCTGAAAGGAGTGCTTAAGATTTCCATCACAATTGGAAGTTTATCTACTGTATACCCTTCTGACTGACCTGTGATAAAGGACCAACATCAAACATTTTCTTTCTCCTTTGGTACATAAGAAAAAATATTTTGGAATTAGTTCACAATATGTGTAAATGTACCATGGGTGTGTTTTAAGTCATTAAATACAAAAAAAATATTGATTAGAACAATGCACAATACGTGGATTTAACAAGTAAATTCCTTACATACCACTTAAAAGAAAAACACCACCATTAACAGCAGCTGGGCAATACTTGGTCTGCCTCAGTCAAACTTGGTCCAGTCAGTCCTGAGGTTCAAAATCATCATCTATAATTAGTGTCACTTTGCACTTATTATTATAAGTGTTTCATTGATTAAATTGATTTTATAGCTTCAGCTGTCAGTCCAGATAAAAATAAATAATACATATGTAATTATTTATTAATCAGATATCGTCTGATAAGCTGCCTCACTGTCTCTCTGAGATTGTACGCTTGTGTTGGTGATTATGACTGTTGATGATTGCAGCCTATGTTCCTTAAAAAAAAAAAACTTTACTCAGTGTGTTGTCGATATCTTGCTTTAGAGAAGTTTACAAGCTTCTGTTGACATGCAAGACAATCACCACATGGAACCCGAACATATGTGTGCACTGTGGCTGGTACTCTGTGCTACAACGGAACTGTAAGCCCTTTACCTACTAAATAAATCCCTTCATCAGACTGCTCTACCTCTAGCCAGCCGTGATTAGTTCATTACAATGATGATGAGTCTTGTGTTGTCGATATCTTGATTTGAAGGCAGTGTCCCTGAACGCCACCACAGATGAGGCAAAGGCAGATGTGACGGACAGCCCACCCACCTCTCCTCCCTACCGGCGTCAGCTCGAGAAGACACTCAGTGAGGTGAGCCGGGCCGCAGTGTACCAAAACCCAGAGGTGAGTGTTACCAGATGCGGCCAGTAATGTAGGGGTAGACAAAGGGGCTAAGCTATGAACGCCTGTCTCTGCTATTGTTTTTTTTTAATGGATTAATATAAAAGCATATAATAGCTTCATGACTACTGGTCGTAATTATTTGCATTATAGTAAATGCTTGTGAGTCAAAGTTCTGAGAGGTAATTATTGAATTAGCAGCCTGAAGAAGTTGAACGGTTCAATCCTGTGAGACGATTGGATTCACCCTACAGTCACTGGTAAATCTGTGGCAGCATTGTTAAGTCCTCCTGTGTTCCTTCAAAACAAGACAAACAATTATGTGTTCTTTCCACAAACGCCTTCATTAAATCATCATCTCTATGATTAAGGACCAAAACTGTTTAAGAGAGTTATCGAGGAAATTGGAAGGTTTTTGGCAGAGCCAGTTGACTATAGCAAACCTCAGACCAGTGACTGCAGCACTGGGCCCAGATCCATGGCAGCTTCAATATCAACTGGAGTCTCTCCAGCAGTTGGGTGGACCTGGGCTTCATTTGCAAAGTTAATATGTTTTCGCAAGAGCAATTAAAGCAGAAGTACAAGGTTTAAAATGATAACCAAAAGTAAACAAACACATTTCAGGTTTATTGCCCCTTTGGGTCGCACGTTGTAGTTTTGGTCATCATTTCCATCAGTTTTATAACATTTTAACCACCAATTTTTATTGCTGAAATCTATGAAAGTTGCTTCTTGACAAAGAAAAGGAGCAGTGCATGTATCGTATTATCATACTTAAACAAACTTCAGATTAACCAAACTTATTTTCAAGAGAAAGGTTAATGCTGAAAGTATAACCCAAAATGTCCATTGTAAACATCGACCACAGTTTACATACTGACGTTCCGATTCAACTCTGACCAAATTATGTTTTAAATCTTTTATTTTCCACATTCTTTTCACAGAATGACCTCCAACTCAAAATTTTCTTTTCTTGGTAGGGTTAACTTGCGTATGACACTAAAAGTCTCTCCGTCCATTCACAGGAAAAGTACGAGGAGAAGTTTATTGGGGAGAATCCGTCCTTCCTACAGACAGATGGTTCTGCTCAGATCATCGAGGCTAAACCTCAGGTGACTCACAAAAACATGGCTGACAAGGAGGCATCTCAGGTGTCAAACACCGGCCCCAACGGAATGATCATCAGAGGAATGACCTTTTATAAATCTGAGCCAGATCCCATGGTGGCAGATGACGGGGAGCCGGGAGAGAACTGTAAGTGCAAACCCTAACTCAGTATAAAGGAATGGGTTAAAAGCAGAGATGAAAATGTAAAAATTAAGAGAAAAAAATCCCCTGCACATTACAGTGGTTACAGCGATCATTCAATCATAGAACTATGCATACAAAAATATATTTAACATTTTCCTTATTCGCTTACATTCCCACCATGAAACAGGATTAGTGGTTGGGATGGATAATCATGGTGTCACATCACATAACTTGATATCAGAACATTGAAAAATATTCACCAAAGCTTCCTGTCATTTGTGAGCTGCTGTGGCAGAACCGCTGTACAAATGTGTTCGATCTACTGTTTGTTTGCACTATTTATCAGTTCAGGGATAACTTACTTTACAATTAAGATGGTATAGAATAATTAAAAAAATCTATACTTATTAACATTTTATTATGTTGCCCCGATTATTTGACCAAATCCTTTGTTTTCCCTTCATTAGTCTTTGAGTATCATGGATTCAGTGGTGATGGTCCAATGAACCTCTTCCTGGAGGAGAATCTTCTAGAACACAGACCCCCTCGCCCCAGGACCAGGGCAGGACTTCGACCCAAGACAACGGGTCCTTTGCACGGCACCGAGAAGCCCAGCCAATCAACAATAACAATGAAAGAAACCGAGCCCACCTCAACGTCTCTAGATGAGTTTATCAGTGCAGTTGAAAAAACCACATCAGTGGATGTGTCTACAGATGTACAGAGGGACACGTCTGTTACATTTGGACCAACTACTAGCACACAGAAAACCAGATCCACAGACGCTGCGCCTCAGACCACTCAGAGAGTCACTGCTGGAACCACTGATCGGTCAATCCCTTTGACGACTGAACCCAATGGCACTGCCAAAGTACCAACTGAATCTACAATGAACACAACCCAACCCTCTGAAAACACAGCCACAGCGGAAACTCTACCAGCATTCACAACCAGGACTGTACCAACAACCACCATGATGGAAAGCTCTAGCCCAGAGGTAAAAGACCCAATGCTAACCACACCTAGCAGTACACCTAGCAGTACTGCAGCTCAATCCAGCACGATTGAGCCAAACGCGGCCACAGTGGCTTTGACTTCCAGCCCAACTTCCACCATGACCCTCACCACTCATGCTTCCCTGACCTCTGCACCAATACAACCCACATCAATTGCCGTGACAACTGCAGCAGCAGCTACCTCCACACAGGCTGCTACCACAGCACCAGAGGAAGACACTGAATCCACCATATTTTGGGGCTCCACTTTGCCTCCTACCACACAGAGGCTGATCAGTTCGACTCCCCACACTTCCCTGCCACTAACAACAGCTGTGACTACCTCTTCCTCAGCCATCGCAACCACCGCCACCATCAATACCACTACCAAGCTGGCTGCTCAATTAAAAAAGAAATACAAAATAAGCTGGAATGAGGAAGCGGAGGAAGACCGTCCGGAAATTGACGAGCCAATGCAAAAGCAGGAGGAATCTGCTACAAGGAAACCCGGTAAGTTGAGTTTTTGTGTTGAACATTTTTCAAGTCAAAATTCTGATGCAAATAGTAGATAGTTTGCCATGGATTATATCAATACAAAATTCATTTAAAATTCTGAGCTTGTTGATAATGTCATGTGTGATACTAAGCAGGTAAAATATTTAACGTGTTGACCAACTTGGTTATATTAGTTAACATTAACTGAACCTCACAATAAGTCAGTTGGCTTTTTTTTGTCTTGAGCTCATCACCAAAGATATTGCCCCAAAATAATCCTGTTTGTTTCATGTTAATATTTGCTGTAATTAGTTTAAAATTTCAAATGGACTGACACGCCTTACCTCTGTTTAAATTCTTATGGATGTAATATAGATTTTGCTTCTATGTGTCTCCAAATGTTGTAATTCAGTGCTCAGTTCCTTATGATAACTTCACCCATTTCATGATTTAAATTTAATTTCATGATTTAAATTGGCTTTTGTTTTAACTATGGTTAAAACAAAAGCCAATTTTCAGACTCTTTGACGTAGCTCTCTGGATGATGTTAAACTGTTTCTGAATCGGCTCTCATGGTTCTCTGACTGTTTTTCGCAGGGGAGTGTAAGGACACTTTGGCAATGATCTCAGAACCAGTAACTCACAACACCTATGGCAGGAATGAAGGAGCATGGATGAAGGATCCAAAGTCAGATAATGACAAAATATATGTCACCAACTTCTATTATGGAAACAACCTCCTGGAGTTCCGCAACCTGGAGGTTTTCAAAGCAGGTAAGAGCTAGTAGTAGTAGCCTTTGTTGAATTGCTTTTTTGGTTTTTCTTTTTCTTTTATGAATCTCATGCTTCTCCATTGTGCTTTTTGTTCTTTGCAGGCCGTTTTACCAACTCGTACAAGCTTCCTTACAACTGGATTGGCACAGGCCATGTGGTCTACAACGGGGCTTTCTTCTACAACCGTGCCTTCTCCCGGGACATCATCAAGTATGACCTGCGTCATCGCTACGTGGCGGCCTGGACCATGCTGCATGACGCTGTGTTGGAGGAGTCATCCACACCATGGCAGTGGCGCAGTCACTCAGACATGGACTTTGCCGTTGACGAGAGCGGCCTCTGGATCATCTACCCGGCGCTAGATGACGAGGGCTTCTTACAGGAAGTCATTGTTCTGAGTCGACTGAACCCCTCGGACCTGAGCACGCAGCGGGAGACCACCTGGAGAAGCGGACTCAGGAGAAACCACTATGGCAACTGCTTCATCGTGTGCGGCGTCCTGTACGCTGTTGACAGCTACAACAAAAAGGAGGCCAACCTGGAATACGCCTTTGACACGCACACAAACACTCAAATGATTCCCAGAATGCCTTTCACCAACAACTACACCTACACCACGCAGATTGACTACAATCCCAAGGAGGGTGTTTTGTACGCGTGGGACAACGGACACCAAGTCACATACAACATTAAGTTTGCCTATGTAGACCCTTAGTGTCAGTAGTTAATTCTATGCTTTGAATGGATTGTAGATCAGTCCAGATGGCTTTCAGACTGGAGACAAATGGGGGCCAAATGTACAAATATACTTCATTGGTTTTTGAATCAATTGTTTTGTACTTGTCAAGATTTTTAAATTTTGTACCTGGAAAAAAAAAAGATGAGCCTCAGTCAATACATCAATTTGTACTGTATATATTGTTATACTGTAAAAAAAAAATGCCCTATGAGATAAATTAATTTAGAAAGAATATGTTAATGACTAAAGACAAATAACACTTTAACAGTTCACATTAAATAAACACTCAACTCATATAATTCATTATGTGAACAAATATCCAAATTATGCTGACAAAATTGTATTTCTCAGTTTTATACACATTGTTTGTTGTTACATTTTTCTTTGCATTATATACAAGAGGTCCTCTGTGTGATATTATCACAGGTATTGCTGTTGGCCTGTCTTGTGAAAGCACTTACTCCCTTCATATCTGACCGTTCTGAGGAGACATCAATAAAGTTTGGAAATACTAACAGAATGTGTTGTCTTTGTTTGGATAATCTTGGTTACATTTAAAGGGGCTTTGATTACAGTTTATGAGCTGTAATTAAACAGGATGTGGAACAAAAACTGGTAAGGAAGCACAAACATACAGTAAATGCGTTACGTACTAGATCTATACAAAGGAGGATTGTTTGGATGTACAGTACATTTGAGTAATTGTGAAAAAAATATATCCAGGAACATATCTGTTGTACCAGTAGTACAAAAAAATGAAACAATGCAGTTTAATAACAGCTCAAATGATACACACAAAGGTATAGTTAAGAGAAAATCCAGTGTTTATTTTGGTGTATGCACACACAGACACATACTAAAATATAAAAAACAAAACCTTACACATTTTTAAATGTGCTTTTACTTTATCTTGCTGGGATGCAGTGAAAGCATTGCGAAGAATCAAATATAATCTTGAAACCAAAAGGGGGAAAAAATTACAACCACACCACACACAAACACACAAGGTCTGGCGTATGCAAACAAAGTATGTTTTTTTCTGATTTATTCTTTTATGGGCATCTGCTGAGCTAAAACATAACCATCTGTACAATGATGTAGCTAAGAGAAATGCACACAGAAGTACAGTATGCCATTTGATCAACTACAAAAACCATCTGGTTGAGCAAAATTCATAAACCTATTTATTGTTGTTGTATTAAATAGTCATCGTACTCCAGATTATAAGTAGTTAAAACTCGGGTCCAGATACATTAATATAAGGTATTTAAATCCAGTATTGATCCTCCCAGTTTCTGCATTTACAGTGCAATTTCTTATTTATTTGTTGTTGGTTTTTTTTAACCACAAATTAGTTCTAAAAACTATCAGAGGTATGCAACTGTGTCACACAGTTCAAAAAAGGATTTCCATCAGGTTGCATTTCAAGAATAAAAGTGCAATTTAGCCCATGGAAGGAGGACACAGGACTCACATTAGTTTTTTTTTCAACAGCTCAACAGTTTCAAATTTGATAGGGATGCATTTTTCTGGGATAACCCGTTAGTACTGACCTATACAGTATGCCACAATTCATTGGTATATACAATATGTTATTCATTTTTTTTATATTAAAATAAAAAGTTCCCACAAAGCATAAGAAAAAAGAAAAAGAAAATCTATAAATCTTGACAGAATAAATTGTATTCAGGGGTAGGCAATAGGCATTACTGTTACATAACAATACAAATAAATATGTAAAGTATCTGAATTGGTTCATTAGTAAAAGAGAAGCACAGTGCAAAGAACCAAATATTAGGAAGTGAAATTATTCACCAATACAATGCTAAAATCCAAGCACTTGAAAACCTGAAGTTAATGGAAACCAGCCAACAACAAAGTGGTTAGCCCGCTGGCTTTCCCATATCACCTGACTTCCTGAGTTTACTGAATGCCTCCATTGCTGTTGTAATTCATCTGACATCTCCCACTAGTTCACTAATAAAGAAAGCTTATTTAGAGAGGCAAACATACTTTCAAATGAGTAAGAGAGGTGGTTACAGCACTCCCATGTGCTTCTAAGCATTGATATCACAAATTTTGCGTTGCAGCTTGTTCCTGAAATAAAAAATAAAAAAAAATAAAAGGATGTAGACTTGATGAGAGCTGCTATGGGAGAAAAGTATTTGTGTTATGACGGGGTGACTCAGGGTTCAATGCTCGGCCCCCTGCCGTTAAGCAATTACCCACATGTGGGGCGTCTGAGGTTTCAGGGAGAAGTCAGTGTTGCCACACAAGGAAAAATGTGTCTGCCCGGACCCTGTTACAGCCTGCCTCCAGGATATCAGCCCCCGGATAAAGAATGTGGCTGACTGGTGTCCAGCTATCTTTTGTATTGTAATCACTGAAATTCATTCAAATATAAATGACAGTAATAAAGCGTGTGGGAATATACCAAAATAAACATACTACATCACACACACACAAAAAAAGGTGCGTACTGTTTGTCTTCATGGGTTTGTTGAGGAGTTATAATTAATCCAGGTGCTGCTGTTGATCTTAAGCAGAGCCCATTAGCACACCGACAGGAGGCGTGGCCTGGTTTTCAGTCTGTGAGCGTTGGTAAACAGTGTCTGTGTGGTTGACCCGCAGCAAAGGGGGGATGGCCGAAGACCTGATGTGGAGGATCCTGGTGTCCGTCACTTCACAGTCAATTTGCATCATCACCTCGTAGTCTTTGTCCCTTATGATGCTGTCTGTAATGCCAGTGAGAAAGAGGAGGAAGGTCGTCAGTTATCATTGCCTCAATAAATGCCTAAATAAATAAAATATTGTAGATTTATTTATGTATTTGCTATACTGCCAATGGGTATATATCATGGCAAAAGATTGTATCAACTCAAGACACAGGTAGCGCTCGCCAAACTGCCACAATGTATTCATCAGTAGGTACTTAATACATAAAGACATAATGAGAGTATTTTGAGAGTTTTGTTTTAGGCAGGTGGGGGAGCAGAGAACCGCAGCAATCACGGTTGGAAGGCCAGGCTATAGAGGGAGTCCAGAGGTGAGTCACAAACTGGATTTCTCCTTTGTAGAGATACACAAAACAGCTCTAAACAAGATCAGTGCATGCATATTTAAGAGGAGAGAAAAAAAGAAACTCTGGAGTGAGAGAGAGAAAGAGAGAAAGACCACGGATGATGACTCAGGGTCCTTGAGGCTTCTTGTTGTGTTCAAGGAAAAAAAGAAGAAAATCTGGCAAGGTTGAAGGGCAGAGAGGGATGTATGATGATGAGTCGGGCTATTGTGTTTGAAAAAAAAAAAAAAAAAAAAAGAACCGAGAGACTGCAACAGATGGCGTACAATACAATCATGGACACAAATCTTGTTATCAAAGAGAAATGCGTTCTCACAAAGTAACCCTGAGGTTAAACCGAAAAAAGTAATTTCTTTAAAATAATTTTTTTGATGCTAGACAGCAGTGTTGTTCATGTTTCGTGGTCTTCCACAGCTCAACTTGGCTCTGACACGCTTAAAAGCTATCAACACTTTAACGCTGTACTTTGTGTTTTTACATAAACAGACACATCTAAAAGTGTGTGGCTTTCCCTGTATGTCAGCTTAAAACAAAAAAGCTTTCAACACATGGAGAACACACAAGCCAAAAACACCCTCGTATATGACCCAGAAAAAAGTTGTAGGCATCTTTAAAATGCCTTAGAGCGCTGAGAGTTGCTTAAAAGCTCCAGTCCTTATTCCAGACACCTGTGCAAGACATCAGCTCCTGCCTTCCTGCAGATGTCAACACAGACGTACACTTTAGAGGCAGAGAGAGTTTATCAGATGGTACGGTGACCATACAATAGCCCCTGCTGCGGCTGCAAGACTCCACGGATGTTCTAGTCATTAGATGGTTTGTAGACGTAATGCTGAGTATGACTTCATCATCTGCTGCTTTACTTCCTCTTTTGCACCTGCAGTGAAACTGGAATTTTTTAAAAATGGCTCCAGTGTTTGAACAGAGATCTCTGGAAATCATCCTTTGGGACTTGGTCACGCTATATGCCTATCTCAAATTAGTCTTTCCGTCTAAAAGCATAGCTGGGAAAGTTATTCACCGTGCATCTCGGCATAGCTTGATAAGATCATAACAGATTTTTGTTCCACCCTTGATTCAAGGTCCTGTCATCACCGGGCAGCCAAAGCCTGGGGATTCTGTACTGTTTGAAATAAACTGCTAAATATAATGAATCCACTAGACAGACGGCACAAAGTGGAGACGTGTCACATGCATACTCCAAATGCATAACTCAAAGAGTATGATGGACAAAAATGGAAATCCTGCAATTTAAGATGGACATGTAAAATTATATTTGGAAGAAATTAAAAAGGGAAACACTTTTACCAAACAGACAATGCTAGTGATAAGGAGGAGCACTTAGAAGCCAAGGAGCTGGATATTTTTTGGGGGAAATTGGTGGAGACCAAAACAGAGATAAAAGGAAAATGAACATTGGAATCACGCCAGATGGCAAGAAACGGATTCAGATTAATGTTAATGCTGCCCTGTGTCTGCTGGATGTGTACACAGCCAACTGCTGCTAACACAAACGTCATATCAACTTTATAAGGTCAAATGCCAATATTGTATTTAAAGCATGTTTAAGTTGTCACCTCTTTGGGACTTAATGTTCTGCCTGGACGAGATCATTGTACAATACCCCATAAGAACGTTATAAGTGCCCAGTAGTTACAACATAATTACACAGTCATTTGTGAGCCATAAACTATACTATTATCCAAATTGAAGACATAGGTTTAATTCCACTATTTACATCAACATTTTACCAAATTACCAAAATGCTTAAATTATATTCGGCTAACTGCTTGATAAGCCAGAAAAGTGAAACAAGACACACAGAAACACAGCTCTTTCAAGAAGCTGCCAAATCTACCATCCTGCTGTGCATGCTCCCCTATCCCTTTTTACTAGTGCCATCTGGAGATGTTCCAGAGAGCTTCAGCGACACAGGGAGCTTGTGTGCTGATAAGAACCCGATGTCTGGCAGCCACTGAAAACCAAGAGTGCATCTCTGGAGGACGGTGGCTGCCAGACTGGCACAAACTCTGAGGACATGTTCATGCGGAAAGCTTTTAATAATATCATGAAGGAGGCAATTCATCAGCAAGTATTAATTTGGGCCAATACACATGAATGCAGATTTTATAAGATGTCAATTAGGCAACTCAAACATTCACAAGTTATCATCCAGCCAAATGTTGGGGGGATGGGACGGGGGGGGGGGGGGAGCGGTTCTCTAAAATGTTCTCCTTTAAGTGGTGTGCCGACGACGGGCACTTCCATCAACAGAGACACGCAGCTAGCATGGCTAACAGAAGAGAATCACTAGCTCTAGTTAGAATTTATTTAGCAAGAATGGCAAGGGTTAAACATTTGGGTTGTAAGAGTGCACTGGTGGGAGTGTTTGTTTACATTAGAGGAGTAGGAAAATCTGACCCCCAACTCTTTCGGTGGTTTTGGAGTTCTACCTTGACCACCCCTCCCCTCCCCCCCCCCCCCCCCCCCATCGTAAGCTGCCTGTTGGCTACAGTGCACATGTACAATCTCAGAGAAGAAAAAAATAAGACGTCTGTGTGCGTCTCACGGTCAATTCCACCTGTAAGTGATGTCATCTCCAAAACATTCCTCTCCTCCAAACATGTCACTTCCACTTGATTGAGCAGCTTTCAAACTCAGAGGATCGTTACGTAAACACGCTCCTCAAGTCCTTATGAGGAGCCCCTTCTCAGCCAGATACGTCATCCCGGCGAGAACCAAGGAACCCCGAGGTCAAGTAACGTTAACAGAGCCCCTGAACCGTGGACGAAGCAGCCAGCCAGAAATAGACCACGGCCTACATCAAAGTCTCTTATCAAGATTGTTCACTTATTGACCAAGACAGACCCAACTCTCACTCCAAATTAACGGAGTCCATCCACCTCCTCCAGATGAAAACCATTTAGTGACTGGAGAAGGAAAAGGCATTCCTAAAGGAGAGCAGCAACTGGGAGCTGGAAAGAATTATCCTCCACTGTGGAGCAATCACGCTGCAGGGACACAACAAGGTTTCTGCTTTTTCGAAAGAGTCGCGCCCAGCAAAATATGTACATTTGCACCCACTCACTTCAAAAAGGTTTCAAAGAAAATACAACATAAATCTGATATGGGGATTGAAGGCTGTCGTCTGTGTGACTCGTGAGTTTTGTATGTTAAAGGAGGGGGGGGGGGGGGGGTGAGTACCCCGCTGGTGTTGTGCCACTAGAGAATCCCCACCAACCAACCAGCCACTGTTGGCTTGGGGTTTTTCTTTACTGCAGGCCTTGCTCTCAGGTCAACAAGGAACTACCATGTAGAGCCTTACAGAAACTAAAGCTACTGGACATGCATCTGTGCTAACCTAAACCTGCTCTGAGTCCTCAATCTAAAAGATACAACATGATCCAGCATACATATTAGTTGCCAGCACACCAATGCCTGAAAAGAGCAGGACAATACTTTTTATAAAGCACATAAAACAATGCTTTGAATGTGCTGCTAACTGCAGGCATCGGCGACAGATCATGCACAATCGAAGACCCTTTTCTTGGGCCAACAAGAATCTCCCTAGACTTGATATCTCTCCCTGAATACCACCTTTGTTTGGCCAATTAAAGAATTCGCTAAAAAAGGAGGTCTTGGATTTCACTGTTTACTGCCATTTCAATGGGCCATCTGAGCGGCACGGACCTTAGCATTCCTCCCTGACAAGACCAACCAAGAACAATGTTTACCTTCATCAATCTTCCTCTCTAACTCTCCCCTCTCAGACAAAAAAAAGAAAGTTATTTCCCAATGGCCATGTCTTCCCTGCTGAGTAAGAGGCTCATATTGCACTGACTCACTTCCCTTTAGAGTTGGTTGAAACGCTAATGAAATCTGTTGCTGGTGTTTTGCAACAGACACAACAGAGAGATAGCAGAAGAGTTCTGTTCAAATCGCCAGGTTAACAGTCCACAACATGAGCTAGTCTTACTAATTGCTCACGCCCTATGTAAACACAGTCCCCCTCAAGTAGGTTTCCTTCCAGTTCATTGTCCTGCGAAGGCTTGGCGAAAATCAAGCCACCTTTAACTCCGCTTCTTTCCGCTGAAATCTCTGCTGACCTGACTTTTCCATACTGGATTGATAATCCAGCAGATCTAGGGACAAAAGCTATGATGAGCTCATGGAAATCAAAAACATCTGTATACTTCAAATTATTCATAAAACCCCCCCAAAAATTTGCCAGTGGAGGTCCATAATCTTTGCCAATAACTTAAAAAGATACCGAGCTGGCGTACCTCATGTACAATGTACTGGTGTTAAAATGTTTTGGATGGGATTGTATTAAGAGGGCAAGCACCCAAATAAACGGATGATTGCTTCTGAAATGGGCTGGTCGAAACCACCCCCCAAAAACCACTATTTGCCACCCACAGTGACACACTGTGGATGGCAATTGTTCTCTTTAAGAGGAACTGACGTAGTCCAGATGAGTTGAGCCACTCCTCTACAATCTGAATAGAGCCTTTTTCATCACCAATTCAAAACATTGTTTTTGTCTGTGCCTCAAACATTCGAAACCACACAGAGATCAGTTACAACACTCTGCATCAGCAGGAGGCAAGTGCTGCACCCCTATTACTGTACTTTCCTGGCCTGTATAGGTGGCACAGTTTGGACTCTACCCACACAGGTCTGTATGATATGTTCTTGCACTTATCACTCATTTATTTTCTTAATAGAAATTGATGTTAAGGCAATGGATGTCAATGTTTTGTTTGTTTTTGGGAATAGAGCCAATGTGTTAATGTTTTACTTCAATAATATATTTTTAAATTAATACTAAAAGGATGGTTGATGAAATTTGGCTATAACTTGGAAAATACAATAGCGTCTGCCAGGCCTTCATTATTTTCATTACAAAACAGTAAATCTGGCTAAATCTGAGCCAAAAGAAACAACCACATTGAAACCACATTTTATTCTTTTGTGTCCGTGTGGTTCGGTCACTGGCTGTACAGACACTTAACAGCATCACTAAATGCAACTGAGAGTATAATCGCAGGCTGAAGGACATAGCAGAAACCACAAAGGGCAATGATGAGGAGAGGGCGGGGGGAAGCAAAGACCAACAAGACGCCAGATGTCAAAGAAACCTTTTGGCAAATCTATAAAGAAGCTTTCATGTAAATGTAACGGGCAAACACACACACACACTCTAGATCTAACAAAGTGGATTTTGGAAAAACTAAATACCAGCATTGATGAGAAAAGGATCAGTATCACCTTAATAGGCGTACAAAGAAAGAAGTACTCTATTTGGGTCCTAGAAGTGCTTCCTCACAAGTAATGCATTCTTGTGGGGTAACGTGTTTCTGAATCGGCTCCCAGACCCGGCCTCTCATCTGTTACATTGCGTTGAGTGACCAAACTCCACAACTGCTGTGTGTTTGTACTGCAGTCTGTGCATACCATTTATGTTCATGGCTGGCAACACCACCGACATCTTGGGTCGACTTCCTTTGTTGTGGCTGGTGGCAGGAAGTAAGAGATGATCCTGGGAACAAAAAAGAGAAAGTCAAAAGGAGGAAAATACCACTCATTTGGAAGTTTACCAACCTTACCACATTATCTAAACAATTAAAACCTCTCTGATTTCAACACTGCCTACCTAGGCCATTGGAGCACTGTTAGGCTAGCACTTGTTGCACTTCAGCTTCAAGAACTTAAAATAGCTTTTTGTGCAACTCATTAGACAATTAGAGAGAAGGTTTTGACATCCTCTTACAAGGTGCTGTGGTGGAGAGGAATGCTAATGTGCAAACACACACACACACACACACACACACACACACACACACACACACACACACACACACACACACACACACACACACACACACACACACACACACACACACACACACACACACACACACACACACACACACACACACACACACACACACACACACACACACACACACACACACACACACACACACACACACACACACACACACACACACACACACACACACACACACACTGTATCTCCACTACCAGATTTATAAGTGATGTCAGAGAAATCGATTGTTAATGAAATCCTACATAATCTGAATTACCTCAAACGATGACCTCATGGACTTTAAGAAGGAGATGAAACATCATAAGATATTCTCTAGTCTTCTTTAGTAAGCCATACAAATGTAGCACCACAGAACTGAAAACCTATGAAGCTTCCATAACGTTGTTGGACTCATAAGAGACATTATTGAAGATATTCTGTCCTTTAATACCTAGTATGGGTGGGGCCTGGATCCCACATTTCCCATGGTAGAACTCAATGGCGTCTTCCATTAAAACTCCCCTGCCTTCTAACCACACTCTTCTTTCAAACTCCTCATCTGTCCATTTGTAATATGGGATGTGTCTTATACATTGAGATAACACTCTTCGTCACACATCGTCAGGGTTATTTTTTTTTTTAAACTTTGCATCATAGTCATGGGACAAGCTTGACAGACATCATGCAACCGGTTCTACGGGTCGACTACAACTACTCAATTAGGAGTAAATGAAACTTTGTGTTCTGAGTGCTGCTTTAGAAGAGCTAAAAAGTGAGACCGTTAACTGTAGAGAAAAACACATACAAGAATTAAGCTTTTTGTGGCTTTCCAACTACCAAGACCAACTGAAAATTGGTTAACTCGATCACACTTGGCTTTGTAAACTCAGCCTGTGTGAGTGAAATAAAAAAAATGAGGCACGTTAAGGTGTTGACAGGCGAGAGTGCAGGCTGAGGTTAGGAAAGGGATTACATCATCCAGATGGGAAGGAGCGAGGACGACTGAGAAGACTAGTGAGGTGTGAAAATTCAGAAAGACATAAAAATGAGAATAAAGAGGATGTTTAGAAAAACAGAGCGCATATGTGGGAGTTGTTGCTACTAGTAAGTTTTGGTAAAAATGACACGAATATCAGCTTATAAGTAATAGTATGTACCTTTCAGTAGTAGTGTTTCTTCAGAATAATGGGTTTGGGCTTGATTTATAGGCATGGCACTGCAAGAAAAAGGGTAAGATCCATGCCACTACAGGGGGTATTCACATGCTTGACATGCTTGGGTGTGTTTAGAGGTTGGCAGGAGGTAGGAAAACACCAACCCCATTACTGTTTATCATCAGGGGACAGGCGAGCCCGTCAAGCTGACGTAACAGCCGCAGCTGCCATGACAACAGGTGAAAATTTCCTTCAACCTTATTGGATACCGTTAACGGTGAAAGCAGCCAGTGTTTCCACTATGCCTGCCGCCTCAACACACACTCACATAGACTAAAGCCACAGGTGCTACACAGAAACACCAGAAGTGGAGAAGGGTTGCACAAGTTACGGGGAGAGTGAGAGCAGTGCCATATTTTGGTCTTGTCATGGTTTCCATCACCTCATTTCACACCTAGACTAAGCCATGGATAGCAATGGATCGGCTGAGGCCTCAAAGTAACCTTGATCTGAACATGGCCATCTCTGAGTTGCAACGTGCAGAGAGTGACCTCAATTGCAGGCGAGAGCAAGAACAGCTCATGACAAACTTGCTGAAAAATATTATCCATGAGGGACAAAAGTTAGTAGTGGTTGGCTTTAAAATCTAAACAAATTCCAAATGAATCCAGTGCTTTGGCAGCCTTTTAAATTCATCATACTGACTTCAACAAAAAAAGACAGCCGTGTTTGCAGACACAGACACAGACACACACACACACACACACACACACACACAGACACAGACACAGACACACACACACACACACACACACACACACACACACACACACACACACACACACACACACACACACACACACACACACACACACACACACACACACACACACACACACACACACACACACACACACACACACACACACACACACACACACACACACACACACACACAAAAACCCAGGAAACAAAATACAGGCAAATAAACTGACTGAGAAAAGCTAACAAAGGTCTGTGAGAAACCATAAAGGTCACTCTGAAAAAAAAAGCCATGTCCCAATAGCTGCTTTATTTGGACATGCTGTAAAGGAGGCAGGACATGCGTTGTTCCTTTGGTTTTAAATAGGTAGAATTAAAAGGAAACAATGAATCGATCAATCAACCCAGCAACTAGTCTGTATTTTTTTTTAAATATTACTGGTTTTGGGACTTTAAGTTCGATGAAGCAAGCGATCTGAGGACACTGTTAATCAATTATTTTAAGAAAATATTATAGATTATCTATTAGGTCATAATTGAAAAAGTATTTTCACTAGGTACTAAGTCATTGTCTTCAACTGTTATTTAACAAAGATGGTTATATTCATTTTTGTATATTTATATTTTATTTTATTTTCACCATGTTTCTCAAGAATTACATTTTGAAAGCGTTAATATATCTGGGTGATTCTTTACAAAGTCACATTTTGTCATCAGTTGAATTAGAATCTTATCGCGCTTTGCTTGATCTGCTTTGATTTAAAGCTTAAGAGCATTTTTTATTATTGCTCACTCTAACAGCTTCACCTCTCATGCAGCACAAAGCTGCCAGAAACTAAACGACGGCTACTTGACCTGTTGAGACCCCAACCTGGGGTAACACCATTATTGCCATTGTCCCTGCTGTCACCATGCCAACCCGGAGCAGATCCTTTGTGAATTGCTCTGTGACAAGAGGTCTTGATCTTTGACCGCATGCTTCAAACCTCCCTCCCCTCTGAGTAATCCTTAGGATGTAAGGGCTTAATATCATCCAGAGGTTCTTCAGAGTCAGATACCAGCTCAGCTCTGCTCATGTGAAACAATGATGAAGAAACATCTCTTAATTCGAAAAGGCCGTTAAGTTAGCTAAAATAATGATTTCTTGAAATTTCTGAAATAAATTAGTGTTGCTTGCGGTGATATTAGATGGAGCAACAACTTCCCATAATAATGAAACACAAACTATTATTGGTTTAACTAAGGAGAAAGCCCCCCCCCCCCCCCCTCCCCTAGGACATGTTTTGTTTGGTGAGCAGTGCACTCAAAAACAAAAGGATGTAAAAGGTCAAAAAGGGAGGAAAGCGCTCAAAGAAACAAAGCTAATCAAAAAACGTTTTATGAATATTATTTCCAGGATTAATCCTACCAAGAAGGGGTAAATGAAAAACAGGTTCGGAGTCTCGAATGTGGAAAGAATTCTCAAATGAATAAAGACCAAGTTAATTAACAGTAACATGTTGTCATGCCTGAAAATCACAAAAAAATAAACGTGTTCTCGATGATTGCAAATTAACCCAGGGAAACTTGACTGGAAAGCGATAGTTACACCCTTGGGCGTGCGCGTGTCATCCCATTTGCACAGCCTCCAATTTTTTCCCCTTAAAATGAAACCTCCCTGTTGAGGAACAAACCTATTAGATATAATTTATGATTCATAAGCTACTCTCCTATAATCAACCACGCACTTTTTTTATGGCTGGTTTGGGGGAAAGAAATCTCACGACAGACAGAATTGTGATGAAACTGATTAGTGTTGAGCTGTGTGAACCCTCCCATCTAAATCTCTTCTTGTTTTAATGTATGTGTTCTATTTCAGCACTGTGTCAGATTCTGAGTGGGAGCCAGCACTGGTTCCTCCTCCTCAAATCAGTGTAACGCAAACCGACTGGTTGAAACTTACCCGGCGGAAAGACACAATGTAGAATGTGTCGCCACGACGATTGAGCTCGTCAAAGAAGTCAGTGTAGGTGTGATGGGGTGCGTAGTACACCTGCAGCTCGCTGCCAGCATTCCTGTTGAGAAAGAAGAACAGAATTCGAGAAAAATATGAGGAACACTGAAAAAAGACATTTCAAAACAAGACACAGACAGAAACAATCAATGGAGGATCATTGTTTTGTGCAAGGGAAATGTATGACATTTGGAGAATTTCATGAAGATAAAGTTTATTTAACAGTTTTCATGTCAAATTTATATTCAAAAAATGTATTTGATTTATTTTTCTGTTCAATCCCAACGTAGACGTTTTATACCTTGGTGTCATAATATTTCAATCGTCAATAACTTGTTACAGTAAGGGGGGGCGTCTCAGTCACCTGGAGCAGCAACTATTTTTCATTTATTAAATGATCAACTGTGCTACAAAATGAATCTTCACAATTTTTTGATGAACACTTCATTGTTTATATAATTTTATAAGCAAAAGAATCTGCTTCTTTTCACTGTATAACATGACAGTAAACCGATTCTGGGTTTGAAACAGTTCTTCGGACAAAAAACATCAAATGACATCGCCTTTTTCTCTGGGAAATTGTACCATTTTTCACCATACTCTTTTTTGTAACCAAACTGAAAATCAGGAAAAAAACAATCTGCAGATTATTGCAGCAATTACGTGGTCTACCTACCTTGTTTCACAACCCACTGCTTTCACACACAGTCGAGGCAAAAACCTTCGGCAGACCCCGGATCTGAACATAATGTTTACGGCAGTCAAGTTCTTTTCCCGTTTGTACTGTATTTACTATTTTTATTCTGGTCAACCAGTTCCCCTGCAGAGGTTAACTGCAGCATCTGATTTTTCAATCTTTTGTCCTGTAGATTCAGACTTTTTATAGCGTACATAGACATAGAAAACCGCTGAAGGTGGCCAAAGAAGTATGGACTCCATCTGTCTGATATGAGCTGCACAGTTCAGTCCAGCAAAATAGGTTCTTATCAACCGCCAAACCTCTGCATCAGAGTACAAAGGTCATGCGTTAAAATCCCTGCATCATGAATCCGTCAGATTGTAAAAATTGAAAAAAAAGGCACAAACGCCAAAAATGTGGCAATAAAAAGGTAGACATTTTTTATCCCATTACAGCTCCATTTACAGACCCATCTCAGTGAAAGACAGCTCTACAATAATAAAAGACACCAGTTTGTTTTGTCTACAATTTTCTTTGTATTTCTAATGTATTTCTGCAGCTCCTGCTGAATATGAACACTCCTGTCTGTAGCTCTAAACATTTAACACCTCACGGTTTTAGTTTAGCACACAGTGTGGGTTTACAGTTTAGCAGTACTTACTGTGTATTTGTCCTGATATCTATAGTATTTTCTTTGCTGTCGAAAAAAAGCTTAATGCAGCTTTAAAATCGATAGCAAATTGTTTGTAAGAATTGTATTTAACCTATGTGAGTCTGTCACACATACATTGTTGAAGGCCTTTACTTACTTTTCCTCAGCAGTTTCTGTGTATTGAACCGTCACAATCTGGGCACTCTCAGCCTCCTTATTCTCTGTTTTCTGTCGGGAAAAATAAGCAAGAATTATCTACAGTCGCTTTATGTATTCGCTTTAACTTACCGTTAAGAGAGAGCAGGGTAAACTGTTGCCAACACGTAAATATAGGCTCCACCCAAAACCGTACAGTTAACTGATTAATTTTAAGACATTTAGATTTGTCCTTGTTATTCCCATCTAGTTAACACATTTTGAGGCTTCAACATGACTTCTAGACGCAGAGTTTCACATGTTAAAGTACTGGGGGAGACTTGTCTGTAGGGCTAGAACAGCTTAAATCCAGTCAGAAATAAACACATCTCCATTTTTATTTACAATAAAATGAAGAATTGGTATACAGTATACAGACTGGGCAGCTCCTGGTGGATTAGACCTACTGTGACAGATTTGGAAAAAGGGATGGGGGAAAAAAGGGAGCAGGGGGGGCACTAATCCTACAGCATTGCTCTAAATCAGGGGTGTCCAAACTTTTTTCACAGAGGGCCACATACAGAAAAATCTACGAAGGGCCGGGCCACTTGGCAAAAAGAACACATTTATCAGGACATGTAGCTGCTCTGATGTTTAGTTTCATAGTGTCTTCGTAAATTGTAATCCTTCTTCACGGCAACACTTTCCTTGCAAATTAAACAGACACACTTCCCCTCTGAGCCGGCCGAAGCCTCGAAGGGGGCCCCAAGCAGAATTTGATTAGGGGGCCCCTTTCCAATTTTAGCGCTGCTCAAATCTTTGACTTTTGTTAAATGCATTCAGACACCCAGTGTTTTCTGCTATTGCCTCCAATGTCCAGCTGGGTGAAGATAGTAGCCAGCCGAGTTCCCGACCCTCGTAGGGGGGTCCGGGGGTATGTCCCCCCGGGAGATTTTTTTATAACTTTTTAAAGTGAAATGCATGAATCTGGTGCACTTTGAGAGGAAAATTAAGAGGCTTAATCTGAAGAATTTTGTGTGAAAAAATTATTTGGAGACACTGTCAGATGAATTAGAAGCTATTTTCCATAATAATATTAATTCAAAATAAAATATTATGCAGGGTCCTCTGGGATGGGCTTGGTGTTCTTTTTCTTTTATGGGACATATTTCTTTGTAATATAATGAATGCATTTAAATTGTTTAAAAACTAAAAGGGCCATATTACATTATATATAAATGTGCCGCGGGCCAATCAATCAGTTTTGCCACCCCTGCACTAGTGGGTTAACTAATAAAAAATAAAAATAAATAAATAATAATTAAAGGGCCATATTACATTACATTTTTAAAATCGGCAGATGGCCCGCGGCCCGCTTTTTATTGGCCCGGGCCGTAGTTTGGACACCCCTGCTCTAAGTGTTGCGTTTACTTTCTCAGGGCTGCCGGATCAAACTTGGCCCAATAAAGAGAAAAGGGGAAGGCATGAAGGGAAGTGAAACAGCGGTAAAAAAGTGGTGAAAGAGAGGCCATTTATTCTGAAAAGTAGTGGCCTAAAATGCAATTGAAGTTCTTTTTTTAAAGCTTTATTGAAAACACAGAATATCACATCCATTTTTTTTTACACAGCCCTGCAGATGTTTTCCTAAACGTACAGCTGTGACTTACCAGAATGGTCCGGGTGGGTTTGTGATTGCTGTTACTCATGCGCCTGGATTTGGTCTGCTGCACTTCGTGACGGTGGACCCAACCCCTCAACTCATGGGCCAACCTGCCAATCAACAGTTGTTAAAGACATTACATTTTTGGTAGGATCTTAGCGATTTTGTGGTGGTAAGTAAAGCCACGCATTAAAAGAGAGCTCATAACTTACTCTAAGCACTTGGTCCTGTTTACAGGAGGCGGGCAGGGGGGAGGGGGTCTGAGGTAGATGGGATCCTTAACCACCATCAGGGCCTTATCCTCGGAGCTACAACACACAAGAGAAAGCGTGCACACACAGGGTGTTAAAGGAAGAGGCGATAACTTTAAAAGGCTGTTGCTGATGCTGTTCAATCAGTGTAAGAATTTCACAATAACAAACTGTTAAACAATATTTTTCCACATGTTGAGAAATTGCTTCGAATGCAATCTGAGGGCCAACATGGCTGCTTGCCCTCTGACGGCAATGTAACACCCATAGTGGATTGAGTAACTGGAAACAACAACAAAAAAGGAAAAAATAGGAGCAGCGTGGCTTCAATATGGGGACAATTATATCCCTGGTGAATTTTATCGGTTACTAATGAGAGTTATTTCATATGGGGTGACATGTGGCAAGTGCAGAACCTGTGGCAAAACTTCAGTCACTAAACACATGCTGAGAGGGGAAGTGTAGGGATTCTGAAAGGATATGTCCACATGTCATTACCATCCTGTAGGGCAGGCCACACACAGTCTGATATGGACAATGACGGATGAAATCAACAGTCTGGGTTGTTACCATAAGGTGGCCTTACATACATTATGGATTAGCAAAACACTGCATTGCATGACTTCCTTGACTTTCCTCCACCGTGACTTAAATTGTAACTGTTCTACCTCAGTGAATGAACGATTTTGTTGATTAAGGTGATGATGTAGACTGTCCACATGCAGTGCCCACCTGCAGGGGGCTAGTTAACAGAACGCCTGCCACAGACAACACCTCCCCTGGGCCTCCCTGATCAAGAGCCGACACGTCCACTACGCCTCGCGTTCCTGTCTCTGAACGCTCTGGAAACGGTTTCGGCGAGACAACATGTCAGAGCTCAGAGGCCTGACCATAACTCCAACTGAGGGGGGGCCTGTATTAACCTTCCGCACGCACGCACACACACACACACACACACACACACACACACACACACACACACACACACACACACACACACACACACACACACACACACACACACACACACACACACACACACACACACACACACACACACACACACACACACACACACACACACACACACACACACACACACACACACACACACACACACACACACACACACACACACACACACACACAATTCTGTTCAGTGGGACCCCCCCGTCCTCCCAGAGATCATGTTTCATATCTCCACCGTCATCCCGCTCTCGGCTGCGTTTGGGGCTGTCACCCCCTTTTGTAAAAAGGCTAATGTGTTCCTTCCTGCCAGCGCCGCTTTAATGCTGGCGGGAAACCTGATACTACAGCCGAATTGTTTTGGTTAACATGTAACATATACCCTACGCAGAGATCTGACGAAACACAGGCTGGCAATGCCATACAGACATTAAGACTTATTTTTCAGTACATTGGAGGGGGGTTGCAGGTAATGTACCAAAACAAGAATGTTACTTATGCGGTTTATAAATGAGGCTGCTGGGGCCTCTACTGCGTTTAAAGAAAAGAAAGAAAGAAAAATACATAAACCTTTTAGAAAAATAAACTGTTGCTAGCTATATAAAGCTACAATGTCAAACAAGGCTGGACCCCTAATTTCCAAGCCTTGTATAACTCAAAGCTCAACTGGTGGGCCAACTAGCCAGGGGCACGGAGGCATTTGAAAGGCAGACGCATTTGAAAGGCAGACGTTTGGACAGAGTTGGTTGGGCGTAATTAGCGCTATAGCTCAGGCGCAGGTGCATCCTTGTCCACTTACGGGGTTACGGAGGGGGGGGGGGGGGGGGGGTAAGTTTATTACCTGTCAGCGAACTCAGCGGGGGCACTGCCGAGGGGATCGGGGCCCATCGAGACCTCAGTTTCTCCATCTGAGGAGAAGTCCAACAAGTGTCTGCCGCTGTGCTGCGTGGAAAAAGCCTCATGCTGCTTGGAGCCACCCTGAATTAGACTGAAGACACAGAGGACAGGTGAGGTGAGGGAAAATCAGGAAGACTGGACTGAAATGACCAACTTTCCAATTCCATGTTTTTTTTGGTTTTTAGCCACAAGCAGAATCTGAACGTTGATCTGAACTTCATAACCCAAAGCATGCAGGGGCACACACACACACACACACACACACACACACACACACACACACACACACACACACACACACACACACACACACACACACACACACACACACACACACACACACACACACACACACACACACACACACACACACACACACACACACACACACACACACACACACACACACACACACACACACAGTCTCTTTCAACAGTATTACTATACTGGGTGGCATTTTCATTTCAAAGGGATCTGACCTCAAAAGGCGGGCATATTTTACATTCCAAAGGAGAGCCCTAACACAAAAACACACAGATGGGGAGCAGTGCAGGTAGGGACACAGAGACTTTTAGGATAGTGTAAATACCACTCAAGTCTCAAAAGCAAACTCATTTGTGGGTCCGCAGAAAGCTTTATATGTTTTTCAGCGCAGGCGAACAACTGAGAGAGAACACTTTCCCAACACAGAGCGCACACAGCTTTTTAAGCCAACAAGTTGAACAAGTGAAGTCTTGCATCCTAGTGGAGGAGGCTATTCTCCGGAGAAAACAAACATTTTGTATGACACGAGTTCAAAGAATTCATCAGTACAGTTAAGAGTTTGTAGATCACACAATCTCTCTAATCTGCCCCACTGGTTGGAATCAGCTGCACTCTCTCCCCAGTGTAGTTTTACATAACTCATCTTTATCCGTCACAATTGAGATGAGACAAATGACCCTCAAACAAATGATTTGCGCTTCTTTCTCACCCTGAAATGATTTTTAATGGATACATTTGTAAGCGGTAAATGTTTACTTTTGTTCCTCTCAATCCAGATGAGACTTATTCACCCATTAGTCATCAAGTTCTATGAACTCTGGCAACAACAACAGAGGATTGGAACATACACACAAGAGCCACTTGGCAGGGATGTCAACGTTGGATTTTTCTAAAAAACTGGAACAGCTTTCGCTCGGGATGAGACTGGATTGTACCACAATATAAGTATTAGGTTCAGGTGATTTTGCTCAAAGGGAGACCATTGAGAATTTATTGCGAAAAAACATAAACAAGTCAAAGCTAAACTGTTGAAAAGAGAGATTGAAGGATGGCAAAACAATTTTTGGTTCCTTGTAGGCTAGTGTTCATTATTTTTGTCAACTGCACTGTTTTCAATAAACGCTCATGCTCAACATCTAACATGGGAGGTGTAATTCCCACAATGAGTCATGGGACTTCCCATTTGTCTTCCTACAATAATCAACTGTGCATTCGCAACATCATTTGCACTTACCACCAGTAATCTTCCTGTATCTTTGAGCTACATCATCTTCTGTCATCAACAACGTGATTGTGTTTGGAACTGAATTCATGCTTTTAGACACTAAACCAAACAGTTTGGGAGGACATAGCCAAGCATGTGGTGAGAATGTGTGTCTGTATATATATACTGTATATATATGCGTACCTCATTGGTCCAACGTTAAGCACTAGGAACACCAACACCGCCATGAGACACACAGCTCTCCTCTTGGGGGCCGTTACATTCAGCATGTTATTCTGCGGGGGGGAAAAGAAAGGCATCGTTTTTAAATGACGAACTAATTTCTTGCTGAGGAAATTGGACACAAGCATCTTTATATACGCAGAGCTGTGTCATCTAGCCTCTCACCTCGCTCAGCAAGCCCTCCAGCTGCTTCTTGAGACTGCCATTCTCACTCTTGAGAACCTCGTTCTCCGACAGTGCGAATTGCAGGCGAGCTTCCAGCGAGAGCATATACTCTTTCTTCTTTTTCCGGGACATGGTCGCCGACTCGCGGTTCTTTATCATGCGCTGCTGCCTCTGGGACAACTTCGACTAAAAGACAAAAAGCACAGACAGAAGAAAACATATTTGACATTAGGTTATTAAGTCAAGTCAAGTTTCATTTGCATCACATTTGATGGTAGCATTGCACCGCCCGCCTACGTACTTCCGCTCAATTTTCATTTCCCTTCAGTAGTCAGTCTGGGCCTGCGGTATATTAGTGGGTTTTCTCCGCCAGATTTTTGGGCGGTCCAATCAGCGAACAGAGGGAGTGGCTGAGAACAATGCCACGACCAAACGTTGTGCGATTGGTTGGCAGATCCAGAGTGGCATGGGCAGACCCAATAGTTTTAAACTTCAACAGACACCTGCCTTCTAGTGAGTTAACGTTCGTCAATTGAGCGATTCCAGACCCTCTGTATGAATGAAATGAAGTACGTTGGTCTGGTAGGACCAGGCTAATTTGATGGCATCCACTCAACACCTAACCAAACAGGAAACAGGCCCGGTTATTGTGAGAAAGCAGTGAAAAAGGCCTGCCTGCCTGGGCCACTGTTGTAGATGTTGTAGATCATAGGTTCCGCTCACTCGCGTGACATCATGTTTATCTATGCTCTCAAGGGGCGTTTGGTTAGAAATGGTTTTACAAATTCATATGTGCAATCTTTCTCTGTGAAAGCACCCAAACAAGTTTCCATAGGAGAAGTGGGACAAACACACATTTAGACATGAGAAACAACATTTTACAGTCAATCTCAAAGCAGTATGTTCTACAGTATATGATAATTCACATTTACTGCTGTTTCCCTTCTAGAAATCTAACATCTACTTTTATTAACACTCGGGATGTATTTAGTACATTTAATATACTAAGGAACTCCTCACAAGAACAAGTGCAAGAAGGCAGGAGATGTTTGAAAATGGAAACATTGACATGACCGCCAGAGGAAAGCCTATGTAATAGTAAAATGGAAGAGTGGTAACATAAAAGCCAGGGTCGACTTTGTTATGCTCACCTGGTGAGAACCTCGGCCTCTGATGCTCCAGTTTACTACAGCCATAGAATAATAAAGAGACATGTTCGAGATGTGATCACAAGGTTAATGCAACACATCATGGCTTTAACATGGCCCCAAAGAGCCCTTAAGTGCACACGATTGAGCTTATGCTTGAAAATATTTACACTGACACCCTCCGAGAGGTCAGAGGTCGCTCGCAAATCCATAGTTCTATATGTGAAGGGAGACCTGTGGCACTTTTTGAGGTTCACCTCTGAGAAAGATAAACACAGGGGCATATATATTTATATTATATATAGCAGAAATGGCTGGAAAAATATACATCTAAAATAAACAAATTAGTAATTTGATATAAGCATATCAAATGGGAATCTTCCTAATCAGGGTTAGTGAGGTGAGAACTGAAATCAAGGTTTTGCACGCTATCTCAAATAGCACATTGTCTTAACGTGACCTATCTTAAAATGAACACGACCCGTGGCTGTGGTGATTATCCAAACACCTTCACTGGCCGTCCAGTCCCCCAGCTCCTCCTCTTCTGCCCCCTTCTCAAAAAAACACAAACAGGGTATATAAGCCTCTAAGATCCTGGACCTAATAGCCCCGCCGGTGATTAAGTTATTTGGATCCCTGTATTTGTGTTCTGTCTCCTGAGAAACCCCCCCCCCCCCCACCCTCCTGTCTCCCAGACCAGATCTGGGAGCCGTGCCACCAGCCAGAGCCTGGGAACGCTGCAAGTACACAGTTACCAGGGAGTGGAGAGCAGGGAGAACTTCACAGAGCCACCAGGATGAAGAGAGAAATGTGGGGCAGGAGGCAAGAGCGGCAGTTCTCAATGAATATCACTCAATGGGTCAAAAAAAACTGACACTGACTGTTTCATACTTAAAGTCTCAGCGTCAAAAGTCAAGCCATTTCCACGGTGCCCATGAGCAAGGCACATGCTCCCAGCTGATCCTGAATGTCCTGGAAAAGGGAGTACGGCTGCTCAACAACTGGCCAACAGATAAACGTATAGATGAAAAGAGAAAAAACATGCGACAAGTGGAAGAGATTCCAGCATGCCTTACTTTCACACTTGCTGATGAGGGTCTACTCTTTCCACTCAGCGTACAAAGGGTTAACTCCAGGAGGAAGTGTGTAATGAACCATTAACCTTTCCAAATGGGAGGGGAGTTTAACAAGTCATGGTGAAAACGTGTTCTGATTTTACAAGGGATCATAAACACCTTAGAACTGTGCCATGCGTTTCAACGGGTGAAATAACTGTTAACCTGTGATGTTGAATTATTTCCAGGAGCAAGTGTGTGTCGCAATTCACCCTATAGCCACTTCATTTCCCCAAATCTCCATGCAAATGCGTTGGTTAAACATGGAGGCGCATAGCAAGAGCAAGAAAGCACATGTCCCAATAGACCTAGTCTTGTGGCCGGATTTTGAATTGTGGTACTTAGGCGACAGTTAGCAGAGAAACGAGGTACGAGGTACGTTTTAGGGATGCAACAAATGACCAAATTTACATTTTCATTTTTGGTAATAGCCAGCAGGGTCTCATTTTGTAATGAAACAATGGGGTTATATGTGATGGATTTACAGTAGCTTTCCTGAGGCATTACATTGCAGAAAAGCAGCTTTAACAATAACAAAAAACAACCAGATAGCATAAACTCAAAAGTCCAGATTACTGCAATAATTAACTATTTCTTTAAAATACATCATCTGATGAAATGTTCAAATACCTAGGTGTATATAAAGCCTAGTATTCACACATGCACACGCACATGCACACACACGCATAGCTAAATCCCTGGCTGTGTCAGAGCTCGTTACATTACAGTGACCCAATCCCTGATGGCTGTTTACAGCTGTCCCAAACGTGTCGTCCTGTACAACACCTGTCTGAAGCATGTAATCGTTCGCAGCCGCTTAATGCCCAGGCTTATATATGCCAACTGCAACACAAAATACAGTACTGTAAACAACATGGGAATAGAACCCCTCAGACACACTCTAGATACATCATGTAGTAACACCTGGCACTGGCATGCCATCTTTAAAAAGCATTTTACACATCCCCCAGTCGACCAGGTCCACCACTGCACTGCAAAACAAATCACAGTGAGCCTATAAAGTGAACACAGCTGCAGCATGTCCGAACCACTAGCATACACGCTCACTCGCGCAGCATGACACGGCTCAAGTGCTTCTTGGTGGGCCGCGAAAAACATCACCGAAGTGCATCTATAAAAACATACATTTTTTTTTCATACAAATAAGCTGAAATCATAAACATTAAAATAAACTCAAACTCTATTACAGTAGTACACTCAGGGGGTTGGCAGCTCAAACATTACTTGGTCTGGTATGACCATTGGCTTGTAGTGTGTGTTTTTTGATCTGCTGACTTTATGCCTTTATTTCTCAAGTGCAATTGTTACACTACGTTTTACCATCCACCATTATAAGTGTCACTCGTTCCTACAGTGGCCGCCATTTAGCAAAACTTAGATAGTCTCGCTATCTAAGTTAACACCCTGATTTGGCAATATAAATCTTTTTCCTCACTATTCCATCTTGAGAAATTAATATAGTTCTCAGCTCCAAAAACCAAGACTTATTTGCCCCCCTGCACAACTAATGTGTTTAGTCCCTCCCCTTTAATCACCAAATAGTAAACTTTATTGACTTGGTAGCTTTACAAATGGCTGAGAGGCGTGTTTGTTTTGGCCTCTGGGCTTTGGGAATTCCTCTACATTGTTCTAAACGTCTGGCACAAAAAGTGCTTTCCCCCCAGACTTGATTATCCCCATGATTACTGGACAAGTTCCTCTCAGACACTTTATCGGGGCTCTTTTTTTACAGCCAGAGGTCAACCGTTACCATTCATAAAACAACATCCACTTTTCCAAATTTCGCTTGAGGTTAATCATTACGAAAGGGTGATGGAAAACATTGTTAATGTCAAGAAGAAGTGAGCAGACTATGACGAATGTTTTTATTTCGTGTTGATGAGTAATGCATCAGGGTCACACCGGTGATTATTCTTATAGGATAATAGTAGCTGAAAATCAGATCCATTTTCTGTGGTCGTCACAGTGTCAACACACACAAGTCGCTGCAGATGATTTAAGGGGAGATCCCACCAATGTGACACATATGGTTTTGTCCAGTTTACCGCCGGGTCAGTGTGTGAGCAAGATGGCAAATGGTGAAACAGTGTGAATGTTGAGGTCCTGCTGTTCAAGAAAACAAGACTAACAGTGGGAGAACATGTCTTCTCAACTCACTAAAGAAGATCACACAAGCTAGTCATCAAGCACCGTTCAACCTGAAACAACACCCAAAGTCACGGCATCTTTCTGACATTGCAATGGAGTCGGACCCATTGCGACTAACAGAACAGGCCTTTGCATGTTTATTCAAGTGACAAAGAGAAGAGAATCAGAAAACACATGCAAAGTAAACCAGCCCTCGGGTCTTAAAAACATTATCAGACTCTCCCACACCCACAATAAGACCAGCACCCACGAAAGGAGGGGGAGCTTTTATTGCGAGAGACCACAAGCTTGTACTATAAACAAAAGTACTGTAATTGAGTTTGCTGTTTAACCTTTTAAAATCTCTGGACCGGGCTCTGCTGAAGTTAATGGTACTACCTTCTAAAAGACTCACTGAAAGCTCTGTGCTGTTCTTTAGCAGTCATTACACAGACCTAAGACAAATGATTGTGTGAGGGAGAAATATACTGAAAATGAGGAAAATGTGTGTTTGTTTTTGCATGTGTTCTCTGTTCAATGCAGCTGTCCTGACATCACCCCGTGAATGTGCCGCACACACGGAAGCATCCACCCTCTGTCGTCCAAAAGCAGAGCGCAATGTCCTTTCCATGACAAACATTTACGCTGTCTGAAATGCATTTGCATAATGTGCATCTTTCCAATAAACCCCCCTACAGGTGCATAGAAGGCAGGGACTAATAAAGATCATCTGGGGATTATTTGTTGCTCCATAAAAGCCGCAGAGGTTCATGGGTTGTTCTTGAACCGTTACCATCATTTTAATATATAACTATCAAGCAGATGTGTGTCCTAACAACTAACACAATGTAGAATCACTTCATCTGCTTGCTACTGCTGTATATTTTTCTTACAAAGTTATACGTATTTCTTATTACAAAGAGAAAATCCTTCACTATGACATAATAGATTTAAATGAAGAAATATTCCTGTTATTCATTCACTTAAGAAGGGAGGTCCCATTTGCGTCTTCACTGACTGACATGGTCCGTGCAGTTTAATAATTACTTTTCCGTAAGTGTGGAAAAACACATTAACAATCATAAATAAATAAATAAATAGAAAATGGTAGTGTTTTTCTAAGTAGACATTAAAGTTAATGGTGTGTGAAATGCATACTAAAAATAGCGCACAACGAGAGAGTTAATATTGGACAGGATCCAGTCCCAAGTGTGAACATGGCAACCCCGACATCATAGTTACTGAAAAAAAAGGCAAGTGCATGCACGCCCGAGCAGCTGCACACAAGGCAAGCCATCACATGTTCCATACAAACAAACACAACTGTTGCTGATGATGGTACTATGTCTGATGCAGAAGGCCATGTCTATGACAAATTGCAAATCAATTGGGCACATTCTTAGTTTGGCAGCCGATTAAAAAGTATGACGGAGACGATGAGAGAACAACTAAAAACTTGCCAATAAATCACTGTGGTATTTATTTATGAGAGTCATGTGTGCACAGACTAAATGTTTGACAAGGATTTTGTCTCTGAAGTTTTATTTGTGCAATCAGATGTCCCTTTAGACCTGTAAGGGTTTTACGACACTGCTTACTGTCATGTATGTTACTGTATTCCCTGACTTTGAATGTGAAAAACAGTAGACTATGTTGGGGTGTAACCAATTAATGCAAATTGAACGTTCTGAAAATATGCTTAAGACCCTTTATCACATTGCATCTTTTACAGTTATGCAGTTTTTCCTTTTGTATGTATTATATTATTATTATTATATAGTTTGTTGGTTTTGACTGATTATGAATAAGTGGACATTTGACCCTTATCTAACATATCCTCTGTGTTAATATCTCAGTGCAGTTCAACAGGCAGGAAGATGTCATTGATAAAAAGAGTGTGTGCTGGACTCACGTCGTCATCGGAGGAAGGGGATCGCAGTGTGGCAGAGACCAGCGAAGGAGCAGCCACAGGGACGGGCCTGTCCTGGCTGAGCGTTGGCATGGCGACCAGATTGGCGGTAATGGTCTGCGGCGTCTGGATTTGTAGCACCTGGCTCGACGGAGACAGCACTATAGCATGTCCTGTGAAAGAGACACACAACACATACACATCTTCAGAATTACAGGTCTTAGCTATACTATAATCATGTTATACCTGTATGATTAACGCCGACACTGGATAACATTGTGATTATTATTTGCATCTGTCATTTTTTTTCCCCCCACTAAGGTTTGTGTTTATTTCTTCACCCACAAATTTTTCATGGCATCTATAAAGAAAAATTACTTTAAAACAATATTTTACACAAGCTGGAGGAAAAACTGCTGTTGGAAGAACCTTCTGCTGCAGGTGGTACAACCCCCCTCCCCCTTCCCTTTCCCCTCCCTGACCTACATTAACCCCTCTTCTTTAACAGGACTCTCTGTTTTTAACGTACAGGTGGAAAAGATGTTTACCACCTCGACCACTTAAACTTCCACATTCCAAAACGAGAGGTGAGCAAGTTTTATGTGCATGGACACACATAAACATGCACGTGGGCCCACTTTCATAATGGATTATGGCCCGAAACAAAGAAACTACCTCAACATAACACAATATTGCCATTCCTCTATAAAACGTGACAGCATCAGTAAATATCGCTTATTCTATTCTCCCATTGGCATGATGCACAGGGCTCATTCCTCAGCTGTGAATATGGTAAAACTAAATAACACTAAACAGACTTGACTTCTATCAGGGCTCCTAAACTTGGATGTCTTGGCCCCAGCCGTCTGCCATCTTGGCTATTTCACAGGAGAGCCAAGCTCAAATTCAAGTCAAGAGAGGTCAGACACTCCACCCACTTGGGTCCTAGTCAATGACATGAGTATTTACTTTGGCCTGGGTGCTGCTGATGTAACACACAGAAGACCAGGCAAGCCAAACCAAACCCCACCAAACAACATGATAATGACTTAAATCCATGAAACACGCAAAATCACAAAACATCCCATAAATAGTCTCTTGGTTTACAAGTGGGTTATAAAGAAAAAAGTTTTTGATTTATAGGCATGAATGCTTGTTCCCAGTGAGGTTATTTGACATATTTTTCCGAGTGAAGTTTGACATATCTTGGATACAAAAAGGGAAAAAGCCAACATCATAATGTTTGATTTAAGTATCATTACTGGACCATTAAGCAAAATAGCACAGTGCAGTGAGGACTTTAGACTATTGATGAGCAGAAACTAAGGTTATAGCACCCTCTGCTGGTAAAGACACCACAATTAAATGATCGTCTAGGCACAAACGAAAGCAAAATTCATCAGCAAAGAAAGACAAACATTGCTAATATCATCGTCATCTCTAACGAAAAGCAAAACACTAAGAGTTAAGAAAAACACATTTTGCACGCTAATAAATCCAGTGCACGACTAGTCTGATGCAATACATTGTGATATGAGGCAATGTGAGCTCTGACCTTGAGGGGGCGCTGGTTGGATGTTGATAGGAGCCTGTTTGACCACAGGCAGCACAGTGGTCTGCAGGGGCTGGAGGATGATTGTCTTGGCCTGCAGGGAAGCTGCTGCATGAGCCAATGGCAAGGCTGTAATCAGAGGCCTTGGCTGGATAGAAACCTTTGGGCCGATTTGAATGGGCCTCTTGACTGGCTGAGCTTGTTTGACTAGTGTTAGTGTGTGTGTGTGTGTGTGTGTGTGTGTGTGTGTGTGTGTGTGTGTGTGTGTGTGTGTGTGTGTGTGTGTGTGTGTGTGTGTGTGTGTGTGTGTGTGTGTGTGTGTGTGTGTGTGTGTGCGTGTGCGTGTGCGTGTGCGTGTGCGTGTGTGCGTGTGCGTGTGTGTGTGTGTGTGTTAGGGGAGGGGTGGAAGAAATGAGAGATGAACATGTGATTTTGGTGAATATAAGTAGGTGAATACAAGTAAAGGCTGATTAAGTACAGGTTTCCACAAACAATTTGTTTTAATTGTTTTCTAATGGGCGACCACTTTTTTTCCTCACATGATTTTTTTTGGCACAAAGCGTTCAAATGTAGTAGACAGACTAAGGAGTAGATGTGTGGTGGTGATAGACTGCCTCACCTCGTGTGGTCTGGCTGATCCTCTTTGGAGCTTTCTTAGCTGGGTGAGAGACTGTAGAGTAACCACTGGAGTCTGAGCAGATTGAAACAGGAGAGAGTTGCGACAGTGGAGACAGGGCCTCGTCCTAGATGGGGAAATCAGAGAAGTTATTTGTCTACTAGACTCAGTCGGGACCTGCATTTCTCTTGACGTCAGTAGTAAACAAAAGCATGGTTGCACTTCAGTGACCTCTAAAAGGGAAATTTGAATGAAAACAAACCTCCTACAAAAGTTTGAATTAAAAGTGAAGTAAGCGGTTTATTTATGTTAATATAAGTGTTAAATCGCTCTTTATTCATACAGTGATCATTTACATAATGTGCGCGTTTCATAAAGCCGATCTCAGTCAGCTGCTCTGCATGTAATCGGCAAATAAACTTTTCGGGGGATCCCGAAATTAATATCCAATCACAAGAGAGAACGCTACAAACCGACACCCGTCTCACTCATGGTCTCACTGCCGGTGCACGCCAGAGCGACAGATGGGTGAATGTGTATGCTCCTACAATGGCGGAGCAGGTAAAAATCCTTCCAAATGTCTGTTTTGATGGTTTTAATCATGTTTTATCACACTTATGGATCTGAGATGATGCTAGATAACTCGCTGCTTGAAGACCGCAGTGCATTAATGTGGTGACGTAGGGACGAGCGAGGGGACTGCTAACTGCAGTAACTGACAGGAAGTTAGCTAAAAGAACCATTCCCCTTACAGCACCTTTAAGTTGAATCTTCTGCCTCCTGAAAATGCACAGTTCTAAGCTTCTTACCAAAACATTAAGTGAGAGTAGCTACAGTATATGGTCCATGATAACGTCAGAAAGTACAAGAGACTACCTGACAAAATGTGATTCATCATGTCCTGTCCATGTTTCACAATGTCACCCAAATACTATGTTTCAAAGTATATGTACATTACTTGAATGAAGTGTCCTTGTCGATATTCAAAGATTGCAGTGAGTAGATGAATGTGTGTCCTTGGAATCAGTCAACGTGATTCAGTTAGCAGACGGTGTTGGATGTAACCCTGGTCCTTTTTTTTTTTTTTTTTTTTTTTGACATACTGCGAAAACATCTGCCTGCTAAATTATGCTAATGTCGCTGAAGTTGTCAGCACCTTTTCTTTCTTTTTTTCTTTCTTGAACGAGACTCAGACAGGGCAGCAAATTATTAGTGTGACAAGGTGTTTAAGGCTTTTGTTAATAAGTGTCTCAAGTGTGCGCGTGGCAATCCGAAAAAAAAGCAAAGAGCGGCTGTCAATGTTTGAACACCATCTGGATGATAAAACGCTGCACCACGAGAGGGGCACATATGTAAATATTCACATCCTGGAAACAGTGGGTAAAATTTGCATTGGAAATAAAAGTCAACTGCCAGAAGGACAAAGAGGAGTTGAACACGGGCGACTTACTTGTAAGGAGTATGATGGGGACAGGGCTTCCACAGAGGAAGGAGAGGGGACAGAGCTCAGAGTGTGGGCAGGTGACAGAGAGTCCACGCTCACCTCACCATCTGGACCCACAAGGACACAAAGGCACAGAAAAAAAATGTGTCACATAATATGAAGGCTTATCAGCATAGGCCAATGTGATTCACTATCGCTGCATATTTACACACATTTTTCCAACAACCTTTTTACAGCTCTTACATTACTCAATGGATACCTTAAAATAGTAAAAACAAAAGACACTGACTGATCATTTGGAGAGCTCTCTATTCATTTTTTTTTACAGAGCTGTATATTCCTTATTCCTTGGGCATAGACCACTATGTCCCCATTAATACAACCCTGATTGTTAAGCTATTATATCATATTGACAATGGTCTTATTTTTAAAACAGATGTACATGTTCACACAGCTGACATCATGTGTTGCAGACAGTACCTGTGCAGGTGCTGCTTGAGTCCAGTTGATTCCACAAGTGCATGTCGATATCAAAGTCCAGGTCTGGACCCGCACAGGCCTGAGAACACCAAACACACATGCTTTTTAAACAACAGACCTCATCAGGATGCATGTATGGAAACAAAGGCATTGTCAGGTGAAAAGTCTAAGCAATGTGCTTGTAAAATCTTTATATATTTTTTTACAAGCCAGTTGTTATGTCATTTATAGAAAGCAGAGCCAGAGAACATCAAATGTCCAAGAAGCAGTCCATAAAACTCTCGTAAAAATTGCTGGCCACAGTTTGCCTGAAACCTAAACAATCTGCGTGCATTGCTACCGTTTTTGCATCACATGTCCTTACTGAACCGAGTCTGCAACAGGGTTAGCGTATGATGCAATTATATCTCCCTCTGCAATCCAACCAATTTCTCAGTTACTTTTCAGGTTTGTCCACTTTTAATGCAGAACTTTCAGTTTAGTTGTACAATTTTCCCACCATTTGCAAAATGACAGGACGGGTTACTCACGTAGCCAGCATTCTCCAGGGCATCCAGCAGCTCATCCGCTAGCTCATCCCCCAGGTCACCCAGCTCATCAAAAGGGCTAATGTCTGTGTAACAACAAGCACTCAACATCAAGTCAAACTGATTTTGATCCATTGCACAATCTGAGAAAGAGACCAATCATGTCTATGGATATTCAAAAAATACTTTGAAGTGTAATCAGTCAAATATGGCTTAGTTTAATACAATTATAATTTAGAAATTAACTGGCAAATACATTTTATGAATTATTGTGCATTTTTTAATTGTGACTAGATCATTTTTTCTAATTGTATGAATGTAAAATGTCTTTTGATAGTTCTATTATTTTTGTTTCTGTTATAAATCCAACATTCACATACCATTATTGTCAATAAATATAGACAATGCACAACGCCTAATACACACATATGCAATACAGCACAATGACGGAACTCACAAAAACAGTAAGTGAAAATGTAACAAAATAAAATATAATTCAAAACAATGGTGTTGTTTTTAACCTGCTTTTTAATTGATTTGTTTAGCATTTATGGGTGGTATTGTTAAACAGTCGTCGCTTAAGCTTGTTCCAAAAACAAGTACAGCAAACCATCTTTCAATATGAGAGATGCAAGTCGAGAGCCGAGAGCATTAAGTGCACTGTTCCTAAAATAGCCTTTACTGTCTGCAACCTTATTGTTATTACTATTATTTACACTGATGTTACATCAGGCTTGACGGCTAGCTACTGCTAACTGCTAACACACACACACACACACGCACGCACACGCACGCACGCACACACACACACACACGCACACACACACACACACACACACACACACACACACACACACTCCTCAGACGCCTGAACTAAGGTTTCTGAAACGGTAACGTTGTCAAAATGTGTACTAATGGATCAAATGTCTTAATTATATCCGTTATATCAATTAGTAGACAGCCACATCTGCCTGCTTCCTATGTTGGACTTTCTAGAAAGTGTACGCTAACGTAATTTAATCGACGCTTACCCCATTCTCCTCCATGGTCGATGGACATGGTGCCTGTCTCGCTATCCATCACAGGGTTAGGGTATTGTTGATGCTTTTCGAAGTCTAATGTTAAGCAGGACGACATCCTCTTTTGAATTCATTAGTGAATTGTCTTCAACGAACAACTGGCGGCCAAGTGGTTGCTCCTATGACGGTTCGTATTGCAGCTGTTTGGCAGGAAACTTCCCCTTTTAGATACACGTCTGACTTTACCGTCAATCTACGAGTGCCGTCGAGGGACGAATGTGCGGAAGAGCAAACGCAAAAGGTGCCTCTAACTGTAAACTGGTGCTGCCTCATCAGACCACAGGGAGGCAGGAAAGCACTGCAGGCAGTGTGTTGCATGGTAAGAAAATGTTTTTGTGTATCAATGTGTCCGTTCATTTGACCTCTCTGTTCAGAGGATAAAAGTCACTGAGGTCATGAAAGAATAACTGAGAAGATGTATTAGGCTAGGCTGAATGATGATAGGCCTATAGCCTACTAGGCTACATGTTAAATAGGCTATGAAAAATGTAGATTATAATTTAGTTTAGTTTAGTTTAGTTTAGTTTAGTTTAGTTTAGTTTAGTTTAGTTTAGTTTAGTCACACATCATCATCTTGTCATTAAGAAATAATTGTAATAATACACTTAATGGCAATGCAGGTATGTATGGTAGGATAAACAAGACATTTAGCATAATAGACACAATACACGGAATAAACAAGACAGTAAGACACAATTCACAATACACACAATAGACAAAAATACAAACAAATAGACACAAAACAGACAAATACCACACATATGGGTTATATGTTTTATTAAGTATATTATATTATGAACAATCATTAATCACAAGAGCAGTTTTTATCTTAAGGTTTTTCTTGAAGACTGAGATAGAATGGTTTCAAGCTTTCATGAAGCTTGTTCCAGATACTGTATGTGGTCCCCTGCACAGTTTGTGCACTTGAGCCTTCTTTTTTTTCTTTTTTTTACCAGTGATTAAATGTTTTTTTTGTAGTATCTTAGGTGTGCTGGGGACGCCAGATTTGATGAGTCAGTTTCTTTTTCGGAATAAAAGAGCCTTGGTGAGGAACAAATACATGTTGTTAAAAAAACTACATTTGAATAGATTGATTGGTTTGGTAGTATTTCTTCTGTCAGTGGGTCTGATGAAGGTCATTTGGCTGTCGGCTTTCCTTGGTGAGGACAGTGACAGCCATAACAGTGGTCAAAGTTGGTGTGCATGGAATGGATGGCTGCTTCAATAAGGCTTACAATATGTGCTGCTGACGTGTCAATTCTGGTATACGATTCTACTTGTGTGTCACAAAAGCAAGTGCAAGCATCTGGCTTAGAACCCCTTCAAGCTTATACTGTAAAACCTCTTTGAGGACAAATCCTGTGTGAAATAGAATTATGGTTGTCCATCATAACCCTCCTATTGTAAGTGGGTTAAACGTATTAATGTAGCACTCTAAGAAAGCATTACAAAGAACGATTAAATAAAGGAAAAGAGAGATCAAAGTAATATGTGGACGTAGGCCAGAAATTGACAAATTATTATTTCAGGAAAATAAATGCAAAATGCATGTAAAAATCAGTAATATATTTGACCTTTTTTTTAATCCTTTGATCCCATCTCTCTGAAACTTAGTGGAAGTGCAATGCTTAGTTGCTACCCTTAAAATACAGGATTTCATGTCGTAAAAATTGTTTATAAAAAAGATCTCTGTTTTGTGACATAGCAGAAAATAAAACAGGCGGGAAAAAAACAGCTATGTCAGCTTCATGTTGTGTGCATTCCAAAAATGTTGACCAAAGGGTCATCTCATCAGAAAAGACATGGACGTTTGATCTGAACACACCTTGTTTTATGAGGCATATTCTTCAGGCTTTGTTTGTGATGTTTAAATGGCAAACGCACAGCAGTAAGTGACATTGTGTGCTAAAAAAAAAATCAGTAGCCTCAGTAGCCTAATCCCCCATGGGCATTTCAGGTCGTCCTGAGATTAACCTGAGGTGGTTTTGTTAGATCGGTTCATCAGCTCCATTCTATAAAAACAAAACCCCACTCGGTCTTAAGTTATTACAGAAAGGTAAAGACTAATAAAGAGGTCAACCATCTTGTCTGGTGTCCGTGCTCCACCTATAACATAAAACCTAATCAACTAATGTAAGCAATCTTATTTCATGAATCACTGGTAAATCCAGCATTATGTTTATTTGATCTTCAGTGCTATTGCGACAGAGTGACTATATACATGTTGTTGAAAACAAAGTTTGCCTTAGAATCAAATTCACAAATCATAAAAAAGATAAGCCATGTTGGTCTATAATATATCATGGAAATGATAATGCAACCATGTCTGATTGGAGTGGGCGTGTCAGTCGTCTGTGGACAGATCAGAGCTCATCATATTGATTGTGTGTAAAACCCCTCACACAGACCCAGACACAGAGAGCAGATTAACAGGTTAACTTGATATGTCGACACAGTTTAGCATTTTAACAGAACATTTGCATTAAAATGGGAGTCTGAGGCCTTTGGTCGCATTGTTTTTTATGTTGACGCTTCTACAATGCATCCCATCTTTTATCCGAAGCATGACATGCATTTTTGATGGTTTGTTAAAAACTATTTTCAAAATCTTAGGACATTTAGACTAGACTATTTCCTTTTTTCCTTTTGAAACAATTCCCCATTTTTGTTTGCCTCACCCTTAAAAAAATCCCAGAGGAAAGTATGACAAAGACATATTGTGAAATGGCATATGTTTTCAAATAAATACCTCAAGACTGATAATGTTACAGTATTTATGTAATGTGAAATTGATGAAAAATGTGTGTCTATTTTAGTCAGCGAAATGAATTAAAAAAAAAATTCAGATATAATACAAAAATTATCATGTTACAATAAACAAAAATAAAGGCAGTATAGTATCATATGATGTTGTTTGATTACAGTATATTGCTTATAGCTCTACATACTCACATCACATGATAGCATAGTAGTTCATTGATCAGCAGTCAGACCACTAAGAACAAAGCATGACCACACAATAGGAACCGTATTCAAACATTTAAACCACTTTCCTCTTGTTATCTGCAGTCTTGATGGCTAAAGTTGATAAAATGTTATCTGCACATGAGAGAGTAGAGGCGAAACAAGACAAAACAACACACCAACTATCATACAAATCTGCTTTTGCTCACAAATTCTCCCACTGCAAAAGTTGTTACATTAACTGGTTTGCAGGATAAACAGCCACCTGCAATAACTTAGAACTACATATGAATCAATATTATTGAGAAAATATCACGTCCTAGCAGATAAGACTGAACGCATTCATGGACAAAACTGAAATAAACCTGTGATGCTTCATATATTAATGACCATTTCTGTGATTTGATTTTTTTTTTCTTGAATGAAATGAGTATGTTTTGTATGTCTGTGTATTTGTTTCTTGGCCTCTTCCGATTGAGCACTTTGATATCAGCGGTGTTATCAAACGTAAATCGAATGAAAAAGACTTGCTAGAGACACTGCTGTGTCAGGGTCCGGGACAATGACCAAAGACAAAAAGCCCTATGCTCATGATCCAACACATGATCAGACAATGTGAGCCTAATTAGGCAGAAAGGAGGAGGAAACCATAGGGTTATTTACGACACAGGCCTGTTGATGAGTATTTATCACCACACCAATTCAGTTCATGTAAATTTTAGCAGAGGACGGTTAATGTGACAGTTTAAGACACTTAAGTAAATCAATAGTTTCCAATCAGGGATCTAACAGTTTTTTTCTTTTTCTGCAGAAGACCTGAAACAGAGATGGTTTTAGATGCTGAAATAATGTCTAGATAATAGGAGATTTGTTTTGTTTGTTTTTGTTTTTAATACATACTAAGCGGTTGGACATGCGGCCGGGCGGATGAAATTGTCGATGAAACCACAAACCTAGCAGTGAAAAGGAGTGAGAGAAGTGGAGGACCAGCTTCTTCTAAGCAAAGAAGAGAATAGAAACCCCTTTGGAGGAGAAAAAAGGGAGTTTGAGCCACATTTCATCTTTTGTGTCCCAGATTGATGACCTACGAGATGGATGATGTTCTGTAGTGCTGTGTGGCATTGTCTTATCCCGGACCGACACAAAGAGGGAGAACACTTATCATCTCAGGCTTATGTATAGAGCAGGGGGGCAGGGGTTGTCAGAATGCTGAAGAGGGTCCAGCAGGGTTGCAGGGTTGGGGGGGTGGCTGTGGCTGGGGGTCCCCCAACCCACCCACCTCCCTGATAAAGCCTGATGGAGATTGGTTAATGACAGCACAGGCAGATGGACAGAGCCATCTCCCATGACGACGCAGCCAGCACCTCCATCCTTAAGCCAGAGAAGGAAGGATATACAGAGAGGAAGGGAGCCAAAAAGGGAGAAAGAGAGAGTGTATAGGTGTGTGTGTGTGTGTGTGTGTGTGTTGTTTAGTCCATGCATTAACGTGTTGGCACTCTTTAGACTCATCAGGTGTTGTTGCTCCAACGTGACGTTTAAACACAGCGTTTTGTTGCTCAGGTCTGTGTTGGCCTTTTCGCAGCCTGCGCTGTGACTTGCTAGCAGGTGGTCCAGGTTTGTTGAGTTTGGTTTGGGATTAGGCTTTAGGACAATTGTTTGGTGGGAATGTTGGTGTGAATACAAAGGGATTAGTGCAAAAGGGTTGCTTCATTGAGTGTGAGTTTGTGTGTGTGTCTAGGGGAAGGGGTAGGAGGGGAACTGAAGTTGATGGATGAATTGGACAGATGAATAAAGCATTTTGCTCTAATTAGCTGAAAACAAATGTTATTTAAAAAATATATATCAAAGCAATATCATAAAGTAAGAGAAGTAGGCCTACAAAATAACATGGTTGATCTGGGCTGCAAGGATCCCCATGAATGTGCCTTAATTATAAGAGAAATAAATTGTTGAAAAATAAAATAAACAATAAACTGTTACAATCCTATTTTAAAATGTTGAATTTGCCACTCAAAAGAGAAAAACACACACGTTTCTGTATAGTTCCCACGTTCCCCTCTCCATTGCACTGAAGAGAGAAAGAAAAAAGGCCCTACCAAAAATCATCTCAATGCCTTGAACCATGTGCCACCATTAGGGCCTCACAAAGAGAGATGTGACAAATGGCCATTTTAACGTCCCTCTTTGACTTTAATGAATTTATACGTTATCTGGGCCCTAATGGAAGCTGCGGCGGAGGGGCTGGCGCGAGGCCATAACAAATGAAAAGCTCTGATTAGTGTAGAATGAGCCGAGAGAAAACGCCATTCATCTTGGTTAGCATCCTCCTGTGCTCTTTTATGGGTCGCTGTTGCAAGGACGGTGGAGCCGGGGGTGCTTGTCCCATTAGCGGGTCTAACCCAATGGGCCCGCTGAGTGGTCAGCGGCCCGGGCGGTGACGGAGCGTCTGCCCGCTCCGCAGTTCAACACTAGTGAATGCCTCAGTTCGGCTTGACTCCTGAATAACCTTCTGAGGTACCAGGAGCTTCACCCCTACATGACCCCGCACTCCGAAGAGAGGGGTGTGTGGGGGGACTCCGGGGGGGTACCCAGACCGGCCAGGACTCACACTCGCGATAGGTAAACACATGGAGAGAGATCCCCCTTTAGTGGGAGACAGCAGGAAAACAGTTAGGCTGCATTTGAAATCTAAAAAGCGTCAGAATTATAGATTAGACACGACGTTTAAGCAATTCCCAATGCGATAGGCCTATTAAATTAGCTACTGTCAATAAAAGCGGATTGACAAGGATGGTTTGGAAAAGGAGAGTTTTGCTGTAGCATAGTCAAACTGTGACATCCTAGGCTCCATTAAAAATAAATGTAAATTGCGGTAGACATTAAAAGTAGGTCATCCCATTCATGCGTCTCATAGGCTATGTGCAAACCCGCACAAGCCGTTCAAAAATAATCAGAATAAGAGAAATGCTAACATTGTGGTATTTATTATGATCTAAATCGGTACAGCCCTGTGCGATCCAATCCCCTGGCATCACTAATCTGTTTAAATGCTACCTTACCGGGCTTATACTGGCTGCAGCAGTTGTGTTCAAAATTTGAGGGAGATTTTTCAGGTTTTGAAGGAAAGCGATTAGAAAAAAATAAAAGGCAGGCTGTGTTCTAAAAAGCACCACCATCTTTTCTCTCTCTGTCTGTCTCACTTGGTTGGTCGTGAGTTCGGAAAGTGACATTTCACTGTGAAAATGTTGCAACACAGTGTCACTGCTGCATGAGAGATGTTTCGTCATGGTCGTGTTGGAGCTTGATATCGACCACCGTTGTCATTGGGAGAAGCCCTGTTTTCGCCGCCTCCCCCCCTCGCTGGGCCCCCGTGTAGAGCCGCCTCGCACAGAGAGTTGAGTCGGGCTGCGAGAGGAATGCGCTGGGATGCGGAGCAGCAGCGACTGTAGGAAATCGACGCAACAACTCGCACAGTATGGACAGTAATGATCCGTATTTACACCTCAGTAAGTAACGCCTCCGCCGTTTATTTAGAGCCCCGTGTGCCTGTTGTGCTCCCTGCGAAAGCTGCTGCGTTTTGTTTGGACTAAACTGCGTTGGTTTCATGGCGTCTTCTCTCTCTCTCTCCAGTCCGCGAGCTGTAGCCGATACGCAAAAGCAGCCGTGGACTTTTAACAAACCGACTCCTGTCTGTGAATCGCTGTTGTTATTGTTGTTGTGCTGCTCTCTCTTTGTTATTAATCGCTTCGCAACTGTGTCATTTGAAACGAAAGCTGCGGCCAATGCTAAAGTCAGGTGATCGTGGTTGTGCCGGTCAGGCAAGGTCAGAGGTTGGCACTTTAATTGCGCTTATGTAATTTATGGCGCTTGCTGCGCGTCTCTTCCTAAACTGTTTGAGACAGAAACCCAATTTATTGGTCTGGGATTGGCCGTCAGATCCAAAGAGAAAATGCTGATGAAACAGCTCCGAGAAATGGCGGATTTCCACTGATAAACAAACTTGCACTTTGAGGTATAGAAAGGAGTCAGACGCGCCCCAGTCAGCGCTGTGGCGATATTGAGCTGAGTGACAGGCAGCACGATGTCCTGATTCTGCTCTGTAATGCTGAACTCTGCTCTGATTGTGTGACTTTGCCCTTGAACCCGCATAAATATTTCTTATATTGTTAGGGTTTTTGTGACAGCATAACATTAAGAGCTTTACTGAGTCATGCATCATTTATCATGTGATGTTTTTTCTTCTTCTTTTTCCCTGAAATATCCACTCATTTTCAAACCACTGTGGTAGACACATATGCCATGTGCTTCTAAACCACTGTCTTTTGAGTGTGTGTGTGTGTGTGTGTGGGGGGGGGGGTCTTCCTTTGAAGAGAACATTGTGCAGCCCCTTTATGTTCTTGCAGATATCCCGGGCACTGTTTCGAGGGGCTGGAAATTGTTTCCATAATGAATGTGGCTCCTGGGGGAATGAGAAAGACATCTGGATGTGAGAGCATGTAGAGGGAAGCCCACAGTGTACAGAAGTAACAGAGTAGTCCCCCTAGGCTACACAGTCCTTTTCTGTCTCTTTTCAAAGATCTGATCGGACTCTAGTGGCATCCTAAGGTTTAAGCAGATATCAGCAGCACATAAGACCAGTGTATTACTGCGCAATTATGTTACACTTCTATTGATCTGGGTACAGCTCCATACATTTGTGTAAACAGTTTTTTTGGAACGCGGTACTTCTGGGTTTATCCCCCTGGTAAGAAGGTATGAAGGGTTACCCAACAAATATATAGTTAAAAACTACTCATCTAAAAGAATTTGATCAATCTTGGTTTCGACAGAGAGTTTTGGTATCCCATTATGGTTCCACAGAAGTGCTGTCGCAACTTCCCCCAGCCCGCAACAACTTGCAATCTGAGTTAAACGCTGAATATTTGCAATTTTTTTTTCAAAGTAAAGAACATATTAGGGAAGATTTTCTCAAGGAGAGTTTGTTCTTGTTTGGTCTATGTGTTGGTACACAGTTGGGATTAATGATGTATTTAGTTTTTTACAACAGCCCACGCACTCACCAAAACACAAACTATGAAAGTAGTGGCATAAGCATGACTCCTTGAATAGGAGATGATCACTCTTAATATAAATAAGCCCCCCTTTGGAAACTGTAATTAGTGTAAAGTCAAAGAACTGTCCGGTGATTTTGTGCAGATTAGTGTTTGACTCTGGCTTTTCCCACCAAACATGCTATGTTTCAGCAGGTTTTGGTGCAGGCCCGCCCCAGGGCTTTAAAGTTGAATCAGCATTTTCCACCTCTCAAGCTTTTCAGCATTTTTGCATTTTCCGTTAGTGGAAGTGTGTTCCTCCTAGACAGTGAGAACGTGTTTTAGCTGTGAGCAGTTCAGGTAAGTCATGGCAGAAAGGAGAACGGGATAGGAGAGTGAAGGGAGCCAAATAAAGGGGAAGTGGAAGAGGGGGCAGGAGGGGGTGGTGGTGGTGGGTGGAGAAAGAGGTCACCCTAGTTGATGTGAACTCTCATCGCTTGCCAGGGGTCAGTGATTCACCTCCCAGGCCAGTACACACACACACATGCACGCGCGCGCACACACACACACACACACACACTCGTGCCTAAGCGTCAAAGCTACAAAATATGATGTTTTCCCTATAGCTTATTGTATGACAAAATGTGACCGCCATATCATGTGGCTAAAGAATGTGGGCGGTACTATTTGCCTGTGAAGTCCCGGCGGTATTAACGGCTGATCCTTGCACACAGCATTCCCCACCCTCTCCTGCAAGAGTCAAATAAACCACACAGGTAGAGAGGGTGTGGCTCTCTGCAGGTATTTGCTCAAGAATTCTATAGCTTGAGACCTGAAATGCCCGCCCTCCTCCCTCCAGCGCTGACACGTGCATTAGCACACAACAACACATACAATAGGTTTGTTCCCAGGCACCTTTTTGATTGAGTGTGTGTTTTTGACATGTCGGTGTAAAAAACACTCCGCTTGTCTTGACTGCGTGAGTGGGTGCTAATTGTGATAGCAGGATGAGGCAAAAGCAGGGGCGAAAGGAGGCCATTCTCATGGGCTAATTGCCAGTAATTAGTCATTAGTGAAGAAGGTCAAAGCCTTGATTTAATTCCAGCTTTAATCAAGCGGAGAAACCTTGAGAGGCCCACAGGCTGCAGCGGTGTAAGGTTATGAGATGTATACAGCTATTTATTTGCTAATTACGCAGTAACAACACACATCATGTCACGCGTGGACGCTACCTCACTCAAGTTTTCCATGCAACAACCGTGGAAATGTTCCAAGTATCTCTGGGATGTATTACACATCCCTCTGATCTTATTCATCTATTAGTTTCAACAAGGCATTTAATTTATGGCAATATTTGACTTCAAAAGCTCTAAATAAAGTAGGCTACTGTCCTATTGCCCTTATGTTGTATCTCAGTGCAGACTCTGTGTAGTAAGAGAGACAAAACACTATTGGTTGCGTATTTGAGAAATATGTGGCTATTAAGTGGTATTCAGATAATTTAATTCAACAATACTCCAGTATAGGCAAATACCCTGCATCTAAATAATTACTTCAGTGAAAGTATAAAAGTATTAGCAGCAAAATAGAAAAAAAAGTACTCATAGTTTAAACAGACTCGTTCTGTGTTTTATTAATATATTATCGCTATGTAGGGGAGAACGGGGGAATGTGAGACATTGGGTAATGTGAGACACCCCCTGTATCTAGGCAACGGAACACATTTTTGGTCATGTGAGATTTATGTTTTCAAGCCCCTCTCATTTCCCCTTGGCCATGAAGGAAAGGACCTCATGGTGATGTTGTAAGCATGTTCTCCGCAGGTAAAAATCTAATGGATTTTTAATGAATCCATTATATTTGAGGTAGCAAGGAGACTAGTTTGAATAAGACAAAATACAATGCGGGCCAAAGGTGGAGGTTGAATGGTTGAAGGGGTGTCAGCAAGGGCATGGTTTGGCACTGTATGTGGGGGACAGGAGAGTGGCATTTAACATCAATAGATTCTAAGTAATATGTCTTTATTCAATTAATGATCCCAATAAAACAAATGCAGGAAAACATTAATCAAAGACTCAAAAGGTGGAAAAAGACTGGCTGGGTCTAGTCCTGTGTTCTTAGTCCCAGACTGTGTTTTAATCTAACTGGTTCTATATGTTATTTGAATGTTAATTATTGAATATGAATTATTTGTTGCATTTGATCAGTGACTTTCAAGTGGTTAGAATTTTTTTTTGCTTAAGACAAGTCAATTAGTCACATCATACAGTTTATTAAGAGATGAATCAATAAGGAAATCAACAGTTTTCATTTACACCATATCTTAACAGGAGTGTGATTGATGAGGGGATGTGTATGGCTCAGTAGAAGTTGGTCAAAGTGTTCTTAGGCACTCGGGTCAACAAAATGCAGCAACAGGTCCCAGCTAAGTACATTAGGGCTCATTAAACCTCTCCATTCAGAGAAATGTAGAACACACTTGCAAACCTCGCTTGGCTATTTTGAGAGCCCTGAGTGCCATTTTAGTGCGCCCGTTTTATCCCACGCCCACACATGTAAGCGTGTTCTAAACATTAATCACAACACAAAAGCACATGTTTCTTTTTGTAGGATGAGGACATAGAGAGAAACTATCTCCACTTCTGTCAGTTCTCTGGCGCAAATTGGCTGATTTACAGTAAAGCTTTGATTTGTTTCTCAGTATAGGATTTACAATTTGTAGACACAAGTATATAAAGTAACACCGATGACAAAATGGCGATTACATTATTTAAGAGTTAACATGAAAGAGTGTATACCCTCAATTTAAGGGTTGCCAATTATCCTCCCATAGCGAATGATACATCTATGAAAGCTAATTATGGCTCTCCGGGTTAATTTCGGCATGTTTAATGTGGGCCACGGCACGGCATACTATTATAACACAGGACTGTATTATTTTAGCTTCTCCCTGCGGGATTTGTTATGTCTGAAAGAGAGACAAGTGTGTCCTCTCCTTTCCCCTCTTCTTGTGTCGGGCTGCTGTCTGTCACTGAGGGGATCTGGTTACTGGTGGCTATCCTTCAAGCTCCGTATAGACATTTAATCCAACCTCTTGCAGGTGCACTGCAACAAGAAAATCTCTGTTGAGTCATGTAAGTAAAATAGACTGCACACATTGGGGGAAGCCAGTTTTTCAATGAAAACGTCTTTCAAAGGCTTGAAGGGCAGAGCCGGGGCAACATTTGATAGGGTGGCAGGATAAATTAAAAGGAGCAGATGTGGCCTCAAATCAGGGCCAATGGTGTGCTATTCTCTGGCGATAACGATGTGCTATACCTCCATGGACGAGAATGCATGCTGCTGCCTCTGTCGTTGTTGAACAAACTTCACTCCTACTTTTTTGCAGGGCCATTGTATTGATATTTTTTGATTGATGAAGTCTTACAAGGGTCAGACTTCATGCTTGAATCCATCCCAGCATGTTTTGTTTTTGTAGTTTACTTGGGGGTTCCCTTAGGGTTTTGTCATGTATTGTTCCTCATCTCTTTAAGGTATATTTTTGGCCTGCGCTTGCATCTGGGTTTTCACTTTGCAGTGTGTGTTTCTCGAACCATCCTTAGAGCAACTGGAAAAAGACAATTCCTGACTTCCTGGAATGCTATAACACTTGTTAAACACACAAACATACTAACAATGTGTGTGCACCGTAGCGTTACTCATGCATGCCTTGTCCGCGCTCATATCTTGGCATTTTTCAGGGAGATATAAGTGATATTTTTTTCTTTAGCCTCTGGCCACTTCGTGTCACTTCCTTCCTCACCACGCTCACGTCCCATTTATAATAGCCTACACATTAGACAGAAGGTTCCATGACTAATTCTCAGCAAAGGAGAACAAAATGAGGATATTAAAAAAAGGAAATAGAACTGACACATAAAAACCTCTGTAAATCTGCATTGTGCTGTGTCTGTCTTCTCCATGTCTTGAACCCTTTTAAAGGCCTCTGCCTTTTACTGTACTCTTAAGTGTGACACCCTCGCAACATGAGCGCCCTCCCTCCTTCCCTCCTCCCCCCCAGACCAACACCTCCCCCCTCACAGACACGCTGTTCTGCCTTTTTATTAAAACAGGTGTCTCTGTGCAGATAGTTTTACAGAGAGAGAGAGAGAGAGAGAGAGAGAGAGAGAGAGAGAGAGAGAGAGGGAGACACGAGCTGAGCGGGGCGGTATAGGAGAGCTGATTTGTGCAGCAGTCAGTCGGACAGCTAAACAGTTCTCCGTTAGATTGATCTCTGGGGAAGACTAATCTGGGTAATCCTATAACTGGAGCCCTGCAGGACTCCGCCCTCTTTTGCTCTTCGCTTACACCTGCCCCCTCCTTCTCCACTGTTCCAGAGTCCTTTTTCTGTGATTGACTTTTTCAGTATCCACATTTTTTTTTTTTTTTTTTTTTTTTAGTTTGTCACAGATCCAACACTTGAATCTGAGTCCGGGTCTTGATTTGGCTGGTGGGGTCCCCCCCCCCTGCACCTGCTGCACCAGAGGGCATGTGGCACCCCGCGGTATCACCTACAACTGGAGGCAGCCCTGGGAGGGAGATAGGTTATGGTCACTGTGAGTAGCCTGGGTTTCTGTCTTATCTGTGTGTGTGGGCTTGTTGTGGGTGTGTGTGTTCATGTGTGTTTGGGTGTATGTGTTGTTGTTGTTTGAAATACACAGATCACACAATTGACTGACTGACTATGCGATGGCGGAAGTTGTTGTTGCCGGTATGGACAACAACTGCTGCTCTGAAGTGACAAGGGAAGCCCTGGCCACTAAAAGCTATTGCGCTGGCTGCACAGATGCATTACAGTAATGTCTCTAATCCCTGTGCACTCTTTTGCACAAGTTATTATTAATGACTCTCACTCAGTGGAAGAAACCTGTCTAGTAGGATGGGCAAATTCATCTGTTGAACTTTCTTTTGCATTTTTTTTTTCACACACAGACTACATGTGATCCTCACTGATACATTTGTTTGCATCCTTTCGGAGGACTATAGTTTGCCAGTGATTGTATTTTCAAGACTAGATTTAATGATTTTATCAGCCCCCAATGGCTCACGTTCTCCCATTTCAGAAATCATGGGATCATTTGAACCAATTGCACGTTAAAATTGAAAAGCTTGCGAGTCACTTGAGGATGCTCGACTCAACTTCAAAGATCGCTTCCAGCTTTCATTGCCTCGTCCTTTACTATCTGCTTATCTCTCAACACTTGTCCCTTTCCTATTTGCCCTCTCCATCCTGCTTTCTCTCTCTGTTTTTGTCTGCCATCCGTCACGCCGCACCCTTCCGTCAACGCTCGCTCTCTTCCCCCCTTTCCTGTGTTTGAGGAGGTGTGGGAAGTGTTGATTTGAGCTCACTTCCACACTGTATTCTGGCTCAGTGTGTACTGTTGTGTGTGTGTGTGTATGTATGTGTAATGTATAGATAGTACTTACTCTTTTCTCTAGAGAGAGAAGAATGTGACGCCCCTGTTTATAACTGTAGTTCTAAGTCTTTGCCATGAAGATGTTCTTTCCTACTTTAAGTCTGGGTTGAAGAGAGGGTAGAGAGCAAAGTTCACAAATGATTTTTCCAGCCTGTGATATTGACCACTATAAGAGCACAGCAGGACAGGACAGACAGCTGTGACCAAAACCATAATACTCATCATTACTCTATTTTTTGGGATTTATGTGTTGAAACAATTGGACTGTGTGGCTGCAAGATTATGCAAGGGGTTGTTGCATCTTTCCACACATTCCACATTAACTCCAGCCCTTGTAAAGCACATTGATTTAATAATTTTCTATGTTCCAGACAGCCAGTAGTCGCAGTTCATACCTACAGTCTATGGTCCGTACCATGTATGATGTGACAGCCTCAAATTTATAGAGAACTTGATACTTGGAGCTGCCGCCAAAACGTACAGCATTTAAGAGCTATGCTATTTTAAAATAAACCTAGAACCCAAGAAACCTAAAATATAATGCATTTTCTTTCTATATCAAACTAATATGGAGTCTGTATGAGATGATTTTGTGGTCAATGATAAATCAATGATTATTATATGCTTTGGATGATGGTCTAAGGATCTTTGAGCCATGCTAGGGATAACAGTGTGGATCAGTCGATGGGTCCACCACTTTGGTCCGGTCTGAAATATATCAAGCACTATTTCTATGACATGAACAGATATTCATGTTCCCCTCAAGACGAATCCTGATAACTTAAGTGACCCTCGACCAATTCCTATAGCCCTACCATCAGGTCAAAATATCCATGTGTCCCCAGTTTACTCATCAAGCAACTCCAAAACTATAAGGGCACTCCTAACAGACGCAGCCATCCTTTATGTTGAATTGCGCCTCGGCATGCGGTGAAGTAAAATGGTGATCATTGTAAAAAGTGTACCTGCTAGTCAACATAGCATTGTCAATGTGAGCATGTGAGACGTATTTAGCTCGGAAGCACTTATGTGACAAAGTACAGCCTCACACAGTACTTATGTAGCCGTAGACTCTTGAGTCTTGTTAGTACCTCATTCAATTGCCAAGTTTTAATCCAAATGTAGAGCAAATTGTAACCAGGAATCTGAAATAGGAAACATGCAAATGTGTGTGTTTCCATCCACTCCTGTTAAGTGATTAGGTTGTATCAAGCTAAGTTACAGGTTGGGGGGCCATTAAACCACTGCAGAAGAATACTTTTTTGGCTACATACTTATTAAAAGAGCAACACCTCAAACGTTGGAAAAGCATGTAGAAGACATGATGGAAATAATGTATTCCTATTTGTTCTTTCTGAGGTTTCCTCGTCGGTCCACACAGAGCTGGTGTTTTCTACTGATCCTCCTATATTTGACAGGAAGTTTAAGTTACACATTTTTTTTCAGCAAAGTCACCTATTTTAATAGTCTATTTTTTTGTAGTGTGTCACATTTTGCTCTCCTTGATACACCAATGTTTTACCTCAGGCAAGAGTAAACACCTTTTCTATTTTTTATTTTTTTTGCTTTATGTGCATATTCAGTTTTTTTTCTTCTTCTAGTAATCTCCAGTTGGGTCTGTCTTTTGTTTTCAGTTGATTACCCAAAAAAGACTGAATTCCAGTTAGCTACTCAGCTGCTTGTGTAGTCTGGCTGTCTTTCCAGGATCTGGTCATAGGTCCAGAGGTCAGGTCGCCCTGGTCACACTAACTGGCTCCCAGCATGAGATGAGTGACCACGTCTGTATTGTGTGTGTGTGTTTGTTTGTTGACAGTGCATAGATATCTCGCCCTAGCCCTCTGTAACTACAGCCAGATAATACTTCTAGGAACTATTATGAGTCGCCCCCTCAGACAGAGCCAAAACTTGTGTACGATTGGGTCTTTAAGTCCAACTGTTTGTTTGTTGTCCGGGACTGCTTGGTCAACCTTTTTGTTTCGTTTTTTTGTGCAAGCACAATTGTCTTATCTCTTGGTTGGTTAAGTTCCAAACTTTATTTTTTCATCACTTGCAAAACAATCTTTATCTCATCCCTGTCTCAGCCCCGGCCTCCTCATCGATCCCTTTGCTTGCCACGGTGAAAGAGTTGTCCCTTCGGCAAGTCTGCATGTGTTTGTGACAGCAGCAATGGCCTACATATGGGAAATAGAGTATGATGTGTGTGCTTTATGTTCACTAGCTGGAATGACATTTTCATTGGTTTGTTTGAAGCTCCTCCGTAGGGAAACTGTGGAGAGAGGATGAGGGGGGGGGGGGGGGTTAAATTCTCTTATTTTTTTCCTTTTCAGAGAAACTGTGCGAGTTCACTACAGGGCAGAATTGAGGGTCAGAGAAGTTCACTAGCTCAAGTGCTAGTGTTGTCACAGCCGTATGCCTTAATGGGAAAAACATTTCTTGAATGTTTTCAGCAAGAGAAGAAAGACTCCCTAAAACTATTAGCTTCTGCTTTTTTTTTGCTGTTTCAACTCCAACAAGTCAGTCAGAAAATGGAACAGTTGTCGTTGATTTGGAAAGTTTACTGTTAATGTAACAGTAGGGAATATCTTAATTTTCTCTCACAAAATAACCATTTGTAGCTCTTTGAATCACAGCTGTGCATATAAGCAAAGTGGGGCTTTTTCTCAATTTAGGATCTGGGCAGAGAGATCAGGCATGCGTGGTGCTGGGATCATGTGAGCGTTGGGGAGGGAAGCGGGGACAATTCCCTCCCCCTCATCCATCTATCCATCATCTCTTCCATCTATCCATCCTCCATCCTTCCTTCCATCTATCCATCCATCATCCATCCATCCATCCATCCATCCATCCATCCATCCATCCATCCATCCATCCATCCATCCATCCATCCATCCATCCATCCATCCATCCATCCATCCATCCATCCATCCATCCATCCAACCACCCATCCATCCATCCTCTGCTCCCCAACCTTCTATCTGGCTCTATCCCTTTCTCTGTCCCCTCCTCCTCTGCCTCCCACCTTCTTGACAGCTGGCCTGCTGAGCTGCAGATACTTACCCGGGATAAGAGGATTTACTGACACAATTGATCAGACATCAACCTCATTTAGCAAAAGAAATGTTGAATGTTTAGAGGGCTGTGATTTTGTCCTGGTGCGCATAAAAAATGTGCGACTTTTCTCTTTTCCGAAGTGAAAGATCGCAAGTTTGTGTGTGTGTGTGTGTGTGTGCCCTTGAGAAGTGTGTGTGTGTGTGTGTGTGTGTGTGTGTGTGTGTGTGTGTGTGTGTGTGCATATTGGATGAGGGTTAGTGCCAGGCACTCATGAGCCAGATTGGCAGTGAAGAGATTTCTTAATTACATGTCCGCTGTGTCTAATGAGCTCTGCAGGCTGTCCGTCTGAGCACTTTAGGATGGATTCTGTTCGCTGTCATACGGTCACAGCACAGTCGGCCGCAAATATGAACATGTGAGCATGCATTCTTACCACACACAAACACACACACACACGCACATTAACACACAATAAAGAAACAAACACACACACACACACACACACACACACACACACACACACACACACACACACACACACACACACACACAAACACAAACACACAAGACACATGCAGACACACACAAATCTGGTATTAAAGAGATCAATGCACAGGCTGAGGATCCGTCTTCATAGCACCTAATCTGATAGATATTGAGTCTTGTGTTGTTGTTCAGGTTGGATCTGCTTCCTTAACCACCCCCCTCCCCCCCACAACCTCCACTCCCCACTCAATATACACTCCCAGTGCTGCTGTGCTCTCCAGACAGGAGATATTATTAGTTAGCAGTCCATGGACTTATTGAATTACCTCACAGTGGAGCACTCCATCCAGCCACTGCCCAGTAATTAACAGTGAGGGACGTAGAGAGTTTGCGGTCTGTGTTATTTCTTGAAACCTGTTGACACATTCGATCAGTGTGATAATATGTGGCTGTGTCTGTTTGGCTGTTATCCATCACAAACTTTTGATAAATAACGCATCTGGCTTACATTAATGATCATCTTGAGGTTGCAGCAGCTGTTTGATGGTGTTGGCAGTCCTCTGCATAAGGGAAAATGGGTTGTGTTTAAACCGTAGTGGTTCCAGGCTACACACATATACGATATACCGATTTAAGCTTAATGTTTTAACCAGCAGCAACTTTATTATGTGAGGTTCCTTTTTAGTGTATACAGTAAAACAACAATTAATGGTTCATATGAGGAGTTATACATGCAGGTTACAAGTCACATCAGCAAATTAGCCACAAATATTTGGTCTTTCTTTTACCGTTAAGTCTATAAAAAGTGAGAAAGGGGGGCTTCCGGTGATGACGCGCTGAGAGAAAGCTAAAGACAGACGCTCCCGATCAATGCCGCCCTAAAAGTTAAGTTACACCGTGTTTATCGTTAGCTTATAGACTGAAGAATCAAAAAAGTAAATCTTATATCACTCAATTAAAGGTTGACACATCTAAAGTTATAACAGACAAAAATGAAATTGCAGAAGCATTTGCGGCATACTATGAAGAACTGTACAAAGATGAAACAGACAAAACAAACTCGATAAGAATCGAATAATAAAATAAAAAATCTGAAGCATTTACATTTTGTTTTCATGTGTCTAGATCAACTGTAGTTGATCAATCTTTCACAAAAAAAATCTGTATGAGACTTTTTAAGTCAAAAACCATCCAAAGTACTGAATACAGTTGTGTTTTGCATATAGCACATCTGTGTGTTGTTGCTGCTAGGAAAGAGTAATTCAAAAGTGCGTGTGTGTATTGTTTTGATGCTAAAAACAGTTTCAGAATGGGATTGTTAGGTTTCGTTTCTAGGGTTTCATTTTGCCGTATAAGTTAGAAGTTTATCTCCATGTGCTTTGTCCTATTCGGCCTGTGTGTTAAGTTTTGACACAGTGGGACAAAGTCTGCAACATGTGTGTAAGCATTCGGCAAAAACTGTAAGGACATCCTGACAGATTTAATTGATAGTGACCAAACTGGTTTAATCTGTAATAGATTCCTATCTGACAATGTAAGACGTACTCTTAACATAATTGAATTTTCCCAAAAACATAATAAGGATTTACTATTATTAACACTAGACGCGGAAAAAGCTTTTGATAGAGTACTGTGGCCATATATTTTCAAAACAGCAAAAGCTTTTGGATTTCACAGCACTTTCATCTCATGGTTAGAATTAATGTACAAAAACCCAGTTGCTCAAGTGAGAGTCAATGGTACCCTATCAAGACGCTTTCACATTCATAAGGGAACTAGGCAAGGGGACCCAATGTCAGCGTTGATCTTTGCTATGTGTATGGAACCTCTTGCTGAAGCAATCAGGCAACAAGACAACATAAAGGGATTAACTATAGGGCAAGAATGTCATAAATTAGCATTGTATGCAGATGACATTATTTTATATCTTACTTCCCCTGAATACTCACTCCCAAAACTAATGGAAACAATACAAGAATACAGTGACCATTCAGTATACAAAATTAATGAAAATAAATGTGAGTCTATATGCACAGGTAAACAATTGACAGATTACTCTAAAGGAAACCTCAGATTTAAGTGGAACCAAGATGAACTTAAATATTTAGGAATAATAATCCATAAAGTTCACAAAGTTAATTATCAGAATCTAGAGAACAAAATCAAACAGGATCTGAACAGGTGGAAAACTATACCGGACTCTCTTTTTAGTAGAGTAGACACAATTAAAATTATGATACTCCCACAATTCCTTTTCCTTTTTCAGAACCTGCCAACATCAATTCCTTCCCAAAGTTTTAAAAGATGGAATGGCATAATAACTAAGTTTATATGGAATAACAAAAGGAAAAGGGTCAAATTTAAAACATTAATAAAATCAAAAGAACATGGTGGACTAGCACTTTCAGACCTCCAAACCTATTTTCATGCCACACAAATAAATAACATAATGAAATGGACTAATGATAATATTAAAGCAAAGTGGCTTCCGATAGAAAAGGAACAAACTCCATTTTCAATAAAAACATTACCATTCATTGATAGAAAAGATATGACACAACTGAAAGGACAAAACAGATGGATTAACAATACTTTATGTAATTGGAAACACATTTGTAAAAAACATGATATAAATAAGGAATTACTCTATTTTAGAGAAATGGCATGGGATCCAGATTTCAAACCAAACAAAATGGACAGTGTCTTAAGAGTCTGGTCCTTAAAAGGACTACAAATATATTCACAAATAATAACTAAGTATGAAGTAAATTCCTTAGATGATATTTTAAAGAAATATGATTTAGTCCAGTCAAATTTCTACAAATATTTACTACTTAGAAACTATATAAAAACCTTTCAAAAAAGAGCAGGCATTCACGAGCAGCATCCCTTAGTACAATTTATGATTAAAAACTATAATATTGACATCAAGAATACACTTTCCAAAATATATAAAATACTACAAGAAAAGAATGAAACACAAGACACGGTGGCATTGAAGTGGAACTTAGAATTAGGGGGACAGTTAAAAGAAGAGGACTGGGAAAACATTTATAAAACACAGGGAGTACACATGGAAAATATACACAATATTCTTTATCACACCAAAAATACAATCAAAGTTTAGGACATTAAATTCATCAGATTGTTGGAGAAATTGTGGGGAAAATAACGCAGACCATTCACATGCTTTCTACTTTTGCCCATCACTAAAGACCTTCTGGCAACTGATTGCAAATTCTATTATGAACATTTTCCAAATTAACCAGGTACCTGAACCAAAATGTTTAATTTTAGGTGTAACACCGGCTGAACTCATATCAGAAAGAGACAAATACTTATTTAGGATACTTAGGATAGCAGTGTTTAAACAGATAACAAGGAACTGGCTAAAACCTAGTCCACCATCTTTTAAAAACTGGAAGTCAAATGTAAATAATATTTTAGAAATGGAAATAATTACCTATTGAATTAGAAACTTAGAAACTGAGTTTTCGATACGATGGAATAAATGGTTAACATATATGGATTGTAATTAAATATTCTGAAGATAGTCGTGAAGAGCAGGAAGAGTTTAACTCGTGTATATATGTACTTTCTATGTTCCTTTTTTGTGTTTTATTTTTTATTTTTTTTCATATGTAGTATATGTGTACTGATGAATATATTTTGGCCTAGGCATATATGTGGATGTACGTGTACATATATGTATATATATATATATATATATATATATTATATATATATTATTTATCATTACTGTATTTTGTTGTTTTTGTTTTGTTTATTTATCTACTTATTCATTTATTTATATTGTTTACATTTATTTTAAAAAAAATTGTTTGTAGGATGATGTAAATGTAAAAATAACTCATCAGAATACTATATGATCCTACAATATAGTATATATAAAAATAAAAGTCTATAAAAAGTGGTGTAGTGAAAAAGTCCAAAATCTGAAAATAAGGTTTAAAAAATTCTATAAAAGAGCGAAAAACTCTTTTTGTCGTTCCTTTTATGGATTCATTGACCAATGGTTTTAGCACTAGCACACAGTAACACAACCCTTTTCCAGTTATGGTGCCACTACAGTATATCCCTCTACCATGTGCTTAAGTGCACTACACAGTATATTCTGTACGCGATGTATTACACTAAAATCTTCCAAGATAAACTCTTGATTTTAAGATACGATTGTTTAAATCTTTCCATATTATGAGGACTGACCAATAAACAGTGTTTGCAGTGATTTCTGGGAATGATCAGTGTTTCTGAGGGCTACTGCAGATAGGAACTCATTTGAACTTGGTTCAGGAGTTTGGCAACAGGCGACCTTTGATTTGCGGCGCCGGCGGTCAAAGGTGCCCTTCACTGCGCTGTCTGTTTGTTTGCTCTCAAACAGATGCGCGTGTCTCTAGCACTGTGCAGGCTTCACCAAAGAAGGGAGCAGTAGAACTAAATTGGTGTGAATTCTGCATCTTGTGAAGATTTTTTTTTGGTGGGGCTCTCTCTTAACAACCACCAAGTATGTATTAATGGATGTTTCTCCGTTGTGTAACACCTGATAGGCCTGTACATTCCAGAGGCTTTGTGAGATAATTTACATAGAATAGGGATGGAACAGCCGGTTGAGGCGGGTCATTTGAGGATAGGCCCCTTTGAGCTGCTCTCACACACACACACACACACGCACGCACGCACGCACGCACGCACGCACGCACGCACACACACACACACACACACACACACACACACACACACACACACACACACACACACTCCCTTCAAAGCATGCTCAGCTCGCCGGCCATTCCCTTTTAGTCATCCCACCGGCTGACTGTCCATGTGCTATGTTCATGCCCAGTGAAACCATTTTTTTTGTTGTCCCATACGTGCAGGTTATGTGTTAGACAAATGTATGTTATGCTGTAGGAAATTTGCACTTCCACAAGACAGAGCCCAGATAGATTTCAAATAGGACATCTAATGACAGTTAGTATGGATGTCTATTGTCTATACATCTGTTCTGTGCCCAAAAGTCCAAATCCAAAAAAAAACTATTCTTATCGTTAAAACGTTAGGTAGAAAAGCAGAAAACCCTAATGTTTGAAAAGCTGAAACTAGATAAAGTTAATAATTGAGGCCCTGTTCTCACGGTGAAAACGTGACAGTTTTCCCGTTTTTGGTTTAAAAAAAAACCCCGTTCAGACACAATTTATCTGACATCTTCACTCGTACACATGTTTTCAGAGGAAATGGGACGAAATCGCTGTAAGCATGCCATGCCAGCAGTTGGCGGTACGAGGTAGTAGTAGATAGCTTTTCCGGTACAATTTGATGCATAAAACCTTACTGTAACCGAAAATTAATGCCACTAACGTTCATAAAGCAGTTGGTGTAAGCTTGGGGTTACAAGTATTGTAAATGACAAGCTTTCTGTCCTCTTATTTCACCCATTGAACTCGTGAAAATAGAAGACATGCTGGTAGTGAAGGGGCTTTGTGAGCGGCTATCTTTCCTGTTAGGCGTACTTCAAAATAAAAGTCAACTCACGTTTGTCCAGTGAAATGCTATTAATGTTTAGCCAGTGACATGCTTTTACTGTGAAGCCGTAGCCTTAATGCTCCTTTTGTTGAACAGTAACAGTAACTTAACCGCTGCGAACTATGGATAGTGTTTTTTAATGTAGAGAGCCGTGTCCCTGGCATATAGAAGCTACACACGTTTATTTTGCTAGAAAAACTGGCAGAGCACAAATCTTTCCCCAGACAAAGTGGCGCGGCGGTTGCATGGTATCAATAACTTACTAATAGACTCTCCGCTGATCACAGTTATGGTGCCGCGGAGACACCGTGCATGTTATGTTGTCTTCTAACTTTATAACTCGCGTGTGGGTATTTTGACAGCAAATGTTATAGACTATGCATACGTGAAGTGGAGCCGTGACGTCAGCGTTATCAGGGGAAATGGTTTCGGTGTTTACAAGAAACCAAAACCGTTGTGTTTTCCAAAAAATCCTCCCTGGGAGTAGATCTCAAAAACTTGCGGTTTCATGCCTGCGTTTGCTGTTTTCATGTACATGATATAGTGCAACCGCAGGAATTTTTCCGCGTTTGCACAGTTTCGTGTTGCAGTGAGAACAGGGCCTAAGTTTCAATCATTTTCAACTCGTCGATAATCTGCTATTCAATTCCGTATTAGTTTTACGTTCTTGGTCTACTAGTTACTAGCAGCATGGAATGTATTCATTTTTGGGAGGGAGCTGATTTTTATCTCTAAACCGTGCACCGTTGCTTGATTCTACCAATTTCCGGCTTTTTACAACATGAGAAAGTGTAAACACAAAGTTGTACAAAAGGCATAAGCGTTTATGTACTGCTCCAACCTGTGGGTTTAGTTTGAGATGATCAATAGTGCAGTAACAAAATGTTTTTTCTTCAAGTTGCTGTTTGTCTATGGCACCAATCAAACAATCAATCTCAACTGTTTCATATCCCTTCGTGGGAACATTAATCTTGTCATTCTTTATGTCTGAATCAGATCAGAATACTTGTTGGTCTGGATGTTTATCAGAGCCGGTTGGCAAAATTGTTGGCATGAGTTGCAATAGCCCTGTTACTATATCTCCTACTCAGCACTTCTAGAATAGAATAGATCTTTACGAGGCCCAAAGGGAATTTGTCATGCACATAAAGAGAGGGGTCACTGCACAAAATCAGACACAGTACATGCTGTGCAGTGCTCGTCCATTACATAAGCTTGTTATTTAGATGAATTGGCTCACCCAAAAAGTTTGGAATACACTCCCGCCAGTGAGGAATTGAATTCCAAGTTGTACTTTTTTTTTTTTGCTTTAAAGGCTATGCAATCAGGTTTCAAGAGTTTGGTGCTTTTTGAATTGCATTTTATGGCAATAAACATTGCGTATATCCAGTTAGCTCTGCGAGAGGGGGGAGGCCCCAATACATATTTGCCTGGCAGGGATCACTCACGGAGGCCTGGAGAAAGTGGGCGAGTGAGAGAGGGGGTGGCGGCTATAGTCTTGCAACAGGAAGTTGCACAACATCTGTTCCTTGGCATTTAGTGGGGGAATGAATGGCCAGCTGTGTGTTTTAGAGTGTGTCCTCATGCAAAAAAGTGTTGCATCCGAGCAGACAAAATGTGACATCCCTCTTTGTTTCCCAATTCCTTGAAATCCGAACACAACTTTCTTCCATTAGTCAAAGTTTCCTTTTCCCCAATGTATAGTTTATGCTTCTCATATCCAGTGGAGAAACTTTGGGCTCAATCGGTGCCAGAGGTGAAGTGTCAGAGCAACATTTCAAAACGATTGCTAAGTATTTAGCAACTCGTTCTTTCAAAAAAAGCCTGCAAGCTGAAGTCACTTTAGCAAACCTGATAGTGAGAAATAGTCCATACACTATTTATGCATATCACATAAGCAGTGCTTTCTCAGGAGTAGACTGACGCCCGAGAAACACCTCTTTGTAAAAATATAGGAGATGTTCCTGTGACAGCTACAAGCAGAACTTTTTGTCCACGAATTTGATCTCATAGAGTTGGCATTTAGCATTCCCCTTAGATCAAATGAGATAACGTAGCCATACTCTTACTTGTATTCCATATGAAGGAAAGTGCATAGAGCCACATCCAAAAAAGTTAAATATAAAACAAGATATGGGAAATTGAAATAAAGAACCAAATGCGCACTGTAAAAGGAGAGAGTCTTAAGGCATATGTACACAGCATCACGTAACATACATGGAAAAGTACATTTAAACTTCAAAACTAGTTTTTCTTGATAGCTCAGTAGCACACATCACTAGAGGTTAAATTAGGAGTGACACATAGAGCCATTGCCGCAACATACTGTATACTGGCAAGTATAGTGATGACACAAACATATACATCAAGCTGAGGTTTAAAATTGGAACTGTGTAGACCTTTGATTAGAGATCAGTACCTTAAACAAGGCTTAAAGAGGGGGGCAGATTTTGAATGTAGATTCCTGGGTTCCTAATGGTCATAGATCTAAATCCATGCAGTCTCTAAGGATGGGTATTTGTTTGCATTTGCAGAGTGTGGTGTTAGTTTACGAAACATATTTTCACATCATGTAATGCTTAGAATTGAATAATTCTATCATCATAAATTAAAACTAAATGTATTATTTTGAGGAACCTGGAACCAAACGTAAGAACATAATTAGTTTGTAAACAAAACTTGGTGCCCTGCTGCTGTAAAACACAGTGAAACGGTAACTTTTCAGGTAGCTTTCTAACTTAAAACAGTGGTCCGGGGATTAAATTTTACTGTGAGGAAAGTTTTTTCATTCAGTAATCAGAATATACCTTAGAAAATGTTTATTTCTCTTACACACACCAAGTTACACAGTGTACCTTTAACTCATGTTGATGTGAATAGATTAGAGCGGCTCAGGGCCAGACTCTGAAAATGATGAATACAATTGATATTATGTTTAGAAACTTTTAAAATTTGGCGACTCACGAGTGATACAAAAACAAGCTACAAAAGGCATCTCTCAGACAAGTTGATGTCTCCTTTTGGCAGGGATGCAATGAACAGTGCTTGCTGGGCATCCTGTTGAACTAAAAGAAGACAAATATTATGTACCTTGGTTTACATGTCTTTAGAAACTAAAACAGAGGGGCTGTTGATGGCCTGCAGTACATCAAACAGTCACACACACTGACAAACACACGCACACGCACACACACACACACACACACACACACACACACACACACACACACACACACACACACACACACACACACACACACACACACACACACACACACACACACACACACACATGCAAACAGAAGTTTGACATTTAACTAAGAACAGTGGCACTGGACCCATGTGTCACACTGCTTTTGAGTCTGTGTTTGTGTGTGTACGTATTTGTGTGTAAACTGTAAAGGTGGATGGGGGGATGGTGCACTGACCCACAAGCAGAAGCTTTTGAGTTCCGTGAGCGTTGAGATTAGTCCACATGTTGCAGAAGGGTGGCATGTCACTCCACATCAGTAACATTTTGTTCAATAAAACCCAGTTTTTTCCATTTTCTCTTGAGTCATTCACCTTACAGAGGAGAAGCGCCTATTGCATCCGTCCCAAATCAGAACAAGCTGCGTCAGCCTGTGGCATTTCTTCGCGTCCGTCCGTTATGCGTAAAGTACATGACGTCGGTCCTTACATGCACATGCTGTGTGTGTGTGTGTTTGTATGTTGGTATTTGTGATTTGCGTTGATGATGAAAGGATGTCCTCAAAGCTAAAGTACATGCATGAAATTACACACCACACCCTGTTGCCCAGATGACTGACAGCTTTTGTAAGTAGGTCATCTATGTAAATGCCAGCCTGTCAGTTTACATCAGCGGATGCAAAGCAAAGTCAGCACCCTGTGACCAAAGTCAGGCCGGCTTCACTCTGAGCAGCACTATTTACACAACAGTAACTCCATATTATTGCACTGTATATCAATATATTCCCCACATTTGTTGGGCTTAATTAATTAATTTAGTATTTAAGCTCATGGTTTTGGTCCACTACTTTTAAAGTTGTCTTTCCACTGCTCACAGCCTTTTTGTCCAGCCACAACAGGCAGCTGTTTTATAAGCTTAAAAGCTCTGTCAAACCCACTGCACAGTAAATGACCAGCACCAAACAGAGTATTGATAAAGGTAGCGACGAGCTGATCGAGAATTTATTAGTGAACACTCCGTTGTTTTTTTCAAAAGAGTGATGGGTAAAGCAGGGTGAAAAAGGAGAATAAGTAATTGTACACACATAGGTTATGCCTTTAAATATGACCTCACATGGCAAATTGTTAAATCAGCTAGCCATGCCACGCACTCGCCTGAAGACATGTGGGGATAGAGCCTTTGCCGCTTTGGCACCCAGACTCTGGAATGCTCTGCCAACATTAGGTTTGCTGTTTTAAGGGTCAATTGAAGACTCACTTGTTTAGGCTAGCATTTGGGTAACTTCTGTCTTTTATATGTACTTATACTTATTTTATCTGTTGTGTTTTTTAATTCATTTTATTCTTAGACGTATTCTTTTATTATACTTTTCTTTTCTATGCACATTGTAAAGCACTTTGTGTGACCCTGTCTGTGAAAAGCGCTATATAAATACATTTTACTTACTTACTAACTGCCCACAATTGAAGATTCATAGGCCTTCTCAAAGACAGGACTTGCTATAATAGATTCATTCGATTGTGTTCCTTATCAACTGAGTAAATCTTTTCAGGATCTTAGTTGCATCTCTCTTTACACTCCCTTTCTTCTCCTCCTCCTACTCCAGACTCTACAGGGCCAATGAGCACAGCCCACAGCCACCCCCCTCCCATGGGTGGCATGGTGGGCCACCCGTCAGTCATCAGCAGCTCCCGGCCCTTACCGTCCCCCATGTCCAACCTGGGCTCGCCAATGAACGGCCTGGCCTCGCCATACCCGGTCATCACATCTTCTCTGGGCTCGCCATCCGTATCGCTGCCGTCCACGCCTATTATGAACTTTGGACAACTCCACAGTCCACAGGTAAAGAATTGTGTCTGTGTTTTTTCGATGGTCACCAGATAGATATGATGGACATGAAAGGCTTGCTTTTCAACCTTTAAAGGTGCTCCAAGGAACTTTCAGTTTGTGTTCATTCTTGCACCCCCTTCGGACAAAGGCGGTAGTGTTTTTACTCCGCCAGCTGTTGTTCCTGGGTGAGCGTACCCATGACAAAGGCATTAAGAAAAAACTATATCAAAATAGCATTCTTTGCAGCGATGGTCTTGTTTGCTGTTACATGTTTTTCATAACCGTCAGAGGAAAAATTTGAATGTTTCAGAAATAAACATTAAAAAGTTCCTTTTCTTGAGTAAAATATACTTTTGCGCTTAAAATGAAGAGACAGCTCATGTGATGTTCGCAATTTAATTTTTCACGGCTCGCGTGAAGAATAGGCTCAAACTGAAACACAGCTGATTAAGCTGTGTATCAGCTGGGTGTCAGTTCGGCGCAGTTCAGCACCAAACTGACACGGGGACAGTATTGACGGTCCCGTTGGGAAGAACAATAAAAACACACACTTCATGCAAAGCGCAGCGTGAACCTGTTGGCACTGTAGGCTACGGGAGACGCTCCTCTCCATCTGATCGCTGATCCGCACGCGTCATTATCAAATGTAATATTTTCGCTCGGGGCTCCCGGTCAAACCACAACTAATCTTCCTAACAATGGCGACAACAACACTTTCCCATAATGTGAAGCTGATGGCGATTTATTAAAAAAGAAAAGAAAGAAAAGGCGCAGTGCTTCCTGCAATTGGGTCGGATCGAGTCCGGCCAAATTCACACCACAAACGAACTGCAGCAGAGTGCGTTTTGAAGCGCATCAAGACCACCTCTTCAGCTGGGTCTCGGAGCGTTTGTTTGGTCCGCCCCCGAGTGCGATTGCTGTATTCACACCTGTCTGAAAGATGCGCACCGAAGGTGGAAGTGCACCTGAGTTCGTTTCAACCGAACTAAACACAGCATGTGTGAATACACCCTTAATTGGACAAGACCGCTCAACATGATCTTTCTATTACTTGCTTCCCTCTCCTAAGCTTCATCAGCAGAGCTACATATTTTACTACCTTTGGCAAAATCAGTCTACAGTTTAACTATCTTGCTCTTTGGTCCACCATGTGCTCTCATTCCTTGAGGTTGAAGGTTAGCCATATCCAATGTGTTTGGCTGGCATACCTTGGCTTTCCTCTTGGTCCCCTAGCCTTTGACTGACCTTTAAACTTATGGCCCTAAAGGTCATCCCTGAGTTCGGTGTTACCGCCGTCATGCGAAGGGACTTAAGACGCAGTCCGACTATTAGCCCTTGAATGGATTACTGAGAGAAAGGACTAGGAGAAAAAGCCCCATTTTCTGTGGATTTCTCTGCTCTTTCAGACAGTTTCTCCTGATTTGTCCACACTCTCTTCTCCTGTCACTTTTCTCTTTAGCTTTTTTTGCTGTGAGGTTGCAAGTGTTGCATATTTTAGATTAAATAAATTATAGAAACAGAAACACCTGTAATACTGCCCTTTTTACTGTCTGCCACAAATCAGAGAGAGAGAGAGAGCTAATGTAGCCGCTTTTTTTGAAGTTGGCTCATGGTTGAGCCACCAACCCAACAGGGCTCATTGCTTTGATGATCGGCCGCACGTCAACACACATGTACACGCACTGAGTGCTTCATAGGCTGGATGCAGGCCATCGCTGCAGGGCACAGCAGACAATGATATACATTGGTTCAATCACAGTATAGATCTGTGCCCTCTGGGGACAGTCAGTGTTCACACAATTGTATGGTGGCTGAAACCGTCTTTTCACTGCTCGCCAACAGCTGCTGACCAAGCCACCACCGGGCCATTGTGTCACCTAACATCTTATACTATTTTCACGGGTGAACCGAAGTTCGTTTGCTGTCCTGAGCTGACATGAAGTATTGAAGCATATGGAAAGTCAGCTAAAGAGAAAAACATTAAAAGCTCAGATTCGATATTCATTTAAGTTGTGTTGCATATTATGTAGTGTCAGTCAGTTTGAGATAGCTAGGCTTTCCACTGAAGTCAATTCATTTGTCTATTATTTAAAAAAAAACAAATACAAAATGCCTGTTTTGTCCAACCACCATCTATAATAATAATAATAATTTAGTTTAAGATCAAGAAAAGCACAAGCTAGAACCAGTGTGCGATATTTTTAATTCAAAATGACTTAAATTAATAATCCATTATCAGAAAGGTTTTTCTGTCAGTCAACTATCTGAGACATGAAAGACTTTCTCTACTGGGATATGTACAGTAGGCTATGTCTAGCCCGTTAAGGGCCCAAGTAAACCTGTATGATGCAACGTGTTCTACATACCGTGTGTGTTGTATAAAGAATGTATGATGCATCAATAATCCATACACAGCGCTTGTAACCCTTTTTCTATACCAGTGTGTTGTCCGTCTGAAAAAGGAATGCATGTCTGAACAACTGTTTGAATTCACCACAAGGCTTTTTCTTTTCAAAACCATGCATGTGTAAAATGAATTATTTGTCAAACGTGTGTTGAATGGTGCACTCAGGAGGAATAACTGGCCTCGCATCAGCAAGTAGCCCACACGGAGGGCTGACTGCTCATTTAAGTGGGACTGTCTGCCTTTGGGGCCTCTACAGTGGGAGAAGGTGGCGGGCGTTGCGGAGAACTCAACGAAGAACTGAATAAGAATTCTCTTATGTATACGCTCGTCTGCTGTGAGGTCACGGGCCTGAATCTGCTCTGCCATTAGAGGACACTCGGAAAAGAGCACACATTGTAAATAAGTGATTGGGAGAGCCTGAGGTGACAGTGGGGGGAAAGATGTCCTATATGTCCTGCTGCGTCAAATATATGTAGGACAGGAGGGCACATGTCGGTCAGCCTTGTTGTTTTCCACTTGGATTGCAGAGGTTTGCAACACAAAAAACAACTAAACAAACAAAAATGTGCAACACAAATATGCATCTCACAGCATGCTGCTCGTCAGCAGGAGAGGGTCAAAGGGCTCAGAGGTGATAAGAGCGAGACAGATATGTTGCAGGCAAAGGAGGACCGGACTTGTTGCTGAGTCTCGCCCCACGTTTAGTCAGCTCCATTTGAGCGGTGGGGATTGCCAGTTATTTTAACCTCATAGGACTGTTCATACCTTTATGTCTCAGGGGGCTCTTTGAGGTCACATGTGAGATGTATCAATGCCTCATCGCACTAGAGTCACTTTTATTTAGGTCTAAATGTTGTGGACCCACCTACGAGTGTGAGTATTTAAACAAAATATATATACAGTATGAGAAGCTGATGATTAATGAAACACACATTAATGATTAATGATACATTGGCATAAACAATTGTTGTTTAGAAGTCTTAAAGTCTCAACAGCACCTTTGGAGTGCCCTCTGCTGTTTGTGTGTGAGAACTGCGCGTTCTGCACACGTGACTCCTCTCGAAACGCCTCTCCCTGTCAACAAACATTAAAAAACCTGTATGACAAGCCTCAGACTGACAGACAGCAGTCTCAGCGCCACCCACCAACCGAGCATGTGATCGCACCCTGAGACACTTTCACAATAAAGTGTGTGGGTGGGGAGAGGAAAGAAAGAAAGAAAAAACAGCATGGGTGAGCGGAAGACAAAATGAGCAAAAATAGGGGAAGGGGGAGAGTGTCATGAGACGGCCGAGCACTATTCACTCTTACTTCCCCTCTGCTTCCTCCTCTGCTGTCTGTGTTCCGTTTAGTTTTGGCCGACTCAGCTTCAACTCTTTGTCTCTGTTCTCCCTTCTGTCTTGCTGTTCTCCCTTTAGATGAATTCTATGAACAGTGTCAGCAGCTCAGAGGACATCAAGCCTCCGCCGGGCCTACAGAACCTGGGAAACATCAACTACCAGTGTACAAGCCCCGGGGGAATGTCAAAGCACATCTGTTCCATTTGTGGGGACCGCTCCTCAGGTAATGTTAGAGTGTGAGATGGAGGAGAGGGAAGAGTAAACACATGTACACTCCCACTCACAGTGTACATCGCATCTCGGCAAAGACAGTTCAGAGTGGTCAATTTTAAGGTGACTTACTAGGCATATTGTCAGGTTGACTTGTCCAATGTTGATTTGCTCTTTGAAAATTTTGTCTGTAAAACTCTGAAAGTTATAGACATACTTGCACAAAACACCCCAAAACAAGTCAGAGAAGACAATGCAGGATTAGCTGATCAAAAAAGGATGAAAAAGTAATCTTCAGATTCTAGAACATATTTAAGGACAGGCTTTGTATTCTAATTATTAAATAAATAGGCTTAGACATGCCCTATTATTTAGCATTGTTAACAGAAATAATAAACAATAATCTGTGTGCTTTGTTTACCGTTGTTGAGAAGCTAACTAATCTCCCAATATTTCTAACGAGTTTGAATCTTTTTTTGTTCAGTAATTGGAAAAATTACTTAAAAATCAGTTTTGATTCAACTCAACCACCTTCAGACTTGCTGCACCGATATAGGTGTTAAAGTTAAACATCAGTTTTGGTGCTGCTTGTTCTCGGTGCTATTTTTGATACAGTGTGGCCCATAAAAAACTTCTTGGCTGGAAAAGTGAATAGGATATCTGCCACAGTGCCCAGTTGTTCCAGATCATATCTCAAAGACATATCTGTTGACACCATTTGTGACAGGGAGTCCCTCAGGGATCGATTCTCGGGCCACTATTAATCAAGCTGTAAATGCCGCCTCTAGCTCAAATCACACAATAACATTGCTTCTGACAGCTACACAGGCCACACTCCTCTCAGATTTACTTAGCTCTCTCCATGACTTCCTCTATGAATGATAAGATCAAGTCAATGGCTGAATGCAAATGCATGTTTAAATAAAGACAAGCTGTAATAAGACTGCCACACAACTTCAGCTCATTTAAAACACCGCTGCCAGAGAGAGCCTGAGCACAGTACTCTCTCTAAATCTGTACAGTTACTCATAGAATATAATAAAATACTACTGCTTTTGATTTATAAATGACTCATTAAGCTTGGCCCAAAATACATTTATCATCTAGTTCAGAAATTGAGTCAGACTAATATAAAGTAATAATGCTTTTAACCACTATGCTGCCCACAGTTAGAACCAACTTCCTCATGAAAAACTGTGCCTTTAATTAGTTTTTATTTTTATTTCCCCTCTAGTATTTGGGGCAGTTGTGAACTACTGCTACTACAACTACATTCAAACCTTCTGATCTATTCTATTTCATTTTGATTTCATGTTATGTATTAGATTTCAATGTATTTTTTTTTATTCAATTATTTCTCAATTCATTTATTCCCTTTTCTTTCTTTTTATTTTATTTTTTTAAATCAGCTTACAACTACTGGTTCTACAACTAATATTAGGCTACTGTAACTGCATTCAAACTTCCTGGTAGATTCTATTTATACTTCATTCGTCATTTCATGTTATGTACTTTATTTAATTTTAATTTTAATTTTGTTTTCTAGTTTCTATTGCCTAACGCCTATGTAAAATGCTTTGAATTGCCTCTCTTTTTAAAAGTGCTCTAGAAATAACGCTGCCTTCCCTTTACATTTTTGCTGTTTCTTGGATCCTAAAATTTCTGTTTTATATTTGCTGTTTACAAAAGTATTGTCATTGTGCAGTATAGTGCAATGCGCTTTAAATTGTGATTCCAACGATTTGCTTAAATACACATCTACAGGAAAGCACTATGGCGTGTACAGCTGCGAGGGATGCAAAGGCTTCTTCAAGAGAACCGTCCGTAAAGATCTAACATACACGTGTCGAGACTGCAAGGAGTGCCTGATTGACAAGCGCCAGCGAAACCGCTGCCAATACTGTCGTTACCAGAAGTGCCTGGCCATGGGCATGAAGAGAGAAGGTATGTGTGCATGTGTGAGATGCTTAAGGATTTAATAATAATGGATAGGATTTATATAGCGCTTTATTCCCTAAGGACTCAAAGCACTTTACAGGGTTGCAGGTTCCATTCATTCACACACAGCCATACCGGTGGCAGACTGACGGAAACGTGGCTGCCATTCCGCGCCAACGGCCCCTCCGACCACCACCTCAAACATAAAGCAATCATACACATTTACACGAGGCAAGGTGGGTGAAGTTTCTTGCCCAAGGACACAACAACCATGTTGTGTGCCGGGCGGGTATCGAACCGCCAACCCTTTGATTATTGGCCAACCCGCTCTACCAACTGAGCCATGGTATATGCCTTGGCTTGTTTTTTTATCCTGTACCTGACAAAACTATCATTAAAAATGTATGTTGTGGGGATAAGCATCATTCCGCCCTGCAGAAATGTATTTGAAATTTGAAATTCTCCAAGATTCCAAAAATACTAAACATGTCCAGCTGAACTATGTATGACACACGATACACATCTTTAAGCATACTGTATGTGTGCTGTAATGGTGCAGAGGTAAAAATTGTGTTTTGGAATTATTTTTATTTCCCTCAATTCACACTAAGCATGTAAGAGCTGGAATAAGCTAATACTAAAAGGATCAGTGATGATCAGTGAAACTACTTGATTTAATATTGTTGCTCAAGGACATTAAAGGAAAAAATTCAGTTTGTAGTTCAAACCATTGATTATTCAACCAATGGAAATATTGAAGATAAAACATAGATTCTTTGTAGCTTTTCTTAAGTAATTTAAATTTTGTTTTAAAACAAATAACTTTTATACATCCTCCTCATTAGGAAGATATCAAACAGGGCCTTAGGCAATTGCGATGTCATTCCTTTTTACATTTCAAACGGTAGAGCTGAAAAGTCTCTTTCAGTGTTCTCCAGTGCTTGAGTAAATAGTAGGGATGTTATGGCTTTGCTGATATCTGTAGCCCATGACAATAAGTATGGGGTGTTTGACCTTAAATGTGTATGTTTGTGTGTGTGGGTGTGTGCGCAGCGGTGCAGGAGGAGAGGCAGCGTGGGAAGGAGCGGGGAGAGAGCGAGGTGGAATCTAGCAGCAGTTACAATGAGGAAATGCCCGTGGACAAGATCCTGGATGCTGAGGTGGCCGTGGAGCCCAAAACAGAGACGTACAGCGACGGTAGCCCCAGCAACTCGGTTAGCATTACAAGTATACTATACTTGATTGGGCCAAGCCTATGAACTATTTATCACTGTTTTCATCATGAGCCTGAGGTGGCACTGAACAGATGGGGGAACCACTATGTACAATAGAATGTGTTGCTTTATATCACGTTGGCCAAGCGTTTTGCTAATGTGAGGCTGAATGATAAAATATTGTCAGTGTAAGTCTACATGATGTATGAAACGTTTTCTCTCCTTGTTCCTCTCCAGACCAACGACCCTGTCACTAATATCTGCCAAGCAGCAGACAAGCAGCTGTTTACCTTGGTGGAGTGGGCCAAAAGAATCCCGCACTTCTCCGAACTCCCCTTAGATGACCAGGTCATCCTATTACGAGCAGGTAGACACAACACACACACACACACACACACACACACACACACACACACACACACACACACACACACACACACACACACACACACACACACACACACACACACACACACACACACACACACACACAATGTATATTACTAAGCATTTTCCTTATAAGTGTTATTTTGTGTTTGTATTATTTTAACATGTTCAATAAATTGACTAATAAAAAAATATTTAAAAAATCCCATGAATGCTACAAAAGTGTGATCACATCTATATGTACACGGAGGATATGAACACCATTGATAAAAAAACAAACATACACATGCATATATTTCCTAACCACAGTAAACTGGCCTTTCTACAACCAGTTGCCCTCATGGCAAAGTTATTCAGGCAGTCAGTCCATTTAAGTCTTTCACATTTGCTCAACACTTATTTGCTATATATCTAGTTTAATGGAGCAGTGTGACACCAAATATAACTGGACTACTTGCCTAGTCCCCACAGTGCGGTTTGCAGCCGCTCCATGGCTGACCTCTGCTGGTGAGAGATTTCACACACATGCTCGGATGAGGATGTGAAAAAGCCATGCAGTGGACCTCATAAGAATCTTTGTGGCTTTAAGAAAACCGGTGGATGGTTGACAAATGACGGCTGTGATGTCATATATCACCCATTCACACTTTCACAGTGTGTAATATGACATCATCAAGAAAGTTCTAGAAAATTCTACAAAGTTTTAGAATGCAACACTCCCTAGGTAACCCCACCCCTTTCGAATAATAACAGAAGCTAAAGTGGCCTTCAAGGACAAGAACAATTCTAAATTCTAAACAATGCACCTGATGACATTCCAACCATGACACTTCCAACATGGCGGCGCCCATGCCTTGGTCCATGGTATGGAGTAATACGGAGATATATGAGACCCTTTCTAAGGGAAAAAGAATCAGCTATTATACACTAAATTAAATGTACTTATGGATATTATAATTATTTTCTACCAAGTCTGCTATGAATTCTACACACTGCAGGTTTATTTAGGAAGACTTTAAGGAAGGGATGAGGAGGTCATCATTGTTTGTTCTTTTGTTTTGTTTTTGAATCCAGGCTGGAACGAGCTTCTTATCGCCTCATTCTCCCATCGCTCAGTCACAGTAAAGGATGGCATCCTGTTGGCGACAGGCCTCCACGTGCATAGAAGCAGCGCCCACAGTGCTGGAGTGGGCTCCATCTTTGACAGGTGTGTAGGCTTAGAAGATAAGGCCAGATTTAGCGCTTTTTTTCCCTTTTATTTTTTTCTTCTAATGTGCCTTTGATGTTCCTTTCGTATTCTGGTAGTGTCAACTACTATCATTATGAAGTGAAAATGCGAGTAAAACGTGAGGCGTTGGTATTAATCAACAACTCTTATCAGCTTAGTATGGAGCAGTATGAAAATGTCAAGTCACAATTATCTTGTCTCAATTATTTTGATTCACAATATTTATCTTGATAATGGTCAAAATATTCTTACAACTCTTAACTCCTTGAAATGGCTCTAAAAAGTACTGGAATGAATAGACTTTACATTTTGTTGAATGCAATTTTGCTTAATTAATCAACCTTGGAATACACCCTGGAGTATTGGTTTGTAAAGAGACCTTTAATGTCAAAACTCTTATACCGTCTCATCCACTTGACCTCCTGCAGAGTCCTGACGGAGTTGGTATCCAAAATGAAAGATATGCACATGGATAAGACAGAGCTTGGCTGCCTGCGAGCCATCGTCCTCTTCAACCCAGGTCAGTTTATTCTCAGCTCACTGTTCATTTGTATACAGTTTCCAAAAAAAAAGCAAGACCACTGTTTATTTCGATCATGATAAGCCAATGATGGAATAGGTGGAGATGTGTAATGTTTGGCCTGACTGTGTGTGTGTGTGTGTGTGTGTGTGTGTGTGTGTGTGTGTGTGTGTGTGTGTGTGTGTGTGTTTGTTTGTTTCAGACGCAAAAGGTCTTTCGAACCCACAAGAGGTTGAGGGACTGAGGGAAAAAGTTTACGCCTCGTTGGAATCGTACACGAAACAGAAATACCCCGACCAGCCTGGCAGGTAGGAGAGGCCTCACATTACAGCATAAACTAATATCAAACAAGCTTAGTTTAATCGCTGCTTTAGTGCATAGCGATGAAAATTGCTCCTATAAGTTCAACAGTACAGCATTACTGTAGATGTACAAAATGGAAAACTTAGTAAAGCAGCTTAGCATTAGTTAACATTAGCATTAGTAAAATATATCTAAAATATTGTCAGTAAAAGTCCACATTATCAGGGGGAGTGTTAGAGTAAGGATGCATTCAAATGTATTCAAATACACGATTGTATGATTAACTCAAGAGGAATGCATCACATTGTATGCATTGTTGCTGTTGCATGGTGTGCTAATATCTTGATCCACAAAGTAACTTGTAACTTTAGTATGTAGGTTTGAATGCAGCGCAATCAAAAACCTCTCTGAGTGTGAAGTCTTATTAAACGGAAATAGAAGATGACACACAGCAAAAGTTAGCTTTTAATAATTTAGTAGCAACTTGTTTAATGGGTAAATGCTACAATTCTAGAGATTTTGGATGGCAAACCCCGACAGTGACTTTCTACATAATAGAAAAAATTATGACGCCCGCTATTTCCTTCTTTCCGGCAGGTTTGCCAAGCTGCTGCTCCGCCTGCCCGCCCTGCGCTCAATTGGCCTCAAGTGTCTGGAGCATCTGTTCTTCTTCAAACTGATCGGGGACACGCCTATCGACACCTTCCTGATGGAGATGCTGGAGGCTCCTCACCAGATCACATGACACCAGTCCCCCCTCCCCCTTTCCCCCGTGTATATACTCCCACATTGTCAGCGGTATGAAGATGGAATAAAAGAAAAAAGACTTGATTCAAATTGTAAAACAGCATATTTTGTACCTAGCAAAGCATTGTAATTAAAAAAAATAAAAAAGTATTTTGAGGTTGTGGGGCCAGCCGAGTGGTGAGTGGCAGAGACGATCGAGTACACTGTTGTCAAAATGAATTCTAATAGAACTGTTAACAGATTTCTTTTGTAAATAGATAATTTCAGGTGTCTGTTTTAAAGCAACCCAATGCAATTTGAAGAAAAAAAGAAGAGAGAATCATATTTTATTCAAAGAGGAATTGTATAAAAAAAACAGAAACCATCCTTGCATTTCTTAAAACACATTTGAGAATTCTTACAGAATAAAGTTATTTAAAAATGTACCTGAAATGTGTTGTTATTCTCCTTATTAGAAAAATGTATGATAAATATGCCTCTCAGTGTACAGTGGAATGTAGTTGTGTTTTTGAAGCCAGTGCAAAAATGGTTTAATTGATGGATGTTTTGCACCCGATTTCTAAAAAAGTTGTTGTTGTTTTATGTGGTTGTCTCAGAGTTTCAGCAAACTGAAACTCTGAGACAACACAAGGGAATCTCTTTAAGGTTGTCTCTCCGCAAGGCAGGATGCCATAAAGCTTGGTGGAGAAAATGTCTAATATATTATGAAAACAAAATTCAAACACATTTCTGAAAAACTGAGCAAAAAGTGTAATCAGCTCAACTTAATATTTATCTATACCAGTTAATTTTCCTCTTTTTTTTAAAGCTTATTTTTCATTCTAGCATTTCATGAATACGAGCAGAAAAATGTTCTGTTCTTAGTGCAAATTGAACTTTAAATCAGTGCTGGCTGAAACCACTGTTGTCCATTCTTTATATGGCCTAGCCACCAGATGGCGCCCACAGAGTGAAAACACTGGCAAGATGGACGCAGCCTCTCTTAGCATGTTTCATATCCGTCATATCGGATTCCTGTATCCTCATCTGCATGGTTCCAGTCTGTTACAGAGCTTACATGCATCAACATCACAAAGATATGCGCTGGTGCTGGTATAACATGGGAATATAAATGTTAACATCTGCAAAAACAATAAAGAACAACCTACCAAAATATAAATCAGCCAGGCCGATAATGCTGACTTATATTCGCCTATCACAGATATATCAGTGCCACTGTAGCTGTTGATTTGCTGATAATGAGAAGAAATTTCAGTACTCTACAGAAATGTCAAAAGTTGTGTATGAGGTATTGTAGAGTTTCTTTTTGAATAAAGAAAGGAAGAAAATTGACAAAAACAGATTTGTTTAAACTGTCAACTGTCAGATTTAATAATAGCTTTATAGTAAAGTTAGATGAGTATCTATCTATCTATCTATCTATCTATCTATCTATCTATCTATCTATCTATCTATCTATCTATCTATCTATCTATCTATCTATCTATCTATCTATCTATCTATCTATCTATCTATCTATCTATCTATCTATCTATCTATCTATCTATCTATCTATCTATCTATCTATCTATCTATCTATCTATCTATCTATCTATCTATCTATCTATCTATCTATCTATCTATCTATCTATCTATCTATCTATCTATCTATTGCACAACAATGAAGCAATCTTGATTGCTAACAATTTGACATTGTAGCTGTGTATGTATTGTAGCTGTGTATATGTATGACCTTTCAACCTGCACTTTCCTTCCTGAGCACTATAGGAATTATAAGTATCTAAGTATCTAATGACAAGTTATTGTCTTTAATGTAGCCTAAGTAACTTTAAGGCATTCAACGTGGGGGTGGGGGGTAGAGAGAGAGAGAGAGAGAGAGAGAGAGAGAGAGAGAGAGAGAGAGAGAGAGAGAGAGAGAGAGAGAGGGGCATGGAGAGGGAGAGAGTGACAGAGGGAGGAGAGAGGTAACCGGCACCTGCACATGGAGGAAGTATCTATCTCTCTTTCTCTCTCTCTCTTCTTCCCGTTCACTCCTAATAGGATAATTGATAGATAGCCTAAATAGTCAATAACACTGGACTGAGAAAGGCCGTCGGAAGCGCCGAGGAGAAACTTTGACGCGCTGCTCTCTGCTCCGAGCAGCAAGTTGCAGCAGGACTTTGAGCGTCGGAGATGCTCTGAGGAGAGCTGAGAACTGATAGCTGAGAACCAAAACAAAACAAAACAAAACAAAACAAAAGAAGGAAAAAATATTTATACTTTTCCCCAACTGCCGGAAAACTCGCATTTTACAGGTAGGCAATGGCCTTCTTCAACTAACTCTGTGTAAAGTGTCGTTTTACATTATTATTTATTTTGAATTAACTTTACTCAAAATATATCTTACAAAGTTTCTTCAGAGGATGTATGTAATGGTAGCTCGACCGGTATGCTTGTGTGTGTAAACCTTATGAGTTATGACATAATTTAATCAATCACCTATAGTTTTTTTTATTTATCTTTTTTTTCATTGTTATTAATTTTGTTTTGTTTCGTAGTTTCTATTTGATAGTGGTGTGCCATTTTTAGCCCTGTCTGTAGCACATGGTCCTCAAACTAAATTAATATGCTATTTACGGTAGTTAATTTTTTTTTACCAACCGTCAAAAACTATTAAAAACAATCGACATCTCAATTTAGGCTACTGGTGAAGTTGCACTTGAATGCCCCCTCCATCCATATGTGTTGGGCCAAATTAGCCAATATTTCAGCTGCGCCCTGCTGATTGGAAAAGTGTGCTAATTAAAGGATTTCCCCATTATTGCAGATATGGATCAGAGGGCAGTGTGTGCCGGATGCCACCGGCTGATCACAGACAGATTCCTGCTCAGAGTCACTGACGGCCTTTGGCATGAGGAGTGTGTGCGGTGCGTGGCGTGCGGGGACGCGCTCAAGAACTCCTGCTTTCTGCGTGACCGAAAACTTTACTGCAAACGGGACTACGCTGAGTGAGTGCTGCTCTCCTATAGGCTACTCTTTTGTCCCGGTGTTACAACTGAAACTAGAACTGCGAGCAGTTGTGAACGGGGGCCAAGCCTCCCACGCGACTCGGGATCGGGCGTCGTCGTCCGCGGCGCCGGCCCCTCGCCTCACGGAATCCGGGGATGTAAAGTTTTTGAATGTGGGATGTTTGGTTTGGGAGTTATAGACCAAAAGGCAAAAACAATGGCAGAGAAAGATGCTCAAGTGTGTTTTTGGCGCCCCCTTTTGGAGCAATTTAAGGAAAAAGTAGAACCAGCCTGAGAACCATAGGACAAACACATGTGTGAAGTTTGGTGTTAATAGGATAAATCGTTTTGGATTTAGGAGCAGTTTGGTAAAAGGTAGCTAATAGGCAAATCTTTAAAGCGCTACCGTTTGGTCTTCCGATGGTCGTAGAAAAATTCTTTACACAACATTTGCTCGTGGGAGTCGGTAGAGCATAATGCTTTTGGTTTCGTCCAAATCGGACAAAAACTGTAGGAGGAGTGTGTTTTGGTGACTGACACAGTTTTTGCGATGTAGCGAAAGAAAATCCCATATGCAAATGGGCGTGGCCTATCTCAAAAGATGCAGCTGACTTGTGGGCATCTGTGGATATAAAGTGTTTGACTGTGGGATGTTCGGTGTGGAAGTTATAGCCCCAAACGCGTTTTCTTTGCTTTTTGTGGTTTTGGCGCCCCCTATGGAGGACATTCGCAAAACTACGTTAGATAGAAAGATGCAGCTCAATGTACCAAACAAGTGGATGTCAAGTTTTTGAATGTGCGATGTTCGGTTGGGGAGTTATAGCAAAATCAAATTCTCAACCTCTCCATTGCAAAGACACTTTTTTGAATTTTCCCGCCGAAAGACTTAGGAAATGGCGAAAACAGGCAAAAAAATTGAAAAAGTATTTTTTTTAATAAGTCCGGCCCACAAAGGAATTTCTTGCCCATATTTTTTCGATAGACTCAAGTATGCCCCATGATAGTCTCCCTTGAGTTTCAAGAAAATCCCTCTTTTTTTTTTTTTTTACAGATTTTCGCAAATTTTTAAAGCGCTACCGTTTGGTCTTCCAATGGTCGTAGAAAAACTAATTGACCAACTATTGCTCGTGGGAGTTAAGAGGGCATAATGCTTTTGGTTTCGTCCAAATCGGGCGAAAACTGTAGGAGGAGTATGTTTTGGTGACTGAAACAGTTTTTGCGAAGTAGCAAAAAATATATCCTATCGCAAATGGGCGTGGCCTATCACAAACGATGCAACTGACTTGTGGGCATCTGTGGATATAAAGTTTTTGACTGTCGGACTTTCGGTGCGGAAGTTATAGCCCAAAACGCCTTTTCCTTTGTTGTAGCGCCACCTAGTGGCCAGCATGTCTGAATTTTTGTGTCTGCGTACGTACCATGGACCTGGATAAGCCATGCAAGTGGCATGTCCCAAGCCTTTACGGTTTGGGCTGCAGCACCACTTTTACGCATGGAAGAATAAAGAATAATAATCCCTACAAGAACAATAGGGTTCCCTGCCCCGCAGGGCTTGGGAACCGCGTTGCTCTGCAAAACGCGGTCCCAGCCCTACTCGGGCTTGGCCCCCTAATAATAAACTCACAAGCATTCATATTCACTTTTCAAACTCGAAGAGAGACTGTCATTTGCAGCCTCATCCAAGGAATTTTCCAGGTCGAGCTCAACTAATCAATATCATTATTTCTCGGAAGTTTTTCATTAATAAATGCAATCACAAAAGTTAAACTTGTTTATAGAAATGGCCTCTTACAGTAAGTTGTGTAATCATGCCAATTTTTCTGAGTGATAAGACTGTAAAGTCAAGGTAAAAGACATTCTAATTCAATGAGATTACAGTACATTTTGGGAGAGAGTACCCTATATAAATACAGTTTGTGATTAAAAAGTAACCATTAAAATGTGTATGCTAAAAATATACACATTTAACTGTACCCCATTTCTTTTTTTACAGAATAATTTCCTTTTTTTCATAGTCTTCTTGTCATCGTGAAGTTATCATCATAATCCATGTTATATGAAAAACATCTCATGGCGTTCGGCTAATGTACTTTTAATTTAGTCTCATTACATGGCACAAGGTCCAAAAACTTTTGTTTTTAATCTTGCAAAGCCATTTATTTTTTACAACAGAACCCTTGTGCAGATCTGACCTTGACTAAGAATGTGTGTGTGTGTCTATGTGCGTGTGTGTGTGTGTGTGTGTGTGTGTGTGTGTGTGTGTGTGTGTGTGTGTGTGTGTGTGCGTGTGTGTGTGTGTGTGTGCGTGTGTGTGTGTGTGTATGTGTGTGTGTATGTGTGTGTGTGTGTGTGTGTGTGTGTGTGTGTGTGTGTGTGTGTGTGTGTGTGTGTGTGTGTGTGTGTGTGTGTGTGTGTGTGTGCATTTGTAATCTAAATGCAGCTTTTCCTACTTTGCACTAAATATGTAGGAATAGCCTATGAATTATAGTTAATGGGAAAAGCATGGTGTTATGTACGTTTTTGTGTGTGTGTGCATGTGTGGTTGTGTACCTGCGTATATGGTATAAGTTTACTTCCAGGGAACTTGGCACAGGGCACTAAGAGAACAAGGTGACTGTAGGAGGAAGGGGAGGCGAGGGAGCTGGAATGTGAGAACACTACTCTACACCCATACACACACACACACACACACACACACACACACACACACACACACACACACATGCACACACAAAAACAAAAACAAAAAAACCAACACGCTCACACCTTCACACACACGTACAGCACACAACCAGGGGTAGAGCTCAACTGACACATTGTCAAAATGTGTTAAAATTGCTAGGCCCATTGGCGTGGCAACTGCAAGCTGGGGACAACATATGGTCTCGTCCATGAGGCGGTCCCTCCCCCCCAAAAGTCCCACCGTCATCACCAATCGCCCACTGCCGCTGCCTCATTCCCTCTTTCTACCTCCAGAACACGCTACCACCATAACAAGAGCCAAGACTAAAACTGCACACCCTAACAGGCAGCTCACATTATTTCTGAACAATTTAGTGATGGTCTTTCTGCCAAGCAGGCAGGGAAATAAGGAGTGTTGCACTCATCGGTCCAGAATGCTCCTCGCCATAGTGTTCCCACTCTGCTAAATTGCAGTGGTTGAAGGCCTATGTACCTTTTGTGAGCAGAGTATTTTTTTAGCAGAACATTTAAAAATATAAAACTTTCCTTCAATGATGACCCAGCCCTGATATATAAACTGGCATTCTAATGGATGGAAGTCAGAGTGGATTCTTGTAAAAACACCCAATTTAAAGTACTAACGCTTGATGGCCGGAGCACAAAGGGAAGAGCAGGACTGATAGGTAATTAGAGAGAGTAGAAGCCATATGTCAGAAGATCTGTGGCATCCCTACAAGAGAGGCTAGTGGTGTGAACTTATTTTGGGGGACAGAGCGCTCCATGGGCCCTGGCGTTATGTGCCGTGGCATCTGGAAAGCTCTGCTCACAGCAGCCCCTGTGTGGAGCGATGGGACAACGCCCAGCCGACCGTGAGTTATCTGACCTGACCAATTAGCAGGAGGCCTGGTGCCAGAGTACTGCCTCTGAGGTCTCATGTCTCCAACCTACCTTCTTCTAGTCCTGTCTGGGGTTGTGGTATTATACCTTATAACACATGATGAGCACCACTTCTGTCCACAATAGGTTTAAAATAAAACCTGTGCCAGTGTTTCTCTCGCATTGCAAACTTTCCCCTTTCTTTTGATCTGGGACGAGTGGAAGCCAAGTGATGATTATTCCATACTGTGACAACATTTGTCTCCGACCACACACTGTATCAATTCCCCCGATCTCGTCTTGTTTTTACGGTTGCTCGCGTGGAAAATCAATGCCAGGCAGACCACCAGGTTTGGCCGGTTAATGGAGGCTTAAAGATTAAAAAATGCCCGTATTTGAATATGGTGTCATTCCAAATGTATCAGTGCTTGCTTTTGTTACCTTATTTCACATGTTAAGGGTTAATGTGTAGATTTATGCCAGAGTGGCGATACCAATTCCAATCCTTCCCAGTTTATTATTAAAAACATAAAATACAAGAAAACAAACAGGATCAACACCAACAAACAACAAAAGCAAAGTTTAACACAAAAAACAAGGTCTTGAAAAAAAAACTTGCAGTGTTTGGACTATGCAAATGTAGTAAAGTGGATTAGATCTTTTAGATGTAACTACTAACAGATTCATGTTCTTTGTTATATTGATATTCATGGTATTGGTATAAAGCCAAATGAGAGATAACCACTGGAGATTATCTCAATTTAGTGACTCAGTAATAATGACAATTTAATCTAGAGATGATAGTATTTGGATTTGATTTGTCTAATTTTGGCCATTCATGGTAAATGAAAAGATCTGTCCTCATATGTGTTGTATTATTTCCTTATTTTAAACAATGGCACTTAGATTGAGTATTTACATAACGATCATGTTGATAAAGAAAATCTCTATACATATATATTGTGTGATATATAACTTTCCAACACATTAGAAGATCGTCTGCGTTATTGGTCATATACTCTTTTATTTTTTTTTTAAGATATTTTTTGGCACTTTTATGCTTTATTGATAGTGTAGAGACAGAGTTGAAATGGGGCAGAGAGGCTGGAATCGAACCCGTGTCCGCTGCTGGCCGAGGCCCATGGGGGGGACGCCCTACCAACTGAACTAAGGGCGCCCCAGGTCATACATACTCTTGACGTGATTTTATTGTCCTCATAAAGTATTTGTTTGCTTGACCCGCGGCGGTCGCACAGGACACACAGTATAAACAACGGACCAACTGTAATTTAATAAAGCGGAATGCAAATGCCTGACTGACAATGTGATGTTTGGGTTGGCTGGATTGTCACTAGATTTAGGTTGGCTAAACGGTTCAGTTGGCGGGTGGAATGGACATGAGATTGGTCGTCGGATCGGCGGTGTGACTGGCGGTGCACTTGACCCGCAGATCTATATCTGATATGTGGCCTCTGCTTGTGTGTGTATGTGTGTGTCTCTGTGTGTGTGTGTTCAGCTCAAGGATCCAGGTTAACCTGATACAAGAAACAGGATCTGTCGCCTCTGCATGTCCACCAGACCAGCAGTCTGTTTGTCTGACTGCCAAAGGTCAGCACTGAAGTCAGGTGCAAAAACAATGAGAGAGGATGGCTCTTTGCTCTGGAGTAAATGTGTCTAAACAACACACTGTCTTAAACAGTGCATCTTCGATTGGTGAGTGCCTGACCCTGGCCATGTCTCCGGTGAAAGGTGCATCATTTTGCTGGTTTATTTCTCTTAGAACGATCTTGTCACTAATTGCTGTGTCTATAAATCCAGCGTGACTGAGTGTTCCCGCTCTCCTAACAGGGCCTCCAGGTCAATCATGTCAACGGAAACTCTGAAATATTAAACACCTTGAAACGCTCCATAAGTATCCGAGCTACTCTTACCTTTGCATTAAGAATGCTTAGGAATACATGGGTACGATAAGACGAACTGCACAGGGCCCATAATGGAAGAGCATTTCTTGAATTGATCTCAGCACATTTAATGCCTTTAGTTTTCTTTCTTTGCTGACACGTAGCATTAGCATCATGTTTTAAGACGTCAAATCGAGTGCTTTGCCGTATCATACAAACATTCCGGGTATTTCTTCTGCCACACTTTCCTTTGAAAGTGTATACGTTGTTGCACCTTGTGTTGCCACAGGAATGCACATACCACAGACGGTATGTTGTTGGCCATATTAAAGCACATACCATTGAGGCCGTGGGGCAGACGACTTGGATGGGTCAAGAAGCCCCAAATGACCCTCCTGAGCTGCTGAGAATGGGCTTTAACGTTTCCCTGGCGACCCCGCAATAACATTGAAAGGTCCCCAGCAATGTGTGGCTTTAGGATGCTGCAGCTCCAGCCTCTTCTGATAGGGATGTATCAACCTTGCTGTTTGTTTTTCTGAGTTTCTTTGTTTGTTTGTTTGTGAATATTGCACCTAACATTATTCGAAAGGTAGTCAGATACAATATTTGTTTAATGGACTTTTTTAAATTTTTGTTTAATTGATACGTCTGGATAGTGCAAATTGGCCTACTTTGAAAGACCGTATGGCACACATCCTTTCACTGACTGAAATCATAACTGCCTGAGACAAAACACATAAACAAACAATACAATTATTAATTCACTGTAAAAATAGACAAGTTAAGCATTGTGATTTTCTGATCACACAGATTATCGCTGTGGTTGACTGTATCACACACCGGTCAGCAAGATTAATATTGAAAATTATTATTCTTCAATAATTATATATTTTTAAAAAAATTCAGTGTTCAGGAACATTTCATGTTATAGTTTTTTTATTATTGTACATTAATCTTAAAAACTTTAAGTGAGTTTTCTTTGCTAAAGAGAAAATAAATAAAAATAATTAACATTGAATAAGTAATACATGAGACTCTACTGGGCTGCCTGAAGGATTTGTATTTTTGACAACAAAAACATGGGGGAGAAAAAAAAATCACTATCACTTTTTCTCATGCCTCCGGCACTGACTGGTCTGGTGACCCAAGTCAGGTCTTAGAGACAAACACCAGCTCCAGAATGATGACGCATCATCCTGCGTGACAGACCCAAAATGCCGCGGTGTCAGCCAGCGGACAATGGTCCTGCTGCTTGGGGGCTGGCTATGTCTTTGTCCTGCTCTGGTAAAGCAGACTTAAGGATAATTCCGCGGATAATTCATGGGACCGGCGGCTCAGCCTGTCCCACCGGGAGACCTGATTCCCTCCCTCTGCCTGGAGCCATGGCCTGCCGAGAAGCCTTTCTCCTGCCTCCCCGGGAGCGCAGCCTCGGACACGGCAGCCGGAGCCACGGCAACAGTCTCTCAGGCTTAAGCCCACCGGTCCTGGTTGCCGGGCGCTAAGACGCACAACCGCCACGCTAAGGGTATGTGTCTGAGTGCTCGGGGCTAGGAGGAGGAGGAGGGAAAGGGGAGAAGTCAGGTTGGCAGTTGTTTTGAGTGACAGCTCGACTCAGCAAGATTCCCCAAGTCAACCAAGCATTATTGTTTGTTTCTCGTGGAGTCCAATTCTTACTGAGGTGTGAGGGGTCCTCTCAAGTGTCTCTAGTCTAGCTCTAGTCCGCCAAACAAAAAGCATTATTCTATTGTTATCTATTGAGTCTCTCACAAATTCTCTGTATTTCCTCCCTTCTAAACACCCTCTCACTCCCCTCCTATCCAGTCTGTTTGCAGTGCGTTGTGGGGGCTGTGTGGAGGCCGTCTCTCCTGCAGAGCTGGTGATGCGTGCGGGGGCCGCTGTGTTCCACCTGCGCTGCTTCTCCTGCAGCGTGTGCTCCTGCCGCCTGCAGACCGGAGACCACTGTGTCCTCAGGGAGGGACAGCTACTGTGTGCCAGAGAGGACTACCACCGGTGTCTGGCCAGCCCCGTCTCCTCTGACACAGGTATACAGGCTGTTTGCAGTGCGTGTGTGTGTGTGAGTGTGTGTGTGTGTGTGTGTGTGTGTGTGTGTGTGTGTGTGTGTGTGTGTGTGTTTAACTAATCACTGGATCAAACCTGACCCAAATACCAATGCAATGTGTTACATTTGTCTATTACACAAAAGTAGAAGATAAAAACCCTAAGACAATGAATTGTTTTGACGCAGTATTAGTTTCTAATTCATGTCATGTTTACCCAAACTTAAATGGTGCGGTTGCAGGCTTTTTATTCGTGTCACTATTTTTTACTGATTATCGCTGTAAAATGTGTGTTTCCTTTGCAGTTTTGATATTCATATACACTGTATGGGTTGACAACATTTTTTTGAGAGATTGAATTTCAAACTTTAGCTTGTTGTGTCTATCACTGGGTCAAAATAACCATATTTTGGTTTAGGTAAATGACCCAACAGTCTCCTTGCATCTAAGCGATAATGGACAGATGGATATGGTGTCAAATATTGACCAAATGTCTGCTTTTATTCTAATGTTCATGACAATGACTAAAAACTATAACTTGGCAACCACGTTTCCATCTACTTATGAAGACATTGAGGTCCAGGGGCATTCTCATACCTTTAGCTTGTTAAAAAGCATTCTGGGAAATGTAGGTAACCACATACTGAAGTAGAGATCAGGCAAGTTGAGGGAAACTATTAATCACAATACAGCTAAATGCAAATGACGCAATGAGCATCTCAGAGTGATGACTTAGATTTGATATTTTTGTATCTGTCTCTCGACATTAGTTTTCTTTGAACGAACACCTTGTAGACGGATAAACATTTGCTTTTTAATCATGTCTGCCCTCTAGGTAAAAGTGACGATGAAGAAGAAGAAGAAGAGGAGGAGGAAGAGGAGGAGGAGGAGGGATCTGTAAAGGCGACAGGCCGAAGAGTTCGATTAGAAGACCCGGAGAGCAAACGGCCAAAGAGGCCTCGCACCATTCTGACCACTCAGCAAAGACGGACCTTTAAAGCCTCCTTTGAAGTGTCATCCAAGCCTTGCCGAAAGGTAGAGTGTTCTATTCTGTGTTGACACGGCAGTCTGGGGGCACCGCAGAGGGGTACGTGGAAACAGGGCTGAAGTCCCTTCTCCACCCTCTTAGATTCTGTTCCAGATATGCCATAGGCTTTGTTGCACGATTTATTTTTTCATGAAGGGGCACTCTTTGAAAATAACTATATTAACTATTATATATCAACCATACATTTATATTATTTTCCCCTTGTTTGAAACAGATTGGTGAAGCGATATAGATTTCTTAACCTTCAAGTGACCCTCCTCTTTGTTTCTATTTTTTTCTATTATTCACCCTCCCTTTCTTACTTTTGTCCTTCCCCCTGAATCTTGATCCAAGGTAAGGGAGACCTTGGCAGCAGAGACTGGTCTTAGTGTCCGGGTTGTGCAGGTCTGGTTCCAGAACCAAAGAGCCAAGGTAATACAAAGTACACACACACACACACACACACACACACACACACACACACACACACACACACACACACACACACACACACACACACACACACGCACACACACACACACACACACACACACACACATACAAAGTCATATGCGCTGCTAATAAAAGCACTCTTTCTGCACCGTGTTTGTATGCCAGAGGAGTGGAAATCAGCCCGGCTATCTCCTCATACAGGAAACTGATGACATCTCACTGCGAGATCGCTGTAGATTAAAGCCCACATTTCCTCACAAAGTGGGCTCGTGTGTGGTTTCCCCCCATACCTCCACTGAAAGATGTCCTCTACCTCGCTGTTAATATTTTGCAATTGAGCGGACGCACTAGAAATGCCTGGGTGGCAGAGCAGAGGGACTGTGTGGAGTGAGAGAAAAGTTTCACACTATAGGCCCTCTATGTGTTATTAATGTCTGCCGGTGCATATCATTTTTTTAGATGAAGAAACTGGCCCGGAGACAGCAGCAGCAGCAGGAGCAGCAGCAGCAGCAGACCCAGGATCAGCGTGAGCACCCACCACATCACACAGGTAAAATGCTGCATGGAAAAAATATGATATCCCAAACATGTTATACCTCTGACTTATCACTGATGGGAAACTAATCTATTTATTTCATACAATAAAAATGACTTATTATTAAATATACTCTATAAAAGTGTAAGGCTAATTAACACAGCTCTGAAGTGGCTAAATGGTTTGGCAACGTGTTAGTAGCACAGTAAAAAGCTCATGAAAAGACATTACTGTACAGACAGCAGTGAACACTCCCACCCCCACTGGGTGTCTGCTTTGTCCCACAGCGCCCTCCTGTGGCGGGTTAACCTCTGAGATGGAGTGCCTGGGCTCCTCTTATGGCCACATTCAGCAGCAGCAGATGGGTCTCACCACACTGGAGCAACAGGACTACGACATGGACCCCTTCAGACAGGGCCTGACCCCACCTCAGATGCCAGGGGATCATATGCACCCCTACGGTAAAGCCCTCAGTGCTGCTGTAATACCATGATGAGAGAATTAAATGTTTAAAGCAGGGCCCATGTCATTTTATCGCCATTATTTTTTTTCTCCTAGTTTACTATTATTTAGTTTACTTTAGTTTTAATTAATTCTGAAGTACACACTGGTTTATTTTTTTTAAAATTAGCTTTACTATGTAGCAATTGTTCCTGGGGTGCTGTTATGTTCCATTCTGCTGTAGCATAACTCACGTTTACTCTTTACTCAAATATTATAGTTTTATACATTTTTACTGATGTATTGAAATTTGTTTAACATCTAGCTTACATGTTAGCAAACAGAGGTTAGAAAACTTGTGCACTTCTGTACTGTACTCTCGTGTGACTTTCTATCTGGCTGTCCAGAATAATTTCAGGGTATTAATATTGTGGGTGGACAAAATAATAATAAATAATTATAATTAAAACAAGGAAACATCTTTCAATATAATTGAGTATAAACAATTCTAATCACCTGAATCAATAGGCTCATTATAGAACATTATTCTGTAAACGTAGTATTTATTGCTGGGCCTTTGTATTTCATAATATTATTTTTTGTCCATCCCATGCCGAGTGTAAATAACTTAAAAGTCCTTCACAGATTCTTCAAATTATTTCTTATATTTTACCTATTTAATATTGGACTTCCATAACTAGAGTCAGAAATGGCCACAATTAGTAAAGCAGAGGCTGAGTTTCAGGCCTTTATCAAGATCAAATAATGCTCGGTCCTACATCTCCCACAATGCCAGTGACTTGTTTTAATTTGTTCATATAAAAAAAATATAAGTTTGGTAGACAGGACCATGACAACCCTGATGACATCAGCACGGTTATTTTGTCCACAAATTACATCATTCAACTGAGGCAAAGTCATACCCCTAATGAAGCCAAAGTTTCCCTTTTTTTCTCCTTAGGTTTTAAGGGTCTGTACTGTGACATGGACAGAGACCCTCTGTGTCACATGGCTGACAGCGACTGCCTGTCTCTAGGGGAATCCTCTCTGCTCACCCCTATTGACCGCCTCTACTCCATGCAGGACTCTTACTTCACCTCCTGAGGGTGGAAAATGGGCTTAGCGAGGAGCATGTGGTACCATGCAATATACCATGTTCACCTCCATGTAAACATGATTAACGATACTGCCTCCTATACAATCCCACTGTGTGTGTGACACAGGCTCCTGTGTATGCACCATACTGTTTGACCTCTCTTGCTATGTTTGAATGTTAGATCATGAGATTATATTGGCATCTACAGTACTAATGTAAATAGCTGTTTGGGTGTGTGTATTTATTCTCACAATTGTGTGTGTATGCCGTTCAACTTGAATCAGTCAACAATGATCAATAAATAATGGTTATGATAAAAATATATGTTATGTATAAATGCTGTGGTGGAGCGTGAGGCAGGCGGATGAAGATTGGGCATTCATACTAAGGGGTTAGAGCAGGGTCAGTCCATCCTCGGTGCTTATCCGTCCGATCTAGGTGACAGGTCAGCGAGGCATCTTCCCCTGGCTGCTGGCTTGGATCGTGAGATGGAAAAAAACTGCCGGGCTATGACAGCTGTATGGGTCAGTGGCAGGTAAGCATCACATGCACGCCGCCGTCATCAACGCTCACATTGTGCTCCTCACGGTCAAAGGCCCTCGCTGCATTTTTCTGCTTTTTCCTTCCTTCCAGTTGTAGAGGATGGGAGGGTAGGGAGCAGGGTGGGGGGGGGGGGGGGGGGTGGACCACCCAGGCACTGTGCCCAGCCGGAATGCACCAATCCCAGGGTAGGTGAGGTTGAGAGAAAAGTTGCGGACAAACGGAGGGGCTGAAAGCTGTGTCAGGGGAGAATGCCCAGGGTGACGCAGAGATATGAAGCCCCCCACTGTATGGAGTGCCTCCTTGCCCCAGCCGTGAACCCTCTCATATTTCCCTACTATGAAACCAGGCCTCGCAGAGCAGAGCAGCCCCAAGTCAATGGTCAGGAACAATCTAACTGTCTGTCACCAAGGAATGCCTCTGCCAACCAGAGCTGAAGAAGTGTGCAGCAGAGTGTGTGTTTCTTTGAGTCTTAATATCTATGTCTGTATCTGCTCTAAGTGTGTGCGCTTGCATGGCATGCCGCATGAGTGCACGCTCATGTGTGAAGAGAAACAACACTCTTTGTTGTAGGAACCGAAGGAATCATAATGTGTTTCCTTGTATTTCCTTGCATCTTTAGAGGTAGATAAAGGGAGAAGAGCCAGACGTAAATATCAGGGAAGGAAGCCAAGGTGTTCACCTGCGGGGCCTTTTCCCTTCGAGTCTGGCACACACATATATGGCTGCCAGCAGCAGTGGGTGGGATGAGAAAAATAATCAAAGTGTGATCATACGGTCACAGCGGGTAGCAATAACCTCATTATTATTCTGATGGTAGCCAAACAGTTTCCTGTCAACAGTTCGGTTATTTATTGCACCCTTCATGCCAACCATGAGCCACAAACCCTCTGTCTTTTAACCGCTATAATTGGCTTCATGCTGTTGCAGCGCCAAGACAGATGCACACGCTTAGCTGAAGGGATAGTCTATTGGCCAATTGCAGCACATATTTAAAGTCGGGGGGCATACTTTTGGCACAGATACACAGGGATGGTTCTATACAGCAGATACAGCCATACGAACAATAGAAAATTCATACTTAATGCAGCAAAGGATTTTCACCTAATTTGGTTATTACAAAATGTCAATCATTGCAAATTTTTTAACACAGTTCAGGGCGATTAAATTAAATATAGTGACGGCGGTATCATGTGGGATCGGTGCCCAGTGTGACAGTGTGACATAGATGAGACTGACAATAGATCACCTCTTCACCACTCAGTGACAGGAATATTATGGCAAGTAAATGTGCTAAACTGACCCTTTGCGGCAGTCCTCAAATCTCAAATTCACTTCCCCCAATCGACCCCACCATATTAGTTCTTATGGGGGATTGTCAAACGTGGGTCAATTCAGCTGCCATTCAGGGCACCAGCAGGATAAGGTCACTTTATACTGCACCATATCACACTAGCATTGTTGAAATAATGCCAACATTGGGGGAATTGGCAAAAAATAAACCATTCAAGGATTGTTGATAGTTTATTAACAATTGAGCAATATACAAGTAGGACACAAAGAAAAAAACTACACGCAAACTTTACTTCATGTATCATAGCATGCATGAATGAAACATCAGGGTTCTTTAAATACACAATATAAAGGTTTGCATACATAAATGTGCATGATTAGCAACATTCTATGGATTGGTAGTAAACTGAAATGTCGGTGAATGTGCATAACAAATTTTACTGTAATTTTTTGGTATCAGTATCGTACTATAAGCTACAAGCTTCATAGCAAGCATTGGGTTTTTGAAACAATTTGCTGCAAAAAAAAAAATCAAAATTCAAATGCTGGATTCTCTCGGACTCCCCACAGTGGTGCGTCAGACCTGATCGTGTTCGCTGCAAAGTCCAGAAATAAGGTGAGAGGATAGACTGTGAGTGCTACAACACTCTATATGTGGCTGTATGAAACTGCCCAGCATCATTACTGTTACTCTTCTCACCTTTTCTGTTAATTCTCATTATAATCAGCAAAGCCACTCCTATCAGGACAAGAAGCACAACAGCAGAGCCTGCTCCTACACCTGTATATATCAGCAAGGCAGTCCCCACTGGCACACCCTTCACTGGAACACATAAACAACACAGTTAACTATTTTTTTATTTATCAACTCTAACTCAACTATCTCAACAACTACTAGATGAATTACCATGAAGTTTTGTACACACATTCATGTTTCCCAAAGGATGAATCCTTATGATTCTGTTCTCCTCTAGTGCCACCATGAGGTGAGGTTTTGTGTTTTTTTTTAGTATGAAGTATCAACAACTAGCGGCTGGATTTCCACAGGGTAAATTCAAATCACTTTGGTGAACACTTAAAAGTTAGGTGTGTACTTTTTTCTAAGCTATTTTCTCATAACTGAATAAACAAACTTACATCATAGGAAAATTGGATCCCTGTAACACTTTTTGAAGTTAGAAAGCTACCTGACCCTAAAACAGCATAGTGTACATTTAACTTTCCTCTAGCACCACCATTAGGCTATCATTTGGTCAACATATAATGTCATCCAGTACCTGCAAAACGTCTGCCTCCGCTGTAGTATGTTTTTGATTATAAGCAAAAGTTAGAATGCTAATATGCTGGGACTTTGAACACTTTATACCTGCTTAATTTAGCATTGCTTTTGTAATCAATCAAAAGTGAAGTTACCTGTGCAGCTAGGTGGTCTGCCACTCCAAAACCCAGTGGAGGAGCAAAACAGCACCTGTGTTCCATTGAGGGAGAATCCCTCTTTACAGGTGAAAAGACACTGGGAGCCAAAGCTGAAGTTCCCCACAGGATGTGAGCAGTTCATGAACAGTGGTAAAGACAAGGCACGGATGGCCTCACACTGTACAGCTGAGATGCGGAAAGGACACAAATGTGAAATGACTTACGTTGGTAAGACTACCCTATAAGCTTGTGCGGCTGGGCTACTCACGCTGGCATGTGGGTAGACCCTGACTCCAGTGGCCCAAGTTGTTGCATGACATGGTTGGTGTTCCTCTCAGCCTGAATCCCTCATTGCATTTGAATTCACAGTGGGAGCCATAGCTGGAAGGGCAGTGTGGGTGGCTGCAGTTCATCCTCCCATGTTGTGGAGCATTGGCCAGTAGAGGGCATAAGCGTGCTGTAGATAACAAATCAACAAAAACATATTAGCATCAGCTGCAGCCCAAATAATCCTCATATTTTGAAACAAATCAGCAAAAAAGGGATATTTTCCATTAACCATTGATTAGACATGACAAGTTAATGACGTGGCTTTAAAAAAAAAATCATGATATAAATTATGGAGACATGTAAGTCCAAGGGCCAAGTGCTGCAGTCTCATATTATTTGATTTATTACCCAGACATTGGGGTATTTCTCCGCTCCACGTGCCCACAGAGGTGCACTCAGTGTCAGCAGTCCCATTCAGGTCAAAGCCGTCATCACAGGTGGATGTGCACCGAGAGCCAAAACTGAACTCTCCGTATGGATGAGAGCAGGATAAGGAGCCATGAGAGGGAGAGCTCAGAGTGGGACATCTCTTAACTGCAGGGGAACAGACAGAGGGAGAAAAGAGGAGATTCAAGGCCTTGAAGTGGTTAAGAATTGTAGGTATGTTATTGGACCCATTCAATTAGGAGTGCCTCTATGGATGATCATCAACAGATGTTACAAAGATTTATACTTTACCCAAGCAATGTGGGATTTCTGATATATATTTAAGCACTTAAGATGGTAAAGATAAAGTTATGCCACTCTAACCATTAAAAATTAAAAAGCTCATGTGATGGGTGTGAACAACAGAATGTCCTATGGCCTAATGGTGCAGAGGTTTCATTTTTTATTTTAAAAAAAAGTTCTTATATTTCACCCAAGCAACGAGGGATGTCTGTGCTCCACAAGCCCAGAGAGGTGCACTGAGTATCTGCAGTCCCATTCAGGTCAAAGCCGTCATCACAGGTGGATGTGCACAGAGAGCCAAAGCTGAACTCTCCATATGGATCAGAGCAGGATAAGGAGCCATGAGAGGCAGAGCTCAGAGTAGGACATCTTTTAGCTGCATGGCAAAGTGAACAGAGAGATCACCCAATAATATAACGTGAGAGCTTTATATTTTAAAATGATACCAGAAAATAAATTATGATTCACACATTTAATTTTTTTTACCCAAGCAAACCGGTGTGTCCGCACCCCACTTGCCCAGGGAGGTGCACTCAGTGACGGCTGACCCATTCAGTAGAAAGCCCTCGTCACAGGTTGTTGTGCATCGAGAACCAAAACTGAAGGAGCCATTTGGATCAGAACAGGAAAGGGAGCCATGAGGAGGAGAATGTATTAGATCACATCTCTTCACTGGAAAACAGAGACAATGGAGAGTTTTACATTAGTATGAAGTGATAAATATATTACAAATGTACCATGTATATGCCAAACTTGCCACTAAGCCACTGGCTGCCTAATTCAAGCTCAAGGAGCAATGAGTGCAGACTGTGCAGTATTTATTCGGATTGCATTTCATGCTTATTTATACATAAGCACTTAGTCATCTGGGGTCATACCCTGGCAAACAGGACGTGCATGACTCCAGTTGCCCTGTGGAGAACATTTCGTCAGGTTTGTGCCAATCAGATCAAATCCATGGTCACATTGCACGGTGCACGTTGAGCCATAGCTGTACTCTCCTAGGGGGTCTTGACATTGCATAGATGCATTGGGTGGAGTCTTTAGACTGTTGCACCTTACCACTTGAGGAGAAAAAAGACACATTGAATTATCATTTTTTTTAAGATACTTGTATTTCTTTCAGGGAGTCATTCTTCCTCTGACCCACCTGTGCAGGTAGGTATGGGTTTGCTCCAATGTCCAGAGGCCTGACAGGCGAGGGCGTTGTCTCCGTTCAGGTGGTAGCCTTCCTGGCAGCTGAAGCTGCACCGTGAGCCAAAAGAGAAAGGCTCCATAGCGTCCAAACATGACATGTTGCCCGTAACAGGAAACAAAATGGGGGAGCACTTTTTCCCTGCGGCAGATACAGATCTCTATCACACATAAAAACCTCACTCAATTGAAATCAATGCTCTTACGAAATACGTTTAGTTCATGACTCCACTTTCAAAAACATACCATGAGCAAGAGGATGGTGGTATGAATAACCTCTCTGACATTATTTACAGTCAAGGGAAACAGCGTCTGTCTGTCGGCTCACCCACATCAAATCACAATGTTGTTTTCGCAATGCAGAAGTAAATGAGTGTGAAGTAAAGTGAGGACAGGAGTGACCTGATTCAGATCTGCCGTGCAGTCTGGACAGGATGTGACTACACACCGAGGCAAGCAAAGTGTTAGTAACAAGGTGGACGTCACAGGGGTTTAGTACATGAAGGCATGCAAAAAATATTCAGTTATATTATTTCATACCTTATTATCTTTACCTTGCTGTCCTTTACCAATCTCTCTATGTCTATGCGGTTCTGACATGTTACAACATGGATTTTGTTGGTTTGATTGTAGGTGGGGTAAACTGCAAATAAATTGCCCTTATTGGGATCAATAAAGTTGTCTAATCTAATCTGACATTAAATTATTACATTAAAAAAACCCATTATTGATATAGTTTACAAGGCACGGTCTATTTTTTTAACATTCAAAGGCAATGACAATGACTTTACTTGAGCATGCTGGAACACTGGCCGTCCACTGGCCGCTGTGGTCACAATGTATCCGGTCCAGTGCACTGGGCTCATAGCCTTCATCACACGTGAGATCACAGGTGGAGTTGTAGCTGTAAGGTGCAATGGGGTGGCTGCAGTTCAAACTACCTGCATCGACGTTGGTGTAGTTCAGCACTGGACACTGTTCAACTTACAGTAAGATAAACAGAGAGAAAGATCATCTGTCATTGCCACTTGGACATCTTAAGTGACTATGGACATTGACATTGTTGATATTCAGTTGGCATATACCTTGACACAGAGGAACCGGGTGGTTCCAGCTTCCATTGGCTTGGCAAAGTAGTTGGGGCCCGCCTACCAACTGAAAGCCAAGATCACAGTAGAAATGGCAGGAAGAGTTGAAACGATTGGACCCATAGGGGTGGAAACAGTAGTGGGAACCTTGTCCTGGATCCAGCAAGGGTGTGCATGCAATTGCTGAGAAAAAAAAATTGTTTTCCCCACTCCTCACAGAAAGAGGTCACGGCTGCTTTAAATATATTATGACAATGTCCTCACCCTCCTTACAGCCTGTCCCAAGGAAACCAGGATGGCACTGGCAGGTAAAGTCCCCTATGGTCTCCACACAGTCGGCATGGGGACTGCAGGAATCCTGTGTACATGAGGCTAAATACACACACACACACACACACACACACACACACACACACACACACACACACACACACACACACACACACACACACACACACACACACACACACACACACACACACACACACAGATCTCACATGCTATAACAAGTCGACCGTAGTCAGTAAAGGTGTCCGTCTAAATAAAGACAAGTTATTTACCAGCATAACAGGCGGTTCCCTTTTTCTTGCGACAGTTCTCATTGTTCCACTTGGCTGTTTCTGTGCCCCTCTTGATGTACATCTCCACACAGTCCTGACCCGCTATGTCATCTGGCTCCTCTGGCGCCCAATTCTGAGCCTTTTCGGGAACTTTCCTGTTGGTCGATGGCCAGATCCACCCTTCACCCTCTTTGCGAATGCCTATCCAGTAATACTTTGGGTTGAATGGCAGCAGATGGTTCAGATAGTCACTTTCCGCCTGGTTCTGGATGGACACCATGTCTGTAAAGTGCTGCTGGCACCACTGGCGGGCCTCAAACCATCTGCGGTTTGAACCGATGCTGTGGTTGTAGGTCCATGCCTGTGCACCTCCTTAAAATAGGTATATGAAATAGATAGATAGATAGATAGATAGATAGATAGATAGATAGATAGATAGATAGATAGATAGATAGATAGATAGATAGATAGATAGATAGATAGATAGATAGATAGATAGATAGATAGATAGATAGATAGATAGATAGATAGATAGATAGATAGATAGATAGATAGATAGATAGATAGATAGATAGATAGATAGATAGATAGATAGATAGATAGATAGATAGATAGATAGATAGATAGAGTCTTACGGTTGAATCAAGAAACAAACATGGTTTTGAAAAGGTTTGAGCCTGTAAGATTATGCAGACCTACCTTGCGCAAATACAATGAATGCAGTTATCAGCACCCTCTGATGCAGGCTCTGTTTAGTACCAACTGATAATCGAAACATCTGAAATAAATAGAGCATTTATTTTTCATAATGTCATTTGAGTGTAAATGTAAAGTATATATTAAGGCATGTATGAGAGTGCATACCACTTGTACTGATATTTCTCAGGTCTTACCGTTTGAGCTGTCTTCAGTCAGTCTTCTAGTCGTTGCATTTACCCCGTTTTGCTGAAGATGGATGACTAAATGGTATTAATTGTCCTTCAGGGAATGAGTCAATGACCAATTTTGAAATATCACCGCAACCGGAAGGGCACCACTGTACCACCCATAAAACGCCCTGGGAACACAAGCACACACACACACACACACACACACACACACTCACACACACACACACACATAGAGAGCGAGACCCAGAAATGGATGCACACACACACACACACACACACACACACACACACACACACACACACACACACACACACACACACACACACACACACACACACACACACACACACACGCACACACTCACAAAAACCTTTATACATTTGTATTTTATTTAATCAAATTGACAGTTTGCCTAAACTGTAGAACTCTTAAGTACATGCCATGAGTACATTTACATGACCTGATAATACAGTAAACCATCACATACACACTTAATATTCATGCAATATATCCAAATCAAGCTTTATCTCGCAATTCATTAAACAAAACGCTAAGCTTGCTGATGCCTACTAGTGTATATACTGTATACTCAAAAGAAGTAGAAAAAAATAAAGTAACTGCATTTGGGTCATTAAATATCTATTTTAATAAGACATAAATGAGGTTGCACTTCATCCCTGTGGCTGACACGTCACTTCTTCAGGCTGCCTATGAAGAACAAGCAGGGAGACATTATAGGGACACACACACATGCATTTTAACTGACAGAAGCAATATACTTTCTTTTTTTAAAGCAATAATCTCAAACATTTCAGTCACTTTCAAACAGTGAATGTGCATGGGTGGAGCTGCTTTATGGACAAGTACATTTCGACACTGACCTTCCTTGGGCAAGTTTCTTTCCTGTGAGAAAGTAACAGACAAACGATTCACTACTGAGGTCTGTTGCAATAACATTGCATTGCATCCCTATTTTTTTTACATGAAATGTTATTGAGAAACACTAACTTTTTCTGTGCTTCATGCAGCAAAAACAGCAGCAGCAGAAGATGGTTGAGAATGCTCCACACCCAACTAAAGCCAACAGAGCCAGTTTATAGCCTGCATGGGGGGGGGGGGGGGGGGGGGGAACACAGGGATGTTTTATCTATAATAATAAAGAGTTTATTTCGGAAGCACCTTTCAAGAGGATGTGTAACAAAGTGTTAAAAACAGAGCAGCAGCAGACAATACATGCAACAAGAGAAACAGTATAATGATATATGATCTGCCTTTTGTTTTTGATGTATTTATCCTTTGAGACAGACAACAAATAATTACTTGTACAAATAGGTCTCGGGCCATTCCAGATCCCGGGGTTCTCACAGGTGACAGTGGGCAAGCCTATCATCAGGAAGCCTGGGTTGCATTTAAAGCGACAGGTCGAATTGGATGTCAGGTTTCCTCCCGAGCAGCGCAGGTATCCGTTATCAGGCTGAGACAGAGGGGGGCATTCCAGAGCTAGGGTCACAAACAGATCCATGTTTAGCCAGAGATACAGTTATGTAACATCCATCGCGTACTTTTTTTTTTTTTAGCATTTTCCTCAGTATTTTGATCCTCAGCATGGTCTCAGGAAAACGAGGAAACTGACTCAGGGCTTACGCTGACCAGGTTAAAATTCTGTGAAACATACAGTTTACTTTTTCTTGAAGAAAGTGCAGTATTAGAGAGTGAACTATGCAGGGGGATATCCTGTCGAGGCCGGGGGGAACAGTGAAAAGTCGATGAATGATGGTTTGTTATGTAATATGAATGTTCTGCAGCCTGATCTTGCAGACTGTGGTTGTTTTCATGTAGCCTACTGTTTGTCTAGAAAACAAAAAACAAGTTGTCTGGCACAATAAAATTAAAATAAAAGGCTTCCAAGAGGACAGGAGCCCTGTACAAGTATGAAAACGGTCATCTTTATCATTGTAGACTGTATCATTACAGTGACCAAAAACAGTTTCAATGTACATACGTGTACAGGTAAGAATTGCTTCGAATGCATTCAAGAGTGTGTACCTATACCCTTTGAATAATCATCACCTGCAACAATAATTGGTGACTTTATTTCAGAGACAGCTCTCCTCACCTGTTTCTGTTTGACACCTGTCTCCTTCAAAGCCAGGTTCACAGAGGCAGGTTATGTTGTCCATGGTCTCCAAGCATCTTCCTTTGTTACATGATGTCACGTTACATTGGGCTGTTGAGAAGAAGTGAAATACTAAATCAACCTCTAACACCTTTGAAACCATAACAACCTTTAAACACATTCAGCTGTACCATACCTTTATAACAAGCAGGGTATTTTTGTATGGCGCATTTCTCATCATTCCACTTGCCACGGTTGCCACCTTTGTTGACATAGATCTCTACACAGAACTCATTGCTATGGTTGTTGTTGGGCTCGTTTGCTGCCCATGACTGCTCACTGATCCACGTGCTGTTATTCCCAACCCAGGTCCAGTTTTCATTCTTGTGTTTCTTAGTGATTCCAATCCAAAAGTATGGAGCCTTGCGCTTGGTTGGCAGCAGTGAGACCAGATAGTCATTCTCTTTCTGGTTTTGGATGACCACCATGTCTGTGTAATTGGTTTGGCACCATTGCCTGGCCTGGGTCCAGTTCATTGTCTTGTTTGAATAATGGTAGGTCCAGCCCAAGGTCGTCTCGGCCAAGGTGCTACCTGAAATATAATGTTTGAAAGAGAAAGGTGAAGGAAAATTCGATTGTGAGAATTCATCATTCTTTGGAAAAGAGTTCATGCACAATGTTACGTCTCACATCACGAGATGCAATCGAATACACATTTTTGCTTTTGCTGTTCTAAACTAATACTCACAGAGGAGGAGTAATGTCCACTTCATTTTCAAGAGTGACCCACAAAAGCCTGTAGTCTGTCCAAATAAATAAATACAATTAAAATTCACATCAAAAATCATCAAAAATACAAAGGATTTTCTTACTTACCTAGAATCCATATTTTGATATATGAATTTGTTTTTTAATAAGCTCACCTCTAAAGCAAAATCCTTGTTTTTCTGATCATATAAAAAAAGAAAAATCAAACACTATTCCACAGCAGTACTGTAAGTGAATGTTAGTTTGCTGAAAACAGGGGCAAGTGTCCACCTTTTATATTTCTCCTCAGCTATTCAGTACAACATTATCATATAATACCTGGATGTTTACTTTACAGAGTAAATGCGAGTGATGAATGATTGACTGAACGACAGCCTGAATTACTTATACAGGCCTCTTGGGAAATAATGTCACCTGTTTCTGGTAAACGTGGGACCAGGGGCGCATGGGGGGGAAAAAATCTATAAAAGGAAATAAAAAACAATGGAAAACTGTGAGCTTCACAGTTGAACCTGGGAGCCAACACAAATAAATACCATGTAGAAAACAAGTGATAATATTTCAATGACACGCGAGGAACCTGAACGCTTTTTTCAGTCGATGTATTTCATCATGAGTCATGACCTTTACTGAGAGAACACATTGGTCTTTTTAAATCTTCGTCACTTTTGAATTATTGACTTGTGACGCCTTCCAGTATCGCAGTAGCCAGTAGTATTTTTGGGACACTGCTTTTCTGCATCCTTTTAGCAAATTAAAGCCAGACAGACTAATGCCCAAGCTGTCACCTTAGGTCTGATGTAAGCTGCAGCACTGTTTGGGGTTACTGCTGAAATGCTGACACAGAAGACTCTCAATTTGGTGAAACAAACGATGGTGATGATCTGCAAAACAGATTAGCCCAGCAGCATAGCCCTTCCTCCCTCGCACTGTTATTCTAACATTTGTCTCTGTCACGACCATTGTGATGGAGGTCACACAGAGAGACAAAAGGTCTGTATTTTCTTTTTAAAAACAGGTTCTTCTTGGACCTGAGAGAAACAAAAACAAAATGCTATCCTCCTGCAATGTCAGCATAATTATCCCAGTGCCAAGCGTCATACAGTGTGTGCTGGGTTGAACATTTGAGTGTTCATATTTTTAAAAGGCAAACTCAAGACCTGTACCGTTTAAGTTATTAATTTATTGACATTTTTATTTATTTGTTAATTTATTACTTCTATGATTATCTAGGCTTTTAATAGAATGCTGTTTGTTTAACTTTATTTATATATCTTGTTCTACTTGCTCATAGTTTATCCTTTTATTTGGTATTCTATTTGTATTGATTTGACTTATTCCTAGTATTTATTTAGTTATTTACTCTATAGTCTATTTATTTTTAACTTCCACTTTTAACACTGATTTTACATCAACTGCTGGGGGTTCAGTCTCTGTGGTTTCTCCAAGATTTTCTGCAACAGTTTTTCTTCTGTTCCTGTATTTTATCAGTTCCTGTCTTATGGAGTTTGTGCTATAATTAAATGTTTTTATTACAGTTTTTCTCAGTTGCTTTGGTGCTTTTCTCAGATCAGAATGAAAATTCTCATAACTATTAGTTCAACCGCCGCAACATTTAGTAATTTGAGCACTTCATAGTAGCAATTTCTCCTTCCTCTGAGCAAATTGCAAATGCTTTTGGACATGTATCAGTTGCTTTCATACAATTCTCTGCTGTTTTATAACATTGTCATTTGCTTATCTCATGTCAGTCAAAATGAACTATACTTATGGATGCTGAATAGTCGTTCCCAATAAAACTACTAGTCTTCATTTCATTGCTTGAGTCATTACATACAAAATTGTTGAACTAGTTATCAAATTCTGTCAAGCAAATTTTATACCTTTTCTTTATCATAGATACTTTCCTCGCTGCATTGCAAGGGATAATATCCGTTGTGATGTAGATGAAAATATGTGCCCAGACAGACAGGAACGTCTGGATGTGCCAGAATGATTTACCTATATATGTTCAGTTACAATATGTCCTGTTATATTGTTCACATTTGTGCACAGCTCTACCAAAAGGGTGTTTTTTTATGTTTGTTCTAAATAAGTGACTGAAGTGTATTTTTCTTTTGCACAATGCTGTAGAATTGCAAAGAGCATATACAGTAAAAATGTGAAACATACGTATTCAGTGTCTTGTACTCACTTACTCCCCTAACTACAGCAATGTGTAACTTTACTGTAGTTTTCAAATGGCTGTACAAGTAGTGTATAGTGCTGTCTTGAGCATTTTCAGGTAGTGTCACCGAGTTCTGACCTTTTTTTTGCATTGGAAAACACTGAGAGAATAAACTGTCATAATGAAAACATGACAAAGTAATTTGACTATCTTGTTCATAAACAATGGTGTCAAGACTTCTCATTTTGATGACACTGGCAGTTTCATTGACATGAATACTTGCTTTTGAGGAATAGACTATCCATTTTGAGCAAGTGACGTACTTTTGCAGGTTATCCACTAGGATTTGCAGTTTGCACTAATTGTTTTGAGTGGGGGTGGCTATTATTTTATTATGTAGAGTAAATTTTATTTGATTGAAAAGTGCTCTATAAATATTTGATTTGATTTGTAATGGTGGATGTGTGTGGTGACATGACTGACCATATTCATTAATACGGACAGTGGATAATGGTCATAGCAGATCCAAAAAAGAAGGAAATGAAAGAAACCCAAAAGCAAATCATGGTTTGAATTTTTATTAGGAATATAATTCAGCACTACTTTAAACATACACAAATATCAAAATAATATTTCAATAAATAGTACATAAATAATGAAATCCGTACAATTATTCACAGTTCTGCAATGACAATGGCTATCTACCCACCATGTTAAGTAACGTTTCAAAATAATACGAATAGAGCCACTTTTCCAGCATATTCATGAAGCTGTAGAACAACGTGTTCAATAAATAAAAAAACTCCCCTTGGGAGCAAATGTCATTTCAGAGCAAGTCATGAAATTCCACAAATTATAATAATCATAATGGTATTGGTAGCTTTGACATGGTGAGTTGTCCTCTTCACACGTTTTATGTTTATCTGAAATAGTCATATTGTTCTCCTTACTATGACGGTTGATTCACATACAATTATGTACATATATATACAATTGTCCTAAGTTGTCTCTTAAGAGCTGTGTTCTATATGAGGCTGTCAATGCTGTTTTTGTAGACCTGTGGAGGGTCCTCTATGTCGGAGTTGCTGTAAGAAAACACAAAAAGAAAAGGATGAGCACTGCAATTATACACAATTATTTAAAATAAAATAAAAAAAGAGAGAAATGAGATAACCTGTCTTACCTGCTCAACTCAAACTTGGTGGCTTTCTGCTTTAGCTTTTTCAGGACCCACATAGCCACCGACAGACCAGACAAAAGAGTGCCCCCTGTTGCTACACCAGCAGCAATGGCAGTAATTGGCAACGAGGGAGCTGCGAAAACATTTTCAAATGTGATCATCATTTTTCCCATTTGAACTCAAACATGTTTTTGTTATTATCTTGTTTTTACACTTCATCTGACATTTGTCCCTTTTTTTACCTTGGCAGGTGGGTGTCCCTTCAGTCCAATTGCCATGACGATCACAGGTCAGCAGCTCATGCCCTTCTAGTGAGTAATCTTGATTGCAGGTGAAGGAGCACTGTGAGTTATAAACTTGCTCATCGTTTGAGCAGTTCATGCGACCGCTTTCAGGAGCCTCCAGCAACGGACATCTCACGGCTGCGGGGGAAAAAAAGGAAGAATTTAAATGTTAACCATGATATATATTGATAAAGGAGATCCCATTCTAGTGAGGTATCAGTAACCCACTGCCTCAAAACCATTGAGCATGAACATAACGATGAAACAGGCATGACGTGTGTGTATACCTGTGCAAGTTGGTGACGTGGAGGTCCAGCGGCCTGGATGTGCACACTCCATGCTGAGTTTCCCTTGCAGCTCAAAGCCTTCATCACAGCTAAAAGTGCAGACCATGCCACGTGGATGGGGGGTCACGGTAGAAACATGTGAGGACAGAGAAGGGCTGCAGCTGATCTGGGCATTTGTTGGAATCTCAGGGGCAGGACATCCTATTGCTAAAAAGGAGAAAAAATAAGAAATTAGATGTCAGTACATCATACTTAATGTAAGTACAAATAGTAAAAAGAATTGTCTCGATATACCACCATACCTGTGCAGGTGGGTATGGCTGTACTCCAATGTCCTCCCTCGGAACACTGAACGGTGTGTGCCCCCTGTAGTTCAAAGCCTGCTTCACAGCTGAAGCTGCAGGTGGAACTGAGCCACAGTTCAGTCAGAGGTTGGCTGCACTGTGTGATCAGGTGAGCTTCTCCCTCTGGATTCTGGCAGGTGATGGCTAAAACAGGAAAATAAGTCAAGAAAAGTATATTTAGTATTGTGTATCTTGAAGGCACTCCACCCAAGAAAGCTCTTCTTATTGGACAGAAGGTGGAAGGATTAGATTCAAGAGGTGCGCTCTCACCTTCACAGCGAGGCATCCTCTCACTCCACTCTGCTGCCGATGTGCACGTCGCCTCGCTCAGCCCCACCAGGTTGTAGCCGGGGTCGCAGCTGAAGGTGCAGGTGTCTCCGTAGCTGAAGCGCACATCTGCATCGTCCCCACAGCTGACAAGGCCATTCTCTAGCTCTCTGAGAGCAGGGCATTGGACAGCTGCAAAACACAGTGAGGAAAGAGGGAGAGGTCAACAGTTTCCTTTTTTGTAAAACATCATATTGCTTTTTCTCCTCATAATCAGAGGCCGAATTATAAAGTGCAAGCAAATAAAACAGGTGGGTCGTACCGACACAAAATGGCTTCGAAGAATTCCAATGTCCTGATGCTTCACACTGCAGAGTGTTGGACGGGGAACCAGCCAGCACATACCCTTCATCGCAGCGGTACGAACAGGTGGACTGGTAGCTGGAGGGGCCCAGGGGATCTGAGCACTTCATGGAGCCTCTTTCTGGAGGAGACAGCTCCTGACACTGAACCACTGTGGACGAAAGGACCATCAGAAAACAAAATTACATCAGGCCTCATCACTGTAATAACAATATTTAGCTGCTCTGAATGTTATCACTTGAAATCATGGTCATGTTAATGGTCAATTTAATATTTTTTTTCTCAGGTATGCAATACACTTCAACTCACAGTCACATGTAGGAGGCTGCTCCGACCAGGTTTCAGAGCCAGTGCATTTCAAGGGTCTCGGTGTACTCGGCTGATATCCTTCCTCGCACGAATACCGGCACGTGGAGTCGTAGGAGAAGTTTCCGTACTTGTGACTGCAGATTACATTTCCTTTGTAAGGGACGGTCACCTCCTCTTTGTTGCACTTAACAACTACCAACAAAGAAACACACAAGATAAGGTTAGATATCAGGTCCTGGCTGCAGGTGCCTTAACGGTGCTACGAGGAACTTTTCGATATTTCTGAAACAGTCTAATTTTTCATAAAAAATGACATGTAACAGCAAACGAGACCATCAGTGCAAAGATTGATATTTTAACATAGTCTTTCTTAATGCCTTTGTCATGGGTCCCTCACCCTGGAACTATAGCATAGTAAAAACACTACTGCTTTCGTCCAAAGCGGGTGCAAGAATGAACAAAAACTGAAACTTCCTCGGAGCACCTTTAACCTAAAGTACAGCGTCAGTATGTTTTTCTTACCTTCCTCACACTTGTCTCCGTAAAAGCCTTCAAAGCAAGCACACTTGTGGCTGTTGATGGTTTCTACACATTCTCCATAGAGGCACGAGTCATTCTTACAGGCAGCTAGGGAAACATAAAAAACGTCCATTTAGTTTTGAATGAGATGTTAATTGATATGATCGATGATAGATTTTTCTCTTAACTTTATTCTTACATGAAAACATTCCCTAATAATGAACTTAAATGCCAGAACTTAGGCGAGTTAAATGAGCAGCTCTTGTATCTCAACTCTGAACTTGTTCTCACCTGCATAGCACAGAGCGGTCTTCACCTTGCTGCACCTCTCGTCATTCCACTTGCCTGGCTGACTTTCACTTTTGATGTAAATTTCCACACAATCCTCGCCCGAGCCCTTACGCTTCGAACCCTTGCCGTTGTTTGGTTCATTCGGTGCCCAATTGGTTGCTTCTGCTGTCAGAGCCTTGTTGGTCCCCACCCAGGTCCAGATATTGTCGACCTTGCGGATCCCAATCCAATAGTAGGTGTCTTTCTTAGGCAGCTTGCTGTTGAGATGGGCGATCTCTGCCTGGTTTTGGATGGCCACCATGTCCGTGTAGTGCTCCTTGCACCAGTCTCTTGCTTGCTGCCAAGTCATGGTAGTGTTAGAGTAGTAGTAGGACCAGCACTCTACTCTGCTCCACATGCACAGCACTGAGGAGGGAGGAGAAAGTCAGGTATTAAATGGTAGGGTAACAAGGTTGAATGTAAGAAATAAATTAAAAAACTTAGTTATAAAAAATTTCTGTTTGCATTAGTTTTACATACTTGAGCAAAGAAAGGTCAAGCTGATCCATGAGGTAGAGGTCTTAGATCCACGGGTTGAAGGTAATCCAAAGCAGGAGTCCTGTAAAAATGATTCAAATTATATATTCAGATACATTGACACCATAGATGCATCATGGACCCCCAGGAAAAAGCACTGAGGAATTTGCACTAATGAGAAATGTATTCAAAGTGATACATCTACACTCACCATTTTCAGCTGTATGTGTAATAACCCTAGACAGAATATTCTTTAAGTTTTTCTTTAGTCTCAGCGCATCTAAGGATGAGATGACTGTGTTGCATGTGCCATAGTTTCTGCTTTTATACTCCTCCCCAGACTGCTCTGGTTTGTCTGGAAGCTCTCTTCCCACTCTGGCTTTTCCCTGGAAATTCCACCCACACACCCACCCACCTACCACTACTGACCCCATCCCACAGGGTTTCTCGGAAGCTTTCCCTCTCTCTTCCTCGCCTAAAAAAAAATCCTTTGTTTTAGGGGGATTTGTCTGTGAATATTATAAATATATTGTTGGTATTGATATTGTTGTCACCGGAAAGTAAGTATTAACTTGAGTACTGAATCTAAGTACGATTTGGGAGAAGGATATTTCTATTTTAAGCTACTTTGTACTTCTTTCTGGGGAAAATAACAAACTAAAACATTTGATGAACTTATGAAATATGATATTTGGGTATGTTTTTAATAGATTAACCTACACAGCAATATATAGTATTCAAGTATTCAGAAGTTGCGTCAGTAAAAACAGCTACGACATCAACATGCTGTTTACATTCATGCATCTCTAATAATAATTCAGTATTATAAATTATACAATAATTCAGTGAAAGGGGCTGTTTTATTTTTAAAAATGTGCTGCTAGGTACAATTTTCAGTGCAGAACTTTAGCTAATAGAGCATTTCATATAGTTGTGTTAGTACTTTAGAAAAACGGTATACAATATCCCTAAAATGTACTATACTGATTATGTACTAATGTGCCTAAAAGCTTGGCAAATTAGCAAATAAACAATAATTAGCACAACATAAGATAGTTTCCTGGGGAAGGGCACAATAACACACAGTGCACATTCTTTTGCAGTATACTTTGAAAGGCAACTGAGAAGGAAATTGCTGTGCTGAAAGCTGTGAAATACTGCAAGCTGATAAGAGTGAGTGTCTGAGAGAGAATTCGAGTGCCCTCCATATTCCCACAGTTTTTTGTGGATTCAATAGTTTAAATACTTCAAAAGAAATCAAATGCAGCACATATGAGACCCTTGTGTGTGTCCATTTATTCAGGTTAAAGCATAGTAATAGAAGTACGAAGTGTGCCAACAGAAAATCCATAGACTGACTGGAACCTGCTTTCACAGTCAAGAAAAAAAAGGAAAAATAATGGACATGTCCCGTCAAAGGATGTGCTCATCAAAAGAAGAAAGGAGGACAGTTCACAAATACTTTTTATGGTATTTTTTCTATGAGTGTCCAGGGACGGGAAATGTATGGTGCAGGAGCAGAGGCGCCTGCTGGCTGCCTGTGTTTCCGTAAGTGACAGTCCATATCCTTCCTTTCTGACCCGAAGTACTGGATAGTAGCCACGGTCGCTTGACACCTATTTACCTCCACCCCTTCCCCTAAAAACATTATATAAACTCTTCAATTAACTTAGAACAAAAGCAAGACCCAAGGGAGCAACTCAGCTTTGATCAGAACTTCCTAAACAGATGCTGATTCAGATGTGTGCTCTGATTGCAGTGAGCTGGTCAGTTATCAGGGGTCTCGCTTAGGGCCACAGCACACATCTATTCTTGTAATTCATCATGCATTTAAAAAAAGTGGGACTAGCAACCATAGCACAACATTACTGTTATAGACTATGTGTATAGATTGATAAAAACACCTACCACTTTGATTGATTGCACTTGACAGGACAGGAAAAAACAGGTTTAGTTGAAATCACAGAACATCAAAACAGGGATTAAACTCCACTGTTTGATTATCACACTGTCTTTATTTGTTGTGATAGAGCGGGAAAGGTTCTGTGACTGTCTCACCAACTTCTGAACTGTTTTGGCACAAAATGAAAGGCTGCGGGATGGATTCCTGGTTCAAGAGACGATACAGCAACCAGAGGTTCAAGCACGTATGGGCGAAAACCATCCATCCTGCTGTCTGCTTGAGGGTTCTTTAAACAACAACTTCATTCCACCACTTTCTACTCTGACCTCTGGCCTTCACGAAAGACACCAGCTGTTAATCTTCTCTGATGACAAGAAATGACAAATAAAGCAGAAACATATATTATTAAAGTGGGTGGAAAATAGGCGTGCCAACTTTAGACATAGCTGTTGATCTTTTCCCTTTCCATTAAACTGGGCTGGTCATAAGCTGCAGTCCACTGATAACTAAAATGTACTATATAACAGGATTTCTGTTGTTGGAGAGCTGTACAATTCAAGCAGTTCCCTCTTCCTGCCATAGGGGGGCGCCAACATGCGAGTTTGCTTGGTGCCATTTGCTGTGTGTGCAAATGGCCTGTCTCTTTAAAGACAGGAAATAGAAGTCCTGATCCGAATAAAGGCATTTGCGGCAACGCACCATGTTGCTGTCAGTCGTCGGTAGACCTCTGAACAGTCTGAGACTAGTCTCCGGTGCCGTGTTTAAAGCTACAGTCGCAATGGCAGACACTCTGGCTAAAATTCCCGAGGTTGAGATTGATCCAGAAGGAACCTTTAAGTACATACTGGTCAGAGTGAAAGTGAAAGATGGCGATTCTCATAAAGACATAGTCCGTGGCACAAAAAGTGCAGAGTACCACAGTAAGTTGATTAGGCTACTGTCGTTTGGCTCTGAGGAGCGTTAAGTGTGTCAGCTCAACACGAGTTTACGCAAATGTATTGCTGCATAAGCATGGACTGATTTGACCCTGCAAACACGTGCATATACTGCAAAATCAAGGCGGATGCAAAGCTTCCCTATCTTTTTAATATATGTATCAGGTGTGGTAGATTAGCCTACTGACAGTAAATGACTAGGGTTGCTAAATGCTTTAAACACTTTTGCTTTGCTTATTTGACTGCCCAGTAACTAAACCAGCTTGTATGTTACTTTCAAATGATGGAATGATTTGTATTTATTTCCAGATCATATATTCGAGAAGGTCAGTCCAGCTATGGAGGCTTTGGGGATGGAGTGTAAATGCCTTGGAGGAGGGAAGCTAGAGCACAACAGCCAAGAGAAAAAACTAAGGGTGTTTGGTGAATCAACTGTAAGTTATTTGGATCAGAAAGGCATTACGAGCTGAAACAAGTAGGTTACTCAGTCATATTGTAATCTGACAGTGTGGACACTTTCTCTTTCATTTGCAGGCGTTTGGAAAGGCTGACCATTCTGTGTCTGCAGATAAGCTGAAGAGTGCCTTCGCTGACTATGAGATCACCTGGTCTGACGACAAAAAATAGAGCGTAAACCAACATGCATCTCATTTCAATAGTCTGCCCATTCCCATAAAAGATCTTCACAAGGCAATGCTTTGAGTCTTCTGTACAACCACTGTTTGATTCAAATACACATTCACTTCATTCAACTGTTTCTGCTTCTGATTGCACAAGAAAGTGTTGAGCACTTTGCAATTTTTTTAACTTTTTTTTTATTGCTTTATCATTCAAAGTCATCCAAAGCATTACACATGTGGTATGAGCTCTGCTAAAGGCATTTCCCTTTAGAAATAAACAGCTTTAATCAGAGTTGAAGGCCAGGTGCCAAGCGTGAAGTCCATACAGGAAAGGGTGAGCAAGGGGGGAATCAATCACAAACGCATATCCTGTTACTCTGAGGGAAAGTTTCTTGTTTAAACTAACAGGAGCAGATAAGCTGGGCTGGGGGGCTTTTGTTATCATGGTTACACACTTTCATTTTTGGGCAAAGCTAAATAATGATAAACTTCAAACTGGATTCAACAATGATATGCCTACCAAATACAATAACACACGAAAGTGAAAAAGAATTAAGTCCAAAGAATCTGGGCCAGAATCACAAAATCTATTTTACAAAGGGAAACTACATGTGAAGCAACTGTGAGATCTAACGTTTTCCTTCTTGGAAAACATATCAAGAAAAACAAGACAAAAACGGAGTCTCAAATCAATACTTTTATTTTTAAGCAGGTTTATATTATTATCGTGAGAATGGACTAAATCAAGAAACGCTACACTGTAAAGAATGCTAACATTTACAAAGTGCAGTTGAGGCTGATGGGAATGTCATTATTTAACAATTTGGACAAATATACATTTTCATCTGATGATGGTGCTAGAGAAACAGTATACAATAAGTAAGTTAGTTACAAGAACTTATCCTGAGGGGGAACATTAATGTCTGAAGCAAATTGCATGACAATCCTCCACTTTTCTTAGAAAACCATTAAAGTGAACTTCAAGGTTGCTCCGGGGGAAATGCAGGGGATCACCAAAATGTTTCAGGTCGTAACCATGAAAGTCTGTACAGATACTTTGTGCCACACCATCCGGTTGTATAATTCAAAGGATGAGTGAACACTTTGACTTGCTTTTAGCGTTAGTCAAAGTCAGAGATCACCAAAGTTAGTAGGCCTCATCCTTATGGCTCAAACTTCTTCCATTTTAAATATATTTTGAATAGTCTGACCCCTCAGCTGATAAAATAAATAAAAACAAAGATATATACATTCTGCACAATTGCATTGTGGATATTTTGATCACAAAAAGGTTAAATTAAATGTCCAACACAATAAAGAGTTCTTGTTCATCTCTGATGATGTTGTCATTGTAATTAATCAACAGTGATGATTGACAATTAAAAGTTTTTTTTATATTGAATGCAGTTCAGGCAATTGTTTTATAGATCATAATTATATTCTTATCATTGTTTTTACTTTTCTGTACAGAAAGGTTTATTTGATCAACTTTATTCACTTTCATGGGTGACACATCAAGTGCAAACTATGGATAAATGTCTTGTTAATACATGATACCAATTGTAAACCTTTAACACATTTTGTTCCAGAAATCCACCCTGAATCCATTCTTCAACTTGGATCAGGATATTCCTGTGTTTTGGGATCAAATGTACACACAATCCTACTGAACAGTTTGGAACAATCCATCCTGGAGGTATAATCCAGATCAAAACCAAGACTGGATTATGTCATTTTCAGTTTCCCTTTTTTTCTTTTAAACCACACAAAAATGTGACACAACAACAACTGGGCCCTGGGGACCGCACATGTCTATACAACACTTTATAGCAGGGCTGTACAGTGCGACAGTTTTGATCGCATTTGCTACTGAAATTGATCACGTGCGATGATGAATACGAACCCATTAGCACTCGTGCGACAGCTTGCTAATGAGGAGAGGCTGTCTTTGAAACACAGAGGAGAGATGCACAACACTGCTTAGAGGGCTCTACATTAACACTGCGGGTAAATGAGTCTTAGGCAAGTAAGTTATTGAATCCACCCTCCACTTTGGCTGGTGAAAGATGTGTCCTCGGGATCTGTGCGGGTGCAGCGATTCTAGGTATAAAAACTTCACCAACGGCAATTACCGGAAGGAGACGGCACATTACCGCAGTTAAGTTAGCTCGTGTACAAACAGAACATTTCCTGTGCGCCTTCACATTAAAAGCCTGTTATTAGCCAAACGTGAGTTGACTTTTATTTTGAAGCCGGTAAGAACAGGAAGTTAGCGCTTTTTTCTAGCTTGAAAGGCAACTCATTCAGCTGCAGAGAGCAGTCAACAGTAGCCTAGTCTATTTACAAAGTTTTAAATAAGCCACTGAAAAGCTACTCCCAACACATTCACAACAACCTATTTAATTTATCCTAAATTGTACCAATATTTATACTTATTTATTTAATAGGCTATGTTTAATGTTTTAAAGTTTGGTTTTAATTAACAGAAGGACATTATAATAATAATTCTGAATCAGCAAAAAATTGCAATTGGCAGGTTAGATTCTTTTTTCTAAATTGCAATCAGTGCACCCCTATTAATTTTTCTACAATTATTACTGCACCCACTAGGATATCATATTAATTGTGAATCTCAAATGAGACCAGGATGACATGCTCAAAGGTAATTAGAGCAAAATGCAAGGGTTAAGGTTATGCAAGTTTTCAATCATAGCCTACTTTGTGTGCTACCAAATTTATTTTTGTGCTACTGAATTTTTTTGCTTGCTAGCACCAGTGCTACCACCTGAAAAAATAAGCGTACAGCCCTGCTTTATAGTAATTAATCCAGTGGTTCTTGTATTGTTTGAGTTTTTTTTAGATCAAAGTAGTGGGCAGATGAAGCATCTCTTAATGATCCATGCTAAAGTTAAAATGTTTGAATCTGTGTTCTCAGGAAGTCATGATACTAGAGATGAATTAATAAGCGAGACAGATTTGCATGCTTCTCTAAATCTTCAATAGGTCCCATGCCATTTCAATATCGAGTCTAAATCCTTTTCCTCTGGATTTTCCCACATGATGTTGACTGGCCCTTTAAAGTAACATGTTGAATTCTAGCAGTGCAGCACATTCCATTCGATTACTTTTTTTTCCTGCCTGTGACTCACGTTTATATGGTACATTTTAGAGAAACATTTTGAGAAAGAGTTGCGCTAGACCCTCTGACTACATGAACATAAATAGCTACCGTCGACAGACAGAGGAGAGCTCCGTTCCCCTTGACCCTCATCAGTAGACTTAACACTGATACTGATACTGACCGCATTCTGCCTGTTCCCCTGTGACCCCAAAACAAGAAAAAAAGAAAGACATCTTCCGCCTGGTTTCCATCCCAATTCCCAGTTTCCTGTAAACTGATAACCTTTCCATTATCTACAAACAGGGAGGTCAGCACAGGAGGGATGAGTCTTAAACTGTGTTAGAGACCCAACCTCTTCTTGGAAAATGCATTGGTTTCAACGAGGTATTAATGAGATTTCACATGAAACACTTCGTAGTCAGTCTGTGAAGTCATCTTTATGGTTAAAAGGGCAAATTACAATCTAGTTGGAAGCCTTAAACATTCAACCCCACAGAAGAATTTCATTTGTTCTCTTTTTTGTTCCAAGTGACTTGTTTTTTTTGGTACACTGCATGTTGCTTTTGAATGACTTGTATATTGTATAATTTGTAAAGGTTGTTAGTACACTGCAAGCCGCACCACAATATACTACATGTGAAGGGAGATAAGCATCAATGTGGAGTCCTGTTTCCTAAACAAGAAGTTAGGCCCTTCCTGCAGCAACTGCCGCTGACACCTTAGGTTGTCGGGAAGCAAAGCTGCAGCAAAAGCGTGATAGTTTACTTCAATGATTGAGATCTTATCAGTGAAACAATAGCTTGCTAGACACTGATTACCATGGAGTCAAAGCCAGCCGAAATTCCAAATCCCAAAGGGTATACATCAGCCTTCCCTTGACTGATTTAAATACAAATCTAAAAATACTGAAACATAATTTTTTTGCCCACTTGCACGGTCCTGGTAGTTGTTTGATTAAGTGTTTTATTACAAACATATATACAAACATGTATTACAATGTATGTAGCCAGTTAAAACAAAAAAAAACATGTAGGTTTATGCTTTCCAATGTTTATCAATGGCATGCCTCATACTGTGAGGCAGAGTTTTCATCAGGTCAAACTTGATAAGCAGCGTAGAGTAGACTTTCCTAAACAGAGATGTATTTTGCTCACTTTGAAAGTGTAGAAACTGATTTTGAAAGGGACAGAACTGAAACCGGAAAAGATGCAGGACTTTATAAGACAAAATATAACCATGTACATCATGTATAACCATAACATCAGTGTTGACTGTTACTTTTGCCTATATATCGTCATGAGATCCTTACTATTTATATTTGAATTAGATGTGCTACCTTCCTCGGAGCACCTTTAAGCCCATTTTTATTTTTAAACTCTTGTTAAATTCAAAACACAGAAACATTAAAAACTCTTAAAATGTGTCATCTTTGAAGCAAGTTAAAAGGCAGAATGTATCAATGTGAAAGTGTGCATAACATAACTCACATATTGTTATATATTTTTAAATAGACTTTAGATTCTGTGAATCTATAGTGTTGTATGGAGATAACACAGGAACCAGGTTATAAGTTTGGGTATTTTACTTTTATGAAAGATGATTTGTTAAAAGTCTAACTTCAGGATAAATCCAATCTTTTCAGAATGTATATTGTTATGTTAGAAATTTCTGATATAACTATATATCATGGAGCAATATGGCATTTTGTATCAAATTTACACTGAAATACTTACAACATTTAAGTTGATTAAATCGGACACATGGAACGGTCAAAATATTCCTTTTCACATAAATGAAAGATTTCCCAAAAAATATGATTTCACTTTATATCTATAGGCCGATTAAAACACACATACACACATATATACAGTAGTATAGCAGTAGCCTACACATATACAGCTCTGGAAAAAAATAAGAGACCACTCCAAATGTTCAGTGTCTCTCATTGTACTATTTATAGGCATATGTTTGAGTAGAATGAACATTTTGGCTTTGAAATATAAACTACTGACAAGATTTCTACCAAATTCCAATACATTTTTTGTCATTAAAAGCATTTTCAATAAGTTATGTAGAGAGGAAGATTTAAGAAAAATCCAGACTGGTCTCTTAAATGTTGTATAGCCTACATACTGCAGTAGTGCAAGAACACGTTTGATGTTTCCGGAGCTGTATATATGTATACATAAAACTGCAGTTGTGCAAGAACACGTTTGAAGCTGTACTTCATAAAAAATATGTATTTATTTTGTTCCCTTTAATCTAAAGTGTGCAGTCTTTCTATTGGTCGAAAGCTATGGAGTTCAACATGTCAACCAATCAGAGTGAGGTCAGATGGGCAGCCTCGCTCACGACGTCATATCCGACACAACAACGGCGCGCGGTATGTTTTTGCTCAGTAAACTCTCTGCTCTTTTTTTTCTTCCTTGTGTCGTACATTTGAGTGGTTAACACAATATTAACAGTAACGTTGATAGAAGTTAACGCAACGGGTGTGTGATTGAATGCTTCCGAACATAAGGTACAGTGTTGCGTTTATGGTTAGGAGCTATTCTTATAATACAAATGAACATTTACTAACATGCTAACGTTGAACGGTACCATTAGCACACCAAACCATAACAAATAGACACATAAGCTAACGCTAGTCTCATTCACTTGAGCAAATAACATCAACTGTTTTGGAAGATAATACACTTTGACTCACTCAGTCGGAGACATTGTTCTAAAACTTTCTGTCACTCGACAGTTGTCCTGACTTTCACCGGTGACTGCTGTCATCATGTCCCAGACCAACACGTCTTTTCTGGACGAAGTGGTGCAGTGGAGTCAGGAAACCTGCCGCCAGAAGCTCAATTCTGCCCTGCCTAAACTCACTATATCCTCCTCAAGTAACTCGGTGTCATTCTTGTGATATCATGATTCATAATATCATTCATACTTATTGTTTCTGTAGGAAGAGTCCTGATATTCAGGTGTTGTAAAGTTTTATAAAATGCACTAAATATTTGAAGTATGGAAAATATTACAATCTATATTCCTCTCTATAGGATGAAGATTGAAAAACGTTTTTATTTTCAAAGCTGGGCACAAATGTGTTTTTTCTCAATTTACTCCATTATCATTTTCTTACACTATAATTGAAACGCTGACATAACATTTGACATTTATGAAGTGTACATTAATTGGCTGTAACACTGTTGTTAACCTTGACTGTTTGCACTCTTTGCATCACAAGTCTGAGAGTTGGGATGATCATATACGTAAGTTTGTACATTGCACAATCATTTCTAATTACAAACTGCTTACTCTGTGTACCATTGGTGATCTAAGTATGAACTTTCTTAAAAACACAACATCCCTGCAGGTATTTTGAAGATAATTACAGATATGTTCCTCCCTCATATTGGCTTGTCGGAGTTGGAGGATGAATGCTTCTCCAAGATCTTACCAAAGGTAAACAACATGATGAATGCATATTGTCTTTAGCGCCTGAGATGAATAACTTCACTACATAGAACAGGGTGGCTTTAGGTCCTGAGTTAAGTCCTTAAATGTACTAACATATCTAAACTATAGGTGATTTAAAGATCCTAAATTAACAGCATTTATATTAGTTATTATTAGAGCTAATGTAAATATCTTAGGTTTGATGTCTTTGTATTTGTCTTGTAAAGGATTTGTTTTCTGGTGATCAAATCATTTTTTTGATAGAACGAACGTTGTCTTCTGAATAACTGGTCAGTTTACACTTTCCCTTAGAATAAAAGTATTGTTATATATTGTGTGTGTGTCTGTGTCTGTATCTGTGTGAATGAATGAATGAATGAATGAATTAATTAATACATTTTTATTATTGTGTCATGTCCAAACAAGGACCCATCCCCTTCGGGATTATAAGACACCAACAACTGTATCAAATTCAAATGATAACATTCACTTCCTGTAAATGGTGATCACATTTCACAGTAGGACAACAAGGAAACAGACGCAAACAAAAGAAAAGAAAAGAAAAGCAAACATAAAGATCTCATCTATAAGTGTTTTTTGTTCTCTTGGCCCTGTGTGTGTCTCTCTCTCTGTCCTTATCTGGCACAAATGTCTGCAGGTGGGGACGATGTTTGACAGCATGATGAGAGAAATCTTGGACCAAGTTGGAGGACTTTCCAGTCAAAACACTGAACTATGTGCCTTACTAAGGAACATTCTGCAGGTACTATTTTTAGATATACTGATGACGTTGGTATAAAGTAATGCTGTATATTTCAAAATAATATAATAAGTACCTTGAAAGTTTGTTGTAAGTATTATATGTTTTTATGGACATTGTTCTCACGTCTCTCCTCACCCACTATAACCAAGATCCCGCTGTTTATTTTAGGCAATGATGCAGATAATTGATGCACTCTCCACTTGCGTGCGTCACATTGGCACATTTGAGGAAGCGCCTGACCTTGATGCTATCCGCTCGTTACCTACTTGTATCCTCAAAGTCCTGAGGGAAACGTTCCAGCACTGCAAGGTTGGTCAGTTAAGTTCACCACTGACTGTGGGAATTCATTCCATATAGAGGAGATGTGTGACATGTTTTTTACAAAAAGTGATTTTGACAACAAGACACCTCCACCCAGTAAAATGGGTTGCATTTTTTTGATTAATTACATGAGTTGTTGGACTAAAAGAACATAAATAGCATATTCAGATATTTCTTAAGATATGTCAGATACGGCTCATTATTATGAGTATTATCTGAGGTTTAAACAGTTCACTGTGGGACCTCACTGTAAAGTGTTGTGATGATCAACTTTAAAGACGAGGTGCAGGGAAAACAAAGAAGTAAAAAGTGCACTCTGCATGTTGTCCTCAGGAGAGTGAGGTGGTTTACTGTGGCCGTCTATCCCTGGTGGCTGACCTGCTGCAGGGACTCTTCAAGGAGGCCTACTCCCTCCAGAAGGGTCTGCTGGAGCTGCTGGACGGGGTCTCCATTGACAACAGTGCCTCAGAAGAGGAGGTCTCTGATATTGTAACAGGTGTGTGTTTGTTTTTTGATTTTCTGTGTGTGAATCTCTCTCTGTTTTTCACTGCCACCCACTTTTGTTATTAATTTCTTTTTCATCTTCCTCAGTGATCCATAGCCTGCTGGATATCTGCTCTATCATCTCCAACCTCGACATAGCACTGCATGCAAACACATGGAAATTCCTCATCAGGTCAGTAAAGCAACCTGACACACATGTTTACATTTATGTCCTATTGTCTGCAATCGCTTTGCAATAAGATCTTGATTCATTATGCTTTTAGTTTGGTGAATGAGTGACTAACTTTAAGCGGCCATTACTTTGTCCAGACAGAGTCTGAAGTACCAGTCATTGGTGGAGGAACATCTACATCACGGTGACATCAGCAACAGCCTGTGTGACAACCTGTTGGCCTCTTTCCACAACTGTGTGGAGATGGCAGAACAGATTAGAGATGCTGGTCTACAGGTAGGAAAGCTATGATTGATACAAAAAAGATCATGCAAATTTTATTAACAGCTTTTTCAGCAGCCTTTTACAGCTTTATGCTATGCATGTATGAATGTATTCTAAAGCGATAATCCTACGATTTTAGCAGTTATTTTGTTTAAGTTCAGTATAATGCATTTAAAATTGGTAGCCTAATTCCAGTACTCTCTTCTAATCTGTTTTTGTCCAGATACCAACTTGAGCCACCACTGTGGTGGATATTTGATAGTCAGAATTCACCGTATCCTATTTATAGGACAAATAAGGATTTTTTTTCACTTTGTTCTACCCCTTTTTCTCAGAATTATCATACAGACATCGTCTACATACTTGTCATATTTTTTGTTGATGCTCTCTTGTCCTTTTTAAAAGGAGGCGCCACAAAGCACAGAATACAAGCTCTTCCAGAAATCTGCGAAGATGTGCCGATTTTTTGCCAACACTTTGGTTCATTACATAAAGGTACAAAAGTGTGGAACTTCTGTGCAACCCTCCTATAAAAAAACATGTCATATCTATGGTGAATCATTAATTCTCTACTTCAGAATACAAGGCAGCTGAATTAATGTCCCATCCTTCCTATCCAAACAGGAATTTAAGTTTTTGCTGACAAAGTATTGCAGTTCCTATCACCAACTCTACCTCCAGATCATCAGGTGTGTGGGGTTTGGCTGTGGTTTTAAGAAGCAGGCTTAAATGGCAAATTATCCTTTTGAGTTGACAATTATTGAGTGGTGCAGTTGAATACATTATGATGTGCCCGATGTCTTTCAGTAAGTTTCCCCCCAGCTTGTGCGCTCCATCGCTTCCCTCCGCTCTGTCTGAGGAGCTGAATGCAGCGGCTCTGGTTCCCACAGACATCCTCCTGCTCCAGCTGTTGCCCTTAAGGCCTTTCGCTGAAGTTGTGCTCCAAAAGGAAATGCGTGAGTTTAAAGCTTGTCCTTTGTGTGCTCCTTTACCCAGGTAATATAATATGTAGTGATACTTTGCAGTATTTTATCAGTGATTTAAATTGGCAGTCAAGTGTAATTCTAATCATCAAATAAAACTACTTCTCAAAACTCATGCGGATGTAGGAATACATCCGATCGTGGAAATAGGATCAGCATCTGCGCTCATACCAGTTCAGTATATTGCATCACTAATATAATGCATAGTACACTATGCAGTTGGGCACAGCTTGCTGACTCTCCAATATTGTCCTCTTGACACTTGTCCAACAAAATATGCAACATACAATCATAAAAAAAACCTGTCTTGTTGTCTGCAGGGTTAAGTCCTGAACATGAGCTTCCTCAGTGTCTGTTGCTGGTTAGCGTCTTGGCGCAGCTCAACTCCCAACCAGAGGAGGTGCTGCAGCTTTGGTACACTGGCAGCCACTTCTCAGAAGAGACACCCAGGTGATAAATATAGGGTTTGTTGTCATCAACAACATGTATTTTGTATAAACTTTTGGGGCTTTGTGTATGCTGGGACCAGCAGTTAACTATAGATGATTGAAAAATCAGATACACTATTCAGCTATGTATTTAATTTTGTAAATCGTATCCATAAGTATATCAAAAAGTATTCAGTTTTTTTTTCATGCCCTCTGTTTCCAGGCTTCCTCTCCACCAGGCCTTGTTCTCTAGTTTCAGGCGTTGCTATACAGAGCGCCAGGTACCGGTGCTGTTGCCAGGGGTGATGATGAAGGGTCAGGCCCAGGTCCAGGTCACTCTGCACCACCACATCTGTGTACAACTCTGTGCCAGTGTAGCTGCGCTTCCCCCAGTCTACTTCCCTGTACTGGTAAGGTACACACTCATATCACATACACTGTGTCAAAAGCATACATGGTATTTGACCTAGTTTTTGCTCATTACATTGGCCAGAGGAACCCGATTGGCAAGCTGTCTTGCAAATAATCAAGATAACTTGCTTAACACAAACAGGATTTGTCCCAGTTGCGGTTGCAGTGCTTGAGAACAATAGGGGCCAACCTCACAGCAGGGTTACGATGGAACTTGCCAGAATGTGTTTGCAATTCAATTGTATTGAGTCTCAGTCAAGAGTAACAAAGAGTTACTTGCCATTACTTGCCATGAATTTGACTATCACTTTCTGAGTTCCTTTACTAGCAATAACTGTTTTTTTCCCGGTCCCCTCCAACATGTTTTTAAATAAATTAAAGAATTGATTAGAGATACTGTATATTCAGGCGAAGATGACATACAAACAGACAGCTTAGCTTGTTTGTAACACTTAGCAGTTGACTGCTGAGCTAGCGTGCTGAATTTCTGGGTTCATTTCTACTCTAGACATATCAGATTAAAATATCGCTTTCTACATGTTCACATTTATACAGGTTGAACAGGTGTACTGATAAAGTTTTGGGTTTTAACTTGCGAAGGTTTTATTGCACCTACAGTAACTACGGGCGTAGTTAGTGTAAGTAAATCTCTATAAATAGTTTTGTTATTTTTGATGAATTAAATTACTGAATGCGTGTCTCAAAGACATTGAAAATTCAAAACTTTTTTTGATAACAAAACAGAAAAAAAATAGTTTTCATTTATGGATTTTTCCTAACCGTTTATGGTTATCTATCCAGTAACACGTGTACACGTGCACATCCGAAGTAGATGGAGACCAGGGGCCTATTGCATAAAACTAGGATAAGGGATTAACCTAGGATATTTCGGTTATCCTGGCTTGCGTTAGCCATGATCCGGTTGCATAAAAGCGGAGGGACAGAAGTTACCATGGAGATTTATCCTTTACGTTTAGCCTGGTCCCGACCAGGCTAAACGTAAAGGATAAACTTATTCTGTTGCCTGATTGGCTCAGTCAGCTGTCACTCCGATCTGAAATCAAGGTGTTTAACAGTTATTCCATGATCTTCTGTGTATTGCTTTAAATTCATTAGCCTGTTTTAAGGTACCACATAAAAGACTGCATTGTCATTTAGTTAAATAGTTCTTCTTTTTTATTTATTTAACCTGAACCATTTATAATTAACTTAATTATAATTAGATTAAGATGCAATGATATAGATTATAATAATTGGTGTTCAATATTGCAGGCTATATTTATACAATTGATTATCGATGGCAGATGATATTGCAAGTGTGGGTCAAATAAATTCACTTTGTACTTATCACTATATCGAGGTGCATCTAAAACAAAATTCAATATCAATGAAAAATTCCTTTTTTCTGTAATTGAATTCAAAAAGTGAAACTTAAATATATTCTAGAAATTCATTACACATGGAGTGAAATTAATCTAGAATAAACATACTTTTCAGAAGGTCGACATTTCTGTATTATAAATCCTTTTTCTGATTGGTTGTATGTAACATTCTAATATTTTGAGATACTGGATTTTTTATTCCATGATCAATCAATCATCCAAAAAAAAGGCCTGACATATTTCACTTTGTGTAATGAATCTATGAAAGTTTCACTTTTTGAATGGACATTCCATGATATTCAATTTTTTAGATGCACCTGCAGACTGCTCACTGTCAACTATTTTATCATAAAACAATGCAGGGACATCAAGAACAGTTGGCAGAGAATACATCTCCTGTATGAAATGAACTGCCCCCTCACTTACGGTTTAAACTAGCAAGGCATTGTGGGAAAATGGGCCATCTTTTCCATTTTTCCATCAGTAAATCTGTGTTCGATCTTTGGGTCTACTTCTGAAAGCTGTGGGCTGGCACTTAACAGAATTACTTACACCTGGCTTGACAAAGCAGCCCCTTTACATCCTGGATTGGCGTTTATGCAATTGACTAATCCAAAGTGCCCAGGCTAGACGTTGTCAAGGCTGGCTTTATCAATCATCCTGGATGTCTTTATTCCACTTTTATGCAATAGGCCCCAGCTTTTAGCAACTGTTTATTTTGGAATGGAATCGCATTCTGGGTTTACTTTGGATATCTAATCAAATGCTGGGTGTGTTTGGGTGAAGGATTTCCCCTCATTTAGTGCAAGTCAAATTTTTACTTTCGTTTTCTTTGTTTCTTTGAAAGGTCCTGATTCCTGGCTTATTCTGCCTCCCATTTTATTGGTGCAGACTCCCTTCTCAGACTTCCCCTCTCCTTTATCTCTATTTTTCAGGAGTGTTGTTTGGTGGAGGCTGTACTGCAGGCTGACAGTCAGACAGCCCTACTGGCAACAGATGTGTGGTGCTTTACAGCACGGTGAGAGAGTTTACATAAACAGTTTATTTTTACGCGGCATACTATGTGGCATTCTCTGTCGCATTCTACAGTATATCACAAGCCCAATGTTTAAAGCTAAGTTCAGACCAAAAATTTGTCTCGCAACGAGACGCAACTGCTCGCAACGAGCTGGCCTGGACATTCTAAAACTGGACCTGGCAATTTGACATGTTAAATCTTTGGCGACTGCTTGAAACGGCTTGCAACGCGCTGCAACAAGCAGTTCAGACTGCTGCGACTTCTCCCCCGCGACGTTCTAAAACCGTCTTGTTGCAAGTCGTTCTTGCAAATCTTTGGTCTGATCGGGGCTTAAGGCACCTTTGGATTTATTACAGATACTGTTTCACTAAAGTCTAATGTCTCTCTGTAGTTTATATTGAATCCACTGGTGATTGTGTCTTCTCTGCTTACAGGTATGGGGCAGCAGAACTTTGTCTACATCATGTCCTTCTGATTGCTCAGCTGGTGGGTAGAAAACGACAAGAGCGAAAATAAAGTAAAGGAAATATATTTTAGGAACTTTGATTGGAAAGCAAGAGATATCTCAGCAAATGGTACTGTACAACCCATTCTCAGATATTATTATTATTATAACGATGCCCAATAGACCTTTTACATAGACTTGTTAAATTTTTGCAGTACCTCATCCCAACACTTGCCTCTCTTCTGTAGTCACCCACAAGGTCATTTGTGTTTTCTCCATGTTAGAACACCCTAAAATAACTCTAAATCCCCTTAATCTCTCTCTGTAGGGTTAGGGATCAGTATGGGTTCCTCCCCGTTTTCTGTGGCACCCCCAACGGAGGTGACAATTGGTGTTGTGATGCCTTGTGGGTCACAGTTTCATAATGTGTTACGTCATATCCTCATTAGAGCGGACTGGATCCCACTCATTTTCATATCTGTCCCCCCTACCATCGACTGTCCAACTTTCCTCTGCCCTGATGTCCTGGTGATTTGGCTCCTCATGAGCTTTCACACTGACACTCTCTCTGCTTCTCCTCCAGGTGAAAGCTGGCACCACTGAGTGTTACCAGTCCTTCCACCTGGGCCTGCTGCTCAAACGCATGGTTTTCCTCATGACACCGAACCACCAGGTTAGAGATCCTCAGAACTGAAATTAAAAGGTTCAATGAATCCACAAAACAACTGTAGAGTATCATCATCATCATCTCATGTAACTGACAGCTCTTGTATTGAAATTCACTAAAACAGTATCCAGAGTTACATATTTGACAGTTCAGTAACTATTTGTGAAGAAATAATGTGTGGCCAAATAAGATGAAAGGATGGAGGAAAAGTACCTACACAATGAAAGTTGTGTAGGTACTTTTGGTTTCGATATACATCCAGAAGTCATAGAACTGAACAAAAGGGTGTCTTTGAATATTATTCTGTGAACCGTCTATTGCCACAAAAGTTTGTTGCCGATTATGGCAAATAAGAGATTTAGAAATGGATTGCATTGTTTCTCAATATGTAGTTTTTTCTTGTCGTGGCCTTTAACATTTAGAGAGATTTGGCTATAAATTATATTTTTTATGCACTAAAAGGGATTTATTTAAAAGAAACGTACATTTAATTTATGTATTGGTGAAATTCAAAATGAACTAAAGAGGCTGAGCCGCCAGAGCAGTCTCAGTGGTCCTTGGTGTAGAGTCTTTTTTTTTTACTTGCTTGATAAACACCATTCTTAGAAAGCTTCGCTCATTTCATGTTTTGAAGATGGGGGTGGAGAGTGCTGTCTCACAAATTGGTCCAAAATTGCCCAAAGGTGTTGAGTTGGGTTGAGATTTGGTAACTGCAAAGCCATAGTACTTGATGCTTTTTATGCTAATCATTCTGAGACTCTTTACCGAGCATGAAATTGGCTACACTTGTTTGTTTCCCCCATCCTTTATTCGGGTTTGTCTCTAATTTTTTTTATTAGTCAATCATTTGAACCAACCCCAAGAAAACTACCAGACTGGAGCCATAGTTTCTTGTTTTGGATAATGCTTGTTGATTGTGTGTCCATATGATAATAAACAATAACACATTGAAATGTATGAGCTCATAACCTTGATATGAGCAGTTTTTTTTTCCTTCATTAATCCAAAGTGTTTGTGTTTTCCAGATGGAGCTGGTGGTGCGATTCCCACCCTCTGAGGTGGAAAACCTTCCAGTGTGGCAACACGTCCTCCTCAGAGCTCTGTCACTTGATGCCCGTCACCATGTAGAGTCAGGCATCATTGACCTCGCTCAAAAAGCTCTGAGCGACTGGCAGAATGGAGGCTACAGACTAGGAGAGGTGGACAAAGTGGTGAGGACAGTTGTAGCGGCGGTGGTGCAGCCATCTGTCTGATTCTCGAGAACGATTGTTATAGATATTGAGAAAATGGGCACACCAATAATCGAGGGCAAGGCTGCTGCTTAGATTCTGTCCTTGAGCACTTGGATAGATAGATGAAAAATAACAACAACGGCATATCAAGAGTTAGATAACCTTGTTCCCATGGTTGAAAACAAATGATTTAAGATAAGATTGTTATTAGTGACCTCTCTCCTTTGTTGGTCACGTTGAAGTGAGAGCCAAAATGTCCGCAAATAGTATTGGGGGCAAGGCTACTTTCTAATGTTTTTAGTATTTCTAAAAACCTTTTTAAGTATTGATACTTTTTGCAGTTAATCATCAGGTTGTTTTAATGATTATAATGGGAAAATGGGTCCATCGTACACTAGTCATCTGTCCTTTCATCCACCTTTAGTAATTGTAAAAAAAAAACAATCTCCTGTTTAAGGGATTTGCAGTATATTTGTCATGTTTTTCAGCTGCTATCAAGTCCGATTCTTGCCAGAATGATTATATCCAGCCAGGACAACAATTCAAGGAAGCAGGGGTAGGAACATTTGCAATGGAAAATAAGGTCAAATGTAATATTTCCTCCTGTGCCCAGAATGTGGTCCTGTTATCCCTCCTAGCGGTGGTCCAGTGCCAGTCATCTCCAGAGGAACAATGTGTGTTGTCTGCAATGAGGATAATCACACAGCTCTGGTTACGAATGAGTCCAGATCAGGTGAGGTCCTAACACACAGACAGACGCATTGCACACACAGACAGACGCATTGCACACACAGACGCACGCACCAATGCTATGTTAAGGCATGACAATCTCTGTAACCTCTCGTTCTTCAGGTGCAGACCCACGCAGTTCTCCAGTTAACTCTGCAGCTGCTCCTGTCAATGTCGGCCATTTTAGTGAAAAGCCTCGAACATCAAGTCATTCTTCAGGTATGCTGTTCATTTCCACAGTTGATATAAAGCAGATGTAGAATTCTTCTTCTGACTGTTGTGTGTGTTTGTGTATGTGTCCCAGGCTCTGTTGTGTGTGGATACCCTGATGTCTCAAAAGTGTGCAGATCAGGTGCTTCTGGCATCACTGGAGTTCCTCTGCTCCCTGGGGAAGATCTTTGTCCCTCCTAACAGCCAGGTAATTTAAAAGAGACTTTACAGTAAAACATTGAATTGATTACTGTACTGTAAATCAAGTCTTCTTTGTTTTTGTTTTTTGCAAAAACCTGAAATTGAAAAAAAAAAAATCCTTTTATATACTACTGTTTGGTTTTTTAACATTACAGTTTCACTTTGACATAGAAGGGAGACGTGTATCACTAAGTGCTGTGTCTTATTTGGCCAGTGTGTAAAGTTGACAGTGAGAAAAATTCTGCATCACGTAAACATTTGCTAAAAAACTGTAATCAACTGTGAGTGGCTCTTGACATTTTTGACCCTGCAATACCTAGAAGTGAGTTCAAAGGTCAGCAAATTAATTAACCTCTTGAACCCTTTTTTGAAAACAACAATACCAATAGTTTGTTTACCTGTTTAGTCTCTTCATGTATTAATGGAGTTAATAGTTTAGTGTTGCCAAGGTTGCTATTTGCATTGGTTATAGTTGACCTATTTATTAAATAAATTATTTGTTTTAATCATTGGTTGAAACCGGAGATAAGAGATTTGAATTCTATAATGTAAATATCCGCTCATATTGTCTCTTTCACACTTCCACTTAGAACCAAATTCTGCCGAGGCTGAGCGGCCTGTTTGGATTCCTGTTGGCTGACAACAAATCGTGGCTGCTACATCAGCACACCCTGGAGGCCTTTTCTCACTTTGCAGAGGTATGGGGGAGGGCTCATTACTGTAGGTGTCACTCATGTTTCAAATATACCAATAGTTCATGCCTTGTCGTTACCTTAATGTGTCGCCCTGGTTATTTAAGATCACAAACCATGAAGAGGTCATTTCCCAGAGTTTGTGTGAAGAAGATACCAAGACCAAGGTGGTGAACTATCTTAGCAAGGTAAGGGATGCCAACATATTCTGATGAAGGTCAACCTTGTATAAAACGGATGGATCATGTAAACAAGTATGTTTTGTTGTAGACTGTGAATGCACAGCAAGACGTGGAGGCACGGTTACAAAGGCTTAAACTGGAGACGGCAGTTATTGAGCGACACAATGAGAAGCTGGAGAACGACAAAGAGGTTGTTGAAGCAGTTGCAGATCCAGAGGTTAGTGGTGGCATTAAGTTCAAGTTAATTGGCTTCATGAATATCCATGCTCATGCAGAGTTGGTTTACATCCACACTGCCTGAGACACTTTGAGCCTACCTCACTACCTCCCAGTATTATACACATAACTCATGTACACTAGATGGTGCACACCCCACTGGTAGATTCCAATGAGCAGATGTATGTATGTTTTATAAATATCAATTGATGCAATCCTAATATTTAATATTTCTAGTAGCTCAGTCCAAACTTCCCTTAGCAATAACACGAGAACTGTAAAATAGTATATATTTATTCATCAAAATACTTTCCAGTTAAAACTATTAGATTATGTCATGCTCGGCAAGGCAACACTTTAAATGTGTACAAGCAAGACTTCTGCCTGTTCTTTTGAAAAAATTTGATTCATGAAAAGATTTTTAAGTTATGTTTCCCTGTAATTATCCCTGCCGCTCAGCCATGCCCAAAGAGAGCTCGGCAAGAGACCAGCACAGAGGAGGAGTACAACCGCTACATCCAGACAGCTGAGAGTGCTCTGAAAGCCCTTCAGGCCCTCACTGAGGATACAGCCAACACCACTGCACCACCTCCACACTGGCTGGAATCCAGATTAAAGGAACTGCAGACCCTGATCACCCACATCAGTACAGCCAGACACACAACCTAGCTCTTCATTGTTTTCTCAACCAAAATGATAACCTTAATTTATAGAAAACTTGGTCTGGGCATGTTAAAGTCTTTACATTTACCATTTGCTGCTGCTGAAAGGTTAACCTCACATTTTTTAAAACCTGTCTGTTGATTTATTTTGTTAATAAACCTGTTTGAATACAAAACATTGTGCATTTGTTTTTATTAAGGCGCTTAAGAAATGCCTGTATCGTGCACCTAATTGAATTTCATGAAAGCCATAGTGAGTAGTACTTGCTCTCAGTAGTCCTAAGCAATTAGGATAACTTTGGACACATTTCTTCTGAAACAGAACAGGGTCACATTTGATAGAGTAAAATCTTTACTTTCACCGGCAACCAAAAAGCTACTAATAAATTATTTAATATCTATTTCACATTCATTCAAAGTGCAAGCCTTCCGTAAATCAAACCTGACACAAGTTGTGTCTCCCCCAAAAAGTATATCTTGATCTCAATGCCAGTAGTGAAGTTGGCACATATAAAACAAAAACTAATTCAGAAGCAGATTAAAACAAAATGAAGTTCACCTCAGATTAAGATCCTTATCTTTCTCAAGGTGACTGTTTGCAAAAAAAAAAAAAAAAACAGTTTCATTTGTCCAGGTCCAGCAGAACCCAGCTGATATGCCTCCATCCGTCAAGTTAAAAATCTGAGGACCAACAGAATAGGATCTCAGCCCATCATTATCATTCTAACTGCATCCATGCCGTTAAATGAGAGAACGTTCAGCTTTTACTGGCTGTCTGTAAAGTAGAGCTTTTACTGGCTGTCTGTAAAGTAGGGCTTCCAGAAATGGTGCATCTTGAGAATTTTTTAAGTTTTTCAACGGTCAAGTACTTTGCTCAAGACGAAGCAGACGGCTCATATGTCATCACCAGGCGCTCTCGTCCTCCCAGTTCAGCTCATCTCCATCTCCCCAGCCATCTGTTTCAGTCTTTTAAAGAAAAACAGGAAATGAATGAAACATTGATTATATACTGTACTAGATTATATGATTATATACTTTGTCATATTTCTAACGTATTTATTTTATCCATATTTCTTAACTGTTTCTAATCTTGTTACAAAATTGTAGGTTGCGGAAAAAAGTGTAGTATATTTTTACATATAGTAAGTATATTTACTATACTATTATATTCTACAACACAAAAATATGTTAGTTTTCCAATCCTGTGTGTACTAATATAGTTTAATCTTTTCAGGCTTCTAAAAAACGATTCAAAAGAAACAGTATATAAGTATAAAAAAATATTGCAATTTGTTTGAGCTCACAATTATTTAGCATGAGCTCTGTTATAAGGGGGTTGCAAGTATACGTTGCTTCATATCATATCACAAAGGAAAAAAGGTTAAGGATAAACATGTTTAATAATTTTATGTCTTTCATGTGTTAACATATGCATTTCTACAGCTCAGGTTTGAATGATCGTTGTACCATTTGTTAAGATTGCTATGCAAGCCTAAAAAGCATTGGCACATTATTGGCCCTACTTCCAACCTAGAAACATGATCCAACAATACATCATCAACAAACCAATAACACACACTCACTCACACGCACACTCTCACCTCAGTCTGGTTGGCAGCTGCAAACTTGGCAGTGAGTGTTACAGTATCGATGGAGTCTGTGTTTTGTGAAGAGGAGAATCCAGCACCGCTCACACTGCTCTGGTCCAGTGACAGCAGAGCCGGTGAAGACAGCTTGATGTCTGGGACCATGTCTGCAAACAAATCCAGCTCTGGGTCTTGTTCCACCTTTTTCTTCACCTTAATGGTGAACTCCTCCCCGAGACCTCCAACCCCACCGTTCTTTTGTCTCACCGCAGCATTGGGCCTGGGGCTCAACGACTTGTGTGATATCTCTGAGTCTACGTCTTCTTGAGCCCAGCCATTGTCCCACGAGGAAGAAGAAGTGGTGTGGCTCTGGGTGGATTGTCTCAGTGCCGGGGTCAATTTGAGGGGCTGGAAGGTACCCAGCCTTGGTGCCTCGGGAGCATGTTTTATGGGTGTAGCAGAGCCCTCTCTTGGCGGTGTGAGTATTACTGGTAAATGAACCGTGGGGGAGAGATCTGAGGTAGCTTCAGTGTCCTCAAAGTCGTCCCACGGCTCCTCTTCCATGTTGGGGTGTGAGGGTGGCAGTCTGTTGTCCACAGGATCTTCTCTGTCTGAGGCCTGAATGTGGATCTGGATGGACTGTCCGTTTCTTTTCTCATTGTCCTCAGGGTCGCTCCAGTCAGGCCAGTCTTCCACTGGGCCTTCCAGTCCGTCAGCTTGCTCCAAGCTGTATGACAGCGGCGCCGCCAACTCACTGTCCTGACCCAAGCCGTTCAGAGGTAGAGACATCTGTCTAGTCACATCTGAAACAAAAAGGTCAAAAAGAGACAGACTGAGCTTCAGGCTTCGAGATTCTTGAACTGAATTCAAAGTATTGGGGGCATGTGGAGGGGGTTTATACCTGATTTTGGTGGCAGAGGATGTCTTCTGGGAGTCTCCTTACTAGCCACTAAGCTACCAATGTGACCCAGGACCAGGCCTTCAGTCCCAGGCGGTCTCGGGAACAAATTTAAGACTTTCAAAGGCTGGGCCATCTGTGGGTGGGAGCCTCCGACTATGTGGACAGGTGACGCTAAAGAAAAGAGGTAGAAAGGAGAAAAATTAGAGTCAACCAAATGTTTACACCTTCACCAATACTAAATATGGTGCTCACTCCTTTACGGTTTTAAACTGGGATTTTGTATTTAATGCTTGGCTGTTTAAGAGCAGTTTGATTATTCAAGAGTGACATTGCACTCATCCAAATCCAGTCTTTTCAGCTTCAACAGATACAACCAGACAAACCAGTTTCTTGAACCTTGAGGCCAACCGGTTATAATTTGACTGACACAGAAATGGAGACAGATTATACCTACGTATATCTAAAATAACGCTGTTAACGCTTTTCTCGTCAAACAACCTTATCAGTTCGACCTACCTTGTACCTTGTTGTACAGGTTAACTGAAAATTAAACTGTTTTCACAAAACAAACTCGGATCCCCCGAGGAGTCTCAACAGTCAAAAATACTCCAGTCTTCAATCACTTCCGCAAGCATTTGTATTCTTGGTATATTGTATCTTGGTTTGCCCTTGACATAATTGAATCGATCTGTTGTGTGCGTTTTAAAACCTTAAAGATACAGCCGCTCCTATCGCCTTGTCATTATGAGGTCAGTGTTGCTTACTTTCAGGGGTGACCTCGGTAGACTTTGAGAAGTTGGGAGTGGTGCGTTTAAAGACCTTGGTTCTCTGTCCACCAACCACAACTTGAGCCCCCAGCAAGGGCACCAACACAGCCAGACTCTGCAGCGTCATGGCAACCAGATAATCACTGGTGTCTCTCATTCCGAGCAAAACCTGCGGCCAGCAACAACAAAACAATGTAATAACAAGTAACTAAAATAATTGAAGAATGACATATCCCTGCCCCTCCCTCCCCCCCCCATTTGAAACAGACATCAAATGTTATTTCAATTTGCACTTCAATAAGTTGAAACAAAGCTGAGCTGCTCCAGTCTCAATAAGCTTAATAAGCAATGCTCAGACATGAGTGTGGCATTTATCTTCTAGCCCAAAAAGTGTAGTAGTGGAGTATATTTTCCAAACGGTCAGACAATTCCTTTAAACTGAACAAAAAAATCTGGTGCTATTTCAACACTCCACCTGAGGTAAGATGTGGTTTTTGAGTTCATCGTGAGAGAAGAACTCGGCGTAGATATGGAGGTGAGTCAGCAACACGATTCGGATGTGTTCCTCGTTGACCTTGAAGAGCTTCAGAAGTTGAGGAATCACATGTTTGCGGTAAAGCGATGCAGACAGCAGGCATTCTTCACCACCGCTACCACCGCTGGAATCTGCCCAACACAGGGGAAGGAAAGAAGAGGAGCAAGACAAACAAACACGTTTAGTGTCACTCAAACAGTTGTGCCCTGCAGCTACAGTTCACTTTGAGAAGGTTGTGTTAGTGGAAGCAGATCCATCTTACCCGTCTTTGGCTTTAAGAGATGAGGCAGGAAGCTTTTGACAGCCATAGGTTCCGCAAAAATGAGAGAGTTGAGGAGTTTGGGAACAAGGCGTGTGGCTATCAGCTCTTCAGAGATGCTCTGGACCCGGTCTAGAAGAAACCTACACATACAGCAAAAAAAAACACACACACACACACACACAATGAGCATGGTAAGAGGATCATTGGAATAATTAAGTGCAGACAAAAGTATTTTAATTTAATCGTAGGAATTAATAAGAAAATCTATTTCAAATTCCCAGTAGTGGTTATCATATACCTGCAGTGTAACACAATTATATAAAAAAACAATACTATTCTGAGAAAAGTCTAAAATTGTGGACTGCTTGGGAAAGAGACAACATAGTTAATGTATATGTTACTCTGTCCTGCATGAGCACAATGCACTATTTACATCACATCATTTTCTCACTTAAAGAATTCATTCTTCTCTTCTTCCGTCTTCATGGTCAGGCTCTTCAGAAAGTTCTTCACTTCCAGGAAGTCATTCCTATTGATAGAAAATGTTGTATAAAATAAAAACATTTGAAGTATGTATTGACAATAGCGAAAGCAAACATAACGCCACAAACCTGAAGAAGTCATGAGTCAGCAAAGAGCTGAGTGGAGGTCGACACAGCGGGTCAGAGTTCAGCAGGTCTGTCTGCAGGGTCTTCTTCAGACTGTCAGACAGCTCCTGTGACACTGGAAAACAACAGAGGAAAGACACGGACCAGCATGTGTAAGAGAAGATTCATGTGTGTATACCCTGTGCTACATTCAAGCTGAGGTCAAAAAGCCATTTACTCCGCTCACCATAGCCATCCAGCAGAGAGATGAGTGTCTCCACCATCATTCCAAAAGAGTAACAGTCCCGAGAGTGAGCATTTCTATCTGGAAGCATTTTGAAGCCCTCAATCTATCAACGAAAAAAAAAGTTTCATGAGAACTTGTTAACAAAATGGGGCAAAATTTCCCTTCTGACCTTCAATGTGCTTACCTTCTCCTCCGGGGGAACGCAGCTGGCCTCTCTCACATTCTCAATGCTCTTGAGAAACTGAGGAGTTGAAGAAAAAAATATATATAGCACTGACATACTTGACACATTAAACGTGCAACATAAATAGTTTTATAAGTTACATTTATTTTTTTAAAGGAAACCAATTATTTTTATTATATAATCTCTTACCTCCGGCGTTGCTTCAGAGAACTTGCAGACGGTGTCCATCCCTCCCAGTTTCCAATGGCCATCATCGCTGACAAATACAGATGAAATGCAGACGTTGTTGTGGCTTGATTTGCCCTGGTAGATAAAGAAGACAGGTTAGGACATATGCCTTTTTAACACACCGAATGGACTATGACTACTGTGAAACCAGAAACAGCACCTCAATAGTTACTTTTTGTTATGATGCATTATGATAATTGTGCAGGGGTCATTCGCAAAACAGAATGACTCCTCCGTGCTTCATTTTTGCTCACCCTCTCGTGCATAAAGACGAGTGCCTGCAGGAGGTCATAGATGCCTGCACAGACTTCCTCTGGGGAGAGGCTGTCCAGCAGCAGCTCCAGAGGCTGCACACGCTCCGTCACCAGGTGGATTCCTCCGTCCTGCACCGAGCATGACAGGAAACGCAGCAGACACGGGTGCCTCAAGGTCTTCAGGTGCTGCAGGGAATGAAAGTATTTTATTTTCATTTCCTGTAAAAAGCTAATGCAATGCAGCTGATCTAAAATCAATGTGTGGAAACAGTTTGAAGCCAGAAAGCCAAAACCACTAAATCAAGCAACTTAAATCAAATCCAGACTTCCGCCAGTAGAAATCTTAAAAATATCTTATGACACTCAAATCACTATGAGACCCAATGTTGCAAATTGACCATATCAAATCATGACGTGCTGATCTTTGTTGCATTGACGCAAAAAGGCATTTGTTAATTACTTTAGAGAAACATTTGCTACCAATTATTCTGAGTTTTTAAGATATTTTTAATACCGACCACAGCCTTCATTTTAAGGATCTGCTAGAACCCTGAAAACATTTACTTCTGAGTTATAGTATATAGTATACTTTTCTGAGTGATGACGCTTCACTACAGCAACGTTACGTTGTTGTCCTGACAGTTACTACTACTACTACTACTACTACTACTACTACTACTACTACTACTACTACTACTACTAATACTACAACTGTAGGGCAGCCACAGCTGGTGTAATATTGCATCCGGACGAGGCTTCAGTTAAAATTACCTTAGCAGCTTTGTTGACTTTGTCCTCATTGCCCCGCTTGTGAACAAAAACAGAGGCAGGCTTTCCGTCCTGTAGCAGCGCCGAGTACATGGTGAGTCCGGAGGGCATGGTGAGGAGCTGCTCCTCCAGGATGCAGCCTCGTACCGCACTACTCTCCGCACCCATGGCAAAGCTTCCTCCCGCACCTGGAGGGCAAATGTTAGAGGGATAGAGAGGGTCGTGAACCATGCAAAACCAAACGCAATTTGCGGTCATTCAAAGTTGTACTACGTCATACACAGACTTATAAACGCTTGTTTTTAGCGTGAAGTTAACATACTTTTACCTGTTTCACCGTACCGGATGTACCGCTGTTACGTGGAAGTTAGCTGGTGTTGTTATGTTTGCCTAGCTGGCTACGTTAGCCAGCTTGTCATTGCTATGCTTGGCGGTAGCACTTTCTCTTACAAAAAATCATGCTAAGCGCACTGTGGCGTGAAATTAAACGAGTCACTTGACAAAATTATCAAACTGTTAGTTACAAAAAAAACACGACACATTCCTGGTCGCTTCTTGTCAAATGAACGATGCTAACGTGGAGAGAAAGCTGCCCTGTAAACACGGACTCTTCCGGTAAAACACGAGACCGAACCTAGAGAGCAGGGGACAGTGTTACTTTAAAATATGTTAAAAATGACTCTCTGAAACGCATTTTTTCAAGTTGTTAGGATTAAAACGTTTCAGAATATATTACATTTATATCGCCTACTCATACATCTTAAAGTATTCAATTTGGATGTTTTCAAAATCAAGAAAAACACAAATACCCCTACTCTTGAGGCTAATGGTTGCGACCATAGTGGCGCGAGATAACCGCAGGTGTAGGCGAGGAGAGGTGCCCCTGCCGTGGGGACAGAAGTGACCCCAACTCTGGAGCCTTGCTATTGGGAAATCACAGTATCTTCAAGTTTCTGTGCTAGTGCAACAGTATGAGAGTTGGTTAGGAGAGTTAAGTTAGGAAGTTGTGTAGTATAAAAGCTAGGCCTAAATTACAGCTACAGTAGCCTACATGACAGGTGGAATTCCTGAGTCATTCTATGAAACCGGTCCGATTTAGACTTTGACATTATTGAATTTTCTACCAAAATGTATTACTTTTCTCAACATCCTACAACATCAAGGACATATTTAACTTTAAGAAATAATATTTTTTCCATCTCAGGCATCAAATGCCTTGAAATATTGGCAATTTTTTTATGATATGGGCACTATTATTTTTCAACCCTGTTATGGACAATATGGAATCTCTTTGTATATGGTTACATAAAAAACTAATGTTAAACAAATTAAAATGTTGTATTAATCAGATGTCCCTCACACTTATTCAATATTTGCAAATATTAAAATTAACCCCATTTGACCTTCTCTGCACTTAGGTCTAGAAGGGGTACTTTTTGTGACAGGGATGGCACCATTTTTCATCATCGAAAAATGTGGTCTATCTTCTAAATTTTAAGAAGAATTTACATTCTTATGATTGCTGTAAGCATTTCAGACAGAGTTCAACAAAAATTAATTATCTTTTTATATGCTTTAAAAAAATAATCATTATAAATGTAAGGTAACAGGGTTGAAAATGGTAACAGGGTTGAAGAAAAATGGTAACAGGGTTGGAGGGACAAATACAGATCAAATTCACTGTAAGATATTCTATAAACATTGTATTTCATTATGTAATCATACAAGAAAGACAAAAGATTTAAATGCAGTAAAGTACAATAATGGCACATTATTAACAGTAGTTAATGGTATTAGCGGTTTGTTAGTGTTTAGTAATGCTTATTAAGCGTTATTAATGGTTATTTCATGCTAAATAAGCATTAACTACACATAAACTAACCATTCATATTATTTACTAAGCTGTTATTTAATATAAAGGCTAACCAACTTGACCTCACAACCCTGTTACAGTGAAACAAATAACAGGGTTGAGTGTGACAGGGAAAGATTTTTCTGCTCAAAAAAGGGCCACTGCTTTTTGACAAACAGTGGTAAAGAGCACTGAAATTGCAATAAATTGTATTCCTTCTTACTGACTGTGAATAGGTCTTGATTCACTAACAAAACGAAAAACAAACCTCCGTCAGAGGAAGTGACGGTTTTGACTAGATGAAAACTTGGGCTGGTTACCTTAGTAACTAAACAGCTGCAAAAAAAAGAGAGAGAAAAAAGAAGAAAAAAACCACACACACAGTCAAGTAGTGAGAGCAGGAGACAACATGGAAGAGCTTGGTAAGAAAAACTGTCCGTCATGTTTTACACTGAAGATCACCCTTGCGTTGATCAGTAGACAGATTTTTAGATATGGAACGATTTGTATAACTCTTAAACATTCATGTAGACAATAGATGTTCAAAGAATGATTTATCATAAAAAACAGAATGTTATTTACAGTATTTTGGGACTCACACAAAGAACAGTATACTGTTCTGTTAAAATGTGTGCTATCATTTATTATTTTTCAACAGTGTTGTTGTTACTGTGTCTTTGTATTGTTTTGTCATTTCAATATTGCTGTTTATGGTCTGGCTGTGCTGCTATTTTATTAAAAATACAAGTATTATGGTAGAATAAAGTTTAAACAAACAGACAACAGTGCTAAAAGCTAAACATTATTTTATTTTTAACAGCTATGTTGTCTACTTCCCAGTTAAGACTTCATACAAATATCTTCCCATTTTCTTACATGGTATATCTAAGAATACACTGTGTGCAGAAGAGAGTTCAATTTGGTCTAATATGTGTCACCAGAGACTTGCAACATTATTATGAGTTTCACTTCTGCCACACGTCTGCAATCACTTCCTGAGGAAGCTGACATGCATGAAGAAACCTAAAACTGATCCGCCGGCACCTTGATCTGTATACGCGAGGTGCTCTCTGCCTCATTTCACAGGAAATCTTTCAAAAGTAGAAGTGACACATACAACATTACACACCCTGAACGAGCAATCAGTATGTAATAGTGGTTGCGTTGTTGAATTACTGTATAAGTTTGCATGATGCCTATGTATTTATGTTTGTATGTGTGTGGTTAGAAGGTTAATGGTCTGTGTCCTGCCACAGATTTGCTGTTAGAGGAGCTGGCCCTGAATTCAGAAAGTTCAGCGAGTGTCAGTGAGAACCAGAACAATGATCCAGCTGATGTAGAGGTGAAGACCAAGCATATTTTGTTAATACTAAGACTGTACCGTAATTATCTTATCACCTATTAACATTTTAGTTGAACCTAAAATGTATTCTCAACAACCAGCTGACAAGATTTCAAAACTTTAAACGTTTCTCAACAGAGCAAACATATGATCAAATTGATATGTCATCATGGTACTTGGTGCAGAAACTCCAGTATATGTTGGTTACATGTCCACAGGCTCCAGGTGCAGTTTGTTCTGGAATTACTAAAAAAGAAAAAGGCCCAGTCTGCTCAAATGTCTACAGGTGAAGAAAAAGCTTGAAGCTCCTGTTGACCGTTAACATTATTGATTTCTATTATCACTGTGTAAACTGTGTGTGGATGGAACATGAATGCACCTCATAAGACCTCATACCATAGTCAGAGACACAGTTTTTTTCCTCATTATAAATGTGTAGTAATCATGGGGTAGTGAGCTATATATTGAGCTTTTCTAATTTGCTCCTCTCTGGGTGTTAGTGATCTGCCAGCTCCTGTTGTTGCGCCACCAAAGTCCATCTCACCCACAGAGGAGCTGGAATCCATCTTGGAGGATCTGATGAGTCTGGGACAAGGGGTCAGTACGGTGTCTGCAAGTGCATGTCTCAGAAGGATTGAACGTTGTCAATATTCATTGTTCTTTGCTTGTTAAAGAACAATTCCTTAAAGTGATTGGATAAAACACAATAGATGAACAGCATAGGAACTTTCCATGCATTCCTGAAATTAAACTGGTTGAACAGCAGAGGGCAGCATTGCACTAATGTCAACACTGCAAAGCGTCTAATAATCCTAATAGAATTTCAGTGTCAAATCATCTTTAAGCACCAACTGTTAAAAGAAAATAAGAAAAAAAAATTGATGGCAGAAAACAGAATTTTTGTGCTTATTTGTGTCATCACTTAGGATCCAGAATCTTCTACGACCCCACCACCACTCACGCAAAAACAGTCTGTGAAAAGGAAAACAGAAAATGGGCAACAGGAGAACAAGGACAGCAGCAGCAGCAGCACAGCAGGTTCAGAAGCAAAGGCCTCGAGCACTAGCAAGAAAACAGATGCTATCGATGACCTGCTAGGTGGGCTGAGCTCTGACTTGGAGAAGATTGGTGTACACACCTCCGCCAAGGGCCACTGTGCTTCCTGCAAAAAATGCATTGTGGGAAAGGTACAATAAGTCACACAAACAAATAAATATAGAAATGATAAATCTATGTCAGCCTTATATACCATGAACCCACAGGACAAGAAAACAAAACAGCAACAGAAAAAAAAATCCTCTTCTTGTAATTGTTGCATTTATTTCTGTTTTATTCTGTAGATGATTACAGCGCTGGGTGAAGTGTGGCACCCTGAACACTTTGTTTGTGTGGCGTGTAAGACGGAGCTGAGCACCACAGGTTTCTTTGAGAGAGACGGACGGCCGTACTGTGACAAAGACTACCATCAGCTTTTCTCTCCTCGTTGTGCCTACTGCAAGGGGCCCATCGTGCAGGTGAGATAACCATTATTTAATATTATTTTTGGTTAATTGTGTGTTGATGATGTTAAAAATAGATAATTGTTTTCTAACTTTTGGAAGCTCCTATCTCATACACTTGTCTTTTGTTTCTTTATTCATACTTTAATTTGTCCTGTCATATATTACATCCATTTATTTACACGGTAATTGTTTGATGATTGGATGATGACATACAGTAGTATGTAGTTCATTTTTTAGACGGTATCCCACATGTCATCTTAATAAATACAGCACAAAACCATATTTGGACTCTCCAGTCTGGGCTTTCGCTGCAGCCCAAAGTCATTTATCAAACAACGAATGCAACTTCTCCCATTCACTTTGTGCGGTTCACAATCCACATTTTTGGTGCTTTTCCTGACATCCGAAACATGTGAGATGAGACAAAACATTGTTAATCCTTAAGGGAAGTACAAGCAAAAGGGGTAATTTGTCTACGTCTGGCTGGTTTTACCAGAACATTCTGACAGCCCTCGACCAGACCTGGCACCCCGAGCACTTCTTCTGTACACACTGCGGAGGCCGCTTTGGACCTGAAGGTGAGAGGCTTGAGCATGAATTTCTCTTGCCCGGGAAACCACAACCCTCAGCCTATACAGTTGGAAATATTTGTATCTGTTAGGAGGACTGCGGGAATTCATCTTATATGTCTTATTCCTGCCCCCAGGTTTCCTAGAGAAGGATGGGAAGCCGTATTGCTGCAAGGACTTCTACCACCTCTTTGCTCCCAAGTGCTCGGGCTGTGGGGAGTCAGTGAGGGAGAACTACCTGACTGCAGCCAATGGCACCTGGCATCCAGAGTGCTTCGTCTGCGCAGTGAGTCTCTCATACCTCAGACCACACACATGGCTCTGGCTCGCACACACACACGCCCGGGAAAACAAAAAAAAATGGAGAGAGATAGCCACACGTTTGCTTTATTTGCAACATCGAGACCACAAGGCTGATGAAAACCTTATGCCTGATGAATACGTTGTGGTCGAAATGATGCAAATAAATCAGGGAAACCATATTCCTTAGTGTGGGTATCTTTTACATTCCCTTCAAAAGTACTTGTGTATGCAGCATCTGGACAAAAACGGTTCAGTGTGCATCTCGGCTTCTGCTATGCTCAGCCGAGAGCCATTGTTAAACATAAAATGCCCTCAGTAGAGATGTTGTGACAAGGTAGAAACTTCTACTTTGTAATATCTTAATGTTCCTCAAGAACTTTTTATTTACTGAAAAATACTATGTTCGTAAACCTGCACATCAGATACACAAAATACATTGTGGTTTAAACCTTCCACTCAATATGACATTCATACAAATATTCATCAAATAAAACATGGATTACATCAAACTATGAGTTAAACCAGTCATGACTGCAAGTAATTAGCACAGCCACTAAACATTATTTCATGTGGAGCAGTTATTGTCAACAACGTGAGAATTTTACTCGGCCCTTGGTAACCTTAATCTAACTCCAGAGGCAGGAGGTTAAACACTGCATTAGGAGTACGAAGTGGACAGAGCCTTTTTAATAATCAAATTCCTCCTCATTTGGTCTTCCTCGCCAGTTTCACTATGAAGCAGCAGCCTGCTCCTTTTAAACATAGGAGGGATTTCCATACCATTAATGTTACCACAAAACAGACCCAAATTGGAGGTTTTGGAAGCATTGCTGAGCTGTATTGCAGGCTGCAGTGGTATTGTCAGTAAAAAGAAAACTATTACAGATGACAATCCAAGAAGGTTCATTTAGTCGTACTTGATAAATTAACTTGAATGTTATTGTATTCAAACTAGTATAAACTTTTAGTACCTTGGCCTTCTGAGGAAGGCTGCAGGAATATAGCAGTTGACACATGTCAAGTTACTGAAAGTTAATTGTCTGAACATTCAAGTTCATTTATGAGAGATGACTTTCAACTCAAAACAGATTTTTAATTGATGGTAGTCTGTATGGGAATTTTAGGAATCACAAGGAATGGCTACAGTTTTAGCTGCAAGAAGTTTTGAGAAACAGTTGTCACCAACACTGAGAAAAACAGACCTTTCTCACTGTGGGTATTTTGACTGAGGTGATACTAATGTTGTTAATGGATTTTTCCATTCCGGTGTCCCTGTGCCAGGCCCATGGTGTTGTGCATACTGGCGCACACTGTCATGGTTTCTGGCACATATATCATTGAAACATAGCCATTGTAATGTTAGGAGTTACACCTGTGCTTTACTGTTATCCAAAATGTCTGCCAAGAGAAAAATGTGTGTGATCAACCAAAGTGCAATATGCTGTATCCCAGACTCCTAGTTCATTTTCTAAGTAAGGGATGATGTAACTTCCTTGATTTTACAGAGCCACACTTTAGTGCTTATTCTCAAATAACATGGTGAACATTCACAGTAACATTATGCTTTATAAACATTAACATGAGCAAGCATTTAAGCATGCTGATTACCATATTATGATCATAAAACTTAGAAAAAATATGTTATTCAATGCCTCTTTCAAAAAGTAATTTTTTTATGCATTACTAAAGCTATTGTATGAGTTGGAAAATAATAAGTATGGGGTGAATCATGATATATCACTGGTATAGTCGTTTGATAAAAGCAAACCTTTTTAACTGTATTTCTTAATCTCCCTTCCTCTCTCCCATCTTCTCCCCCATCACTTCGCCTCTTTCTCCTCTATTCCTGCATCCAGGACTGTCTGATGCCCTTCGCTGGTGGCTCTTTCATGGAATTGAACGGCCGACCCCTGTGTTCACAGCACTTCCACTCCCGTCAGGGCACTCTGTGCGGTGGCTGTGGTGAGCCCATCACGGGCCGCTGCATCTCTGCTCTGGATCGAAAGTTTCACCCCGAGCACTTTGTGTGTGCCTTCTGTCTGCGGCAGCTCAACCAAGGCTTCTTCAAGGAGCAGAAAGGGAAGCCCTACTGCTCGCCTTGCTATGACAAACTCTTTGTGTGATGCAAATGATACATATACCATACAAATACTACTGTCATTGTTGAGGTTAAAAATGTCCATGCTATGGATGATTAATTAAAATGAGGAAACTAAGCTATTCAGAATACATTAGCTACATTACAAGACTGTATTTCCACTGGTACAGGTGAGCAATAAATGTTTGACTTCTTCATGGCCAACTGAAATACCTTGCATTTTAGGTAATGGTAGAAACTAATATGATGAATTTCCATTTAAGAGTCTGTCACATTTGATGTGTTATAAATTATAAATAGATTATGTAAAAAAAGAATTATAACAGGGAAAATGACTAAAGTTGTAACATAATTAATGACACGGTTGTAAAACATAAAGAAAACGCCGGTTTCCAATGATAAAAACATCAAGGAAACGTTTACACCCAAAATGTAGATGGTTCTTAAAGGTGTGTTGCTGACACTTTGTGCCTTATTTAATGGGATTGAATACATCACAGTCACATAAATGTAAAAATGGAGACAGAAAAACCCAAAGGTGCCATTTTAAGCCATGGTTTCCATTAAGCTATCCTCAGTTTGCCATAAAACTTGGCAGTCCAGAAAGATTCTCTGGCAGTATGGAGAAGTTTGTCAAGGGGCTTGTTTCTATGTGGACCGATAGCTTGTATTGGCAGTGACTGGCATGGACTCACCGTGCCAACCTGAGTTTCCTTCTACTCTGACTTACCATTAGGCCCCTGGCATGCATTGGATTGAAACAACCTCTTCATTCCCCACATAGACCCCTTTATAGACGCCTATGGAAGATTAATGATGCTCATGATGGGAACAAAGGTGGTTTCAGAAGGAGCTCCTTCACATCACTGCATCACTTCTGTTGAGGGATGAATCCACCACTAAGTGTTTTAGAGTTGATTTATATTTGGTGATGTACCCTGCTTGTCTGGGCCAAATTTTTCTTTGTGTTGCCGTTGGACAATTTTATGTTCATTCGCACAATAGTTGGGATATGTCAAGGTGAGGTATTTGCTCATCTGTTTAAATGTGAGATTTTACAAAATCGCTGTACCAATGAAAAATGTGAATTCTAAATTACACTTATTGCTGCAAGATTTGGAATTGAATGAGTTATCTGCACAGCTTGCAAATGTCTGATGTTTGCTTGTTCTTTTACACACCATTAAGGATGCTGCAACAACCCTCAATTAAATTAAAGAAGTGGTGGATTAAGAAATTTCAAGTCTCTGCAAACAATTTTGATGCAGTACTAAAATTTAGTGAGGTAAAACAAGTAAATGAAGCTGATGGGCACATAAGAAAAGACCATTAAATCACTTTATTAGTACATGGTGTAAAGCAGTTTTGCGTTCAGAATTCTTGCCAATGTCAAAGTGTATCTCATCAAACAGCCTCTTATCCTCAGATGAACACTGGCTACTTTTTTGTTGGACCTGTTGGCAGCTTTCGTCAAAACACTTAGACTTGCTGTGTGAAACTAGTGTGTGAGCGTGAACGGAGGTGGGCATTCATCTTGCTGTCATCACTGTCAGAACCGACCTCTGCTGAATATGCACTTTGCATCATGGAAGAAGTGTGAATGTGTCGTGTTCGGTCAAAATCCAAGATCGTAAGTGTTTAATGATCGAGCAGCCTTGTGCCCAGATTCCCACTGAACTCAAAGACATACTGTAATGTCAAATGTTCAACATTTTTAAACACACCGGAGAGATTTGTATTTTGTCTAATAAAAGTCCAGCTTGGACCTGCCTACATACAGTCAACATCAGCTTGGAACTGATCCGAGTCCTAGACCGTGGGTCACAGTTATTACATTTCACATCCTCACATGATGACCATGATGACTTGAGGGCCGATTATATTCACTCTAGTATTAGTTTCATTCCGCACCACTCACTGTCACAACTGCATGCTATTGTGAGTGAACTTGCCAGCACTGTCTTATAAGTGGCAACACTTGTTTAACGCTTGCTTTCCTGCATCAAAGAGCTGTAAACTAGCGGTTAGCTTAAATTTAGATTAGCGCACAAATATTGACACTCTAGCTATTTACTTACTTACACGAACAACGCCAACGCTTTGCAAAACCTTGAGTATAACGGAAGAAAACTAAAAAATACGATGCAGGGAAAGACATTCTGGCATTCGACAGAAGAAATATGAGTGTTATCGTATGGCTGAGTGAATGGGGAGGAAAGGGGTTCTCTGGCACGCAGTAAAAATGAGAAAACATGAAATGTGAGCGGGGGTCTTTTTTAAAAGGGTGGCAAATAAAGGGCCGTCTGTAGGAAAGCAGGGAGAGTGTAACTCAGGTGACATTTACGGCATTGAAACAGAGTACGAATAGTCTGGGTGTGCACTGGGCCATGATGGCAGCTATAGAGCCTCAATGAGGGAGTGAGGCATTACATTGGGACACAGTGGAGACTGGTGATGAGGGCAAGAGGCGAGAAAGGAGAGTAGTTGCAAGAGTTACCCCTGCGTGACACCGAAACCCAACACTTACCTCGTCTCCTGTAAAAAAGGCTCAGGAGTGTGTCCGCTCGGCCACCCCCGTGTTGGGGACGGTATAGAGCTGCCTGTCGCAGACCCATTCAGTGGCCCCAGTATGGGTCACGCCCGGCCGCGTTGCTGCCCTTTCCCTGTAAACCCAGCAGTTCACGTCAGCTTTGAACCCATAACTGTCAGATAGTTCTCAGATACAGACCCACTCGCCAATCAGTACATTTTGCTTGTAGACACAAATCCATGGAAACGCCATCTGGAGACAAGTCCAGCTGCAAATCTGCCCTGACACAATGTGAAATCACAGCTCCAGTAGGTGCAGTAAAACACAGATAGATCAGATTACTGAAGCATCGTTACTATAGGCATGTCCATATATGTACTGATGGACGTAACAGGTCAATTCATCCATTAGGACTATAAGTGAATGCTCATACATCACTTGAAATTACCATATATGCTCCTAAGATAATTAGGAAAAACAATATTTTTTGAATCTGCATTCATTTGTCCCGTTTTATTTTTAGAAATCCTTTTAAAATCTTCATCGAATATGCAGTTGTGATTGCATCAGTGTTGCAGAAATAGGCCAATTCCTTTTTCAAACATAACTGAGTCAGCTCATTTAACAAACCTTTAGTTTGTTTTGAAGACATACCAATTATCTTCATTTGCTGCCAGTACAAAAATGTTCCCTCAGTGAACAATGAGTCTCCAATCTGTTTCACAAGAATGCATCGTAGCTTGTTGACCATGACTTTCTGACTTGCTAGCCCATAACGGCAGTCTAAACAATATGACTTGAACCTGGCGTAAGCACCTGTCAATTTGCCATCTATGCCATCTTTGTTTGTTTTGTGAGTCTTGGAGGATGTCAATGCTTTCAACACAACAAGTCTTGAGTCATTGAGTTCATTGCTGCATTAAAAGCTGCTGATGCCCCAATGTAGACTGGAAAAAATTATACATTTGAACTTGTTTGCTGAAAGTTTAAGCTTCTTCATCACATTTGGAGAAACGGTCTTATCCCCTCATCATGAAACTGAACAGCAGTGAGAGGGCAAAGGAGGGACCAGAAGGTAACTGCCATTTCAACAGCCATCAAATCAAAACACTATGAAGAACTAAAGTCGTCTAAATGGAAAGAGTTGGTGTCTCCATCGTTATCCGCCAAACAAGTTCATGCAAATTCCATCAATTGCACAAAGGTTAGCTGGTTAGCCTATAAAGCCTGTTTAAAGGGCAACGTTTTCAGAGAAATAGAGTGTTTCTGTGTGAGAGTTCAAATGAATGTGTTTTTAACAGCAAAGGAAAAGTGACAACTTCAACACCTCAGTAATTACTTCCACACAGAGAGAAGTTGAGCTGGAGCGCAGCTCCACTTTTGGGTGTGTTTGTTTTGGCATTTTGCTGATGCTGAGTGCAGGTATCACACCTGATTCATGACTGGCTTCTCTGTCCAAAAGGAACTTCTTGTTGTCCTTGGCTGAACACTGAGTGCTCCATGCTATCTCACACTCTCTCACACACCAGCAGGCATATTAATGTGTACACACACTCAAAAAACCCAACAAACTTGTAAATACTATTTGTGGATTTTCTATTCATGCTTTATTGGGTTTGGTCTACACAATCACATGCATAGACATGCACAAACACAAAAACAAGTTAATATGAATAGCTTCGGCTTACCCGCACACACGTACAAATGCATACACATGCACACAAATCAGTTCATACATATGCATGCTATCTCCCAGTTTGGTCAACAGTATCACGTATACACACAGATGCAAAACACATGCACATATATAAACATAATTGCTATTCATGACTTTGTTCTCGTCTCTCTTTCCATCTTTCTCTCTCTCTCCCATGCACACACACACACACACACACGCACGCAGCACACACACACACACACACACGCACACACACACACACACACACACACACACACACACACACACACACACACACACACACACACACACACACACACACCCATAAAGAAGACTATGGTCTTCTTTGGTTCGGTTGATACAAAGCATATCTGTGCGAGCATCACTGCCTTCTCTGTTTGCTTGCTGATCCTTAACCAAGTGAACTTGAGGTCTCGAGTTTTATGGGTTAAATGGAGTCAGCTCCCAGGGGGAATGCTATGGGAGGTTTTCAACTTCAAAACACTTCAGCTCCTCTTCCTTCGCTGCGTGTCTTTTTCTCATCTCCCTTACATCTCCTGCCAAGTCTCTCAGTTGGACCTCCATGCTTAACACGGGAAAAACAAGGAGAAAGGGTGGGAGAAAGAGAGCATGGCACATTTTATCTGGATGCTGAAAAAGGCACTGACCAAACTGGCTGGGGTTATGAGAAAGATTTATAAGACAGTAAGCTCCTTCTGTATGCTAGCCTTTAGTGTCAAGAAGATAGATGGTTTCATTATGCTGCTTCATTGTGTCCATGTGTGGCTGATGCAGTGTGCCAGAGCGTTCGAGTCTGTGATATGCTCAGGGAAACTAGGCTTGCAATGGATGGAACCCTTTGAGAAAGTCAAACCCTTCAATTAATTGTTTGAACATGTTTTGAACGGTGGGCAAGCCTGCAACGATTTGGTTGAGTTCCTTGAGATCACAGGACATTGGTTTGAAAAGCTGAGGTTAGGACCATGTTTTCACAAGGGTTGAAATCTGGGAATTCAACACTGGACTGGAGGTTGAAGTTGTGCAGACTTGGATTTCCATTGCACCCCTGCATTGTCAGTTTGCGATAGATTGTTGACAGCTAGGACAGCAGCTTTTGGCTAAGCCTATAGGTGGCTAGGGCTGAGGCTTGGACCAGGGGTCAGACACTCAGCAGAGTGGCCCTAGGACCGGGAAGGGGCCAACTGGTAATATGGCTCTAATCCAAATCCACTGCCGCTGTAGCAGCCACAGCATGGATCATTATAAGATTTGTTTTAAAGAGTGATGGTTTACCGCAATACGGCCCTGTTGCCTGAGAGCTGAATGGCCTCCTGGGTTTAGACAAGCTTGTGGAGGTTGGTTGAGGGCTGAGAGAAGCAGATCGGGGTTGATAAATCACAGCCGCTGCTGGGGGAGCCCCAGGCCTGCTATGGAAAACACTTGGAAACTTTGTGTAGAACCACACAGACAGTTACATACACATCCATAGAGAGGCCTATAATTGCCTTAATGAATTTAATAGCGAAAACACACTCGCACACAAATTTCACCCTGGCATCTCCAATTGGTTCCTACAGTAATTTCATTATCAGGTGTCAACTTTCCAGCTCTGGCATATTTGACAGAACCTCCATTTAAATGGGACTGAGAGGATTCAGTTTTGCCCTGCTTAAGGATACATTAGCAGCCTGCTCAAAACCTTATGGTCTGAGGAGACATTTATCTAATCACTATTCCCCCAGTATTTTCTGTGACACCCTGTTCCCACTAAACCCATTAAGAAGCAATCATAAGCCTTTGTCAGGGCCTATGTCTCGTCCACAGCTATGTGCTGATGGAGCTGCAGTTACTCCTTTGCATAAAAATGATTTAGTGCGCAGTAATTCAACACCACTGCATTGCTTTCATCATAATGATTACATCTTCATCTTTTTAATCCTGCAACTTCACTTCATTTGTAAGAATATTACAGAGAGTTATCCCTCAGGATATACTACAATAAAAAAAACATCAAATTCTTTAAATGCAATATTCAATCTCAAAATCGCATAACGCTAGTAGACTAATTCACTTGCATTTCATCTGAATTGGGATACATTTCTTTTGAAAATCTCCTTTGGCAAAGTGAAAATACTGAAATGTGGAGGAATTATATGCATCAATGTAGAGCTGCCCCTATCTATTCTATTTGTTGTTACCGGTAATTATCCAAACAAATGCAGTGAATTCGCCCACAAAAACTTTCCTTTATTTTCAGGTAGTTTCAACGAAGAAGAACGTTGCATTTTACTTTCGTTATAAGAGAGCATTTATCTGCAGATATGAAATTATATTTTTAAATGCCTCTATTTGTTTGACTTTATTTATTGATATATATATTTTTAAGATATTTATTTGGCATTTTTTATGCTTTATTGATAGTGTAGAGACAGAGTTGAAATGGGGCAGAGAGGGGAGTGACATGCAGAGAACGACCGTGGGCTGGAATCGAACCCGGGTCCGCTGCTGGCCGAGGCCCATGGGGGGGGGACGCCCTACCAACTGAGCTAAGGGCGCCCCTGTTTGACTTTATTTGTGATGGAAGTTCAATTATGGACTCTTATGTTTTAGTTCTTCTTGTAAACTGTAATGGGAAAACGAACAATTCAAAATAATTGTGTTTGACACTTCTGTATGTGAGAAGATGAACCAACGTCTGTCCCACTTGGTTACTCTATCCAAAAATGCTGCTTTATTTTATGAGAACCAACTGTTACAGATTCATGACATGACCATTCCATTTCATATCAGTTTTTCCCTTCCAAACAGAATCAGTAACCTTTGGATTTTTAACACCAAATTTAATTTTTCCCTTTACACCACTCTCCCCATGCAGCTCATCTGCTCTCTTTCTCTCTCTATCTCGCTCTCTCTCCTTGTCTCTCTCCATCTGTCTTCTTATCCCTCTCAAACACACCATTGTCACATGGCAACCAACAAAGCCAAGACAAACAGGAACTCTAAGATTATTCGGTCATTTCAATCCACATCTTCTTCACTCCCCTCCGAATGATGTCTGGCTTGGGAAATGTTCCCACTAAACAGTTGAGTCTCCGTCAGGGCTTACGGCGGGATTAGGGCTCAAATTACTGACTCTGTGGCTCATTTACTCTCTGAATCCACAGTCTTCAAAACAAAAGTTGCATGCGGACATGTCCAGTGATATGATAATAGCATGAAATGAGAAACACATTTTAAGAGAGACACTCTTTCCAGGGCCGCCGAGAGGCTTTTATGTGTAACGTTTGATGTTACATACACATAGAGGATGTGAAAGGCTGAAGCAGAGATAAAAAGTTAAGATGTTCTTTTTGATGGACTGAACAAGCTGAACAAGACAGCGACAGAATGAGGTAGTAAGAAGAAACTTAGAATTTATCTGAGAAAAACAGAGTAAAACAAATACTAAGTGGACTTGTTGGCAGTATAGCACTACAAGTAATAAGAGTTATAGTTGTAATGGTAAGCCAACTGGTCGTCATAAATTCATTTAATTGCCTTCATTACACCATTAGCATTTTCATGAGGCTGAACTGAGGACAGAATAATAACACAAATGTCAACGATGGATAAAATGACCCCAAAGTGATTAATGATACCGCTTCCCACTAGTGACCTACTTATTGTCAATCCAAATCAATTTTCCCTGTGTAAACAGTCTTGAATTTACATTATGAATTACTCCCCCAACAGTCGCCTTTGATCCAGTTCTTATTTAGGAAATTGTTCGGTAACTATTGCTTTGATAAGGAAAATCACACAAAGCTTTGGAACTGGATCAAACAAGTATTGGCACAAAATGGTCAAGTGTCATTTATACTGAAGTTTAAATATATGTTCAACAAAGTCATGAAGTTCTAACCACTGACTACACAATAGTTTGGTCACTGGTGTAGCAAAATATTTTGTTTTTCATCGGTCCGTTTGCAGTGTGAGTGGTTTGCTTAAGCCTGCATCACCCAACTATTGTTATCTCCCTCCTCTGTCTGCAAAACCACAGAGTTGACAGCATGCCATGCCCTGTTTACCATCTTCTGAGACATTATCACTGAATGCTGCCAGATAGCTGGCTTAGAGCGGTGGTTTGAGATATTTCAGTTGCAATTGCTATGCCCCCATTGCATCCAAACACAACATTTCACAAGCTCATTCAGGAGATGAGGGTATGTTGTGGTGATCAGGAACCACTTTGTGATACAGAACTTGCATCTTAGCAGCCTAGCAGCATTGCATGTACTTCTTTTGTCAAAATCCATCGGAAAGTAAACTGTATATACAAACATGAATTGTATGACAATGTAGAACGTACTGCTTGCAGTGGCTACAATGTTACCAGTTTCAGCAATAGTGTAAAAAAAGATGTGTTTGCAAAAAAGCATTTGCAGGCATACAGTTTATTACTAGCAGCTCTGTGAGGCCGCGTTCACGTCATATGGGGTGGAAAATAAATTACAGTCTCATGCTAACAACTTGCAACAGCATATCCATAACATTTGGACTAAACAATTGATCAATTACACTGATCATCGTTTTTAGGCTTATGTGATGGCTCCATATCTGTTTGGTTTTTAGGCACATAAGGCCAAGTTGGATATGTCAGAGCTTTAAGAAGAATCAAGGTTTTTACAGTTTTTATTGTGACTTGGAGAGGGGACACTATTAACAAAAAGGAAACTCGTTTGTACGATTAATTCTCCATAACATGAACACATAAGGCGCAAGGGAGCCATGTTCAGCGTCTTAGTTTAGCATTTTAGCGTGCTTATATTTGTTATTAGCACAAGTTACAGCTGTGGCTGGTGGGAATGTCATAAATTGTACAGATGTTTAGACATAAACTGTAGTATTTGAAAATTAAAAATCTCAACCTGATGATGAGTAAGTGGTACAGTAACTGTCACAATACTCAATCTTTGTGCTTAATTTGGAAGGCCAGAAGTAATCCCTGTAGAATGTGAGCTGAGAGAATTTCTCCAATTTTCGGACTGCATCATCTGATTTAAAATGTTTAAATTGCTTATAGAATTCAGTACATTCAGTTTACTGTATATTATTGCATGCCTACAGGGGATAATATTGTGTGTGTGTGTGTGTGTGTGTGTGTGTGTGTGTGTGTTTGTGTGTGTGTGTGTGTGTGTGTGTGTGTGTGTGTGTGTGTGTGTGTGTGTGTGTGTGTGTGTGTGTGTGTTTGTGTTTGTGTGTGTGTGTGTGAAGGAAGGGGAAGGCAAAGATAAAATGGCAGCAAATAGGGGAAAGGGAGTGAAAGAGAAAAACTTACGAGGGACTACAGTCTAATGCCACGTCTCAAGAACAGTAGACTCTGTATCCTGTGTGCTCAAATTACTTTGTAAATGCCACTCTGTCAACTTCATTTGAAACCATACGGTATCAAAACAGAACACAGTTATCTCTGGGCGTGTGCAGTGTGGTGAGTGAGTGGCTCGCACATTGGCTCGGATGTGACTTTCAATCATGGTGGCGTGCCTGGACCCAGTAGACTGCGCTAGGCTTAGCTCAGGCTCATAAATCAACCGACTGTCTCACTGAGTCGGCTGTAGAGTTCTGAACTCCCCAGAGTCTAATGTACTGTATGTTTTAACCCTCTGCAGTCAGGCCAGCATGCTGTCATCAGGCCTTCATACAGGCCCAGTGGTCAGCAGGGTCACTAGTACACCTCATGTCTGTACTGTACACGACTGCTGTTTGTCAGCAGGTAAAGAGTGGAACACGGCAGGAGTGCAGAGGGTTAACATGCTGTACTGTGCTGCTCACAACCTTGTTTCCAGAGAATAAAAAAAAGTTAGCTGTGTAGAGAAAATAGATTAGCCATTGCACAGTAGTCACATTACTGGTTCACTTTTAACAGACCCCTTTTGATATAAGGTCAGGAAGAGCCACTGGCTACTACTGCTAGGGGCTAAATGAACCAAGTATATGTTCTAACAGCCTGTGGGAAAATTGGTTGGGTTTTCCATCACTTGGTCAAGTCTGAACTACATCAACAGCTAATGGATGGATTGCTATAATGTTATAGTGCCCAAAGATTCAAGCATGACTTTGTTTATGCATTGAGTTTATATCTAACACCACCAGCAAGTCAAGAGTTTCACTTATCTTGAGCAATATTTTAACTATATTTAACTATATCAACTCGATGGATTGACAAAAAACACAATACAGGCATTTATGTTTCCCAGATTATACTGACATTCCCATCAGCCTCAGTGGCAGGCCTATACTTTGTGTTTAATGCTGCATTGTAAATGTTAGCTTGCTAATACGCTTAACTAAATGAATATGGCCACCACAATCATTGTGAGCATGTTAGCATGCTGACTTTAGCATTTAGCTCACAACACCACTGTGTGTGAGTACAGCCGCACAGAGCTGCCTGCTATAGCCTTGTTGAAAACACAAAAACTGATGTTCCCTTTGTTTGTTCAAGGATCACTGTTTTTTTCTGATTTTGAAGAAAGATTACACAGCAAGTTTTTCTTTCATTTAGCACTTGAATATATTTGAATACACTTAATAATATTTGAAAACTGTAGACAGTAAGTGACTCACTGAATCATGTCCAATTTCCTTTTGCACACTGAACACATCACAGATGTTTAAATGTGTTACAGTCTATACTGTATGTATTTAGTGATACAGTTTGTATATGCATCTGCATTGCTCCTATTGTATTATTGGCCTCCCTGGTGGGACATAAAGGCTTCCAGTATGTCCTCCACCTGGACGTGAGCATCAGAGCTCAGTCAGACTTAGGCTGTAATTCATCTTCTATGAGGCCAGGTGGAGACTGGAGCCTGTCATCGTCATGTTATTGATGGGTTGAGCTAAGCCACAAGGAACTGAGCTATACTCTAGGCTTGGTCTGCTAACAGAAAACACCAGGGAAATCTTTACTCTATAAGATGATCCGGATTTAACATAACATTTAATGATTATCTGCCTCATGCAGTGAAGTTAACAGCAAGTTAAGTCATATAGTGAGTGGTTAAAGCTATCATACACCCACACACACTCCCACATGGCAGAACAACACACACACGTCCTGTGGCAGTCCAAACAGAGCTCCAGGCAGGACCATAAATAAATCTCCAAATGAAAAGAGAGGCAGAAGTTGGTGTATTTTCTTTTCTCAGTCTCTTACAGTAGATTACAGTATAAACCTTGACACATGTTCAGGATCAGCTGAAGAAGCAGAAAATTACCTCACTAGACCATTCCTCTGCTGACTGTTTGTGTATTTGTCTCTGCGTGTGTCTGAGTGAGTGTGCATGTTTGTGTATATAGTCATAGGGGTCATGCTGTTCTGTGTGTTTCTGTTCCTTGTGTTTGTGTATGTGTGTGTGTGTGTGTGTGTGTGTGTGTGTGTGTGTGTGTGTGTGTGTGTGTGTGTGTGTGTGTGAGTGTGTGTGTGTGTGTGTGTGTGTGTGTGTGTGTGTGTGTGTGTGTGCGCATACAATTCAGTAATACAAGCCATGCTGTTTAATGTGCGTCTCTTTTGCCTACTATGTGTTTGTGTGTATTTGTCATCGAAACCACGGTCTGTGATATCTTTCAACTGCGTGTGCATGTGTTTATATCAGTGTGTGTGTGTGTGTGTGTGTGTGTGTGTGTGTGTGTAGCAGTGTAGCGTGGTAGCGCGGCCCGCTTCTTGACAGGCTCCGGGCCTGTTGACAGCTCCTCTGCTCCCTGTCAAGCACGAGAACAGCTCAATGTGTGAGTGAGGAGTAGCAGCAGGAGCGATGCCCAGATAGAGAGCAGGGAAAAAAGTCTGGGGTGTGTGTAACTAAAATGTGTGTCTATGCGTGCCTGTGTGTTCATCTGACTCCACAGCCAGGTTGTTGAAATGATGAAAGCCCCCGACTCCTCCTCCGACTCCTCCTCTGTGCTTTTTCTGCAAGCCATTCATTCTAGACACTTGAAATGTGACCTTTAAAAGCAATAAATTATGTCTGTGTTCTATCAGTATGCGGAGTAGTCAGTCAGAACTAATAATCTCCGGCTTCTCTTCACATCAATTGCTTCCCATCACCACATTTCCCTTCCTGTCTCTTTTCTTTTAATTTTCCTCTCCCCTCTCCCCTCCTCCCGTCATGTCTCATATTTAGTCGAATGCACATCCACGCCGCCGACGCACAAGCTTAAGCCTCCGGTTTCTGAGAGAGCAGATCAGCCAAGTGTTACAGAATCCTAAGCATTGATCTTGAAAGTGAACAGAGCCCCGAAAAACCCAAAGCAGACGTGGGGGGAAAAAGACACGGAGACCCCGGAAAGGTGCAGATGATTGAGAGGAAGCATGAAATGTCATCTTCTGTTACCAAAACAACATTACATGCATAGTGAGGGGTGGGGGGGGGGCTTTCACATCATTCAGCCCCTCTCTCTCTCCCACGGCCTTACACTGGTTATGACCTCACTGCTCAAGTCCAGTATTATTAACATTGAAAGAGCGCCTGGAAGCATCATATGGTTCTGTTTGACAGAGCAGCTGAGTCTAAGACAGTCGAAGCCTTTTGCTGAAGTCCACATTGACCCGCAAGGAAGCCAATATACAGGTCATGCATTTGCAGTGTTTTTATACTTCCGAACATGTGTTCAAGCCACATGTCCCTCCAAGAGAGAGCAGCTGATTCAAGTCCAAAGACTGGGCACACCCACTGTGTGGCATTTTGGACACCTGGATTCACAGATGTGGGTAAACACACAGCTCAAGACAGCCAATGACCTAAGACTACCCCCTCAAACACAGTCACATCCAACACCGGCCACAGGAGCCAGGATAAAAAAGAAACAGCACAGACAGAGGTGTGCTAGACATACACCAAATAAACCTTTGGATATATGCAGGATAAACACGGTTAGAGTTTCACTGCCACCAAAGCAGACTTTCTCCATCCAAAGCTGACGGAGGCTGTACTGACTCAGACACATCAGGGCCAGGCTTTGCAGTGCTGTGAACTCACATTACACAAGCACAAGGAAGAGCACAGTGTACAAAAACAAATGTGGGCAGACCAGTGGTTAAAGCATTGGTTCCCCATCTCTGTTGATCTTTAAGGATGACATATTTTTCTACCGAGGCAAGCTTTGATGCCATGCATTGACTATACATGTGTGGCATAAAAGAACCCTGGACAATGAGATAATCTTCAAAGGACCTCATTAGAGCAGATGACCATCTTCAAAAGAAGGTCAAGGCCAAATCCAGATTTTTTTTCGACTTAAAGAAGAGATCATCAGATGCTTCAGGCTGGAATTCACGTGTGATTCATGCACAACAGTGCAGACCAAAGGCTTTGATTTTAATGATATCGTAACGCATGCTGTTTATTCTGTGTTCCTTAGTCAACACAAAAGGCCTTATTCGACAATGGCACCCTCTCTTGAACCCCCCTGGCTTGGATTGTTCACAAGCAGGACATTGACAATGAACACAAAAAGTATTATAGAGACTAACATTAGCTATATATATAGCATATTTCCATAATATTATGATGTGAATACATCTATAGTCCAGTGCTGAGATTTGCAGCAGCATCACTGTGGTTGTTGAAATGACAAAAGGGGAGATATCATTATTCCTCAATATCTCCTTCTTTTACCATCGGGATAGCTAATAGGAAGACCTGCTTAGCAGCATGAGGGGCCTTTCACTCCTGCACCTCTCCTGCTTTGGCTCTCAGGGGTAAATGGGGCAGAATGAGAGATAGCAGGGGGGGATACATTAACTCACAATGCCAATGATCAGTGGGAGAGAACACAATGCATTATGGGGTGACTTTGTCAGCCCAGCCTTTGATGTGAGAGCATTATAAGCTCCAGGAAACCAAAAGGACATGGTTATCAGTGGAAAGAGTCAGTAAGTATGTGTGTTTTTGTGCAAAAAGGGCACCATGGTAAAACTGTTGCTTGACTAAAATCTCAGCACAGGAGCCATCCTAAAACACAGTAGTTTGTTTGGGACTGCCAAGAAAAATCTCCTTTATAGAGAGCTGTCTAGGTGGCTGACATATTAAAGGAAACAGCTATCTCACAGACAGGTATGGGAGTTACATCTCTTCTCATCTAACTCTCTGCCAGTAGATATCTCAAAATGTTCTTGCTGGTGAATTACACACATACATTCTGTTGTCACTTGTTGACACTAACTCTACAGATGCATGCATATACAGTATGCACTTTCACCAGTCCACAGTTATGAGCTATATACAGTATACTGTGATTAAGACCGGCTGCTGTTTGATTTGCTGTATATGAATGTCTTGCAGTTGCTGCTATTGGGATAGAGCAGAATTGTTGTATGTGCTGGCAATTTTAATGTTTTAAAATTCACATTCCAAAGTTCCTCATCAGTCCTGTATAAAAGTTCCTCTGATCTGACCAAACTTTTCTTCACTAACTGTAAATAAAAGTTAATGCATCTCATATCCATGTCCCTCTTTCCTTACGTCACCCCAAAACAACGAGTAAAAAAAGAAACCCCATTGGAGACATAGCTTCCAGAAAAACAGCCCTGACCATGACCCCTGTCACTTTATCTCTTCCTCTCATCTTCCCCCTCCTCCTGCTTTTGCTCATTCTGGATGATGAAGATAGACAGATAGGCATCCACTGCATGTGTTGACTCGCCACAGGGGGGACGTCACTGCAGAGATTATGGAGGAAAGAACGTAACACAGACCTGTTGTCAAAAAACACCATCAAGATCGGTGTGTGTGTGTGTGTGCACCTTCCACAAAACATGTCCAACACAGAAACTAAACATAGATTCAGGTTTTGCTTTCTCCCGCTTGTCTTTATCTGTCTTATATTCTTATGTGACTGTCTGGGCCAAATACATATTCCTTTCGACGATGTACTCCCCTAACATTACCCTCCTCCTCCTCTACCCCCCCCCCCACCCTTTTTACCCAGGATGTCCGGAAAAGAGAAACCACAATAACATTTCACCAGAGACTCAGTCAATATTATTCCTCGCCATCTTCAAAGCAGGACAGAGGATATTGGAGCCCGAGCAAGAGCCGGGTGGAGATAGTAAGGGAGTGTGTGCATGTGTGTGTGTGTGTCTGTGTGTCTGTGTCTGTGTCTGTGTGTAGTCCAGCAGAGAGCAGAGACAACAGACTGAGAGGGGGGGAGCGTTCGGTGTGGCCGTGGCAGTCGGTCCGACTGTCGGCCTCTGAAGTATGCTGCCTCAAACCAGGAGCCACTCCTTCATATATCCATCACACTCACATTTTCTTTGAAGCACAATCTTTCTACCCTCGGGTCACCCATCTCCTACATGTGTCCTCACCTTTTGTCCACACATGCGCGTGCATATAATCTCAATTCCTCCTCACACCACTAGGGGTCCCTGTGTACATAAAAAAAACAGTTTGCAACACACAGCCTCCCCTCTGCAACAGTTCATATTTCCATTTCATGTGGTGAAGTAGCACTGTGCTAGTAGTTGTAATGGAAGTAGTACCTCTGTCATTACACACCAATGGACAGCTAATGATGGCGAGGCGGAGGCGGCGGGTTAATGTTGAGGTTTTGTGGCAGGGCTTCTGCACAACATCAGACGGACAGGCAGCCGCGGAGCCACAAGGACAAGTACACACAGGATCCTTATAGAGCTGCAGGGCCACAAACATTACCAAGGTCTCTCAACTCAAATCTCTTTTCCTCTTCTCTTACCTCCTGCTGTGCTTTCCCCCCTATTTATCCATATTGGGTATTTACGGTTCATAATAGACACATTCAAGAAACATTCGCAAAAGTCAATGAAAGTGGAGGAGAGCATCAGTATTGACAGGGATTCTGTTACGTTAAATGTTTGAAAAAAAAAAGATTTTCAGATAGGAATGAGCTTTTTTTCTTCTTGCCTTTACCTCTCTCTGTAACGCCTCCCCAGATGTGCGTTCTGTAAGTGAGCGTTTCTTGCGGTCTGCTAACAGAACATTAACTTGAAAGTCTTCTTTCGTCCCCCGCTATATAGTGCACTGTATGCTGTAAGCGCTGGCCCCCATCCAAGAATCTCCTGTAGCCAGCCGCTCATAAGCCCTCTTCTAACTGGCCAAGAATGTGAAAAAGGCTCCTTCAAAGAGAGAAGCCCCTTCTGCAAGGTGTGGTTTAAAAGCAAGTACCTGAGTCCACAGGTGGACACATTAGAGCGGATGAAACCGCTAACTGAAATCCCACACCTGCCTCAGAGCAAAACAGCCACAAAGGGATAGAACCAGAGAAGTGGGGATAAAAAGATGAGATTACATCAATGTGGTTTTAATTGTGTTATTCATTTATATGCTGCCTTCATCATGCAACTCGAACATCTGAGTCTTTTTCCAAGTAGTTATATTAACCAAAAAATATTGACTTTTCAGCCTTTCAGATTCTACAAGCATGACGAATGGCACCCAATAAAAAAGGTCAAGGGGTCAAAGGGCAGAGGTGTCACAGCTTTTACAACGTGCGGCAGCTCTGTTGAAAGACAAGCTGATCAAAGAAACTCAGCAGAAAACGGTCAATTTGCTTCATCTGAATGGAAATTACAATGAGCGCACAGGGACGGTGGGTCTGTCGGGCGCTCTATAACAAAGCTGCCCCAGTAACGGAGTGAGCACCGAGTGGTGAGAAGAGGAGTGGAGAGGAGGGGAGAACATGGCCCAGGACAAAGAGTTGCTTGTCCGATGGTCTGTCTGCCTTTGGCCCTGCGAGGGAGGGGCCCCCAGTGCCACTTGTTTGAGGGGTCTCCATGATAAATTTCCCACTACTTGACTCTGTCACACTGTCTGCCACTTGGACAATAACCGAGGTCATGGCTGAGCAGTGAAGCGTTGACATGGCGGCCTGCACAGAAAGAGAGAGAGGGGGCCACTACTCTCACTCAACACAACAGAATGTATGACAGGTCCGCTCTGCTCCACATCATGATGAACAAGATCTTAAGAAGAACCAAAGAAAATAAACAAAACACTTCTCACAGTTGCCTTTACTTGGACCTGTTTATTTGTGGCCATTCATCATGCACCAAAGGTCTGGAGCTCTCTGGACCCTGGTACAAATGTATTGCCGCAGGGTTGTCAAACAGAGAAGTGCATTGATAAATGCGATCCTCCCGAAGAGGAAGCACATGGCAACATGTGAAAAATGTATTTACATCTTTGGAATGACTCTGTTGAAAACCAAACCACAAAACCTGGGCTGCAAGCACCTGGACTTCCTGGACTTTAAAAAAAAAAATCAAAGCAAAGAGCAAAAGAAACCAAATTAAAGGCATCATTTTAAACATCTTGAAGCTGCAAGAGTTACAAAAAATAAAAATACAGCAGAAAGCCCTGCCATAATGTAATATATAAAATTGTATACAACAAACCCTAACAAGTGTAGTATAGCCTAAACTGCTAAAAATATAATGGGAAAATCAAAAATATTTTCTACTAAGCTTAAACATATTCTAGCCCACTGAAAAACTGCCTTATTATAGATAGAGGAACGAACGAATGAGTCAATGTCCGAACTCGCACCACAGGAGGTTATAGGAACATTCATTTCCCACTCTGAGCTCTATTTTTTGGGGGTCTGCCTTGTGGGGCTTTTGGCTTTTACTCACGCAAATCTGTCATCCCTCTTTGAACCTGCGCTCCCTCCTCTCGAAAGACGCAGGGGAGTGTGTGTTGTGTGTATTTGGGGTGGGGTAGGGGGGTTGCTCATATCGTCCCACCTCCCTCTCTCTCCCAGTCAAGACGCTCTAAACTTTCGGAGCGCACCAGCGTAAAGAGTTTTGAGCTCGTACTTCAGGAGTGCACGCACCGAGTTAAAGGAGACGGGGGCAAAACAGTTTCAGATTGAAATAACTAAAGTCAGCCGCGGAGCGTGTCGGGAATGGCGAAGGGGCGGAATGGTCATCCAGCCCAGCGGCACACGTGAGCCGAGAGGCCACCGGTAACTTTTTTTTATTTTGTATTATCATTTCAAAGAAGACGGGGAGAAGGGCAGCGAGAAGGAAGCATACAGGAGGAGACATTCACGCTGACTGTCAGAAGTGTCCTGTCACCTCGACACGATGGTCTGTCTGTCGGGATTCAGCTGGGTCTTCCTGAGCGCTCTGCTGCACACTGTGGCACCCTGGGGCGCACACCGACCGGACAGACCGAGGCAGTGCGACGCACCGAAGTCGGTGAGTCGAGTTGGGACACTTGATCATGTCGAGGAGGAGGACACGGAAACCCAATTTCTCACCTCTTCCGACAAGTCTGTTATTCAGCATATCCGAGCGACACAGTTCAGAAGGTGGCACTTGTCAAAATGAACCCAAAGTGTTATTTCATGAGAACTTCCGTAGTTGGGGAAATATTAGTGAATCTAACTTTATGATTTCAATAATTGTTTCATCTGTTGGGGGACTTCGCCGCCGGAGAACACAACTACACCTTCTACAGTTGATCATTAATATATAGTTGCTTTTTAGTGAGGTCGAAGGTTACCCCGTTTCAAACGTTTGTATACCTGTTGCCATTAACTAATACAATTATATGCAATGAGATAAACGAATGATGAAAAGCTGGGACTAAATGTACAAGTTATAATTGCATGAGTAATTTCCTGATATTTACTTTTTAGTATAGGCTATGTATTGTCTTAAATAATAATATTAATACAAATAATAATAATAATAATGTATAATATAAATTAATATTATTTCAAATTCACGCAGCACACGGCCTATTAAAACCCTTGTCCGACATATTGGTAAAATCATGCACGTGGCTTGACCTTTTGATTCTTACCGTTAGGAAATGCAGCAGTGCAGAGCAGCCGACCGTTTAGTTAATCTACAGTACGAAATGATGTCTGTCAGAGAGGGTTAATACAAAATTAATTCAAATCATGACAGCAGACATAAGATTCATCTACACGCTTCCCTTCTGGGAACATAACAAACAGGCCTACAGGACGTCATCATCAGAGGGCACATTTTTAAATTTGACACTTGGCGGCGGCGCGGATTTCATTAGGGAGCCGTTTGGAAATGACATACTTTTGAGTAATAAGTGTGTTATTATTATTTCCTATATGCTGAGGGTCTGCTGTCAGCGTTCACCGTAGACATTGGTGCTTCTTCTTCTTCGCTTTATGTGATTTTTAATGCGTCAGTACAGTGTGCGTATGTTTTCTGTTAAGAGTAATTACCCCCAGAAAAAGCAGCCCTGCGCGTCAAGGCTCTCCAGAAAAGTCCACGCAGCTTCAGCATAGGGGATCTCTCCTCTCCTCTCCTCACCCAGCAACCCACCCAGACACCATGGCACGTTCCATGTCAAAAGTTTGAGGTAGGCCTAAGAGAGCGTATTGCTAGTAAACGAACGAGTGACATTACGTTTCCGTGTCTCAGCAATATGATGGAGAGTGTTCCTTTAAGCGTCTGATGCCGTCCAAACCTTTCCCGTTACTCTACAGTGTCGGGCAGACCCTGCCAATGTGAAAATCGAGTTAGAGACCTAGAAAACAAGCTGTTTAAACATTTCAGTGTAGGCTGTAGGCTATACAAAAGAAGAAACACTGCTCTACATTGAATATAGCACTTTCGATGTATTTTGTCAGGGACGAGATTGCGCCAGAAATGACTGTGCGTTCATCGTAGTTAATTGTGATGATAACAGAACATCCCGCAAGACGACTTCACTTGACTTTTGGCAGCTATTCGAAACGTCTTGTGTCAAAGGCAGCTTTGGCAGCGCGCTGTCTAATTGGAACACAGCTGAAGGAAATCTTGATTACATTTTTAGAAGTAAACAATTTCTAAGAATAACTTTATTTTACAGTAATGGGTTTCGTCCCTCAAATGCCTGATTACACCACGTCTCGGGAGCCAGAAGTTTGATATTGTTTATACAAGTTCATTCTTTTTTTCATATTTCAATAATGGCTAGATCAAAGCTGTAGCACACGAACAGCACATTTCGCTGAGCGCTTAACAAGAAACATATTTGAGATGCAATGCTCGTTTGGAATGACTGTGATTATCTCATTTCCACTGTGATATTGCTTTTATGAAAAGATAACCACAGTAGATAAACACTTCCTGTTATATATAGAGGACAAAACAATGCTGTACTCGTGGCTGTCAGCCCCTCTTCTTATTGCCTGGTGTAAAAAAATAAAAAAATAAAAAAATCACAACCAAAAGTATCATGGCGGGGTCAGAATGTAGAGCAGGTTTCTTTCAGCTTGTTGGCTTTTATGAGCTCCAGTGCAGTATATTTGCACTGCAGCTTTCAAAATGCTTCCCAGGCCACTACAGGCTTTGGCAACGGAGTCATGCATCTCAACAATACACAGGGGTCTGTTTACAGCCCAGAAGGCCTCTCTATAAACCTGCTGCCTGCACCACACAGCAGTGACTCCCCGCAGCACAGCCCCGAGATGACTATACTTCATGCTTCCCCTGCCGTCACCTCACAATAGTTTTTTCAATCTTTAACCAGTTGATCCCAGCCTATGACCCAGCTGTAAACCATAATAGAAGAAAGAAAAGTGTCAGCTTTACCTTTAAGGGTGGAGTCAGCGATTCTGATTGAACTAGTGTTGTCAAAATCCCTTTTTTTTTTTTACAAAATCAGTGAATATGTCCTCATGATCCGCTACCTGTCAGAACTGCTGAGCAGATAAATCCGGTGTAAATAATAAATATACACCCTAAACTCTGTAAACCGGGTATGCAAACAAAGTGGGTCCACTGTAGCTAGCAACATGCCTGTTTACAGAGCCTAAGCTGTGTATTAAGACTAGCTTTTTTTTCAGTGCACATACAGTACGGAGAGGTTATGGATTGTGAGAAGATATTCACACGTTCTCTAACATTGTGGTTCTGGTATTTCCTCAAAGTCTTAACACCAATCTTTTTTATTTGTTTTCCTTCCCTTTCCATGCCCCCTTCTCCAGCAAAGTGACATGAACTCTTTCCTGTGGCAAGTGAAGCGTGCCGCTCCTCACCCGCCTTCTTACCTGTTCGGTACCATCCACGTGCCCTACACCCGGGTCTGGGACTACATCCCCGACCGGTCCAAGCAGGCTTTTCACAACAGCCGCAATGTTTTCTTTGAGCTGGACCTGACTGACCCCCTGACCATCTCCAGGCTGACCAGCTGCCAGATGCTGCCTCACGGGGAGAACCTGCAGACGCTGCTACCCAGAGACTTGTACCGCCGCCTCAAACACCACCTGGACTACGTCAAGCACATGATGCCTCACTGGATGACCTCCGACCAGCGCGGCCGCGGCCTCTACGCAGACTACCTGTTCAACGCCATCGCGGGGAACTGGGAGAGGAAAAGGCCCGTGTGGGTGATGCTGATGGTCAACTCGCTGACGGAGTGGGACGTGCGCTCCAGGGGGACGCCCGTGCTGGACCTGTACCTGGCCCAGGAGGCCGAGAGGATGGGGAAGAACACAGGGGCAGTGGAGAGAGTGGAGGAGCAGTGTCACCCCCTCAACGGCCTCAACTTCTCTCAGGTAAGAGAAGGAGGAATCAACACTTGTTTTATTTACTGATATCATCCCAAGCAACTTCTCTTAGAAGTCCCGAGGTACAGGTTGAGCTACAAACTGTGGGCAAATTGCTGGCCCGAGACTCTGCAACATGTTAACCCCTGACATTTGCTCTCATCACATACGCAGCCCCTTTCAAATCTAACTTCAAAACCTAGTTATTTAGGAAGTCTTTTAATACACAGTAGTGCTGTGACATTTTCTCCCTGCATTTATGTGAGCTTCTCTGATTTTATTGTCTGTTATGTTTTATTGTTTCCTCGATGTAAGGCACTTTGGATACCTGCTGGTTGCTGTTAGATCTATATAAATGTTGATTGATAGATTGATTTACTCCGTTTTGCATTTGATTCCCTGTGTGTACACAGCTGGAATAGCTTGATGAATTGCAAGGACATTTCCAAGTTGAGAGGGGGCATGAGTAAATGTAAGAATTTGTATACTGCATCATTCTGCTGGGTGTAAAGTAGCTCTGGAGACAAGAAGGTTGGGTTCCATAATCCGCTGTTAAGAGTTAAGTGTGTGTGGACAGACTGTGGGTGCTGCAGAGGAACAGTAAGGGAATGTGGGAGAGATACATTGGAGGTGAAAAAAAGGTGATGAAAACCCTTTCTGCTTGGAGACAGCTTTATGGTTATGGATGTCCGTCCACCTCACTACACAAACACACTCAACAGCTGAATCTGCATAGAGGGTGTCAGGCTGAATGCTGAAGCACATGCAGAACAGATTAGCGAAGGTGAGAGTAGCAGAGAGCTCTCTCTTTCATTAATGCAGACTGTCTGTCTGGCTTTTCTCACCGTATTGCAGGGCTTGCCTTGCACGGTAACCGGAGACTGGAAGATGAACGTAATAACCAAATTACTTGATGAGCAAAACATGGGGAGTAAGATATCCGTCTTTCATTTCTCGTCTGATTACAAAGGTAGCAAGGGAACAGTCATCTATTAAAGTATTAGTCATTTGGAGGTCACCTATGCTGGAGACCAGTTTTCAAACCGTGGGAGGTCCAACAACATTTCTAGTCTGCGCCTCAGCAGTAGGAGGAAGCTCTGTTCGAATGTATGTTCTAATGCAACCTTTGGTCTGCACTCTGCACTGAAGATTAAAATCACATCTCAGTGTGTATTAGGGTTGCAAAATTTTGGGAATTTTCAAAGTTGGAAACTTTCCAAGGGAATTAACAGGAATTTATTGGAATTAACAGGAATTTGGGGAATAAACAGGAATTTACTCAATTTAAGGTTGGCCCTTAAAGGTCCTGGCAATCCAAATGCACTTAATCCTTCTAACTATGTCATTTCAGTCCTGGCAAATGTTCTAGACAGTAAAAAGCAGTTTTTTCAACTAAGTTTTATAATATTTATGAACACTTTATATCAATCAGGTTTTTTAAAAAGCTTATTGAGACACCTAACTTGATATCATATATTGATTTGTACTATTTTAGACCAGGTTTACAGAGGCTTAAACAGTGATTTTAAATATAGTTGGAAGAAATATATTTTAGCATAATCTTGACTAAAACAACCAGATAAGTACACTTGGCAAATTGCACATAGCACACTGCTTACTGCAGGGGTACCGAGGCCACGCCCTCTACATGCACTCTGCATTTCTCCATCACATGGGGGGGCTTTTACTTTTTTTATTGAATGGGTGGGGTCAGACAGATGAGTAATATTTCACTCAAAATTAATCTTTTTGTCGTTCAGTGAAATTGTTGATTGTTCATAAAATAATCAAAACTTGATCAAGTTCTACTTACAAATAATCTGTTGAAATGTAATGTGTTTTTTAATTATATTATTTTGCATGGATGTCTGCCTATGACAACACATAATGTTTATATGTTTAGATTTATGTTTGGATATGAAACAGATCATTTAAATGACCACCAATTAGTTAATTCCTATAATTCCCAATTTTGAATATTCCCAAAATTCCAGAGTGAAAGTTCCCATGGAAAGTTCCTGGAAATTTACTGGAAACTTTCCACCCATTTGCAACCTTAGTGTGTGTATACTGTAAGTGCAGTGCTCACAGCCCAACACATGTGCCTTGCATGCACGACACACCACACACGAAGGCGTGCTGTAAACACGCAGTGCTTCGTACAGTGCACATTGGCGGTGCGGTGCAACAGAATCTGTGAGGGGCCTAGGCCTCCATGTGACAGGTCGGAGGGCTCCGGGGCTAATTTGAGAGGCAGTGGGCTCCCAGCCTCTCCTCTTTCATCAGCACCTCCTAACTACGCTGTCAAAGTCGCACTGCATGCTCTTGCACATGCCTGGGAGCTTTACTGCCCCTAGAAATAAGCTCAGCCACAAGGTACACTGTGCTTCTCAGTAATGAAGAGGAGAAGTGTTAATTCCATTTAGGAGAGCCTTAAGAAAAACTATATAAATATAGCATTCTTTGCACTGATGGTCTCATTTGCAGTTACATGTGATTTATGACCATTGGAGGGAAAATGAGACTGTTTAAGAAATATTTCAAAGTTCCTCGTAGCACCTTTAAAGGGATACATGCCTCCAGTGCTTTTCATCCATAAAGTAGTCTCACTTTAACTGTCCCCAGCGCTGATCTGTATTTAGTGTGGTAGGCACGGCAGTTGACCCTAAAAACAACAGTTTTAAATTACATACTAACAGGATTGAGTAGCAGCAGAGTGTCCAACTTTAGAAAGCGGTGTTTATGTTTCCTTAGAACTTATTTTCCTCTGCAATAAGTGTCATATGTTGTTCTTCAGAGAAACAGGCTGAGCTCACCGAATTTACAAGGGATGGTAACATTTTTTATGATACAGGTGTTCAAATTCAGATATGCGGTTTATTGGCCATGGAAATTCTGTCAAAATGGGATCACGGCTAACTTGAATTTCACCCCACCAGAGCACGAGCACTGTTGTACTTCTGAGCTTCCGACCCTCTTGTTTCCAGAATATGTATGAGAACAATTGAGAGCTGAACTGCAACTGACATGGAAGCCATTATTCTCAATTATAATAATTTCTGATTTAATCTGAAAACTATGGTTGATTGATTCCCTCTCCGCATGACTGTAACAAGCATGAGGTCAGGAGGATGGAAAGAGACAGAGTCAAAGAGAAAATGTGTGGGAGGGACTCAGAAGAAAGAGAAGTGAAACACAGTCAGGGAGAGAAAGACAGAGATAGAGACCGCCTTGGCGAATAGAAGAATTGTAAAAGGCTGTTGTGGGGTTAAAAATGCAGGGAGACTGATGTGCATCATCTCTCTGCTTATGCTAATCCAAAACATGAGCAATGTATAAAAGGAGAGCTCTGGATCTGGAAAAGCTCCAAACCCTGATGGCTGACATATTATTTGTTCCCAATAAAAAACAGTTGCTTACAATATCCTGTAACTTTGACTTCACCAAGAAGCTCTTAGCCATGTGAACGCTGGGGATGATTCAGGCATTGTATGTCTATCATGGGCACCTAGTCCCATTGGTGCACGTCCCAGACAGTGCTATAGGTACTGTTAGTTGGGCAGTTTTGAGGAACTGGTCCAGCTCTACAGGTTAGCTGTCGCCAAGAGACGTGTAGCCTTGGAGGCAGTTGAATTAAGGATTCAGCCGATCACCCTGTATCTGGGAAAAGAGCAGGTGTGTTTTTTTTCCGTTTTTGTCGTGGTGATGATGGTGGAGAGAGAGTGTGCCAGAGCCCTCTTTATATTATCATGGTCCAAAGAGAGCTCTGTCTGTTTGTAGAGCCCTCTATAGGGTGTGGAAACAAAGGCGGGTCATGGTGCATGGTCCTTCTCCAGTTCTTTGGAGAGCGATGCAGGTTGGCAGCTGGGCGGGACCAGCCTGTACAAGAGTCTTTGTGAGGAACAGCTGGAGAAGGCTTAGTCGGCTCAGACGGTGCAAGCTGCACAATCAAAGTTCAAGGATGTGACTCCTTTACACCCACTTCTCTTCATTCCAGTCATCACACATCAGGTATCATGACCATCACAAAGGCATCTGTCATCTAGATACACTGTACATATAAGAAAACCAGAAGATCTGAGCTGCTTTTGCAACCACTGAAAATTTAAAAACAGCTATTGGGTGTAGGACAACAGTTTCAGTATCGTAATCGTACAGTATATTGAAGGTGCCCAGTGCCAAACCACAATGGCTTGTTTTTCACCTAGATACTGTAAAAGATTATGATAAATATATCAATAACATTTTCCTCAATAGAAATATAAACGAAATTCTGATGGAAGTTTGTTCTAATTACGTAAACCATTCATACAACAGGAGAGTGGGGTGCTAACAATCAGTAACTGCGAGTTGCCATCTGCTATTAAACAAACGAAGAAGAAGATCAAAGCCAATCATGTCACAGGACTAGAGGAAGGCTTGTAGATAGAGCAGAATAATAATACTGGTGAAATCAGCGGCAGTGACACCGAAGAGAAAGCACAGTGCCCATGGTCAGCTCAAAGCAGGATGAAGCCATCATCGACAAGGAGAAAGGCCTCTCAACTTTAATGGTTTGGAGATATTTTGGATTTTTACCATCGTGGCAACACCACAAACCTGTTTCATTCACAATCACTATTTGACAAACATTTGCTCGTATTTTATTTTAATATTTTTTTGTGTAAAATTTCTATTTTCTATGTAAATTCTCAACGTGTATTTACATTTCCTTTTCTGTTTATTGTATGCACCAGCAGACCAAAGCACATTCCTTATATGTATAAACTTACTTGGCAATAAACCTAACTCTGATTCCGAAAATCAGCCTTTAAACTTGAGAGAAATATTGATTTTTCATTTATTGAGATAATTAACGATATCGACTGACATGATCGTTTTAACAGTGATAACATTTCTAGCCACACCGCCCCTCATCGCTCATGTGCAAAGCTGCTTTTGGTAACCTGCTTTCGGGCAGCTCCAGCCTGTGGGCCTCTCTCACTCCCACCAAATAAACAGCCATATTTATTTTCCCTGGGTCGCATTGCAGCCGAGGCCACTGGCCCATATCGGAGAGAAATGACATCATATCAGTGGCGCCTGTCTCCAGGGCAGGGGGTCAGGGGTTGAGGCGGGAGGTGGTAGTGGAGCCGCCGAGCAACAGAGCGGTAAGGAGACTGGCAGTCTGCTGGGGTCAGTCTGGGCACTGCTCAACAGGCAGGCAGGCAGCACACAATCTGATAAAGTACCGTAACCGGGCCAACCTCGGGCTATTTTGTGCTATGACTTGTGGGACTACAGTAAGTGTGTGTTTTTGTGTGTGCGTGTGAGAGAGCGAGACTGAGAGCCAGAGATAGATGGCTGACTCTGTAGGTAAACTCCAGTACTGTCACCTCACGGTTGGAGAGGGGAACATATAGAGGTTCAATAGGGATGGGTGCATGGAGGGTGACCAAATCCAGTCTCCTCTCAGCAGGAGGGTGTTCTATACTCTATACTGAGAAGGAGAGCTCAGTTTACAGCCTCAACCTGACCTGTCTATTCCAATCAATGGACCTCTAGTGCCATCCCTTTGCTGGAGAGACACCAGGCTGTTGTGCTGACACTGCAGCTTCACACATGCTGCGCTCACAGTGGGGCACTAGAGGCCTGGAGATGTGGTCAAAATATCACAATAATGTATTTATTCATGGTAGAAGAACATGAAATGTGATAACCTTGAGCTTTTTTCTAAATAAGTCAGGAAATGAAAAATGAATGGTGTTGGATGGCAATCACCGATTTTAAACGCATTTTTCCTGTCTGGGCAAGAGACATTCCCTTTGACTGAGTTTAGACCCACACACTCTGCGTTTCTCATAAGTCACATTTGCTTTATGTGATATTCCATTTGAATTTTGTTTGGTTTTTCATTTCAGATTGGCTCTCACAAAGTATATGGTCTTATATGATACAAATCAGTGATTTGAAAAGGATTTCAAAACAGTAAATGTTAAGTACAGCATATATCCAGGAGGAATGTCTTCCTCTATACAAATCCAGAGGTTTTTGGCCGTGCGTGAATTTCTCCCCAAAAAACTGGGCAAGCGTTGCTAACAGTAACAGAAATCAAAATAGGATTCTCATGCGTTGTATCATATCATGGAGAACTCTTTTCTTTATGTTTTTTGGACCATGTTCTTCTAAACATCTTAAAGTGAGGAATTAAGTAACATCCAACCTTACACATATTTAAATATTTACATTCCGCGACGGGTGTGTAAGTTTGTGTTTGAAGCGGCATGTTGGCCGCAGAGACTGACATATGGAAAAGGCGCTTCTTTGTCTGCCCTCTGCTTTTTCTTCTTCCCTGACCTCCTCACTCTCTTTTTGGCTCTCTTTTCCCTTCTTCTCGCTCCATATCTTTCTATCTGACATGTCCCAAGGCTCTGGTTGTCCCATTGCTAACCCATTGCTCATCTGCACACACCCGAGTGGAAAAAGAGGTGGAGGAGGAGGAAGAGGAGGAGGAGGGGAGGTGAAGATTACCTTTTGAAAGTGTGCTCGCGAGACGTGTATCCCCTCTTTAAGCATGACATCTGAGGGTGTTTCAAATGTAAGCTATAATTACCTGCGCAAATATGTGGAAAACTGCGAGGGCAACACGAATCAGGCCGATCATCTGGTCCTGTCGGCAGGCAGACGGCAGTCCCACTGTTGCACTAATGACTTAATAGGCCCCTTAATGACCAAATAGCCCGCTGCCATCCAGAAGCACTTAGACAATTATGTGCTGGCCAGAACATTGCAGGCTGACGGCGAGATGGAGGGATATACAGAGGGCTGGTTTTGGACGCTGAGCAAACAGGGGCACTGTGCACTTGACAATTGAATAAATCAAAAAAAAAATTTACTGGACACATATTTTGTGAGTTAAAGGCAAAAAAATCTAAAATCTCTGATGGAGGTTGAAAGCAGGCAGCAGACAAGAGCTGACAGGAACCAGGTAGCTACAAGGCTACAAGAAAGAACAAAAGGATCCACTCAAACAAAGTGGTATATTTAAGTGTTTTCCTAACCGGAAAACTCCAGTCAACAATGCTATCATGATAAATGTGTCTGTACCAATTGATTTAGTCGAATGAATTAATCTTGACTGTGGGAATGGTCAGCAAAGTGTGTTCATCCCCCCCCCCCCTTTATTCTGCAGAATGTGTACCTGGCTTTGTGAAGGAACGTTATCAATCAACAGTGAACCTTTTATGTCACTGTTATCCCGTTGCCTGCTTGATTCCATTCAGTGGTGAATCCAACAGGAGGACACATCCCTCTCTCCTCACTCTGAGTGCTGTTGTACCTGTGAGACCTGAGCTAATCACTCCACCACATTGTCACTGAGCTGAGTGCCGCTGAGCTAGTGAGCTCTTCCATATTTTAAGTGTTCAATGTGCCAAATCCTTCCCCCCCTGCCGTCGCCCACGCCCCCCCCCCCCCCTCCCCTTCTCTGGATAGGATTGAGCGTTCTTTTCTGCCTCACTTGTGAAGGACTCACATCAAACTGGGGGATCCATCTTCACGCTGCAGCCACACACACACACACACACACGCACGCACGCACACACACACACACACACACACACACATACACTTACTTTCACTGTACCTAATTTCTCTATGATTATTATCTCATAATAGTGTAAATTGCGGTAAAGTGAATTGCTGTTCAGCGTGTTTCCTCAGGTAGTCTCAAAAACGGACTTACTCACACAATAAATAATATTTCAATATTCCATATTATCATACAACAGTACATCGTACAGAGCTAGCTAGGGGTTGTTTTTCAATGGGAAGGGCAGGTAGTATTCCAGGAAGGCTGAGGTTAATCTCAGGTTGTCTGGGCCAGAGGCTGATTGATCACAGACAGGAATGTGACTGACTGATTTCCTCAGAGACCCTCTTGGCCCCGCTGGAATGTTGTTGTCTTTGGGGACGTTTTTGTTTTATAACCTTTGTTTAACCAGGTTATAGGCCCGGCCCGCCAATAGCAAGGAGGATCATCTTTTGTATCTGTGATGTGACGTGAGTGGCGCCAAAGGTCATGCTTTTGTCTAGATGCTATCACTCATAATTACCTTCTTGCCTGATATATCCTCTGTCCAATATTGACTTTGAAAGGCAGTAGTGTTCAACTCCTAAATACATGGATTCTCTTTAAAAAAAATGGTCGTCTCAATATCTGGTTGACCCGTCCAACTATAGCCCTATCTCCTTCCTCTGCTGCTGATTTTGTGTCTCTTAACGGTCACACTATTTCCTCCTTTGCCACAGACAAACAACAGCCATTATTTCTCCTGGGTGCTAACTCACTTCAATTTAAACATATATAAGTCTGCTTCCAAACATGCACTGCTTCTTTGGTTTATTGGATTGTGCAATCCTGAGTTATTCTTCCTTCGAGGTGCTGTGGCAAGAATCTTACCTGTAAACAGACACAGACGATTGGGGCTAAATGGGACAAAGTAGTAGCCTAGTGTAAGCACCATGCACTGATTTCTACCATCTGTCATCATCATCTATCGCTGAGGAACCAAATCTTAATGCCCTATTGTATGCTGAAAGGGCAGCAACCGACATGTAACCTGCCAATGTAGTATATCAATATCGCCCATCCTGGGGTGAACATGGAAAAAAGATTGCCGGTACGCATAGGCATGCAACTTTCCATGTGGGTTGCTCGGTGGTCTGAGATGAACTCAGCGTCCCAGCCTGGCCTGTGACATCAGCCACACATACTACCACACCTCTCAAACACCACTGGCCAACAGTCATAAATAAGTGCCGGCAGAGAACAACTGCACGTGTGTGTGTGTGTGTGTGTGTGTGTGTGTGTGTGTGTGTGTGTGTGTGTTTATGTAGCATTAGTGGCGCACTCTCACTCAACCTGGTTTTAATGTGACCCATGAGTCTTCTCTGCCCCCTCTGTCCCCATTTTACAAAACCCAGTGGAGCACTTCAGCTTGCACCCTGGCCCCGCACGTCTCACCTTTATATACCCACCTCAGCGAAAAACCTACATGTTCACGCTCATTTTCACTTCCACACCATTCACTTGCATGATCCTGCGAGTCGTATAACAATGTGTCTCTTGTGCCTTTTTATGTTTATTTGTCCTGTCAGACTTGTTGAGGAACATGTACGTCATTTTTCTTGGCCATACTGCATGTCACACATTCACGCATATGAATCTGTCTCATTAAAGAAGTGTTGAATTGGGTCAGATGTAGGTTATTCATGGTTAAACATTATCTACAGCCGAGCACCACTACTGGTGAGCTGAGTACCACTACTTCTCGTTGAGACAAGAACGTTTCAATATAACGCCGCAAATGGCAAATGAGAGGAGAGCAACAATAAGCAGTGACAGATTGGGTTTGCAACACTACAGGTACACTTGTACATTCATGATCAGAAGTCCTTTCGCAAAAGGCTTCAACCAATGACACAATTGGACCAAAGTCAAATTTCACGAAGCTCTCTGAAAGGTTTAAGTGTGAGGTAGGTGAGCCGCATAACATTACATTATAACACTCTTGCTTTGTCAAGAAGTTATTGATATTCCTGCTTGGCCTTATAAACGGATGATTTCATGCTTGTTCAAAAATATAGCTACCTCAACTTAGAAACCTTACTCCAATGGCTGCTTTTTTTTCTACTGCAGCCCCAACTGATTGAGCACGAAGGCGCCCTGAGGCTGGTCCCCAACTCCCTGAACAATATGGAAACTGCACTTGAAACAAGGCTCCACTTCTGTAAACTTCATACGGGAGCGCATAAATCCTGTCATACATCTTATCTCTGCCCCGTGCAATTGCTCCATGCCCATTCCACACCTCTCCATATAAGAGTATACCACTCAGGTAATGGAGGCAGATGGAAAAATCAGCCGAAAGACAAGGGGGCTAAAAAGTGTAGCAGGGAGACAGAGAGCAGGGCGTAGTAGCATTGAGGATCGTTAGGTAAACAAGACAACAAAACAATTAAGACAATAAGGCAGTCATGGGAGCAAGAAAAAGACAGCAGAGAGACAGGAGACATTAAACATATTTAGAATGCAGACCCTCTGGTACCAGCACAAACACATTTACAGGGATAGATTACTTCGGAGCTGAAGTGAAATTACAAACACACAACTTCATAGGTCAAACTGAGTGGAGCCATCAATTTGAAAAATGTTACAGTCGTCTGTGCTTACTTTCATCCTCCCAACTCAGACCTACTCTCCGTCACAATGCTCTATACACTCCAGCCTCCCCCTAACACATAACAGACTACCACTTGACTGTATGTACAGTATGTGGCTGCTTTACACCAGTTGTTAACATGGATTATAAGAAAAGTGACCGGCCTGTGTTTAAAAAAAAAATGTATCCCAGAATCAGCAGCTGACCACCTGGAGGGGAATAAGGGTTTTACGAAACAGCAGCCGTCATCGGAATCCTTCAGCCTCTTGGTCGATACACTTTTTTTTTTTTTACCCCAGTGTGCTCTCAGTAGCTCAGGGGATTTGCAGGCATTTGTGCATTCAGGCCCCTGTTTAACCTTCCAAATTAGGAGTTCCCAGCCAGAACTTTCTCTGAGCCGGATTGACTCATAGAGAGCGGGGTTGCCCTCATCCATGCCCTCTGGATGACCCTATCTCTTTGGCTGGAGCCCACAGTAGCCCCCCTCCCCTCTGCACTGCTGTTGAACATGGCTTTTTCAGTTCCTTTTAACGACACAGGCCTGAGTCAATTAGTCTTTAGCAAATTTGGTTTTAACAAGAGATAAGCGGTTTAGCGAATACATGGATGAATGGAGATTATTTTTTTATTTTTTCGTATTTTTTTGCACTGTAAGATTCTATACTTTGAGTGCCCTTTATAAGATCAGTGAAAGTACACATATGAAATAAATAACTTTACTTTTTCTAAAGTCTCATGTGAAAAAATGTCCTATACATCTGGCATGTAAAAAGTTGTGAAGAAATTCATGATAAACTTGGCTGCCCTGCTTTTGACGTGTGACCTGGTCAATCCTTACCACGAGAGGAAAAGACCAAAAGAAAAAAAAGACAAGAAATGTAAAAGGGGATTATGAGAAAGAGAAGTGGAGAAGGCCGGAGCAAAGCAGGGAGAAATGGAATAACCCCAACCCCAGCGCAGGCAAAAGAGAGAGAGAGAGAGGAGAGGAAAATAGAATTGTTCAATTTTGGTGGTGCCAGGAGCGAGCAAAAGCAACAATAACACGGGGAACCTTTATACTTTCTCCACTCGACAGTTTCCTCTGTGCCAAGATAAAAAAGACAACAATAAAATAGGGGATGCTGCTGTGAGTTTTTTTCCCCCGCCTGCTCTCTCTCACACCACGGCCAATTTCACCTGTCATTCACAGCTTTTCCAACACAATCCTTTATACCTTTCCCAAGGCATGCTCTCTCTCTCTCTCTCTCTCTCTCTCTCTCTCTCTCTCTCTCTCTCTCTCTCTCTCTCTCTCTCTCTCTCTCCACGTCCACTGGAACAGTTTAAATGTAATATCAAACATGTGGCTGCAGAGTTTATGGAATATAAATGAGATGAGAAATCAAATTTACTTAGGGAGTCGTGCAGCGGTATCGTGGGTCCCTGAGGGGTGGCCGTTGTTTAGGGAGAGCCTGAATGATGATCAGTTGTAACTGCAGCCACAAACTGAGAGAGGGAGACTGGGTGAGAGATGGTCCAGGGAGAGAGAGAGAGAGAGAGAGAGAGAGAGAGAGAGAGAGAGAGAGAGAGAGAGAGAGAGAGAGAGAGAGAGAGAGAGAGAGAAAGAGAGAGAGAGAGAGAGAGAGAGAGAGAGGGAAGAGGGGTGAGAGGGTGAGGAGTAAAGAAAGAGTGGTTCTCTCAGTGGGTGGCTGTTTTTTTTATTTTTCCTCCTCTCTCTCTCTCTTTCTTGTGGGTGTACATCATGTGACGATTTGTAATTGGCCTGTGGTCACACCAGAGTTGTACAAACAGATTAGCAGAGAAACATGTCAGCCTGAGGGGACTGACTGCGGAGGTGAATGTGTGTGCTGCTTGTGTGTTTGAATCACAGATGTGGGATTGTGTGGGAAATGGTTTGATGGAGTAAAACATATATTAATAGTGAACAGGTGGGGGCAGTTGACTTTGTCCGCAGACAAATTTGTTGTCGTGGGGCACGCAGGGAGCATCTAGAGCAGCTGAAGTCTTAATGCACAGTTAGACGTGCATTTTGAATACAGACATACTGTATTCACATCCATGTGCAGATTGTTTAATGCTTCATTTGCATTTGCTAAATCAAGTTATGTTTGCACTCAACTCATATATAATCCAGAGGTTCGGTGTGGCTTTAGGACAAATCTTGGTTTGTGTCATGATGAAGCCTGGCTATACTGCACCTCAGCATGTTGAACAGACATTCACTGTATGAACCAGCCTGATATTTAAAAAAACTTCTCTCATTAAGCTTATAGACACTTTACCCAACTTACACATTTGAGTAAATGTCATATTGGGCCTTGATAGAGTTTTATAGCTTGGGAAATACACCCATTCACTTCTAGGCAACAGTCAACATTGAATTTGCTTAGCTTAACATACAAGACTGTAAATGTGGGAAACAGTTAGCTACCAGAGATAAAGATATAGAGAAGTGAACCTCTGGAGTCATGTCATCACTGTGAAGCTGTCTGGTCACCAGTGGAGGAAAAAAATATATAATGCAATTAATCAGCCTAAGAGTTGCCGGTTGCTGGAAAGTTGGATCAAACTGCCAATCTAAATCTCAGCATGAAAGTAAATAAGTGTGACCCCTAAATGTCAAGCTATTCTTTTCAGGGGCCAATGATTTGAATGAGGATTTTTTTTTAAATTGTATTTAAAGAACACTACTACAGCCGTGCTCTAAGCTAACAATGACTGTGGGAACAGAAAGATAAGTGAGTTTAACTTGGCAAAAGAAAGTTGTGTGTAAGCAGACATGGTTATTGGTTTCTGATGCCCCTGTCAGCTCTGTGCCAGACCACCTGTCATTGGGTAGTAACAGCAAACAGCATCCCATTATATACCAGCCAATGTGGATGGCAACCATATTTTACCCTGACATACCCCAACCACTTTACTGTATGTTCCCAGGTCTTTCACTGTTAAAAAGGATCTTTAATTTTCAGCAGGTCCTAAAGCAGGTTTTCAGTGCTTTCTAGAATAGGATATAAATGTTATATTTGAATCACCTTTTAGAAACACAATGCTGTTATTCTGGGCACAGTTCTCTCAATTTTGTCAGTGGGGGGGACACACTATCAGACTTTGAAACCCCTGGTCTACAATATAAAATGATAAACTGAAGAATTTTTTTATTTTATTTTTGAAAATCAAACATGTGTGGTCCCAAATTGGTCATTTGCAAATTGCTTTTTAAGTGGACACATTTCCACCGGCTGTGTCTGGCTGTATCCTGGTACTTCGCAGTGGAATTAGGTTTTGTCATGCATGGCATGTGTCCCTGTTGTTTCAGACGTTATGTTGGTGCCAGCAGTGAAGGGCTCCACTGAGATGTTTCCCTGCCACCGCTCTCTCAAACGGATGTGGCCCCTCGGCATCTTGTGTCACGGTGTGACTTCACAGAATCTGATAATATGAAAAATATGGACCGGGCGAAGCGTGAGCCAAGTCATGTTCTGGTTCAGCATGGACAAATCCCATGTTTTCTGATAGATTTTCCTGCTGTTGATTCTCTCAGGTAATAGTGTCAACGCCTCGGGGCGGCCGACAGAAGCTTGACAGACACATGGCTCAGGCATGCGCGCCATTGTTGACAGCCAAAAGCTGGATCTTTGTGAAAAGCTCACGGAGAGCGAGTGAGTATTGGAATGGAAACACACGTCTATTTTATCAGCTTGCCAAAATTGCAAAAGGGGAGAGTGGATGAGAGAGACAGAGAGAGAGAGAGAGGCCAGGCCACCTCAAAGCCTCTGTAGTCAGCTCCGATGACGGCCAAGCCAAGCACTTGAGAGCAGTGTGAATGGCTTTTTAATGCCTGCTAACAGCCGGGGTATTTAGTGGGACGGGGGGAGAGATGAAGGGAATCGCTGTATGGATGGGATGGATGGACAAAGGATGAGAGTGACGACAAATGCTTGGACAAGATGTCCCATAGCCGAGCACTACTGCAACACTGCCCACGCTACTACTCTACAGCAGCCGTACTCATCTTGGTTTCATGCTGTCAGTGATCAGAGTCTTTAAGGCTGTGGTCTTCTCTCTGTCTCCAGCCTCATTTATCTTGGTTGTGTCTCAGTGTTTTTCTTGAGGTCTTGTTATTTTGCCGGAGACTGACAACAAAATGAAGTCTCAATTATGTGGAAATCACAGGCGTAATTGCCTTTATTGCTCTTCTATCTATACATGGATGTCCAGCTGGCTTCCAAACTCCCCTAAGTTGGATTCATATGCAGTCGAAAAATGCTGTCCAGTACAAGTATGATATAAAGTCCAACATATACTACCAATAAAACTCTTGACAAATTTGCACCCGATTGTGGCAATGGTCAAAAATAAGACATCGGCCTGTCTACGAATTGACTGTCTTGGACTTGACTCTCACTTGGTCTTGGCCTTGAAAAAGTTAATCGTGGCTGCAGTGCTGATTTATATTTTCCTAAAGCTGCCTGAAGACAAAAGTCATCCAGCGAAATAGCTCTGTCTGAAACATAATAAGCCTGTAAATGTGTCTCTTTGTTTAAGGAGGGTGTAGGAGTAAGCCATCCCAAAATGACTTTCATTGTCTTTTGACCAATTTCTGAAGAATTCCGTCCAAATGATATACAGAATGACTCTCGTCTGTGAACATTAGAAAAAAAAGACTAATTGGGAAATCTTCACACGTGTGTTTATTTGTTTATGTCTGCCCATTTTTGTACGTTAGATTATTTGTGCTTTGAGAATGGAAGATAAGTCTACGAATGTTGAGTCGCCTAGCTATTATTAAAGGCACAACCTGTAACTTCAAGCTTTGTTTAACAAAAAAATAAAGGGCATGCTAGCTCTACAAATACTACATATGTGATCTGTCTGCTCTGATCTGTCACCCGATGCATGTAATGGATCACTTTTGCGCTGCATTGCCAAGGAGAGAGGTTAAATGAAATAAACAGAGTCTGCTGTTAGGAAAGCAGACTTTCGTGTCCAAAAGATTTAAAATGGTCAAGCATTCCATTTGCCTTGGTGTCGTGAAACTCGGCATATACAATGAATAAGAATTTAGTTCAAATGTAAAAAATTTAAATAAATAAAATACAGAGGGTGCAAGAATCCATTTTTATCGTGTTTGTCAGAGGAGGACCACTTATGTTAGAAACTGGTCAGGTCATATAAAGCACATAAACTTCATTATCTTACCTCAACCCGGCTGCTGTTTACACAAAACGGCCCCTGACTCAAACAAAAAGCTGGAAGGCTCCCTGGAAACCATGGGAAGAGGAGATGAGAATGATGAGGAGGGGAGAGAGAAAAGAAACAGAATTACAGGAGGCGGTGAAAGAGGAGAAGAAAAACAAACTGAGAAATTAAAAAGTGCTCTCTCATTTGGATTCCATGAGAGTAAAAACAAAGGGCGCTATAGAATCTTTTTGGCTTTCTTTAGCATCGGACAGTATGATACTATATATGTCTGATGAATTCACCTAACTAGAGTTTTTCTCTTTGTGTGTGTGCGCGCGTGATTTTACTTTTATATGAGTAATTTAAATACAAATTTCTATGGAATCGTGATTTTAAGTATTCATTTATATGTTACTTGTGGCAGTATCTGTCTTTTACTAAATCAATTTCACTCTGGGAATTGACATGAACGATCACTGAAACTTGACGAGAACATTTCTCTAATTTATTATGAAATGTTTGCAAGGACTGCAACACATCAGTCCATTCATTTTGCATGGAAAGTTCATTTTTAAATTGGAAAAGCAGAGCCCATACATTCAAGTTAAACGTTTCTGTCCTCTTTCATTCCCTTCAAAACCCAGTGGTCTGCTCTTAAACGGAGAGAGCAAACCCCAAACGCTTGAACCCTGTGGCACTAAGTATGGCATTTAGACTACTGCTCCTCATCACACCTCACCTACACCCACACCCCAACCACACTCCCCCGGGACGGACCGATTATTTGTCAAAACCATCAGCAGGTTTCTATGAAAACAAAAAAAAAAAAATCAGAAAAGTGTGATGTCTGGTTTAAGTCTGCAAGATGTCCCAGGAATTCCATCCGTCTTCACTTGGGCTAACCTGGTGAGAGTGCTGGGAGTTTTTTTTTTTCTTTGGGAGGGCGCCAAGCTTTTTGGGCATGTCTGTTGAAATGGTGGACGTTCCCTCCCGCTCATTTCAAGCAATTTTCAGGCTTTCACGAAAGAAGAAAAACAAAAATGCTTATCTTGGATTGGTTGCAGTTCGTCAGCGCACCACAGTGATTGTGGATGAAATCATTTTGAAGGATGTCTGGTTTTGGCAAAGCTTTTGTGGGGCAGCACTGCCCACCCAGTAGAACCTGCTGATCTGGCTCTTGTAAAAAAAAGCAACTCTATTCCACCTTCTATCCCAGGGAAACACAAATACATTCCTTTTAATCAGCCGGTAGGTTCTTCTGGGGCTCATTTGGAAAGAATGCAATTGGAACTTAAGGTAAAAGTTATTCATAAGGTAAATGTGCTTTTGTAAGCTTGATTTCTCTCTCTCCCACAGCTGGCCCTTTTGATACACCCGAGGGTGAAATCGCACACACACACAAGTTTAGATGAAGACACAATTATTTGAGGCAGTGCTGAGGTCGGCTTTGTAAATGTTTAGGAACACTCCATGTGAATTGTAAAAACTCACGCAGCACGAGAGGAGATATTTCAGCGAGTGATTAAACACAAACTCTCCGATATCATCAGAGGTCTGTTGGCTCTCACTTCTTGTCTGTCTTCTTTCCTTCTTGTTCGCTGCTTTCTGGAATGCTGAAGGGAAAAGGTCCTGAGTTCAGCTCCTCTGAAAGGGGATCCAAACCGCGTGCTAACGAGAATGCCAAGTCTAACAGGGACTGACAGCTCATAGCACTGAGAGCCGCTGTGTGTGTGTGTATATGTGTGAGTGAGGCTTTGGGTATGGCGTCGCAGCGTGCCAAATATCTGTGTGCATTTATTATGAGAAGGCAAACATCCCTGGCGAAGTTTAATAACGTGCATGCAGGAATGCAGGGCCCGTAAACACACGTGACGATGAGTGTCGCATTTTTTACGCCCGCTATAACACAGGCGCACTATATCAGTCAGCAATAATAATCTGAAGGATGTGTCTCCCCCCGTGCCGACCTAACTCCATCGAGGCCATAACCGCCAGCTTTCTCGGCTCCGTCTGTCTCGGCTGGGATGAAAAGCAGATGGGTCAGAGACTAGTGAGAGAGAGACATGAAGAGGAATAAATGGGTGTTAAGTCAGATGAAGAGCTAAGGTAAAGCAGGATAGAGGGGAGAGAGAGTGAGAGAGCGCTTAGCAGGAATTGTCCAAGGGAGAAAAGAGGGGGAAAGGCGTGGGACAGAGAGAGTGAGAGATAGAGAGACCGACATAGAGCGAGAGAGAGATAAAGGCAGTCGAGGGGTCAGGCCCGGAGCGGGGGAACAGTCAGACATTTTCAGATGAAAGGAATCCAACCAATCCCCTCAATGATAAACATGTGTCTGTGTCACCCATCCCAGGACTCTCATCGGCTCTGTGTGTGTGTGCGTGTGTGTGTATGTGTGTGTGTGTGCGTGTGTCAGAGTGTGTTGTAGACAAGCCGACTCCTGCCGCCGCCGATGCCGATGGGGATACAAGCCTACACTTTCCCGCACGACACCTCATCCACCATTGTTGCAACAGGAGTGGGGGAAAAAACTTAGTGCACGGGTGTTAACTGACACAAGCCATCACACCCTCAACGCGACACAAGAGCCAGATAGCAAAGCATTACATTGCCCTCTTTACCTCTCTACTTCTCTGTTGTGCTTCAGTCCTGTCCTCACCTGCCTCCTCACTTACACCGTCGGGGAGTGGACACACTAACCCTAGTGAAATGGGAGCTAGAAAAGGAACTAAATAAAAAAACACAAGCAGTAATAACAAGATATTTTTTTAATGAGAAAAGGCGTTATAGGAAGTTTGGTGACGCAGAGACACGTTGCATGACCCTGCTTAAAAGATAACTGACTTCTATTTTGGACTTGGCACTGACGAGATGTTTCGCTGTTTATCAGTGGCGCAAATTTACAAGGTGACACAGGGGCCTCGTGGTCTATACACATACCAGGTTAACTGCAACACCCTTGTTCCGAATCAAGCTGAGGGCCCTTTTTGCTGCATGCCACTCCGGGTGTTTCCTGTCTCAGTCTTAAAGCCACTACGAGTAACATGGCACGTTGGCGGCCCCTTTGGACAAATAACTGTCTCAAACAAGGCTCCCGCTCCCCTTCCCTCACCTGGAGGGATAGGCTTCTCAAATCGCGTTGCTGCGATACACTGAAATCTGCGACCAATACCGATATGTGACCATAGAGCATGCACGCGTGAACCGAAAATCGGACTGGGTGTGCGACCAGACCAAACGCAGTAATAAAAACTATATAAAAACGTCTTTCTTTGCACTGATGGTCTCGTTTGCTGTTAAAGGTATTATATGATTATGAGAGGAAACATGAGGCTGTTTAAAAGATATTTAAATGTTACTCGGAGCTGCTTTAACTGTACTCTTTAAGATTTTATTTTTTTATTTTTTTGCTTACTGGTGTGTTAAAATTGACTCCCACACAAAAGCACTGTGCAAATGAACTTCTCCCCTACTAGAGGAATGGTCTGATCACGGTGATTCCATTAAAAAAGAATTTGGCCGTTATATATGCTGTTATGGCTGAACCCTATATGTGTGTTATTTGGCATATTTGATCATTCTTTAATTTCATTAGACTATTGCTCTTGACCAATAAAATACAATTTAGTTTATTCTTTCTTTTTCTTTTCTTTTTTTTTTTACAAAATGCACGTGCATGCATTAATGATTTGGCCGCTGTTAGTTGATTCTTAGTTGGCTTGGCTCACACTGCTTTTAAAACTCAGAGCAACATCTGCCAACATCACAACAAGAGTTGGACTTCTTTTTTTTATAGCACAACCGCTAAACTGGCATTCAACCTAAAATGACTCATATATGTAGGAGTGTTCAAGAAACTTCAAAGTTAAATGTTCTTGTTTACGTGTTATTTTGCCTATTCCTTCTGAACCTTCTTTCCTATTTCCTCAACTCCCTAACCCTCACCAAGCTATTCAGGGACATCCGCAGTAAAAGTTGAGGTCCCCCCTCACTGCACCCTCTCACCCCCAGTGACGGAGGTTGAGAGAAGGGCCTCTGTGGCTCTCTGTGTTGACTCACCCACCTTCATGGAGTGTTGCCATGGCCACTGCCAGCCTGGCCTGAAATGAACCAGGTGGGGGAGAGAGGGGAGGCTTCGAGACTGAGAGAGCAGAGGGTCAGTGAGGGAGAGGAAATGAGGTGGGGAGAAAGGGATGGTGACTTGAATAATAACAGAAAAAGTGAGAGTTTTGTTTTTGGCAGGATAAACATTCCTGAGCTTGTTTGTAAAGGTAACGTCCTTGGACTGCACAGATCAGTGTGTTGCTGTTGGCTTGATCTAAAAATATGTTAGGTCCACATCATGTATTTACGTATATGTATATTGTAAATATCAGTGTGTGATTGTTTGCATGTCACTTTCTTTATGGTATTTTCACAACAATGGCTGCGGCGAAACAGAGTTTTATTTGTGGGCGCTACAGAGCACAATGATTATTTTTTTTGTTATTCTATTGTAAGCCAGAACTGTGTAAGAGATCTGTAAGCACGCCCCTCTGTGTATGTGTG